>NC_092381.1:73783623-74433067 GCF_030028105.1 Mobula birostris
ATGTATATGGATTTCAGCAAGGCATTTGATAAGGTACCCCATGCAAGGCTTATTGAGAAAGTAAGAGGCATGGGATCCAAGGGGACATTGCTTTGTAGATCCAGAATTGCCTTGCCCAGAGAAGGCAAAGAGTGGTTGTAGACAGGTCATATTCTGCATGGAGGTCGGTCACCAGTGGTGTGCCTCAGGGATCTGTTCTGGCACCTCTACTCTTTGTGATTTTTATAAATGACCTGGATGAGGAAGTGGAGGAATGGGTTAGTAAATTTTCTGATGACACAAAGGTTGGGAATGTTATGGATAGTGTGGAGGGCTCTCAGAGGTTACAGCGGGACATTGATAGGATGCAAAACTGGGCTGAGAAGTGGCAGATGGAGTTCAAACCAGATAAGTATGAGGTGGTTTATTTTGGTAGGTCAAATATGATGGCAGAATATAGTATTAATGATAAGACTCTTGGCAGCGTGGAGGATCAGAGGGATCTTGGGATCCGAGTCCATAAGACGTTCAAAGCTGCTGCGCAGGTTGACTCTGTGGTTAAGAAGGCATACGGTGCATTGGCCTTCATCAATCATGGGATTGAGTTTAAGAGCTGAGAGGTAATGTTGGAGCTATATAGGACCCTGGTCAGACCCCACTTGGAGTACTGAACTCAGTTCAGGTCGTCTCACTACAGGAAGGATATGGAAACCACAGAAAGAGTGCAGAGGAGATTTACAAGGATGTTGCCTGGATTGGGGAGCATGCCTTATGAGAATAGGTTGAGTGAGCTCGGCCTTTTCTCCTTGGAGCGACGGAGGATGACAGGTGACCTGATAGAGGTGTATAAGATGATGAGAGACATTGATCATGTGGATAGTCAGAGGCTTTTTCCCAGGGCTGAAATGGCTAGCACCAGAGGACACAGTTTTAAGGTGCTTGGAAGTAGGTACAGAGCAGATGTCGGGGGTGTTTTCTACGCAGAGAATGGTGAGTGTGTGGAATGGGCTGCCAGCGATGGTGGTGGAGGCGGATACGATAGGGTCTTTTAAGAGATTTCTGGATAGGTGCACGGAGCTTAGAAAAATAGAGGGCTATGAGTAAAGCCTAGTTAGTTCTAAGGTAGGGACATGTTCAGCACAGCTTTGTGGGCCGAAGGGCCTGTATTGTGCTGTTGATTTTCTGTTCTATGTTCTAAACTTCTGACACTTTGTGTCATTTACAGCATTGTTCTGTGATTTAACGTGCATCTCATATGTAACAGGAAGTGAAAGGTAACACATAAGAGGTGGAGCAAGTGGAGGGTGAGGGTTTTATTCTTTTTAATATTTTAAATAATGCACCCAAGGTACGGAATTGTAAGGATTTCACTCAACACGTCTGTCATGGGGAAAATGCAGTCAAACCGTTAACAGCATTGGTGAAATTAAAACATTATGAAACTGATTTCAAACAAGAGAAAATCTGCAGATACTGGAAATTCAAGGCAACACACACAAAACGCTGGAGGAATTCAGCAAGCTAGGCAGCACCTATGGAAAAGAGTACAGTCAACATTTCGGGCTGAGACCCTTTGGCAGGACTGGAGAAAAAAAAGCCGAGGAGTAGATTTAACAGGTGGGGGAAGGGGAGGGGAGAGAGAAACACACAAGGTGATAGGTTTAGCCAGAGCAGAAGGGATGAGGTGAAGAGCTGGGAAGTTAATTGCTGAGAGAGACAGAAGGCATGGAAGCAAGAAGAGGGGGGAGGAGCACCAGAGGGAGGCGATGAGGGGGCAAGGAGATAAGGTGAGAGAGGGAAAAGGGGATGGGAAATGGTGAAGGGGGGGTGTCGTTCCATATAAGAAAAGGAGCCATTTTTTCATGTTGCCATGACAAATAATGCATTGTAAATATATAAACTGCTTCAGTGTATCAGTGTTATATCGCTGGTCTACCCATGTTTTCACTTCTAAAAATATCCAATTAAAAGTCAGATTAATTATATACCATTTGGTCTGCCTCACAGAAGACCGCAGCACAGATCTCACATCATATTTCTGCTGTTTCGCCTATTTTCTGAACATTCTCTTCCACTTTTCTCCCAATATACTCAAAATCATAGTCTATTTATTTATACACCTATGTCTGCAATCAGAATCCTACAAAATGATTAGAAACTGATAAAATTGCCTAGACTATGTCCTCATTTGTCTTGAATTGTCCTCAGAAAACCTACCCCAGCTTCAGCACAATATCCTTTACGTGCCTATTTGCTGCAAAGACTACCTTTACAGATCCTTGAATTATTTTATCAGTCTGCTCCTGTGGGCTCATTAACAAGCAGGAACTGGGAAGCTTCATTTTTGTGAAACTCCTAGGGAAATTTTGACCCATTAACTAAGATTATGGAGATAAAATAGCTGTACAGTATGTCCTGATGCAGGGCTTCAACCAGACTCATTGAAAATGCCTTTCCTTCCGCAGATGCCCCTTCCACCTGGTGAGTTCCTCTGACAGTTTCTCTTTGTTGCTCCAGATTCCAGCATCTGCAGTCTCTCATCTTGACAAAAACGCTTGTTGCATAACTATTTTGAAAAGTGTACTTAAAACACAACAGTTACTAATCATGAGGCAAGGGGGACCAGGGTGTAATTAGTTCTGAAATTCAAAGTGTGCTGTTCAGAAGCCTGTTACTTGTGTCAAACTCGAAATTAAAAGCTGCATTGGAGAGATAAAAATAACACAAATTTATTTATTTATTCATTCATTCAGATATTGAAATTATCAAATTTTTTAATTAAAATTTGAATTGAATTATTGATTCATTGAAATTATCCTGTCAAATGTATTAAAAATTCAAATCCTGTTTTATCAACTTGGACTTAAGTCACATTATTTTTGAAAATTTACTTCATAGATGCTTCTTCAAGTTAGTCTACAAAATTAAAAGAACATTGAATTTTTAGGTTTAGGACCACAGCAACTTTGAGCTTGGCTCCAATGGCGGTTATCTTATCTTTTGATATGAAGGTACGAGATTCAATTCTAGTTTTTAGATTCACATAAAATATCTACACATTTTTGCAGCAATTAGCTTCATAATAGAAGAATAATTAACACTGCAGTATCTGACAAGTTCATGTTTCCTGGCAGATAAGGTTTCAAGGTGAATTAACAGGCAATGCAGAATCAGAGTACAGTTACAGGAACCTCACAATTTCACCTTACAATTACAGGAACGTAAATGCTGCATTTTATTCTTTCACCTTTTAGTTCAATTCTAATGTATATTGCACAAATCAGAGCCTTAGATGGTCTCACTTGGCACTTCATCTATGCACAGAAAATATCCCATGCACAGTTTTGAAGAAGAGCAGGTCAACATCACCAAAGTAAATAGTCTTAATAGTTTTACACAACAGTTTGTTTGTCCTGCAATCCACATATTGCTGTTGAGTTTCCTTCATGTGAAAGTGAGTACATTTCCTAATTATTTAATCAATTGTAAAGAAGCTTGGGACAAATTGAGTTCATGACAAAGACTCAATGAATTTCTTTATTAGCTAACTTTCTTTGCAAATCATAGCAGAAAGTCTAATTAGCTAACTTTGTCATGATAATGAAACTGTGATTACGATGCATTCTTTGGAAAAGATAAATTCTTTAAATATGCTGCTGATATGTGATAGGACTTTTTTAAGGTCATGCTTCTGAACAAGTTATGACCTGAAATTACAAAGGCCTCTCCTTGTATAGGGTGAGGCAGATGATTTATTCTTGTATCATATATCTTAACTGAGTTTCAATCATCTCTCCCAGTCTGTTTCTGAACACTCAAGCAACAATAACCTTTGATATTATGATTATATTTGTGTAAAGGTATATTGCATTTTGTGCCTTTGTAGATTTAAGAACATTCTCCTTGCATCTACTTAAGCATGTCTTGTGCATATAGAGAATTCAGCAATAAAACAGCTTACAGTCAGATATATTTTTAGATAAATCATCAAAATTAAGCTTAAAATTGATATTCATAATTAGTGTTAAAAGCAAATCTGAACACATACCAAGGTTCATCCATAAAGACTCCACACAATCAAGAAATTATAATAAGTATCAGGGTAGTCTACAACCAAACAAAGGAGTACGATAAAGACTGATCTCTAGTAGGTAGATGAGATTGTTAGGAACAAAAATGCTGTCGCTGTTGTAACTTGTTGTAGTTAGAATCACAATTCTATAATCATTCACAGATTCTACAGTTTTGAAAATGAAATTAGGTATTTCCTTTAAGGTAATGAGTTTTGCAAGTATTGATATTCCTGCTTCATTTACTATATGAAATGAAGGTTTGAGATTTCAAAGCATGGCGCAGCATATATACCAGGTAAATTCCTTTATGAATATCAATGAAATTAGGTCCAGACCATCTATTCAAATGACTTAGCAAGAATGCACAAACTGCATGTTGATGTTTCAAATGCTGCTAGATGTCTCACTATTATTGTTAAAAATGCAACAGATGAGGACGGGCAGAAGAATAGCACAACATGGATGGTCTCTGAAGACTGAGTCAGAGTGAAGAATCTCCAGTGTTGAAAAAGTCCTGCAAGACGATACAAGCCTCAAATAATTATGCAGTAAACACTTTCAAGTGAAGCACATGTGAATTTTGAGATTTTTATCCTCCTTTTAAGTCCTTCCATGGCCTTGCCATTCTAGTCTCTACGATGTCCTCCAGCTTATTAACCTTTGGACAAGATCTGCCCTCCTCCAATTCTGGCCTCTGGAGTATTCTCAGACTTAGTCATTCATCTACTGGGTGCCAAAGAACTAATCTCTAGAATTCCATTGTTGAACCTCCCTGCCCTCAGCTCTCTTTCCTCCTTAAACTCCTTTTCTTTGCTGACTGCAGTTACAGCCTCGCCATATCGTTATGACTGTGCCAAATTTTATTTGACAATGTTCCCTGGAAGTGCTTTTGTAATGCACCGGTTCCATCAGAGTGATACATAAAAGCTGCATTGCATTTCTATGTCTTACAATACTATAAATAAATTTTAGTTGAAGGCCGCTTAGTCCTCTAAAGGGTATGGCATGACATCATCTCCAACACAGTGATTCTCTAAGCTGAATTGATACATGCAGTCCAAAGTTCCCACTGTGCATCAGTATCTTGTTAGCTGCGATGCCAGAGGGCACAGCCTCAGAATACAAGGACGTCCCAGTAGAACAGAAATGAGGAGGAATTACTTTGGCCAGAGGACAATGAATCTGTGAATTTTTTTTGCCACAGATGGCTGGGGAGGCCAAGTCATTGGGTATATTTAATGAGGTTGAAAGGTTCTTGACTAGGAAGGGTGTCGAAGGTTATGGGAAGAAGGCAGGAGAATAGAGTTGAAAGAGGTAATAAATCAGCCACCACACAAAAAAAAAATGCTGATGATCGCAGCAGGCCAGGAAGCATCTATAGGAAGAGGTACAGTCGACGTTTCGGGCCGGGACCCCAGCATCTGCAGATTTCCTCATGTTTGCGTTTTTAAATAAATCAGCCATGATGGAATGGTGGAGCAGACTCGATGGACCAAATGGCCTAATTCCGCTCCTGTGTCTTATGGTTTTGTACAAGAATACTGATCTTAAACTTCAGAAAGGCCCTGTTTTTAGGTACAACTGCAGAAGGCCAATGCCAGAATTAATGTGGATAGCAAATGGAGAAAGAGTGGGCTAAAGCAACAGGAGGAGAAGGAAAGAGAAAAATAAACAGATTCTTGACTATTTCACTGTTGAAGCTCTTTGCTTTATAAAATTAGCCTGTATTAAGCTCAGAACTCTTACTCTGAGTTCAAAGTAAAGTTGAATTTTTAAGCAAATAGCCATTAATTATTTCACCTGATTATTAGCCGTTGGCATGGACAGAATATGTAAACAGCTCTGATTGCTTACTGTTTGAAGACAGTTAACCACAGAGGAACTCAAGAACATCTCTCTCAGTTTATGAAAAGCTGCATTTAAAAAGGCAGTAATTATGACCAGTATTTAGTTGATGATTATTAAAATATTTATATTGTTGTGAATTATACAATTCCTATTGTGCCCTCACAAATTCTTTTTTTTGGAAAAAGGAGGCTGAAACTTGCTTTCAACTCTGCTCAACTGAACACAGAACATCCTTATGCTCTGAGAATTTTAGGTTAAGAACAGTGCAAAGACGTAAATAAAACTTGTTAAAAAGGCTGCAGTTACCAGAGAGACAATGAGGACCTGTAAATATTTTACATGAAGGCTATGATTTCTTTGATTTTCAGAGTCCTGACTGGTGGGTTTCTACTTTGGACAGAGCTTGGATGTATCAAATCAGAACAACATTATGATCCTTTCACACAGTGATATAATTGCTAGAAAGGAGAACTACAACTACTTTCATTATATCAACTGGATTTCTGAAAGATACTGAATGAAGAACACGTCACTTTTGTGAAACATTGAGATATTTCATGCGCCCCAGGGACCAATTATACAAATGGTGCAGTCCTGCACTAGATCTGTCATTAAATCTGAGATCTGTGCGCATGGTAGAACTCAACACCACATAAACAAGGAAAAGTAGAATGTCAGAGAAAAGTAGAGAGAAACACAAGTAAGCAAGAAAAAAATCTCGATAGATAGGTACAAAGGCAAGAAAAGGCAAAAGTTAACATGGAACATTTGTAGACAGAGACAGCGGAAATTACATTGGAAATGATGATAATAATAATAATAATCATCCAGAGAAATTAAAACAAATGTTATATCTGTTTTCATGGAAGACACAGAGGACCTCCTGGTAAAAGCGCAGAACTAGTCTAAAATCAATTAACAGCTTAAAGAAATACGTGTTAATCAAAAATATTGTTTGGTATAAATTAATAGTACTGAAGAATTTCTGAATATTCTAGAATGATCCTCAGAAACTGTAAGTCATATATAATCATAGAAATGGAAGGAGAAAGAAAACATTGACCACAGTTAACCTGGCATCAGCAGTAGAAAAAATGCTAGAAACTATTATTAAGGAGCACTCAGAAAATAACAATAGGACTGCAAAGTCAACATGTGCTTCTGAAAGGAAAATCAATTTGGGCAAATCTGTTACGTGGAGACTCTGCAGACGCTGGAAATCCTGAGCAACACACACAACATGTAGCATCGGAAATGTATAATCTGTTGAAAGTATTTGAGATTGTGATTAGCGGAACAGGTAAGGAGAACCAGCAGAGGTGATTTCTTTTGGACTTTTCAGAAGGCTTTGGTTAAAGCGTCACAGAAGACATTATCTGGACACTGTGTGATACTGGCATGGACTAAGGATTGGTTAGCAGACAGAAATCAAAGTAGGGTTGTTTTGGAATGGGAAGATGTAATTATAAGGTGCTGCACAAATCAGTCATTCACAATTGATGTCATTACTTTGGGTGAGGACATTGTGTCATAAACACAAGTCTGTTCATAAGACAAAGATATAGGAGCAGAATTAGCCCATTGACTCTGCTCCATTATTCAATCTTGGCTAATTTTATTCTCCCTCTCAACCCAATTATCCTGCCTTATTTCCATAACATTTGATGCCTTTACTAATCAAGAACTTATCAAACTCTGTTTTACATATACCCAATGACGTGGCCTCCACAACCATCTGTGATAATGGATTTCACAAAGGCAACACCCTCTGGCTAAAGAAATTCCTCATTTCTGTTCTAAAGAGATGTCCTTCTATTCTGAGGCTGTGCCCTCTGGTCCTACACTCTCCATGTCCATTCTATTTAGGTTTTTCAATATCTGGCAGATTGCAATGAGATCCCAACTCATTCTTCTAAACTGCATTGAGTACTAGTCTAGAGCTACCAAATTCTCCTCATATGTAAACCCTTTCATTCTTGGGATCATTCTTGAAAAACTCCTCTGGACCCGCTCCAATGCCAGCACATTCTTTCTTAGATACGGGACCCAAAGCTGCTCATAACACTCCAAAGGTAGTCTGAACAATGCCTTATAAAATCTCAGCATTACGTCCTTGCTTTTATATACTAGTCCTCTGAAAATGAATGCTAACATTGCATTTTTCTTCCTTACTACCGACTCAACCATCATGTTAACCTTTAGGAAATCCTGCACAAGGACTCCCAAGTTCCTTTGCACCTCTGATTTCTGAACTTGCTCCCCATTTAGAAAGTAATATACAGCTTTATTCTTTCTATCAAAGTGCCTGACCATCACACATTCAGTGTTGGCGCGTGACCAAGTGGTTAAGGTGTCGGTCTAGTGATCTGAAGGTCGCGAGTTCGAGCCTCAACTGAGGCAGTGTGTTGTGTCCTTGAGCAAGGCACTTAACCACACATCACTCCTGTATGTTTATAGCCCAGAGGCGGCAGTTGGTGCAGTACGGACAAGACATGACAATCTGCCACTACTTTGCACATTCTCCTAAACTGTTCATATCTTCTGTAGACTCCCTGCTTCCTCAACATTACATGCCCCTCCACCTATCTTTGTACCATCCGCAAACTTGGTCACAGAGCTCTCAATTCCTTCATCCAGATCATTAACATATAACATGAAAAGTAGCGGACCCAACACCAACCCCTGCAGAACACTACTAGTCACTGTCAGACAACCAGAATAAGCCCTCTTTATTCCCACTCTTTGTCTTCTGCCAATATTCTACCCATGCTTGTATCTTTCCTGTAATACCATTTGCTCTTATCTTGTTCAGCAGCTTCATGCATGGCACCTTGTCAATGGCCTTCTGAAAATCCAAGTCAGTCAAAATTGCCCCTTAAGTAAACCATGTTGACTTCATCCCGTTTAATTGTGTGCCTCTAAGTACTCTCATCCTTAATAATGGACTCCAACATCTTGCCAATTAGGCTAAAAATTCCAGAATCCAGTGATTCTTTAAAAATTACCACTAATGCCACCATGATCTCTTCAGCTAACTCTTTCAGAACTCTGGGGTCTAATACATCTGTCAGGTGACTTTTCTACCTTCAGACCTTTCAGTTTCCAAAGCACCTTCTCTTTAGTAATAGCAACTACAGGTATGCATCGCTTAACATCCACGATACGTTCTGTGAAATCGGACGTTGTGCGAACACCATATTATATACTTAGCAAACCTATATGGAGCACTGTAGTGTACCTGTATTGACAAAATAGACAAGAACTTACACTAAAACTGTGCACTGTACACTATAATACATACATAGACACACTATATTTTTTATTTCATTTTAATCTTTTTAAATTTTTTCACTTTTTAAACTTTCATATAAACACTTTCTTAGCCTGTATCACACACAATTTAGCAAAGATGATCAGGATCATCCACATCACTGTTCTCAACTTCCTCATAATGTTCCACTGGAAGAGTTTCAGATCGAATAACCTGCGTTTGGAAGCCACGATGCACTTTACGGTAATATTTTCGAAAGAAAATTAAACAGAGAGATAACGCTACCACACTCAAGAGACACGTGATACATGAAATTGGTTACATCCACTACATCACATTCTCCGATCGGGACTAGGGACGTATATGCGATCGGACGTTGTCCAAATGGACATTAAGTGGCACACACCTGATATACACACTTCTGTCTCAAATTTCTGGCACACTGCTACCCAAATTTGTGAACTCTTTGTGTGAACTAATCAACACAAGGTAATTTCAAGCTCAATTCTCACCTCACTTCATAAATCAGTTTTAGAAAGTATCTGACAAACTTCACACCTCGGTGCCAGAGTTCTCGGTGTCTCAGTAAAAATTTGGTACACTCCAGCAGTGGGGATGAAAGAAAGGTTAGAAACCAAAGAAATACATTTGGAGAACAATGGAGAAAGAAACCGGAAGAAAAGTGGAGATGCAAGAACAGAGTGAAAGGAATTCATGAAGTGAGAGAGAAATCGAGATACAAGTGTAAGTGCAGATTTGTATGCTATTTGTATGCTGCTGTAAGCTGTGGCATATTCAGCTGTTGACAACTCGTATCATTCATTGCTTTTGAAGTTAACAATCTCATTTCCAAACTTTTTATAGTTACCACATTTTTCAATCCTATTTAATCAGATTTGTGACATTTTACCTTATTTATCCAGCAAACAATGGCATCTTCAATGTCATATGGAAGTTCTGTGGCTGGGAAGAAGTTGGTGAACTGCTGGACACAGGAGACCACTTTCTCAATGCTGATCATTTCTACAGTGTAAGCCATCATCAGTGTGTCAATCATGGCCAAATGGGCAGACTGCAAAAAAAAAGAATTTTAAGTAACCTTCAAGAAATATCACAGTTTTACCAACGACATATAAAGTTGAAATTGCACAAGTACATGCTAGATTTATACAGTCACACTTTCAAACCTCTGGTAACTCCTTTTATTTAATTAAAAAATCATCTCTACAAATTTGGTGTGGCTATTGTATGAGTGACACCTTAGTCACCAAATACAAGTATGAATTTACTTCTTACCACTTGAGAACATTGCAAATGGTATATTGTTTCAAAAGCAACAAATTATTTTGCAATGTTGACAGGTAGATTTGTTTTTGAATTAGTATCAGAACAACCTAAATAGAAGATAGTGTTATTAAAGCCAAAATGATGATTAAAGATTTAATTAACGCAACACACATCAAAGTTGCTGGTGAACGCAGCAGGCCAGGCAGCATCTGTAGGAAGAGGTGCAGTCGACGTTTCAGGCCGAGACCCTTCGTCAGGACTAAAGATTTAATTTAATTAACAGTTTCAATTCAGATTTTCTGTTCTTTCACCATTCTGCATTTGAGTCTCTATAGTATATGATCAAAAAAGAGATCAATTCATGAACTGGGTTAATTATTGTAGTTAAAGAATGTTACAAGCAGTGATGCTAGAACAATATTATAAGCAGCTTTAGTGATGAAGGTTTATTAAGTTGAGACTTCCCTGGGATGAAACAACTGAGTATGCAAAAAAACACATAATTCACACTGTTGGTAATATATTGGTAAAGCTATGGCCTAAAACTTGAGGGGAGGCATTGTCTCAAATCACTGATATTCATGTAACTGGGATTTCCCTTGTGTAAATCTCTGAAATGCAGATCAATTGAAGTTAGTACAGCGGATTCCGGTTAATTGAGGCACATCAGGACCAGTATATCTTGGCCCAATTAAGTGGTTGCTACAATTAGCTGAAGTTTCATGGAAATAGTTAAAAAGTACAAAAATGAAAAACTGAGTAACAAATTATGTATTTAAATGAAATACAGAACAAATCAGAACACTACCAATACCACTACAGTATTACAAAACTGTGTATAGTTCCTAATAGTTATCAACGGAGGAATTCATCCATTGTATGCTGCCATGTTCTTCTAATTGACTGTAAATTAACAAAATCAGAACAGACACCCAGTGCAGATGATGAACTGCTTTCATAGTGTTCCTTTGCATCATCCAAATCTTCATTTTCATTGTAACATTCAAGATGATTGTCGATACCTTCAAATTCTTTGTAGTTCCTAACTTGTTCATCTTCACTTCTGGCCATTTCTGGCATCTCCAAGCCTGAATGCTTGAAACCGCGGTGAACAAAACGGTTCTGAATTGTCTTATTGCTTATTTTTCACCAACTATCAGTGCCAAAAAATGTAACTGTTGCTATTTAAAAACTGTTCACTCCAAGCACAGTGTAGCATATAATGGCCACAGAAGTGCACATGGCTGATTCTAGTTAGAACCTGTTCGGCAACAATCTGCTACCCCAATTAAGCAGCATAGTGTGCCAAGTAAATGAAGGGGATCAGCACAATGTAAGTTTCTCAACCATATTGAACCTGTGCACTGGCATTATTTTCAAGTTAATGTGCTGTAAAAATATTTATATAGATTATGTTTTGCTCCCCACCAATCTCTCCAAATATCACATTTTTATATCTGTAATAACAATGAAGAAAATGTATCTTGTAATTTCCATGGTGACCAATCTGGAGGCAAAGTAAAATCTGTTGCACTGGCAACAAAGTGAGCTGACACACTGGTGGGAGAAATCAGATTCTGCAGCCCTGCATATGACTCAAATTTGCCACAGGTCAAAACCTCTACAGCTAATCACTGCATAGATATTTATCATTGCCTAATAAAGGACAATATATTTCAGATGCAATCTGATCTAAGTATTTCTGACAGAAATAATTCTCAACATTTTTACAACCAGATACCACTTGGTACTTTCATTCTGCCATTTACTTACTCTAATGAATTTTATTTGTTTGGAAGCAACACCACATAGAACACTAATAGCATGCAGCCACCAGCAAATACTTAAAAGCGTACCCTGGACAACATTCTCACAAATAGCATATGTGTTATTGCTCAGTTAACCATCACTTCAGTCAAACCTTCTTGTTAATTCTACTTAATAAGTTAAGTTCTAGAATAAAAGTTGAAATTTTGCTTATGCCACTAATCATACAAATTAATTTGATGAACCTTGATCTAGCATCTAGCTTTTCTTGTTCATCACAGATGGTGACATAGAAGGCATACAGGAATAAGATATGTCAGCTAGTTGAATGGCATTGTAACAATAACCTTGCACTAAAGTGTTGGCGCGTGGCCAAGTGGTTAAGGCGTTTGTCTAGCAAGGTCACTAGCTCGAGCCTTGGCTGAGGCAATGTGTTGTGTCCTTGAGCAAGACACTTAACCACACATTGCTCTGCGACGACACCGGTGCCAAGCTGTATGGGTCCTAATGCCCTTCCCTTGGACAACATCGGTGATGTGGAGAAGGGAGACTTGCAGCATGGGCAACTGCTGGTCTTCCATACAACCCTGCCCAGACCTGCACCCTGGAAACCTTCCAAGGCGCAAATCCATGGTCTCATGAGACTAATGGATGCCTATATAAAAATCAGCAAAAATAAGGAGCTGATTGTGGGCGTCAGGAAGGGGAAGTCAGGCAAACTTGTATCGATCCTCACTGAAGTGTTTGTGGTGCAAAGGGTGAGCTGCTTCAAGTTCCTGAGTGTCACATTTTGGAGGATTCATCCTAGGTCCAACACATGAAGAAGACATATCAGAGTCTCCATTTTCTTAGGAGATTTGATATGTCACTGAAGACTGACAACCTTTCATAGGTGCACTGTGAAAAGCATTCTGAGTGGTTGCATCACGACTTGGTACAATACACAGGAAAGCAAGAGGCTACAGAGAGTGGTGGACTCAACAAGATCCATCTCAGGTACAATGTTCCCCACCATTGAGGATATCTACAAGAGACAATGCCTCAGGAAGGCAACATCCTTCATCAAGGATGCTGACCATCTTGCCAATGCCCTCTTCTAATTGCTGCTATCAGGCAGGAGGTTCAGTGGCTTGGAGACCCACACCTCAATGTTCAACAGTAGCTTCTTTCCCACTCCTATCAGGTTCTTGAACGGACTTGAAAACTCTTGATTCTATCTTGGGCTATATTTCCCTCAACTTGCACTGATGTAATTATGTTATTTTTGTTTATTGTATTGTGCAAGTTTTTATGTTAATTTATTTATGTAATTGATCTTTGTAATGTCTTTCTTTTAAAATAATCTAATCATTATAAAGTACCATGTTGCTGCTGCAAAAAGTGAACTTTCATGACACTTTTGCTCTGGATATGTATGCCTACAATAACAAACTTGAACTTGAACAAGTTTTCCCTTTCTGGGCTAGAGACATGAAGGACAACTATGCTGCAAGCCTTGATGCAATGTTGACCTTTGCATGCTCCAGGACTACAGTCTCAAGACCTGTCAAGTACTTCAAGGAGCTGATCTTCCTAGACAGGAAGAAACAATTATATTGGTGAAATTTGGAGCAAGGAAACATAATCATAGAATTAGAGATAAGCAATCCTTCACACAAACAGCAGTATAAAATTAGATCCAAATCACCACAGCAAAAATTGTTCAGGCTGTGTCAATTGAAATTTTTGTCTGGCGAACTTCAAGATATGAATTTAAAATATAGAGACAAATCAGATATACAAAATTATGATTCAATTAGCTAAACTGAAAGAAAGGTGGAACAGACTACACCCATTCCTATATTCTTCTTGCCGTATCACAATAAATGGTGAATTTATTCAATATACTATTTTTTGCTATCCTCCGGGGAAGTTTGTAAGCGAAGCTAACAGTAAAGATGCTATTTTAGCTCAACTGGTAACACTCGTGCTTCTAACTCAGAACATTATGGGTTCAAATCTCTTCGCAATTGTATGTAACATCTCACATTTCTGACCTCAATTTAAGTTATTGAAATTACAAGTTGGCTATGCATTACATTGCTCCTTCAAAATCAACCCAGAAAATATTGAGGAGCAGCTTTTGTTCAGAGGTCGTTTTAAAATAATTCCATAGTCTGATGTCTTCTATCAGATTCTTTCTTCTTCATCCTTTTGCCTTTCTCCATCTATCACCTCCCAGCTTATCACATTATTCTTACCCTCCCCATCTCTCCTCTCACCTGGATTCACCTAACTCCTGCTCGTCCCCTCTCTCTATCCTTCTGTGCTGGCTTCTGCCCCCACTACTTTCCAGTCCTGATGAGGAGCCACGGTCCAAGATGTCCACTGTTCATTCTCCTCCGTAGATGTTGCTTGACTCATTACATTTCTCCAGCAACCAGATTTCCAGCATCTGCAGTCTCTGCTGGGCCTTTATCATTGCTTTGTGTCATTACAAGAGAGATCAGAGGAAAAATAACTTGTTTCTAGGGGTTAATTTTTTTCTCTATCGTATTAAATCATTCATGTTGAGTTAGAAACTGAAATTTTAAAAAAAATCAAAAATCTGCTGACAGCAAAATATTGTCAGAATTGTATTACTAGTGAAGATTTAGTGGATGGCAGGTAGGCCTTTAGGTTTTAAGTTCTCAAACTATTTCCTTACTTTGAAAGTCCTCTCCCTTCCTTGTACTCAGTTTTGTACAGCAGATCTCTGATAGGATGTTATGACTTTGAAGGGAATGCAGCACACGTATACCAGAGAGATAGTGGAATCCATGGACTATATAGGAGATTATAAGAAGGTTGCAATAGGCATAAATTAATACATTTAATGACATATGCCAGTGATATTAAACCCAATTCTGATTCTGAATTAGAGTTAAGAAGATTTTCAGCTGAGGTGTAAAAGACAGTAAGGGGAACAGATAAGGAAGAAAGAAACTGTAGGTTAGAGAATCTATGGCTAAGGCCCAAACAGTTGATGAGGTCTTTGAAGACTTGCTGTATGGTAGAAAACACTCCACATGAAAAGGGTGGGAGAAATTTTCAACTCTCTGACAATTGATGCAGTCAGTTATTACTTTCTATAAGTATAAAGGCAGGAAGTAAAGGCACAAATACCAGACAGAATTAAGATAAATAGTAACTGCTGTTAAAGCTTTATTGTCAGGACATGATAATAACATACGTACGTCATACACTAAGTTTTAGAAGGAGAACCATGCCATGAAAATATCAGAAGGTAACAACAAGGGTATTTCAATAAGAAAATGCAAAAACCTACCAAACAGCTCAGCTGAGTAATTTCTTTTCCAAGTAGTGAATCTTTGAAATTCTCTATCCTCAGGCTCAGTCATCGAGTTCATTTGAAACAGGAATTGATAGATTTCAGCATGTTGACAGTTATTGAAGGGATGAGGAGAGCAAAGCAAAACAAAGCTGTGATAACCATCAGCCATCGTCTTGATAAATGGTTGTGAAGGAAGTGCCAAATGGCACACTCCCTTTCGTATTTCTTAAGCTTTTATGATCTATCTGTACCCCCTAGTACCCGTCATGCAATGCACAGATAATGTGCCTACCACAGGTGCTTGTAGCAACATTAAGTGACATTACCATTGATATACTCATACAACCATTCCAAAAAATATATTTTAAACAAAAATGGTGAAAAAAAGCAAAAAGTGACGATTTCCTGCATCCTTAATTCCTAAAGTCGCAAATGGGCCAAACTGATAACTATGCCGATACTTATCCTACTAACAAGTTCAGAATATACACTGTGACACACTATAGATACAGTACCAGAACAGATCAAATACAAAGACATGGCAACCCGGGAATTTAAGTTCAATTAATGAACTAAATCTGGATAAATCTCAGTAATGATGAGTCCCCCAATGTGGTTGACAGATTCCCTGTGAAGGAGCCTAGCATGCCAATAAATTTCGCAGTCAATCCACGAAGGAGGATAAATGGTGGCATGGCCAGCTAAAATGACATCCTGTGAACAAATGGTTATAAAGCTTTAGTAAGGTCAACAGCAGGTTTATATCCATACCTGCAGCAGTTCAGGAAGCAGAATGTGGGCTCCTGTGCTGCAGGCTTGCAAGGTTAACTTAAAGAAAGCTAAAATAAATATCAGCGCTACATAGTGGCAAATATTCTGGCATTGGTGGAGTTTCTATAACACTATCTTCTCTCAAGTAAAAAACGGGTTCCACCTGAGAACAAGCTATAGACAGTTCCTGCTTTGAAACATAGCCAAGTTACACTTTTGACAGGAAGTAGCTTAGGAAAAACAGCAGGCATTTTTTTTTAATGCTGAATAGGCTGCCATTGATAGATGAGCATACATCTCCAGAAATAGGCAAGTTACCTCTCGATTTCACTAATTTTGTCAAATAAATTTTGTCCAACTCTTATCAATTACATTTCAAAAGTTATTAGTTTTGCTCTTATTTGGCCGAAATCTAAGCTTAGGAACAAACTAATAGCCAATAAACAAATTTTAGTGTGGATTTTACTGTGTAGTTTACAGTGACACAACCGGTTTCCTATGTTGTGCGAATCAGAAATGTAACTCTAAATTGACTCACAAAATACAATAGTAGAACACCAAATAAAAATATACGGTCCATCATGTCAATCGTGGCCACTCAAAAGAGCAATTTAGTGAATCTGATTCTCAACTTTTCCCCACGTCATTACAACTCTTTTACTTTTGTGCATGACTCAATTTCAGAAACAACCTCCAGAAAGTACTTTTAAGTTCAATATTCCATATAAAATATTTAGTA
Source organism: Mobula birostris (assembly GCF_030028105.1). NCBI lineage: Eukaryota > Metazoa > Chordata > Chondrichthyes > Myliobatiformes > Myliobatidae > Mobula > Mobula birostris. Next base: position 73,800,672 of record NC_092381.1, read on the forward strand.
TTCAAATATCTTTATATATATTTCGAATTCCAAGCAGGAACTCTGGCAAAATGTCAATAAATTTTCAGTAAAGCCAAAGAAAGATAAAAGGTCAAAGCAATCTTCAATAAGACAGGGAAAAACAGAATCACACCAGCGTTCATTTAGAATGCAGAGAGATTGGTGCAAGCTGGGCAGCATATATTGGTATAACTCTAAATTGTTTCCCAATATTCCCCTCAGGATTGGTATCAATCCAGTATCTATGCTGTACTTCAGATAAACTCGTATAAAGAACTATAACTCAATAGTGGGAGATTAGCAGCAAAAACACAGACGGACAGTATTTCAGCGCATAAAGTATACCTTTGTGAAATAAAGTGAGCAATAAAAGTCACATCTTATCTTTAACGCGAGAAAGACTGCAGATACTAGAAATCCAAGGCAACACATACAAAATGCTGGAGGAATTCGGCAGGTCAGACAGTATCCATGGAAATTAATAAACAGTATCTATGGAAATTAATAAACAGTCGACATTTCAGGCCAAGACTCTTATCTTTCTTATACTATGCACCTTACTGCCTGTTTAGAAGATTTAGTCAGTAGAATGTCTGTTGCAACAGAAATTCATTATAAACGCTCAAACCCAGGAAAACTAAACAAGAATTCTCAGTTTTCTATGTTACGACCTTTTTAACAAAGTGATATTTGTGTATGTGGATACCCATTAAAACATTAAAGATAAAAATTGCAATTACTAAGAAAGTAAACTGAAGCTCCAGCAAGGAACTTCACTCTACTTCCAAAATGTACGGCTTGAATTTATTTTTCAGTTTACCATAATAAAGGTAAAAAAAAAAATCACAGAAGTATACTCGGAAAAGTAGCTTAGTTTTACTTATCCTTCAATGACAATGCTCTATAAAAAATGATAGTCATGCAAAATGTATATTTTGTCTTCAGAACGCTGAACATAGGTTTCAAAACGTGCATGCAGAAGTGGTGAAGACACTGGAGTATTAAAAATGTACAGTACACAGAAATGGAGAAAACCAAACAAGGAATGCACAGGAAAACTAAATTCTTGTTGTTCAATTTGTGAGATCTCATCGTATTCCCTACCAAAATTTTGTGAATATTCAATTCAGCAGCTGTCAGTGTCAGTTGAAGAGAAATAAGAAATAGTGACTCATGGGATTAATTTTGGTACTATTTCCGGGAAGGTTGTAAATTAGGTTTGTTTCAACTCCCCAAATGTTTGAATAAAGCATCGGCATGAATGATGAAAAACACACATCCTGTAATAGCAGCAGAGTTGATGCCAGTTTCCATCTTTCGGTTTAACAACTCTCAAATGGTACAGCACATGCATTCATCTAAAATTAGGTAACCTTTACTTCAGATCATAGCACAACTTAGACATGTAGCTTTGAATATAGGTCCACAGGTTTGCAAATCACCCAAGGATTCTTTTAAAATGTTATTTTGACTTAGTTGCGATTACAGATTCCAAAAGGTAATGCAACTTATAAGTGAATATTTTTTGTTATGAGGTTTAAGCATAGTGAAGAGTTCAGTTTCCATGGAGGTCAATACCTACCAATAGGAATTTACGAGCAAGATACCTGTTACTAGATTGATTGAAGTTTTGCTGTTCGAATTTCTCACCCTTAAGTCACTAATGATAAATTGCCAATGAGTTCCATAGTTAAGTTGGCCATTAGCAAGAAGTGAAGTTACTATCGTGGGGTCAGAATGTGAGATCCTCATGGAAAGTGACTTCCAGTAACATAGACTGTGCAGCTTCTATCAAGTGCAGAGGTTAAGAAGGGAATTCATACAAGGGGTAGAGAACTGCTTGACATTTTATTACAAAGGCTAGTGTGTTGGGGCCGGATGCAAGGGACAGGCCAGTGTTCGACTCATTGCTCACGAGGTTTACTTGTCTCTGTGCTGAACTGTGGCCTGCAACTAATGGGCTCCTGGATTGGCTATGGCTCTGGACTCTCTTTTCTGAATTTCAGTTTTGAATGTTATTTGCTTTCTTCTATTGTTTGCACAACCTGATTTTTTTCCCTTCACATTGGGTGTTTGACAGTCTTCTTTTGAAAAGGTTTTCATACCGGGAGTTGGCACAAACTTAATAGCATAAATGCCTTTCATCTGTGTCAAAGCAATATTTTGATTCTAAATTGAGTACAACTATCAGAAGCAAAAGGCTACTTTTTATGCGCATTTGAGAAAGTATGCAGGGCTTCTCTGTAACGCCTCAGTCAGATGATGGCATCTCAGGCAGTGGAGTACTGCGTCAGTTTTGCAATGAAAGGCCAGATAAGAATCAATTGCCAGAAAGTGGTTAAATCCATCACCTACATTAGAAGATTGGCATGAAATCATTTTGGAAATATTTAAAATGGAAAAGATGACCTACTCACTGAGAATTCAAAAGGAAAAATTTCATCAAATTTGGAATAAATGGATTGAATTTATAACCCCAGAGTGAGCAGACTTTAGATGACTCTCCTAATGGTTTATACTGTTTGTTTCACCAACATAGTAATAGTGTTAACGTAAACACCCTTGGCTCGAATGTTTACTGTTCTTTTTTTTGGAAAATGTGGAATTAACACAAGTAAAGAAAATATCTGGAGAAATTTTGGACCAGAAAGAAATGGACCAAAAGAGATACATGGAAATTAGTATTCAACCACTATTATTAATATTTTTATAACAACTATTATCATTATTAAGTTTAATAGAGTGGAATTACAATTGCACATAAACATCTATTTGAGTGTCTAATTATTTTCTATATTATCTCAATGTGCACTTGTGAATGTACAAATTAATATAGATTTACTCACATAAAAAATGGAAAAGGTTATATATGTAAAAAAAGTTTGCGTATTACTTGTGAATACCTTATCCAAATAAAAATAAAATTTTTAAAAAAGGCCAGATAAGACAGAGTGCCCAAATATATAAATATGGTTAACCCATAGCAGAATGCCACCATCTTGACACAATGAAAGCATTCAGACTTTACCATCGAACAGGAGTACAGCTACCTTGAGTCACAATCAAGGAGTATATGGTCTTGCACAGATTGATCTGCTGCATTATCTCTTCTGACATCTTTAACGTACGGAGACTTTTACACACCAGAAATTCCTATTGGTACTTGCATTTAGCACAAACTTTTGTCGACTTGGTCAATGATAATCTGCTCATTTTGTCAGCAATGCTGACTAAGTGACAAATTCTCACCAAATTACACCTGCTTCCATTTCCTCCTTTCTCTATAGTCAGCCAGTTTATCTTTTATTTTTAAGTATTTATCCAGTTCTCATTTATAAGTTATAACAGAATCTACTTCTGCAATATTTTAGGCAATGCATTAAAGACCACCAACATTTACTCTTTTTACCTAGTCTCTATGTCGGGCCATCTTAATTTTTTGTTCTTAAGTCACCTACTGTGATATGGAAATAACTTTTTACACGTTTCATAACCCCTCCCAGCTCTGAACACTCCTCTCAGATCATATGAACTCTTCTGTATTTAAGGAGTGCGATTCCAGCTGTTCCCATCTCCCAAGAGAACGCCAGTCCTCTACCCTCAGAAATATTTCAGTACAAAGTCTCCCCACCCTTACATTCCTCAAAAATGTTGTGCCCAGAAATGGACACAATATCCATTCAAGTTCTGAACAATGATTGATAATGGTTCTTTGTTTGTATACTCTATAAATAGAGGTACAAAGGGCAGAGATGGTTAGAAAAACAAGACTTCTGAAATGACCTATAAGTCTGTGGAGTATCTCTGACATGTGAGAGGCCTTGGAGAAACCACATCAAAGATAACCACTGATGGTGCCTCTTTCTTGGAAGATATCCCTGCTCTGCTTTAGGTCAAAATAAAGCTAGAAAAATAGAAGTGGAAAATTTAGCCCTTTGTGCATTTTCTGCCTTTCAAAAGGACAACAGCTGATTCTGTATCTTGATACCACTTTCTTACTCTCTCCCCATAACGTATGTATGTATCATTTATAGACTTCATAATACATAAACATATTCATTAATAAATTATATATGTGTGTGTGTCATAGCCAGGGTGGTAGTGGGGATAAGCTCCCACTACCGATAAAGTGCTCCCAAAGGCATGTGTCTCTAATGAGCCTCTGACAACCAAGTTCAAATCCTGGCCTTCACATGGCAGAACTGTTTACACAGACAGGAGAAGGGGTAAAAATGGGTCACTGGCGCTTTAAAATCAGTTGCTTCAGGCAGGTGGGGCTTGTTAGCCTGGGAAGCACACCTAGGAGAAGGAAAACTCTGATTTCAAACCTCCGTTGCCTTGTGGCATACCTTTCCTATACTCATGGGAAAGGCTTCGGGAATAAACCCCAAGGAAGAAATCTGGAGTCGGAGCCCCTAAGGCAATCTAATGTTGATTCAACGTCATTCTGGCAGCTCCTGCAGTTCAGCCGTCGTCAAAACGTTATGCCTGGCGTCCTTTTTGACATCAGCGTCTGGACCGAGAAGGGGATCACAACGCCTGGGCTTCATACACCTCCTGTCCAGATTTGGTGATGCCAATCTCCACAACCAACACAAGATCTGGGGCGATGGGTGAATGGCGACAGAAATCCATAGTCGGAGCCCCTAAGGCAAACTGATGTTGATTCAACATCATTCTGGCAGCTCCTGCAGTTCAGCCGTCGTCAAAACGTCATGCCTGGTGTCCTTTTTGACATCAGCGTCTGGACCGAGAAGGGGATCACAACGCCTGGGCTTCATACACCTCCTGTCCAGATTTGGTGATGCCAATCTCCACAACCAACACAAGATCTGGGGCGATGGGTGAATGGCGACAGAAATCCGTAGTCGGAGCCCCTAAGGCAAACTGATGTTGATTCAACATCATTCTGGCAGCTCCTGCAGTTCAGCCGTCGTCAAAACATTATGCCTGGCATCGTTTTTGACATCAGTGTCTGGACCGAGAAGGGGATCCTGAAGCTTGGGCAACTCATGGTCTTCATACACCTCCTGCCCAGATTTGCTGATGCCAATCTCCACAACCAACACAAGACCTGGGGAGATGGGTGAATGGCGACAGTGGCAGGCACGAGATGGTGCTGAGTGCCACTAGTCACAGACCTGCACTCAAGGCTGCTAGGTAGGATATCGCTCTCGTCTCACAAGGCAACGGCAGTATTTGGCAGCCACCTCAGTGACGGAGCAACCCTCTTCAAGGACTGCACTGCTCTCCCCTCATGGGAAAAGGTCTAGAAAAGGTGACCTACAGAGAGCTTGCCTCACCCTATCCTGTCATCATACCACAGCTGACTGGACACCTATTTCGCGGTCGAACTACCTCAAAAATCACAAAGGAAAGAGGAACCACCAGAAAGCTGAGCAAACACTGTGTTGGAGCCTGGAATGTCAGGACACTTATGGACAAGAGCAGGAACAGACCAGAGAGGCAAACTGCACCTGTAGGACACAAACTTCAGAAGTACAACATCGACACTGCAGCACTCAGTGAGACACGCTTGGCCTGGACTGGTGAAATCACAGAAGTAGGGGCTGGTCACATGTTTTTCTGGAATGCCAAGGGAAAGGAGGAGGCTAGAGAAGCTGGAGTTGGCTTTGCCATCCGGACCACAATCGTCAGGAACCTGGAGTCCCTCCCTAGAGGCATCAACAATCACCTCATGATAATGAGGCTACCTCTGAAAGCTACGACTCATCTGACTCTGATCAGTGCCTACGCACCCACCATGACCTACACCTCTGAACAGAAGGAACTGTTCTACCAGCAGCTTGGCCAGCTACTACACTTGGTCCCCAAAGATGACAAGATCCTGCTACTTGGCAGCTTTAACGACCAAGTAGGCAGTGGCCATCAGTTTTGGCTGGAAGTCATTGGCAAGCATGGCCTTGGAAAAGGGAATTCAGATGGGCAGCTACTACTCACCTTCTGCGCAGAAAATGGCTGACAATCAGCAACTCCCTCTTTCAGCTTCTGGACATCCACAAGGCAACCTGGATGCACCCGCTGTCCAGGAACTGGCATCTGATTGATTACATGATCGCAAGGCGCCAGGACATCAGGGATGTGATCATCACTGGAGCGATGAGGGGTGCAGACTGCTGTACTGACCACATCCTATTGAGAAGCAAGCTGTCATTTCAGATTGGCAAGGCGTACAGGCACCAGCAGGCTGACACCAAGCAGAAGCTGAACATTCAATGGCTCGCTGACCCCGACATCAAAGAAGAGCTGATCAGCAAACTGGAGCAATAACCTGAGCAACTGCTTGAGGAAGCAGACCCAGAAACAGCATGGGCTGCCCTCAGAGACACCCTGTACAGCGCTGCAAGTACCGTTCTCGGGCACCCCAAGAGGAAGCATCAGGATTGGTTCGATGAGAACAACTTTGATATCGTCACCCTCCTCAAGCAGAAGCAGGAAGCCTTTGCAGGCTGGCTCAGTGACAAGCAGTCAACCTCCAAACATGACCGCTCGAAGCACTGCCGTGGTTATGTCCAGGCTGAGCTGTAGAGAATGAAGGATCAGTGTGGGAGGCCAAAGCAGCAGAGCTTCAGCACTACACCGACCAGTACAAGCAGTCTTTCGATGGTCTAAAGGCAGTGTACGGACTTTCCTCCAACATCACGGCACCTGTCCTCTCCTTGGATGGATCACTCCTCACTGACAAAGGCGACTGTCTAAAGCTGGGCAGACCACTTCAACCAGCTGCTCAACCCAGATAGATGACCAGGCCACACAAGACATGCCCCAGCACCCAGCCTTGGAGGCCCTTGATGATCCCCCCACATTAGTAGAAGCTATGAAGGCAGTCAACCAGCTGCAGCCAGGTAAGGCCTCTGGCCTGGATGAGGTCCCCCCAGAAGTCTTTACAGGACGGTAGTAAAACCCTTCTTCAGAGGCTGACAGAGCTCATGCAGCAGTGTTGGGAGAAAACCTGTGTACCACAGGACTTCAGGGATGCAAACATCATCCACCTGTACAAGAACAAGGGAGACGGGGCATTCTGTGACAACCACAGAGGCATATCTCTCCTGAGCATAGCCGGGAAGATGAGGGCCCATATCAAACCGAACAGGATTACGTCCCACTTCCGCGATGACGTTGTCTCAGAGAGCCAACGTGGTTTCAGATCTAACAGAGGAACAGTGACATGATCTTTGCTGTCAGACAGATCCAGGAGAAGTGTCAGAACAGAACCAGAATCTCCACATCCTCTTTGTGAAACTGACAAAGGCATTTGATACTATCAGTCACACGGGCCTTTGGCTCATCCTTACCAAGTCAGGCTGTCGCCCAAGGCTGATCAGCATTGTCAGGTTATTCCATAACAGCATGATGTCCAGGGTTATCAAAAACAGCTGCACCTCTGACCCCTTCCTTGTAACTAACGGTGTCAAGCAGGGCTGTGTCCTCATGCCTACTCTGTTCAGCCTGCTGTTTGTCATGATGCTGTTCTCTGCTCTCTCACAGACTGATGCGGGAATAACAATTCACTACTGAACTGATGGACACTTCTTTGATCTGCAACACCTCATGGCCAAGACCAAAGTGCTGGAAGCAATAGTACGAGACTTCCTCTTTGCAGATGACTGCGCTCTTGCAGCACACAGGGAAAGGGACCTGCAGGGGCTCACTGACTGTCTCTCTGTGGCAGCAAGAAAATTTAGCCTAAGCATCAGCCTGCAGAAGACAGAAGTTCTACCTCAGCCCGCACCCCATACCAATCTTGCGGAACCATAATTGAGATTGAAGGCACACAGCTCAACTAGGTGAGGCAGCCTTCACCTACTTGGGATGCTGCCTCACCTCCTCTTGCAGTCTAGATCGAGAGGTCTCAAACAGACTTGCCAAAGCTGGGGCATCCTCTGGCAGGCCATGGACACGCGTGTGGGGAGAATATGGCATCCGGCTGAAGACCAAGATGGCAGTCTACAGAGCAGTCGTCCTGACTTCTCTCCTGTACGGCTGTGAAACATGGACCCCATACCACAGGCACATCAAGGTGCTTGACCAGCTCTACTCACAAGATCATGGGCATCTCGTGGCAAGACAGTGTCCCCACGACAGAAGTGCTACGAAGGGCTGAGTGCTCTGGCACAGAAACAGTGATCATGTGGACGTACCTTCCAAAGATGGTATCCTTTTCCGAGCTGGCACATGGCATCAGAAAGCAGGGAGGCTGTAAAGAATGTGTGAAAGTGTACGTGAAGGCACGTGGTATCCCTGTGACTGGTTGGGAGGCTTTGGCCAAAGACCGCAACGTCTGGCGCCTGTCTTCAAAAGGCAGCAGCACATTCGAAGAGCCGCATCTAAAGGACCTCAGTCAAAAGCACCAGGACCACAAGGAGAGACGATCTGACCCTTCAATGGCCATAACATACCCAACCTGTGGGCACACCTGCACTTCCCAATTCGGGCTTCGCTCTCATCAGAGGCGTCACTGACATCATCGTCGTTCCCGACGGACCTCCTATTAGAAGAATACATACACACACACACACACACACACACACACACACACAGACTTACTTATATATTATCCTTATAGAGTACAGGTTGCACATTATTATTTCCAGAATAGATTAGCACTAGGATTGGACTTCTTGGGTACTTTATGTGACCTAATATCTTGAAGATCAGAAGATTTGCATGCATCAAAATTGTTTTAGAAACATTAGACATCACTCAGACAATATCACATGAGGAAAATAGATACATTGAAGCAGAAGATTTGGAAACATAAGAAAGTGGCTGTGGCCCAGAATTTCTTCCAGTGTCCACAAACCTGTGGAAAATACATAACATCTAATCTTTCCCTTAACAGATCCCCCCAAGGCTCTCCTACACAGCAATAAGTAATCATTAATTGAGAGTCTCTTGTGGCAACAGGGCCTTGTACATTTAAATATTATCACAATGAGCTTGGCCAAAATGTTCAAATGAACCATCTTGTCCTTAGTGAGAAAATATGAACTAATTTGCATTTCTGAGTAAAATATTGTTAAAATGCATACTGTATCACCATGCTAGTTTGAACCAGTCCTGCACAGTCAGAGCAATATTTACTAGCCACTAATAAAAATCAATCTGCATACTGTACTGTTAGCTTCTCGCTATGTATAAGTAAACACAAGAAATCCTGCAGATGCTGGAATTCCAAAGCAACACATACAAAATGCTGGAGCAACTCAGCAGGTCAGGCAGCATCTATGGAAATGAATAAACAGTCAACGTTCTGGGCCAAGACCATTTCTCAGGACTGGAAAGGAAGGGGGAAAACACCAGATGAAAAGGTGGCGAAGGGAAGGAGCATAGCTAGAAGGTGATAGGTGAAGGCAGGTGGGTAGGGAAGCTAACGGGCTGGAGAGGAAGGAATTTGATAGGAGAGGAGAGTGGACCATCGGAGAAAGGGGAGGAGGAGGGGACCCAGGGGAAGTAGTAGGCAGGTGAGAAGTGAAAGGTCAGAGTGGAGAATAAAGAAGAGGGAAGGAAATTTGTTCACCAGAAGGAGAAATACATATTCATGCCATCAGATTGGAGACCACCCAGACAGAAAACAGTACTGGGTGTTGCTCTTCCACTCTGAGGGAGGCCTCATTGGCCATGGACCAACACATTGGAATGGGAATGGGAATTAAAATGTTTGGCCACTGGGAAGCTTTGTTTTTATCGGAAGGAACAGAGGTGCTCCTTGATATGATGTGTGATGAGAAACATAGAAAACCTACAGCACAATATAGGCCCTTTGGCCCACAGAGTTGTGCTGAACATGTCCCCACCTTAGAAATTACTAGGCTTACCTATAGCCCTCTATTTTACTAAGCTCCATGTACCTAGCTAAAAGTCGCTTAAAAGACCCTATCGTATCCACCTCCACCCCTGTTGCCGGAACCTATTCTATGCACTCACCACTCTCTGAGTAAAAAAACTTAACCCTGACATCTCCTCTGTACCTGCTCCCCAGCACCTTAAACCTGTGTCCTCTTGTGGCAACCATTTCAGTCCTGGGAAAAAGCCTCTGACTAGCCACACGATCAATGCCTCTCATCATCTTATACACCTCTATCAGGTCACCGCTCATCCTCCATCGCTCCAAGGAGAAAAGGCCGAGTTCACTCAACCTATCCTCATAAGGCATGCTCCCCAATCCAGGCAACATCCTTGTAAATCTCCTCTGCACCCTTTCTATGGCTTCCACATCCTTCCTGTAGTGAGGCGACCAGAAGGGAGAACATTCCAGGGTAGTAACTCCCAAACATCAATACATTATCACTGAAGGGGAAGCCTGAAGCCTGGAGCAAACAGAATATTCAGCAGGACACTCTGAGTTCAAAGATCACAAGAAACTGGAGAAAATATATTAACATCTTTAAGCACACCGAGGAAAAGCAGCTCACAACAGCTGAAGAACAACGAAACCTCCAGCAAAAATCCTGAATTGAGCTTGAGAAGGTGGATGTGCAGCTGTTACTTCCACTTTTAAAGCTGTTGCCTTTTCTGATAAGTTTTGCAGAGACAGTAATATAGTGTTAAGTACTGGCAGAGAGCCTACATAAACAAGTATACTTATTTATACAACAAGGATGGGCGTAGAAAGAATCCTGCTGAGATTCCAAACATGCTCACCTCATTATCTGAGACAAAAGCCTACAATACTTAAAACAGGATCTGCAGCGATTCACTGCTCGGTGTCTGTGCTGTGTGTTTTTGAGCAGTATCATCAGTGAACTGACTCTAAACACCATGCTGGGGTAAAAGCCCAACGTGAACTTTCATTGAATCAGAACATGTACCCTGTAGAAATTTTGTAATACACTATCGGCTTGAGGCCCGACTCCACACAGATGTGAGGCAAACTATGCTACTTTTGTATCTCAAGGATATCCTTTGAGGATATAAGTAACGAATTCCTTCGCCACAATTTCTGAAATATGAATTAGCAGAAGCATATAACTGAGTTACTCTCCTCAATCAAAGTAGAACCTATAGACAAACTCAAGGTGTGTTGAGAATATGGAACTTGGTGCCATGCTTGAAGTGAACATCACAAGTGCACTAGAGGGGAAACTGGAGACGTATGTGACAGAGAAAGCGTATTAGCAGATTATAGTAGTAGTTGAGAAGAAAGTGCGAAGAAGCTCACATACAGGATAAACAGCAACGTGGACCAGAAAGGCCTGTTTCTGCCCAATACGTACTATACAATTCTGTGCAACAAAGCATAAAATATTGGAAATGAAGATTATGTTGAAGAAAACTAGATAAAATCAGAGAGGAGAAAATGGCCAGCATGTTCTGAAAGCAACATAATGAAGAAACGAGCTACTGAAATGTCAGCATTGCTGTGAATCTGACCATGGCCAGAGAGCCAAGGATTAACATCAATTCATTTCATCCGCTCACTTTGCAGAATCAAGAACATTTTAACCATGTAACAATTACAGCACAGAAACAGGCCATCTCGGCCCTTCTAGTCCGTGCTGAACTCTTACTTTCACCTAGTCCCACTGACCTGCACCAGCCCATAACCCTCCATTCCTTTCCTGTCCATATAGCTATCCAATTTTACTTTAAATGACAATATCGCGCCTGCCTCTACCACTTCTACTGGAAGCTCGTTCCACACAGCTCACACTCTCTGAGTAAAGGAGTTCCCCCTCATGTTACCCCTAAACTTTTGCCCCCTAACTCTCAACTCATGTCCTGTTTGAATCTCCCCTACTCTCAATGGAAAAAGCCTATCCACGTCAACTCTATCTATCCCCCTCATTATTTTAAATACCTCTATCAAGTCCCCCCTCAACCTTCTATGCTCCAAAGAATAAAGACCCAACTTGTTCAACCTTTCTCTGTAACTTAGGTGCTGAAACCCAGGCAACATTTTAGTAAATCTCCTCTGTACTCTCTCAATTTTGTTGACATCTTTCCTATAATTCGGTGACCAGAACTGTACACAATACTCCAAATTTGGCCTTGCCAATGCCTTGTACAATTTTAACATTACATCCCAACTCCTATACTCAATGCTCTGATTTATAAAGGCCAGCATACCAAAAGCTTTCTTCACCACCCTATCCACATGAGATTCCACCTTCAGGGATAATGCACCATTATTCCTAGATCCCTCTGTTCTACTGCATTCTTCAACGCCCTACCATTTACCATGTATGTCCTATTTTGATTAGTCCTACCAAAATGTAGCACCTCACACTTATCAGCATTAAACTCCATTTGCCATCTTTCAGCCCACTCTTCTAACTGGCCTAAATCTCTCTGCAAGCTTTGAAAACCTACTTCATTATCCATGATGCCACCTACCTTAGTATCATCTGTATACTTACTAATCCAATTTACCACCCCGTCATCCAGATCATTAATGTATATGACAAACAACACTGGACCCAGCACAGATCCCTGAGGCACACCACTAGTCACCAGCCTCCAACCTGACAAACAGTTATCCACCACTACTTTCTGGCGTCTCCCATCCAGCCACTGTTGAATCCATTTTACTATTTCAATATTAATACCTAACGATTGAACCTTCCTAACTAACCTTCCGTGTGGAACCTTGTCAAAGGCCTTACTGAAGTCCATATAGACAACATACACCGCTTTACTCTCGTCAACTTTCCTAGTAACCTCATCAAAAAATTCAATAAGATGTCAAACATGACCTTCCACGCACAAATCCATGTTGACTGTTCCTAATCAGACCTTGTCTATCCAGTTAATTATATATACCATCTCTAAGAATACTTTCCATCAATTTACCCACCACTGACGTCAAACTTACAGGCTGATAATTGCTAGGTTTACTCTTAGAACCCTTTTTAAACAATGGAACAACATGAGCAATACGTCAACCCTCTGGCATCATCCCTGATTCTAATGACATTTGAAATATTTCTGTCAGAGCCCCTGCAATTTCTATACTAACTTCCCTCAAGATCCTAGGGAATATCCTGTCAGGACCCGGAGACTTATCCACTTTTATATTCCTTAAAAGCACCAATACTTCCTCTTCTTTAATCATCATAGTTTCCATAACTTCCCTACCTGTTTCCCTTACCTTACACAATTCAATATCCTTCTCCTTAGTGAATACCGAAGAAAAGAAATTGTTCAAAATCTCCCCGATCTCTTTTGGTTCCACACATAGCTGTCCACTCTGATACTCTAAGGAATCAATTTTATCCCTCACTATCTTTTTGTTATTAATATAACTGTAGAAACCCTTTGAATTTATTCTCACCTTATTTGCCAAAGCAACCTCGTATCTTCTTTTAGCTTTTCTAATTTCTTCCTTAAGATTCTTTTTACTTTCTTTATATTCCTCGAGCACCTCATTTACTCCATGCTGCCTATATTTATTGTAGATATCTCTCTTTTTCCGAACCAAATTTCCAATATCCCTTGAAAACCATGGCTCTCTCAAACTTTTAACTTTTCCTTTTAACCTAACAGGAACATAAAGATTCTATACCCTCAAAATTTCACCTTTAAATGACCTCCATTTCTCTATTACATCCTTCCCATAAAACAATTTGTCCCAATCCACTCCTTCTAAATCCATTCGCATCTCCTTAAAGTTAGCCTTTCTCCAATCAAAAATCTCAACCCTGGGTCCAGACCTATCCTTCTCCATAATTATATTTACTACATCTGCAGCTAATTCTCTTAAAACATGGAACTCTTCAGCACTTAGTCCAATTAGTTGTCCTGGCATTTTTCTTGGTGAGAGTAATTGATTTGAGAACATAGAACAGTAAAGCACTGGACAGGCCATTCGGCCCATGATCTCATGCTGACCTTGATGCCAATTTATACCAAATGTCTTCTGCCTGTGTATCAATATCCATCCCCTTCATATTCATGTGTCTATCTAAAAGCTTCGGTAACTCCACTAAATTGGCTACATCCACTATTACCCATGGTAACCCACTCCAGGAACCTACTCTCTGCGTAAAAAACTTGCCCCTCAGGTCACTTTTAAACTTCCCCGCTCCAACATTAAAAACATGTCCTCTGGTGTTTTATATTTCTACCCAGGGGAAAGATCCTGACCATCTACCCCATCCATCACTCTGGTAAGATGTAAAGGTTTGACCAGCCTTTCTCATATTGCTCAGACCCTCTAATCCCAGCAGAACTCTGGTAATTTTCTTCTGCACCCTCTTCACTGACTCCACGTCCTTTCTACAATGGGGCAACCAGAAATGTATATAATATTACAAGGATGTTCTGGTTAAAGTTTCATACAGCTACAACATAACTTCCTTACTCTTATATTTATCACCCTGACCAACAAAGGCAAACATGCTATTCACTTTCTTTCCCACCTTACTCCTTCGTGCAGCCACTTTCAGTGAACTATAGACCTGGATCCCAAGATCCCTCTATACCTCAATGCTATTAAAGGTCCACCATTAACAGTTTACTTTCTCCTTTCATTGCTGAAGTTCAATACCTCAAACCTGCCCAATTAAATTCAATCTGCCACTTCTCTGCCCATTTCTGTAACAGAACTACTGTGTATCCCATGGTCGCCTCACTACAGGAAGGATGTGGAAGCTATAGCAAAGGTGCAGAGGAGATTTACAAGGATGTTGCCTGGATTTGGGAGCAGGCCTTATGAAAACAGGTTGAGTGAACTCTGTCTTTTCTCTCTGGAGAGGAGGAGGATGAGAGGTGACCTGATAGAGGTGTATAAGATGATGAGAGGCATTGATCGTGTGGATAGTCAGAGGCATTTTCCCAGGGCTGAAATGGTTGCCACAAGAGGACACAGGTTTAAGGTGCTGGGGAGTAGGGACAGAGGAGATGCCAGAGTTAAGTTTTTTTTACGCAGAGAGTGATGAGTGCATGGAATGGGCTGCCGGCAACTGTGGTGGAGGTGGACACAATAGGGTCTTTTAAAAGACTTTTGAATCGGTACATGGAGCTTAGAAAAATAGAAGGCTATGGGTAAGCCTAGTAATTTCTAAGGTAAGGACATGTTCGGCACAACTTTGTGGGCTGAAGGGCCTCTATTGTGCTGTAGGTTTTCTACGTTTCTATGTATCCTTTGATAGACGGTTACAGTCCACAACTCTGCCAGTCTTGGTATTATTTGCAAACTTGCTAAACCGGCAATCAACGTTTTCTTCCAGATCATTGATATACCCTACCAACAATAGTGGTCATAGCACCAATCCTTGCAGAACACAACTAGTCACAGATCTGCAGCTAAAATAACAGCCTTATAGTCTCTGTCTTCTATGGGCAGGCCAGATCTGAATCCAAACTTGTAATTCACCTTGGATCCCATGGTTTAAGTTCCTCTCTCCCTTTCGCTCCATGATTTTGTGCTTTATTGAGGTGTTTTTTGGAGCCTTTGTTCAAGATATCTGCTATTCCGTCCTTACATTTTTTTTAATTCCCAGTGTCAAAGGGATCAAAATTTACTTTAGCTAATATCTTACTTTTAAGAGGCTTTTAGAAGCATTACCTGTTGATTTTGTATTTCTTGCCAGTTTACTCTCAAAATCTATTTTCTTCCTAGTTGCCTTTTTACTCATCTCTCCTTGGTTTCAATGTCTTCTAATTTTTCTGATCAACAAATTTTCACAATATTATATGCATTTTTCTTTGATTTGACTTCTTCCTTCATTAGTTTCACTACATATGGATCGTCCATTCCTTTAGTTCTCAGTGCAAGATCATTTTGATGAGAATTATAAAATACTTTGTAAATATTTTATCTTCCCAAGCCAGTTTATTCATCTCAGACTTCTAACTGCCTTAATTTAAGTTCGGGTCACAGCTTTCAGGCCATAATTTCTCACTTTCAGACTGACTGTGAAATTCTGAAACGTTATGATATTCCATTACGCATCCTTTCAAATTAAATGATTAATAAATTCTGCTCTATTATATACATAACCAGATCTAAAATAGTCTCTACTCTCATACACTCTACAATGCATTATTCTTACAATCTGTCATAAATGCACAACATATTTGTTTACATAACTACCTTTGCCAACTTGGCATATGTGATTGAAGCCACACACTATTTCTTGACTATGTTTTGTTTTATGTAATAGCCCTTGTTAGGAGAGATGCAAACTATCCCAAGCATTGCCTTCTTTTCCCAGCATCCCTTGTCTCCTTCCCAACTGATCCTACACCTTGATCTTCCAAAAATCATTTCTCTGTTTGGTCTTGATGTCATCCTTCCCTCTCCCCCCATTAACTATATTTCAAAGTATCATTAAGTAATGTCTTTGTAAAGCAGTCAGATCATACTCATTATTACTACTAGTGACATCAGTTCCTCCATTTTGATATAAATGCTGCATTCAGGCTACAATAAGTTACCTTCTAGCACAAGTTAGTCGCAAAAAAACAAAGTAAATGAGCACATATGCAGGAGAATAAAATGCAGAGGAACAGGTAAATAATGAGAGGGGGAGAGGACTGAGAGTATGATTGCCTAGGAGCTGACAATAACCCAATGGATTGAATGATCTTGTTATTGTTACTACAAAAGAGGACAAAGTCCCCTTTAGAGAGAAAAGGGATCAACATTATTCAGCATCTAAATAACTTCCTGCTTTCCAATGTTCCAGTAACATTATACTTCTTCTTCCTTACTTTTACTTTAAACTCTAGATTTGGTTGCTACCACTGCTTCCTATGAATTTATCTTCCTTTTTAAAAAAAACATAAATAACAAATCAATTTCCACCTCTATGCCAAATTCCAATCTCTTCACCCTGTTGAAAAAGTATGTGGTTGAAGCACTAAACCAAATTCCAACCTTTCTGTTCTATTGATTAAATTGCGTGCTAAGTATCATTGAGCACAGCATTGCATGGTGTCCCCAAATAACTCTCCTTCTAAAACAGTAAAAAACATGATTAATTGGTTATTCATTTCATTCCAGTTAGTGTTAATGCAATGATTACTACATTTTCTCCCCCTGGTGTCATGGATTCTTGATTACCTGACTGGCAGACCACAGTACGTGTGCTTGCAACACTGTGTGTCAGACAGAGTGAACAGCAGCACTGGGGCTCCACAGGGGACTGTCTTGTCTCCCTTTCTCTTCGCCATTTACACCTCGGACTTCAACTACTGCACAGAGTCTTGTCATCTTCAGAAGTTTTCGGATGTCTCTGCCATAGTTGGATGCATCAGCAAGGGAGATGAGGTTGAGTACAAGGCTACTGTAGGAAACTTTGTCACATGGTGTGAGCAGAATTATCTGCAGCTTAATGTGAAAAAGACTAAGGAGCTGGTGGTAGACCTGAGGAGAGCTAAGGTACTGGTGACCCCTGTTTCCATCCAGGGGTCAGTGTGGACATGGTGGAGGATTACAAATACCTGGGGATACGAATTGACAATAAACTGGACTGGTCAAAGAACACCGAGGCTGTCTACAAGAAGGGTCAGAGTCGTCTCTATTTCCTGAGGAAACTGAGGTCCTTTAACATCTGCCGGACGACGCTGAGGATGTTCTACGAGTCTGTGGTGGCCAGTGCTATCATGTTTGCTGTTGTGTGCTGGGGCAGCAGACTGAGGGTAGCAGACACCAACAGAATCAACAAACTTATTCGCAAGGCCAGTGATGTTGTGGGGATGGAACTGGACTCTCTCACAGTGGTGTCTGAAAAGAGGATGCTGTCTAAATTGCATGCCATCTTGGTCAATGTCTCCCATCCACTACATAATGTACTGGGTAGGCACAGGAGTACATTCAGCCAGATACTCATTCCTCCAAGATGCAGCACTGAGCGTCATAGGAAGTCATTCCTGCCTGTGGCCATCAAACTTTACAACTCCTCCCTTGGAGGGTCAGACACCCTGTGCCGATAGGCTGGTCCTGGACTTATATCATAATTTACTGGCATAATTTACATATTACTATTTAACTATTTATGGTTTTTTTACTATTTATTATTTATGGTGCAACTGTAACAAAAACCAATTTCCCCCTGGGATCAATAAAGTATGACTATGACTATGACTATGAAAAAAGAAACTGACTGCATGTTGAAGCAATCTGTTAATGCAAAATTAGAAAATGAGCTTTCTTCGGCTTTTGAGGCAATAGGTAACTCTTATTTTTACTTCTTATTCAGAAGAAGATAGTGCCAGTGAACAACGCTACCAAATGTGACATCCTCAAGGTTCACAAAACAATTCCTTTCACTTCTTTTACATCTTTTTATTTCAGATATGTTTCTGCTACTATTAGAGCCTATTATCTACATTCTGGCAGCGTGATCAGGCACTTTGCTGTCTCCAAGAGTGTGCCAGGAGGCTCTTATCAAAGAGCACGGCATGGTACCCAGGAAACCAGGAGATGGGGCTGCAAGCCCATGATCGACTTCGTCTCTCGCTGATTAAAGCGCCAAGGTGGACTGAAATCACCGAGGTGAGCGAGTGTTCAGCGCCATCTATCAGCCTCTTGCTTTCTGGTGCTGGAGAAGGTGTCTGCATGTGGTGGTCTCTTGCTGCTCCTGAGGGAACGTTCCCTCGTTCCTTGCATTCAAGTGATCTCTCTCTCCCTTGATGGTGGACATCGGTGGATGGGGCCAGAACAAGGTTTAATTGACGTGGATAGTACACTTGGACACTAATTCCAGTTTATAATGTGCTCTAGTTCTTACAGTTATAATCGTTTTTTTGTTACTATTTTTGGTCGATTTTTGAATGGGGTGGCCTGCAGATAATGAACACTGAGCTGAACTGAACTGAAATATGCCTTTTAAGTTTGTGTTTTATATTCAGTGTTTTTGCTAATTTTTTTGTTACCATTTATGCAATTTTTCACATGGGGGAGTGGGGTTTGATGTTTTTCTTTGAATGGGTTGGTTTTGTGGTTCTTCTTTGTTTCATGACTGTCTGGGGAAGACGAATTTCAGGGTTGTGTACTCCATACTTACTTTGAATCTTTGAATATAGTTAAAGGAGCAGAGGGATTAATGTATAACATAGCAACATACAGATTTATGTATAACTACTACTGAGTCAAAACAACAAATTACTTAGCAACACACACAAAATGTTGGAGGAACTCAGCAGGTCAGGCAGCATCCATGGAAATAGTTAATGTTTCGGGCCAAGACCCTTCATCAGGACTGGACAGTAAGGGGGAAGAATCCAGAATAAGGTGGTGGGGGGAGGGGATGGAGTACAAGCTAGAAGGTGATGGGTGAAGCCAGGTGGGTGGGCAAGTGGGGGGGATGAAATAGGAAGTTGTGAGATGATAGGTGGAAAAGGTAAACAGCCAGAGAAGGAGGAATCAGATAGGAGAGGAGAGTGGACCTTGGGAGAAAGGAAGCGGGGGCTGGCACCAGGGAGAGGTGATAGGCAAGTGAGGGGAAGAGACAACTCCATAAATTGTAATGAAATGAGTAACCAATTAATCTGTTTTTTGTTTCATTGTTTTAGTTGTCAAATTTTCATGACATATTCTGGTGATATTAAACCTACTTCTAAAGGAAATTTATTTGGGAACACCAAGCAAAATTGTGTTGTTCAGAGAAGAAGTTGGAGAAATCGATGTTCATGCCATCAGGTTGGAGGCTCCTCCAGTCTGAGGGTGGCTTCACTGTGGCAGTAGAGGAGGAGGCCATGGACTAACATGTGGGAGTGGGAATGGGAATGGGAATTAAAATGGTTGGCCACTAGGAAATCATGCCCTTTGCAGATGGAGTGAAGGTGCTCAACAAAGCAGTCCCCCTATCTACGCCGGCTCTCATCAACCTAGAGAAGTCCGTGTTGGGAACACCGGAGACAGCAGATGACCCCAACAGATTCACAGGTGAAGTGTTGCCTCGCCCAGAAGCACTCTTCGGGATCCTGAATGAAGGTGAGGGAGGAGGTGAATGGGTGGGTGTAGCACTCTGTTGGGGTCGTTTCATCACCTTAAAATGCTTAAGTTGCTGGACACACAGTGGGTCACAAATGTATGTCAGACGGGCCCCTAAATGTGACTGTGAATGAAACAGTGAAGCTGGTGAGATAGAAGTCGCTGTTCAGCACAACAAGCAGGCATTCTTCCAGAGGCAAACTACACAGCCTCACAAACTCAAAAGTACATCACATCTTTATACTCTGAAGATGAAAGGTAACAGCAGGCGATTCAATACAATTTCAATAGCTACTATGATATTGTTTACTTCAATATTTTAGGTTGACAATGCTTCCTTTGAATTACATATTTACAGTGACAGACACCCTTGAAGGTTCAAATAACTTCATCACAAAGTAATTCACACAAAATAATCTACAAATTTCTGGGTACAGAAATTCCAGGCACCCAAAATTAATGTTGTCAAGACTGTTTCTGAGTATACAAAAATACTATTATTTGCTTATAACTGTGACCATGTTGTTTGATATGCTAAGTAACATCATCAGTCTGGTCTGCCAGCTTGAACTCAAGTCACAATGATGCAAATAACTTAGCCCATGTTGCCTATCTGATACAGGTCATTTAACACAATCCATAGTCTTAAAGAATGGCTGAAGCATATATAAACATCTCATGGTCGCCGTTTCGCAAACTGTATCTCTTAGTCTGTGGAGCAACCTGTGCTTTTAACTTCAATTTACTGCTTGCAATTTACAATGAGAACTGAATTGTCCAATTACCATCAGCATACAATCTGTAACAGCAGAGGTCCCAATGCACGAGACCACTGTTATACTAAGATAACGAATGCCTATCATTCTATGCATGGACCGTATTTCAGTAAATCAGATCACATGGCTGCCCTTCTTCTACCTGCATACAAGTAGAAGCTAATGAACAAAGCTTCAGCGATCAAGACAACAAAGAGGAGGTCATCGGAGGCAGAGGAGCGGCTATGGGGTATCTTCGAGTCAGTGGACTGGGCAGTGATCAAGGACTCATCTATGGATCTGAATGAATAAACCACGGTTATCACTGACTTTACTAAAATAATCGTAGAGGAGTGTTCCCCACAATATCATTCAGTTTTCCCCTACCAGAAGCCCTGGATGAATCATAAGATCCACAATCTGCTGAGGGCCAGGTCAAAGTCTGGTGGTCAAGAAAGTTACAAGAGGTCCAGGTATGATCTCTAGAAAGCCATCTCACAGGCGAAGTGGCAAACTAAACTTGAATCAACAAAGGATGCTCAAGATTTGTGACAGGGCTTAAATACTATCACCTCTTATAAAGTTAAATCAAGCCACATAGGGTTTTACTTGCAGATGAGCTGAATGCCTTCTATGCTCAGTTTGACCATCAAAACATGGAGGAACCATCACGAACTCCCAAAGGCCCCAATGATCTTGTGACTTCAGTCTCTAAGGCCAACGTGCAAGCAGCCTTCAAGAGGGTGAACCCATGAAAAGCATCCAGCCCAGGCGAGGTACATGGCCAAGAACTAATAACCTATGCTGATCAACTGGCTGGAGTGTTCACTGAGATCTTTACCCTTTCACTTCGGTAGCCTGAGTTACCCACCTGCTTCAATTAGGCATCAATTATACCAGTGCCCAAGAAGAACTTGGCAACCTGCTTCAATGACTATCATCTAGTTGCACTTACAATCACTGATGAAGAGTTTTGAGAGGTTCGTGATGAAACACATCCACGCCTGCCTGAGAAGTGACTTGGATCTGCTCCAATTTTCCTACCAGGGCAACAGGTCCACAGCTGAAGCCACCTTATTGGCTCCTCACTCAACCCTGAAACATCTGGACAATAAAGATGCATACAACAGGACTGCACTTTCAAGTTCAAAAGTTGAATGTGAAAAGTAAATTTATCAAAATACATACATGTCACCATATACAACCCTGAGGTTCATTCTCCTGCAGGTATATTCAATAAATCGTAATAACCGTAACAGAATCAATGAAAGAGAGCACCAACTTGGGCATTCAACCAGTGTGAAAAAGACAACCAACTGTGCAAACACAAAAAGAAAGAAATAATAATAAATTAATAAGCAATAAATATTAAGAACATGAGATGAAGAGTCCTTGAAAGTGAGTCTATTAGTTGTGGGAACATTTCAATGATGGGCCAACTGAAGTTGAGTGAAGTCATCTCCTTTGGTTCAAGAGTCTGGTGGTTCAGGGTTAGTAACCTGGTGGAGTGAGTCCCAGGGCTCCTGTACCTTCTTCCTGATGGCAGCAGTGAGAAGAGAGCATGTCCTGGGTGATGGGTGTCCGTGCTGATGGATGCTGCTTTCCAGCGGCAGCATTCAATGTAGATGTGCTCAATGGTGGGGAGGGCTTTACCTGTGATGGACTAGGCTCTATCCACTGCTTCTTGTAGGATTTGTCATTCAAGAGCATTGGTATTTACATATCAAGCTGTGATGCCGCCAGTCAATATACTCTCCACTAAACATCTATAGAAATTTGTCAAGGTTTTAGACATAATGCTGAAACATCACAAACACCTAAGGAAGTAAGAGATGCTGCCGCGCTTTCTTCACAATTGCACTTACGTGCCAGGCCCAGGACGGGTCATCAGAACTAATAACACTAAATAGGATCACCTACAATTCAGCAATCAATATCATCATCCCTTCAAAACTAATCAATAAGCTCCAAGACCTTGGCTTCAATACCTCCCTGTGCAACTGGATCCTTGATTTCTTCAGTTAGGATTGGCAACAACATCTCATCCACCATCTCCACTACAAGGCTGTGTGCTTAGTCTCCTGCTTTACTTGCTTTACCCTTACGACTGTGTGGCTAAGCACAGCTCCACTGCCATATTCAAGTTTGCTGATGGCAGCAGTGTCATTGGACAAATCAAAGTTGGTAATAAATCAGCATATAGGAGGGAGATTGAAAATCTAGCTGAGTGGTGTCATAACAACAACCTCTTACTCAATGCCAGCAAGACCAAGGAACTGATTATTGCCTTCAGGAGAAGGAAACCAGATGTCCATAAGCAAGGCCTCATTGGAGGATGAGAGGTGGATAGGGTCAGCAATTTTAAACTCCTCAATGTTATTATTTCAGAGGACTTGTCCTGGGCCCAGCACGTAAGTGCAATTGCAAAGAAAGCACGGCAGCACTTCTACTTCCTTAGGAGTTTGTGAAGATTTGGCATGACATCTAAAACTTTGATAAACTTCTATAGTGGGGAGTATATTGGCTGGCTGCATCACAGCTTGGTATGGAAACACCAATACTTTTGAATGGAAAATTCCACAAAAAGTAGAGGGCATGGCCCAATCCATCACAAGTAGAGCTCTCTTCACCATTGAGCACATCTACACAAAACGCTGTCACAGGAAAGCAGTATCCATCATGAGAGACTCCACCATCCACGACATGCTCTCTTCTTGCTGCTGCCATCAGAAAGAAGGTACAGAAGAATCAGGACTCACACCACCAGTTATCACCTTCAACCATCTGCCTCTTGAACCAAAGGGGATAAATTCACTTGCCCCTTCATTGAAATGTTCCCACAACCAATCGAGTCACTTTAAAGGACTCGTCATCTCATTTCTCAATATTTATTGCTTATTTATTTTTATTACTATTTCTTTCTTTTTGTATTTGCACAGTTTGTTGTCTTTTGCAAACTGACTGAGTTGGTGCAGTCTTTCATGGATTCTAATATGAATATTATTCTATTAGGGATTTATTGAGAATGCCCATAAGAAAATGAATCTCAGGATTGTATATGGTGACATTTAGGTACTTTGATAATAAATTTATTTTCAAGTCTGGTTCTTGCTTGAATTAATATCTGCTATATTCACATAACTCAGAATAGGTGGCCTCCAACATGATGGCATGAACACTGTATTTTCCAACTTGCAGTAACTTTCCCCTCCCCTTCGGTCTTCTTGAATTCCACACTCCGGCCCTCTTTTTACCTAGTCTCTTCTCCTCATCTACATTTCACCTCCTCCTGGTGGTCCTTCTCCTCTCCTTTCTCCCATGGCCCATTCACCTCTCCTATCTGATTTCTTCTTCTTCAGCCCTTTACCTTTTCCACCTGTCTCCTCCCACCATCTTACTTCATCCTCCCTCCCCCCCACCCACCTGGTTTCAGCTATCACCTTCCAGCTTGCATTCCTACCTCTCCCGCTTCCTTTCCCGTCCTCATGCAGAGTCTCAGCCCAAAACATCAACTGTGTATTAACTTCCATAGATTCTGCTGAGTTCCTCCAGCATCTTATGTGTGTTGCTCTGGATTTTCAGCATCAGCTTGAATTGAATCTCTTGTATTTATAACAAATTACGTAGCTCATTTCAAGTAAATAATCATTCCAAAGTTCTTTACCCAGGTGGAAAGTTACAAACAGTACTCCTAAAACATAATACAGGTGTGGTTGTGAATAACTACTGCATGAGTCCAATATTTCCAGAGTTCCAGACACTGTAGCTGTTCTAACTTGCTGACAGCTAACCTAAAAGCACTCAGACAATTTGGTGTTAATGACTATAACAATAATTAACAAATTCATAGCGGTTTCATTCTTAACTAGCACATGCCTCTACAGAACTTGGATCAGGAAACACAGAAGGCTATTTATAACACATACAGAAAAACAACTCATATTACAATATGGATTGCAAGCAGTTACACGTCACTAAGACTGCTGTCTGTGCTGACATACTATACTGTACATAAAAACTATGCTATTCTCTGCAATACTTTAATTGATTTCTGCACTGCTTAATGCTCGATTTTGATTAGAGGATGCAATGATGACATAAGGAAATCTTAACTCGCAACTTATTCCAATCTGAGCTACTGCTGGCATAATTTGGTAATCTTAATGGAAATACAGTCACACACCAGTAATAAAAGTGGCTATTAAAGCCCTGAATACAGTGAGAGTTCAACTCAATTTACAATTTCTATTTTTGATTTTTCCTATTTTGCTTTTAAAAACATACATATGTTATTTAAACAGTAAGCTACAAGATCATCATGCCATTAGATTTAACTTTATGTTAACTAGGAATATGTCGAGAAAACGAAACTACAGAGATTATATAACATAAAATGTAAGGAATATTTCATAGTTATGTGGGATAGTCAGTGTTGAGACGTACAATAATGAAACTAAAATCATGAATTGAGGACATCAAGTATTCAGAAATACATCTCAACCGTATAGATTATTTCAATATGTACTGAACATTTTTGGAAGTTGCAATGTTCCCACATTAATGAACTGAGAATGATCTGAAATTGATTTACATGTAATGACAAAAAATACATTTTACCCACAGAAATATGCAAATGCAGTACTGTAAATAACTGCAAGTAATACCAGTTTACTGGAAGAAATTGGAAAGTAAACAAATGCACTAAAAAACAGGCATTTTAAATAGCAACTGAAAAAAAAATTGACTATGTTACTAGAGTTAATCACAGGTCAAGATGGCCACTGCAAAATGTGACATTAATAAGAAACAGAAAATACAACATGGAATCAATTTTAAACTGTGTTTTGCAAGCAATGTTAATCAGTATTTCTTTAACAACAGTGATATTGTGCGACATGCCAGCATCTTTAATGTTAAACACCATCAGTGATGGATTCTAGGGGCAGCCTTCCTTCAGAGTGGTGAAATCAATCACCATGGAAACAAACCAATTCAGCTTAGGGCTGTGGAACACCAGAAAGGGTTGTTTCTGTTGCTGTGGGGATGGGTGCATACTGAAGCAGGTCTTTTGTCACTTTTTTTTTTAAATCGGTGCTCATTTTCAACTTGCCTGATCTTTGATTCCGTTGATTTGTACATACGTTCCTCCAACTAATTCAATAGGAAAAACAATGTCACCTTCCCCCATCTTGCCCCTTCAATCTTCCACAAAGAAAACCCATTCACGTGACCTCACAAGCTGTTAGCTGGAAGAAGCTGAACATTCAATTCACACCAGCAGAAGATGACACCTATAATCAATAGCTGGCATTGTACAAACATCTAATGCAAATACATAAATGGACAACACCACCAGAACTTCCACTGTTGAAATCAGAAATGAAATGTATGCATGAGAGGCAGTGGTAGGATAGATTGCCAGAGTCTGTAGGGGTGTCTAAATTGACCGAGCATCTGTTCATGCAGAGGGAAAAGAAATTTAAATTTTTCGCACAGGAAGTAGTTAGTATCGGGAATGAGCTGCCAGAGGAGGTGGTGGAGGCAGGAACAGTAACAACATGTATACGGCTTCTGAACGGGTACTTCACTGAGCAGGGCATAGCGGGGATGTGCAATTAATGCAGGCAAGTGGAATTAGTATAGTTAGGCATGACGGCTGGCATAGCAGTAGGCCCAAGGGCCCATCTCTATTCCGTATAACTCTATCACTCCGTGTGATATTGTTAGATTGGACAGTGAATTTATTGTTGTTACCTTCATAGGCTGTTGGCAGGTATGAAGAAAGAGATTTTTAAAAAGTGGACTGTTTTTGGAAATAAAGCTCAAAGATAAAACAATGTCCAAGGTATTTCTACTAACAATGAATTAAAAGTTATCTCTGCAACTTAGATTCAAATATTCACAGTACATTTAGTATCAGAGTGTGTATTGCAGCACACAGCCCTGAACTGCTTCTTCCCCACAGACAGCTCCAAAACAATGAAAACCATGGCACCCGTTCAAAGAAAAACATCAACCCCCCCCCACTTGCAAAACAAAAAAAAATGTGCAAATGGCAATGTTAAAAAACGAACAAAAAACACAGAATACAAAATTAAAATCAAAAGAATCCAGGGATATTCAGTTCAGCTCAGCATTTCTAATTAGCAGGCCACCCCAATTCAAAATTACCCAATATAGCAACAAAAAAAAAAGGAGCAACCAGAAGCCAGAAAAGGAGCAACCAGAAGCCAGAAACACATCATTATATGAACTACAGAGTCCAATCCATATACCATGTTAATTAAACCTTGCCCAAGATCCAGGACTCAAGCACCATCCTCCGACAGCATCGAGGGAAAAGAGACACCATTTCAATGCAGGGCCCTTCTGCTGGGAGCAGCAAGTGACAGTGAGAGAGGGAGACCGTCACACACAGACACCATCTAGTGAGAGACTGGTGGATGGCACTGAACACCAGCTCGCCTTCTGCTCACGCAACGATTTCAATCTTTCCCGGCGCCTTAATCGATGAGATGGGCAAGAAACAGAGTTGATCGTGGGCTTACACCCAGTCTCCAGGATTTGTGGCCTCCAAGCCACACGCTTCACTCAAAACCTCATGGAACCTTCTCAGAGACAGCAAAGCACCAATTGGCCCAAAAAACCCCCACCAAGATGTAGATCACAGGCTCCAACAGTAGCAGGACCACATTCGAAATAAGAAGACATACAAGAAGTAGTTTTGTGCACCGTCTTAAGAATGTCGCCCTTGATCACGTTGTCTGCTAGCACCTTCTTCTTCCGATCCAAGCAAGGACATGATTGACCCAATAACCTCCTTTCACAATGTAAGAAAATCTATTATTATTATTACTGATTTATCGAGCACTTTTCACACAAACAAAGTGCTTTACAATGGGATAGAGTGCAAGTATGAAAATAAAAGACAAAAAAAGACATTAGTTAAAAGCAAGGTTAAATAAATAGGTTCTGAGCTGGCGTTTAAAAGTGTCAACTAAGTTTGCATCCCTTATAACCTTGAGTATTAAGTTCCACAGTTTTGGAGCATAGTTCAAACAAAAAGCTGTCCTGCCAATTTTCTTTAAATTTAAGAGACCAGCAGAAGACCTGAGAGCTCAAGCAGGACTATAAAACGAGAGTGATCCTGTGATGAACTCCAATCCCAGACCACTGAGAGCTTTAACAACAAGTAAGGTAACTTTAACATCAAATCTAAATGATACAAGAAGCCCAATACAGAGTAGTTCGGATGGGAGTGATATGCTCCCTCATCCTGGTTTGTGTTAAAAGTCTCTCTAATGATATATTCTAAGGGGACCGTGTACAAGGAGAAGAGTAAGAGAGCAAAACAGTTTCCCTGAGCAACACTTAAAGGCATGTCCTATCTCTTAGAAATTTGTTCTCCGAGACTGACAAAATAAATTCTCTCTAAGATATACAAGTAAACCAATCAGAGAGGGCCACCCGATTCTCGAGGCGACCTAGGAAAATGTTGTGGTCAATTGTGTCAAAAGCAGCACTTAGATCGAGGAGAATCAGATCACTGTTGGCATCAGTGCTGATTTTGGTAAGGGTCATCTTCGTGCTGTGGTTTGCTATGAAACCAGGCTAAAACTTTTCTAGAATATCGTTCTCATTCAGAAAGCTATTGAGTTGGCTGAAATTGACTTTCTCAAAAGTCTTGCCCAGGAAGGGAAGACTTGATACAGGCCTGTAGTACGCTAGTATCTCATTATCAAGGTTTGGCTTTTTAACTATGGGCTTGAAGTTACAATTTTGAAGGCATCTGTTTCAAAGGATGTGTTAATAATTGTTCTAACAGAATTGAAGACACTAATAAAAGAGATCATGGCTGTAAATCATTGATGATATCTTGGGCAGTGCTTCAGAAGCACATTCAGATTAAAACTGCTCCAATAAGGAAGGTAGGCATGACACAAATTACACAGCATTCCATAACCAGGTAAACTGATAACACTAACTCAGTGCACTGCACATCTTCTGTTGAGCTTGCCTAATGATCACTACTGAAACACATAAAATATCCCATCATTTGTATGTAGAGTGAATCGAAATAAAACAATGATTGCTTCTAATAGATAAAGTGGCTTCCATCTCTCAGTCTATTAAAATTCAATTATTTTATAATTGCCACTATTAGTGATTGAGAGAAGTAAGCGTCAAGAATAATGTTAACCCCTGGAGCACTCTGCACATGGAGAAGATGCAATAGGCCAGCTACCAATCGATCTCTGAAATTCAGTCACCAGAGGAGTCTCATATGCACGCGCTGTCATTGTTGAAACAGTGAAAAGTTTTAAATAGTGACTTCAAAGCTGGTCAACTGGTTACAACATCTTCCCTTGCTGCTGCTCCAATTTTTAAGAAAAGAACTCTTGAATCATATGCAAAGGATAATTTATATTAAGTTAACCTCATAGAGGAACCAATAGTACCAGTGAGAAGATGACATGGCCTGTATCATGCTTTGATAATGGATGTTGCCTTCTTGCGTCAACATCACCTGCAGATATTGATAGAGAGGGGGATATGCCTGTGATATATTAGGCAGAGTCCACTACTCTCTGTAGGGTCTTGTGTTCCTGAACATTCAAATTGCCATACTAGAAAATGACCAATTCCCATCTGGCAGGAAGTACAGTCCCACACCACTGGGCTCAGGAGCAGATCCTTCCCTTCAACCATTCCGTTATTGAACCAACTGGCACAACCCTAATTACTATCTCAGTATAGCAACATTGTGACTACTTTGCACAACAGGGATTGCAAACACAAGAAAATCTGCAGATGCTGGAAATCTGAGCAATACACACAAAATGCTGGAGAGACTCAACAGGCCAGGCAGCATCTATGGGAAAAAGCACAGTCGACATTTCAGGCTGAAACCCTTCAGCAGGATTGGAGAAAAAAACCTGAGGAGTAGATTTGATGGGTGGGGGGTAGAGAGAGAGAAACACCAGGCAACAGGTGAAACTTGGAGGGGGAGGGATGAAGCAAAGAGCTAGGAAGTTGATTGGTGAAAGCAACAGAAGGCCATGGGAGAAAAAAGGGGGTGGGGAGGAGCACCAGAGAGAGGCAATGGGTGGACAAGGAGATAACATAAGAGAGGGACAAAGGGATGGGAAATAGTGAAGTGGGGGAGGCATTACTGGAAGTTTGAGAAATCGATGTTCATGCCACCAGGTTGGAGGCTACCCAAATGGAATATAAGGTGTTGCTCTTCCAACCTAAGTGTGACAGTGGAGGAGGCCATGGATGGACATATCAGAATGGGAATGGGAAGTGGAATTAAAATGGGTGCCACTGGCAGATCCCGCTTCTTCTGGCGGATGGAGCGTAGATGTTCAGCAAAGCGGTCTCCTAATCTGAGTTGGATCTCAGCGATATACAGGAGGCCACACTGGGAGCACCGAACACAGTATTTGACCCCAACAGACTAACAGGTGAAGCGTCGCCTCACTTGGAAGGACTGTTTGGCACCTTGAGTGGTAGTGAGGGAGGAGGTGTAAAGGCAGGTGTAGCACTTGTTCCACTTGCAAGGATAAGTGCCAGGAGGGAGATCAGTGGGAAGGGACGAATGGACAAGGGAGTTGCGTAGGCAGTGATCCCTGCGGAAAGTAGAAAGTGGGGGGGGGGGGGAGGGGGGAGGGAAAGATATGCTTGGTGGTGGGATCCAGACGGAGGTGGCGGAAATTTTGGAGAATTATGTGCTGGACGTGGAGTCTGGTGAGGTGGTAGGTGAGAACAAGAGGAATTCTACCCCTGGTAGGGTGGCGGGAGGATGGGGCAAGAACAGACATGCATGAAATGGAAGAGATGAGGTTGGGGGCAGCATTGATGGTGGAGGAAGGGAAGCCCCTTTCATTGAAAGAGGAGGACATCTTCATTCTAGAATGAAAAGCCTCATCCTAAGAGCAGATGTGGCAGAGATGGAGGAGTTTGAGAGAAGGGGGTGGCATTTTTACAAGTGGCAGGGTGGGGTGAGGTCTAGTCCAGGTAGCTGTGACAGTCTGTTAGTTTATAATAGACATCAGTGGATCAGCTGTCTCCAGAGATAGAGACAGTGAGATCGAGAAAGAGAAGGGAAGTGTCGGAAATGGACCAGATGAATTTGAGGGCAGGGTAGAAGCTGGAGGCAACGTGGATGGAATTGACGAGTTCAGCATGGGTGCAGGAAGCAGCACCAATGCAGTCGTCGACGAGTGTACGAGAAGTGCGGGATGGTCACCAGTGCAGGCTTGGAACAAAGACTGTTCCACATAGCCGACAAACAGACAGTCATAGCTGGGTCCCACGTGAGTGCCCATGGCTACTCCCTTTGTTTGAAGGAAGTGGGAGGAGCCAAAGAGAAATTATTTAGAGTGAGGACAAGTTCTGAAGTGGAGGAGAGTGGTGGTGGAAGGGAACTGGATGGGTCTGGTGCCCAGAAAGAAACGGAGAGCTTTGAGGCCTTCCTGGTGAGGGATGGAAGTGAATAGTATTGCCGATAAACAGGCAGACTATAGGGGTTGTATTTTTTGTTTTCTATTGTTTTTCTTATAAATATTGTGTCTAATTTATGTTTTCCATATGAATGTTGTGTCTCCAATACCTTGTTCCTGTGATGTTGTTGCAAATAAGTTTTTCATTGCACCAATGCACACATGGACTTGTGCACATGAGAATAAACTCCATTTGGTGCAAACAATCATGATTCTGAGAGTGTTCAGTGACAAGTCAAAATTCCTTAACATCCTGAGTCAGTGATTAGGGTTATAGAACACTAAACAATACAGCACAGTACAGGCACTTTGACCAATAATGTTGTACCCACCTTTCAACCTACACCAGGATCAATGTAAATTTCCCTCCCACATTGCCGTCCACGTATGCCTAAGAGTTTCAAAGTTCAATTATTATCAAAGTGTGTACACTGCATACAACCTTGAGATTCATCTTCTTGCAGGCAGCCACAAAACAAAGAAACACAATAGAACCCATACAAAAACTTGACACAATAAACTGTTAAACAGCAAATTTGTGAAAACAAAAGAACAAACCAAGCCAAGAACCAAAAAAAAGTAAATAGCACACAGAACATTAACCGCAGAGTCCGTGAAAGTGTGTCCTCAGCCACAAGGATGAGTGAAGCGGATTCAGAAGCCTGACGGCTGAAGGCTATAGCATAGAGGTTCTTAAATGTTCTTAATGTATCTGACTCTACCTGCCACTCTCTGTGTGGAAGAGCCTGCCTCTGAAATCTCCCCCTACACTCTCTTTCAATCACCTGAGGACTCTGGCTCTATCAATGCCTCTTATCATCTTGTACACCTCTGTCAGCTCACCTCTCATCCTCTGCTCCAGGGAGAAGGACCCTGGCTTGTTCAACCTTTCTTCATATGGTGTTCCCTCTGGTTTAGATAGCATCCTGGTGGATCTCCTCTGTTTCCTCTCTAATAACGAGGTGACCAGAACTGAACACAAAACTCCAAGTGTTGTCTAACAAGAGTTTAAAAGAGCTCTGGTTCATGGACTCATACTGAGCTGGTCCAGAGGATTGAATTGCCTGAGATTCCCAGCTATTCGTAGGTTGGATACAAAATTGTCTTTGTCACAGACAACAGATGTCAGTAGTGGAAAGATGTTATTCTGACTAGAGGTCTATAACCAGTGGTGTTCTGCAAGGATCAATACTGAGAAATCTGTTGTTTTGTACTACGATGTGAATTAAAATATAAGTGGCCTGATAAAGTGATTTTACAGATAACAAGAAAATTGGTGGAGCTGCAAATAGTGAAGAAGGTTGTCAAAGGATATGACAGTACACAAATCAATTGGAAATGTGAACAGATAAATGGCAGATGGAGATTAACTTGAACAAATGTGAGGTGTTGTACTTTGGGAGGTCAAATGTAAATACACTAAATGGCAGTACCCTTGAGCACTGATGTACAGAGGGATCCTGGGGTGCGAGTGCACAGCTCCCTCAAACACAATTAGATAAAGTGGTTAAGGTGGCTTGCTACACGCTTGGCTTCATTGACCAAAAAACACAGGAGCAGCGTTAGGCCATTTGGCTCAGCAATTCTGCTATGCCATTCCATCATGGTTGCTTTATTACCCCTTTCAACCCTATTCTCCTGCTTTCTCCCCTAACCTTTGACGCCTTGACTAACCAAGAACGTTTCAACCTCCTCTTTAAATATACCTATCTTGCCGCCACAGCTATCTGTGGCAATGAATTCCATAGATTCACCACCCTCTGGCTTAAGAAATTCATCCTCATCTCTGTTCTAAAGGGACGTCCTTATATTCTGAGGCTGTGCCCTCTAGTCCTCTCCACATCCACTCCATCTAAGCTTTTCAATATTCAACTGGTTTCAATGAGATCCCCTCTCATTCTTCTAAACTCTAGTAAGTACACACCCAGAACCACCAAAGACTCCTCATTTAACCTTTCATTCACGGGATCATTCTCATGAGCCTTCTCTGGACCCTCTCCAATGGCAGCACATCCTTTTTAGATAAGGAGCCCAAAACTGCTCACAACACTCCAACTACACTTTGATAAAGCCTCAATAATACACTCTTGCTTGTATATTCTACTCCTCTCAAAATGAATACTAACATTGCATTTACCTTCACTGCCACTGACTCAACCTATAGGTTCACCTTCAAGGAATCCTGCACAAAAACTTTAAGTCCCTCTGCACCGCTGATTTCTGAATTTGCTCCCTATTTAGAAAATACCCTCAGCCTTTTTTCCTTCTACCAAAGTGCATGGCCATACACTGCCACTTCTTTGCCCATTCTCCTAATCTGTCAAAGTTCTTCTGCAGGCTCCCTGGTTCCTCAACACTACCTGTTCCCCAACCTATTTTTGTATCATCTACAAAGACTAGTCAAGGTATGGAGTATAAAAAAGGTAGCAAATCATGGTGCAGTGGTGGAAAACTTTTGCTTGGCCACTATTGCACCATTTTGTGCACTTCTGGTCATCACACTATAGAAAGGATGTGGAAGCTTCGGAGGTGGTACAGAAGAGGTTCACCTGGATGTTGCTTATTGGAGGGTGTTTGCTACAAGGAGAGGTTGGACAAATGTCTGTTGCTTTCTCTGGAGCACTGGAGTCTGATAGAAGGCCTGTCATAAGTATACAAAATTATTAGAGGGATAGAGCAGATATTAAGAACTTTTTTTCCAGGATGGAAGTGGCAAATACTAATGGAAATAGATTTAAACTGGGGCAGTAAAGTTTAAAGAAGATTTTTTTTAGCCCAAAATAGACTACCAGAAGAGATGCTGGCAGAAGCTGATAATGATAGCAATGTAAAAGGAGCGTTTGATCAGTCTGGTTGTGTACTTGTTGGAGTTTAGAAGAATGAAGGAGGACCTTATTGAATCCTTTCGAATACTGAAAAGCCAAGATAGAGTGGACGTGAAGGGGATGTTTCTGATAGTGGGGGAGTCTAGGACCAGTCTCTTTAGAACAGAGATGAGGAATTTCTTTAGCCAGAGGGTGGTGAATCTGTGGAATTCATTGCTATGGATGGCTGTGGAGGCCTCATCACCAGGTATATTTAAAGTAGAGGTTGATAGGCTATTGATTATAAGGGTGTCAAACGTTACTGGGAGAAGGCAGGAGAATGGCAGAGCAGACTCAATGACCCAAATGGCCTAATTCAGAACAGAGCTGATTAGCCACCAACAACCACAGCCACCCTTTTCTGTCATGTTTGACTCTGGCCAGCAGAGACGTTTCTCCTTAACTTCCGTAAGTTTTAATTTTACGAAGATTCCTAAATGCAAAACAGGTAAGGTCAGTGGAAATGAGCAATGCATATTTAATACAATTAGCAGAATGAAACAGGTACAAGAAATTACTTGTTACTGGAATAATGATGTCGAGGTGGTGGGTCAGGAGCAAAATAGATCTGCCGGTTGAATTGTATCACAATAACAACCTTGCACTCAATGTCAGCAAGACTAAAGAACTGATTGTGGACTTCAGGAAGGGGAAGTTGAGTGAGCATGTACCAATTCTTATGAGGGGGTCAGTTCCAAGCTCCTGGGTGTGAAAATCTCAAGAGTAACTATCCTGCGTCCATCATATTGAGGCAATCGTGAAGAAGGCATGCCAGTGACTATACCATTCCAACTTTGAGGAGATCAGGTATGCCATCAAATACTCTATGGAGGAGCCAATACACAGGATCATAACATTCTGCAGAGGGTTGTTGATTCAGGAGTCCTTCACCGGCTCAAGCCTCCTACCAATGAAGACATCTTCAAAAGAGTACATCAAAAAGGAAGTATCCATTATGAAGGGCCCTCACCACTCAGGACCCTCTTTTCATTACCACACTCATGGAGGAAGTACATGAGCCTGAAGACCCAGAGTCAACATTTTAGGAACAGTTTCTTCCCAGCTGCTATCAGATTTCTGAATGGCCCATAAACTAATGAATGTTCACTATTTCTCTTTTGCACTACTTCTTTTTAAATTGTAACTTACAGTAACTTAGGCCTGCATTGTAATGCTGCCACAAAACAACAAATTTCATAACTAACGTCAGTGATAATAAACCTGATTCTGAATATAGTGCTTCTACTACAATAGCTAAAAATGTTCATTAATAAAACAGGCAACTGAAAGGGCATCAAGGCATCTCTACGGTTTACCACTGAGTTCACTGTGAAGAAAAAGTAATTTTTCCCATCCGTTATTTATTTATTTATATACATACATTCTTTTTTTCTCTCTCTCCTTTTTCTCCCTCTGTCCCTCTCACTATACCCCCTGCCTATCCTCTGGGCTTCCCCCATCCTCCTTTCTTTCTCCCTGGGCCTCCCGTCCCATGATCCTCTCGAATCCCTTTTGCCTATCACCTGTCCAGCTCTTGGCTCCATCCCTCCCCCTCCTGTCTTCTCCTATCATTTCGAATCTCCTCCTCCCCCTCCCACTTTCAAATCCCTTACTCACTCTTCCTTCAGTTAGTCCTG
Source organism: Mobula birostris (assembly GCF_030028105.1). Lineage (NCBI taxonomy): Eukaryota > Metazoa > Chordata > Chondrichthyes > Myliobatiformes > Myliobatidae > Mobula > Mobula birostris. The sequence goes on from NC_092381.1 coordinate 73,836,336, forward strand.
ACAAAGGGTCTTGGCCCGAAACATCGACTGTACCTCTTCCTAGAGATGCTGCCTGGCCTGCTGCGTTCACCAGCAATTTTTATGTGTGTTGCTTGCAAAGTAATTTTATATATTGTTTTGTAAACAGCCATACTTCTAGCATATATCAGAATCCGATTTATTGTCACTAATTGGTAAGATTCAAGATTCAAGACTGCTTATTGTCATTCTTCAGCATATGGACGTAAAGAAGAACAAAATAATTGTTACTTTGGATCTGATGCAGCTTTTTAAAAAAAAACTCAATAAGCATAAAGAACACAATTAAAAAACATAAATAAACACACTGAAATCAATGTTATATAACACAACGTACAAGTAACTGTTATATACATATAGCATGTAGTGCTGGGGGGTGGATGAGTCAATGGATGGAGGTGTTGATCAGCCTGATGGCTTCGGAGAAGTAACTGTTACTGAATCTACTGGTAGTGGCATGAATGCTGTGTAGCCTCTTCCTTGATGGAAGTGGGACAAACAGTCCATAAGCAGGATGGGTGGGATCCTTCATGATATTGCTCAATGGATGATGCTGATGAGAATGAGAAGTGATGAGAAATGTATTTTTTTCCAGCAACAGTACAGTGCAAGGGCATAAACGACTAAAAATTACTAAATACAAATTCATAAAAAGGAATAATTAAGTAGCATTCATAGACTGTTCAGAAATTTAATGGTTGAGGGAAAGAAATTGTTCCTTAATAGTTGAGTGTGGGTCTACAGGCTCTTGTACCTCCTCCCTAAAGGTATTAAAGAAGAGGGCACACCTTATACGGTGATGATCTTTAGTGATGGATACTGCTTTCTTGAAGTACCATCTCTTAAAGAGGTCCTCAATGCCCTCTGTAGCTCTTGCAATCCTCTGCATTGAAGCCTCTATACCAAGGTGTAATACAACCAATCAGAATGCTTTCCACCATACATTATAGATTTTTGCAAGAATCTTTGGTTATGTACCAAAGTTCTTCAAACTCCTAATGAGGTACAGGTGCTGGCTTGCCTTCTTTGTGATTGCATCAATGTGATGGGTCCAGGATAGACCTTCTGAGATGCTGACACCCAGAAACTTGCTCACCCTTTCCATTGCTGAACTCTCAATGGTGTGCCTTTCCCCTTCTTCCCCTTCCTGAAGTCCAGAAATCAATTCCTTGGTGTTGCTAACATGGAATGTGAGGCTGCTGTGCAACACCACTCAACCAGCTTAACCATCTCTCTTCCAAACACCTCCGCACCACAGCTTGAGATTTTTACCAACAACTCTGGTGTTTGTAAAATCCACGAGACAAAGTCACTCAATAGATAGATATAACTTACAATATACTCTGGATGTTTTACTGCTTTTGCTTAGTGCCCAAAGATATGGTTGATTTTGTTTGAGCTGGACCATCAATGCTCCTTATGAATTGGCTGTTGCAGTTAATTACAATGGGTGGAACAAGTGAGAAGAGCTTTGGGTGCCTATTCATATTGAGGCATATGTGATGTGAAGACTTTCTCATAGTTTCACACAATGAGGTCGGAGGAAATTTCATTGCAGATGTAACACTGTATGTCCACCTACTCGGCACAGCGTAATTCAGATTAACAGTAGTTTAGCAGAATTCCTGAGGCAAATTATCTTCCACTGCATTTACTTTGCTCAATATTGACTGACAAGCTTCCTACAAAGGGAAGGAAGAGGATAAGGGAACAATTTTATATCACTTACATGTTACATCTAATGGAGTTGTCCTATGCTGGTATTTAGACATTTCTAGATTACCGCCTTGAAGCAATTCACAATTTCTGGCTTGCAACTCAGGCTTCCCAGATTATGCCTAAAGGAATTACCCATCAAAGCTGTGTCACAACCAACAATGGAACAAAATCTAACCACATCTCAGCACCAGGACTAGAAAAATGTGTTTTATAGCCTTATTGTATTAAACTTAGCTTACATGGATAACAGATCTGGAATTGAAGGAATTCATCAATAAACATATTTCCTGTTAATTGTCGTCTGTAGACACAAACAACTTGGATGACATGTAGCATATCCTACTTATCAAGGAAGTTCCTTGCAAAGGATACATTCCTCATTTTTTTTTCTTTCGAAGCACTGAAGTTATTTAAAATATCAATGTTAGAAATATCTTGGTCACACCTGTTTCACTTCTTTCCCATTTTAGCTTGAGGTGTGATTGCCATATGAAGGAATGCAGCCTTTTTGTCCCAGTAGCAGCAGAACATGTACAAGCCACAGTCTCTGAAAATGACACCAGTGAGGGAGTTGGTGTTCTGTTGTGCACTACTCTGACCCTGCAGTGTGTGTAGAAACTAAATGAATCAAACAAGAGCTTGCTGGGCTGATAGCTCAGAGCTGCACCACTACAATACAGTGGATTCTGGTTAATTGAGCCATCGGTTAACTGGGGCAGCTGCTTACTTGGGACACAATGCTACTTAATTGTGACAGGAGACTATTGACGAACAGCATCAGTTGTGTGCATTTGTGTGGCCGTTAGGCACGGCACCATACTTCGATCAAACAGTTTACAAAGAGTGTCAGTTGTGTATGTTTGTGTTCAAAAAGCAGAGATTTTTGTCACTAATAGTTGGCAAGAAGTAAGCAGTGAGAAAATTCAAAACTGTTTTGATCACTGCGGTTTCAAGTACTCAAGCTTGGAGAAGACAGAAACGGCTGGGAGTGAAAATGAAATGTTTTCACTACTTCAGCAAGTTAGGAACTACGAAGGATTGAAAGGTATTGACAAACATCACAAACATTACAATGAAAATGAAGATTTGGAGGATGCAACTGTCGAAAGCATTGCATGAAAGCAGTCCATTTTCTGCACTAGGTGTTTGCGCTGATTTTGTTCCTTTACAGTCAATCAAGAGAACACAGCAGCATACACTGGATGAATTCTTTCGTCGATAACTAATATCGACGGGAGAAGATGGCGGCGTGATGACAGTGCACGCGGCCTCTCCGGTGATGAATATCTGTTATCTGTCAAGTAGGGGACCGTGCACAGTCCTGATTTGATGGAGACAGATGTGAGTGTATAGCAGAACATCTGGAAAACTACTGAAGTGTCTGCTTTGCTACCACTGCTACTGTGTGGTAACCAGAATCTCCGGATCTGAAGGCCTTGAAATTCTCAGCTTCGCGTGTTTCAGCGGCCGGGGACAGGTCGAAGGCGCTCGGCAGAGGATGGCGCTCGGGAGGTTGTATCGGAGACGCTGCTCAGAAGCTCGGAGTTTTCGGACGGATGGACTCAGTGTCAGCTGTGGTCGGCTGCTTCCAAGGTATCGGCAAGTTGACGGTGCCTGGAGGTTTATGGCAGGGAGTTTCTCCCTTCTGCCGCCACTATTGGGGACTCGGGAGTCGATCGACTCGGGACTTTGAGATTATTTTTTTTTTACTGTGCCTATGGACTGTTCTTCATCAAATCATGCTATTGCTTTGCACTGCTGTAACTATATGTTATAATTATGTGGCTTTGTCAGTGTTAGTCTTTGGTCTGTCTTGTTTTCTGTGATATCACGCCGGAGAAACATTGTATCATTTCTTAATGCATGTATGCATTTCTAAATGACAATACTAGAGGACTGAGTGTTCTCATAATCTAATAGAAACTAATTCACAGTTTTATAGTATTGTGGTAGTATGGGTAATGCTTCAATTTGTTCTGTATTTTATTTAAATACATAATTTGTTACTCAGCTAAACAGTAGTTTGACTTTTTTATAGAAACATAGAAAATCTACAGCACAATACAGGCCCTTCAGCTCACAATGCTGTGCCGAACATGTACTTACTTCAGAAATTACCTAGGGTTACCCATGGCCCTCTATTTTTCTAAGCTTCATGTACCTATCCAGGAGTCCCCTATCGTACCTGCCTCCACCACTGTTGCCAGCAGCCCATTCCACGCACTCACCACTCTCTGGTAAAAACTTAACCCTGATATGTCCTCTGCACCTACTTCCAACACCTTAAAACTGTGCCCTCTCGTGTTAGCCATTTCAGCCCTGGGAAAAGGCCTCTGACTATCCACATGACCAATGCTTCTCATCATCTTATACACCTCTATCAGGTCACCACTCAGCCTCCGTTGCTCCATGGAGAAAAGGCCAAGTTCACCCAACCTATTCTCATAAAGCATGCTCTCCAATCCAGGCAACATCCTCGCGAATCTTCTCTGCACCCTTTCTATAATTTTAACAGGGTCCTATATAGCTATAACATTACCTCTCAGCTCTTGAACTCAGTCCCATGGTTGATGAAGGCCAATACACCGTACGGCTTCTTAACCACACAGTCAACCTGCGCAGCAGCTTTGAGTGTCCTACGAACTTGGACCCCAAGATCCCTCTGATCCTCCACACTGCCAAGAGTCTTACCATTAATACTATATTCTGCGACTATATTTGACCTACCAAAATGAACCACCTCACACTTATCTGGTTTGAGCGCCCTCTGCCACTTCTAGGCCCAGTTTTGCATCCTATCGATGTCCCACTGTAACCTCTGACAGCTCTCTACACTATCCACAACACCCCCAACCTCTGAGTCATCAGCAAATTTACTAACCCATCCTTGCACTTCCACATCCAGGTCATTTATAAAAATCATGAAGAGAAGGGGTACCAGAACAGATCCATTTGGCACACCACTGGTCACCGACCTCCATGCAGAATATGACTCATCTGCAACCACTCTTTGCCTTCTGTGTGCAAGCCAGTTCTGGATCCACAAAGCAAGGTCCCCTTGGATCCCATGCCTCCTTACTTTCTCAATAAGCCTTGCATGGAGTACCTTATCAAATGCCTTGATAAAATCCATATCATCATCATCATCAGGTGCTGTGACTGCCATGGCCCACACACTCCTGCTTCGGGTCAGGTAGATCAATTCATTGGTATTCATTTCCAGTTCTCTGGTTACTGTCTCCATCATCATTTGTCTTTGTCTTCCTCCTGTTTTCTTCCCTTCAATCTTTCCCATAATTACCGTGCATTCTAACTCCTCTTTCCTAATCATATGTCCAATGAAGTTACGTTGCCTATATAGACTACATATACTGCTCTACCTTCATCAACGCATTTAGTCACATCCTCAAAAAATTCAATCAGGATCATAAGGCATGATCTGCCTTTGACAAAGCCGTATTGGCTATTCCTAATCATATTATGCCCCTCCAAATATTCATAAATCCTGCCTCTCAGGATCTTCATCAATTTAACAACCACTGAAGAAAGACTCACTGATCTATAATTTCCTGGGCTATCTCTACTCCCTTTCTTGAATAAGGGAACAACATCTGCAACCCCCTCCCAATCCTCCAGAACCTCTCCCATCCCCATTGATGATGCAAAGATCATTGCCAGAGGCACAGCAATCTCCTCCCTCACCTCCCACAGTAGCCTGGGGTACATCCTGTCCGGTCCCAGTGACTTATCCAACTTGATGCTTTCCAGAAGCTCCAGCACATCCACTTTCTCAATGTCTTACAGCTCAAGCTTTTCAATCCGCTGTAAGTCATCCCTACAATCATGAAAGTCCTTTTCCATAGCGAATACTAAAGCAAAGTATTCATTAAGTACCTCCACTACCTCCTCCAGTTCCATACACACTTTTCCACTGTCACATTTGATTTGTCCAATTCTCGCACGTCTAATCCTCTTGCTCTTCACATACTTGTAGAATGCCTTAGGGTTTTCCTTAATCCTGCTTGCAAAGGCCTTCTCATGGCCCCTCCTGGCTCCCCTAATTTCACTTAAACTCCTTCCTGCTAGCCTTATAATCTTCTAGATCTCTATCATTACCTAGTTTTTTGAACCTTTCGTAAGCCTTTCTTTTCTTCTTGAGTAGATTTTCAACAGCCTTTATACACTACGGTTCCTGTATCCTACCATACTTTCCCTATACCTATGCAGAACACCACGTAAATATCCCCTGAATATTTGCCACATTTCTGCCGTACATTTCCCTGAGAACATTTGCTCCCAATTTATGCTTCCAAGTTTCTGCCTGATAGCTTCATATTTCCCCTTACTCCAATTAAGTGCTTCCCTAATTTGTGTTCCTGTCCCTCTCCAATGCTATGGTCAAGTAAATAGAACTGTGAACACTGTCTCCAAAATGCTTTCCCACTGAAAGATCTGATGCCTGACCAGGTTTATTTCCCAATACCAGATCAAGTACAACCTCTCCTCTTGTATCTACATACTGTGTCAGGAAACCTTCCTAGACACACCTAACAAACTCCACCCCATCTAAACCCCTTGCTCTAGGGAGATGCATCTCCCATCATGACAACCCTGTTATTACTGCACCGTTCCAGAATCTGTCTCCCTATCTGCTCCTCGATGGCCCTGTTACTATTGGGTGGTCTATAAAAAAAACACCCAGTGGAGTTATTGACCCCTTCCTATTTCTAACTTCCATCCATGGAAACTCAGTAGACAATCCCTCCATGACTTCCTCCTTTTCTGCAGCCATGACACTATCTCTGATCAACAGTGCCATGCCCCCACCTCTTTTGCCTCCCTCCCTGTCCTTTCTGAAACATCTGAAGCCTGGCACTCTAGGTAGCCATTCCTGCCCCTCAGCCATCCAAGTCTCTGTTATGGCCACAACATCATAGCTCGAAGTACTGATCCACACTCTAAGCTCATCCACTTTGTTCACAATACTCCTTGCATTAAAATAGACACATCTCAAACCATCAGTCTGAGTGTATCTCTTTTCTATCACCTGCCTATCCTCGCTCTGATACTGTCTACAAGCTTTCTCTATTTGTGAGCCAACCACCCGTTCCTCCGTCTCTTCAGTTTGGTTCCCACCCCCCAGCAATTCTAGTTTAAACTTTCCTAATAGCCTTAGCAAACTTCCCCGCTAAAATATTGGTCCCCCTGAGATTCAAGTGCAACCAATCCTTTTTGTACAGGTCACACCTGCCCCAAAAGAGGTCCCAACAATGCAGAAATCTGAATCCCTACCCCCTGCTCCAATCCTTCAGTCACGCATTTATCCTCCACCTCACTCTATTCCTATACTCAGGGTCGCGTGGCACAGGCAGTAATCCCGAGATTACTATCTTTGAGGTCCTGCTTCTCAGCTTCTTTCCTAACTCCCTGTACTATGTTTTCAGGACCTCCTCCCTTTTCCTACCTATACCTTTTAAACTATTTCCATGAAACTTTGGCTAATTGGCACAGCCACTTAATTAAGCCAAAATGTACTAGTCCCGATGTGTCCCAATTAACTGGAATCCATGTACTTCAAATCTTCAGACTGACCTACCCATCTTTGCCAATGCATGTCAGCTACTAATGGTGTTCATGTAGAAATCTACTTTCAGTCAAAGGTATTCCCTCAGCTATCATGAGCATTGGCAACTATGTCACACGAAAGCAGTTCTAATTTCCTACATATATTAGATGGATATATATTTGAAGAGATTTAAGATAAAAAAATTCACAGCTCTTCAGACTAAGAACTGAATGCTCCCCCACTTAAAATTGTTGCTTCTAAATGCAGGCTCCAAAGTTTGTTTCACAGCGTCTGCTAATTCTATCCCCTAACCTGGCTACTCAGAAGCTCACAAAATATTTTCTGCCCCATTCTCTGAGTTTTCTTCTGGCTCTCTGGAGAAGCAACTTCACCCTTATCACAAATCCTCTCTGGTTATTTCATAATAAACAATTCCACTATGCAGTGGGGCAGGACTGGAAGGTTAGCATTAACTTTTATGCCTTCTCCACACAAAAATATCTGCTGAGAGACCCACCACATATATCACCCAAGCAGGTCTTTTCTGGATGGGGCTGTCAGTCTGGCATGTGTCCAGCAGTCTGCTTTGGCGAAGAACTAACTTGTGAGACAGGAAAACTGGGAAACTTTTTTAAACTTTTTTTTTAAATCCTCACCTTGCAAAGTATTAATTCTAAAAAAATAAACTGTCAAAATTTCGTGGCTGAGTTGACTTTCAACATGCAAATTAATGGACCGAAGTTAAAGAATCCCATATGAAACACACACACAGCAACTCCCCCCAACACACAAACACACAGACACTCAAACAACTTTATATATATATATATAGATATATATATATATATATATATAGTACAGTATTCCATAGCATGTTAGTGGGTTAGTCTGTCAAGACATGCCTTTTTTGCTTGCTGTGTATTGTAATCAGCTTGATTTGACACTGATTCAAGTAGTTATAAAAAAAAACCCTCTTTATCGCCTCTACTTGAGTTTTGGTTTCATGCAGCATTATAGTTCTACACAACATTCCCTCTAAGGTGTGCGTGCAAACACATCTTATGCTACCAGCACACAAAGGAGTTTAGACTGTGCACAAAAGGCTGTCACCCTCTATCTCATTGGCATGTTAAGTATATTTCACTATCGTACACAAACACATTTTGTTTTCCAGTTTCTGAAGCGGACAGAGTTGACAACGTGGAGTTTGCGATGATTTGTCGGGCAGATTTTAGAACGGGCTTATTTATACTGTTTTTATTGAAGAAATTATTCAGTGCGCACATGTTGTCGTCACTGGGCAAAAAATTGCACAGCACAAGATTTTGCTTCCACAAATGCTACCTAACCTCTGATTTCTCATGCAGGAAGTGTAATTGCTCATTTTACCCCAGCCAAGCTCAAATGTGTCCTTATTTGGTCTGAAGAAAACAAAACATCAAGAGGTGGCTGTGGCAACACAATGCATGAGGACATCTATTTTTTTAATCAACATAGCAAACTTACTGCTCTGTGCCCAAATCACCTCCCTCTCACTAATTACCACTCAATTCTAACAGCACCTGGTAGCTTTCTAAGCAAACATGTTTTCATTAGCTCCTATCAGATCCTTACTTTGTTTTTAAACTAGATCTGGCAAGTATCTCCACCCAGTAACCAGTTAAGCACCTCAGACTATGTTATAAAAAATAAACCTACAATTACTCACTGGTGAAAAATGGGACACCCACAGAATAAAATTCCAAAGGTGCATAAATACCACATACTGTATACATACATAAATCACTTTCAGAATTCTGTTACCATTGGTCTGACAATGTCTGTACTGTACTCAGGTTACTGTAAGCTGCTTTGCCTTCAGATACACAGACCTCTACATTTCGTTCAATTAAATATTTAAAGTAGGCCTTTTATATAATGTCATTGATGGTCCATCACCTTGCCAAAGACACTGCAGTAGATTTCAAAACTAAATCACAAAAAAAATAATAGGAAAGGGAAATTTTTTGAGGATTTGATTGCAATGTATCAAACTGTGATGTACTATGGGCAACTTTAAAATTCTACCTATGTCTTGACTTACGATTAAATTCTCATGTCAGCAAAGAACAAGAGGATCTGGGAAGGTGAGTTGGTGGCACACATGTTAGAAGAAGGGAAAAGAAGACAGTCACTCATCATGAACAGCTGAGTGTAATTAATAAAGGCCACGTATCATTTTCCTTTCACATAGTTTGCAGAAGAATAGGCTGAGTAAAGTAATGAGAAGAGAACAGAAATGCTGAACATAACTATATAAAAGTCTCCAGGTAGAAACAACTGTACAAAAAAAACTTGCCTTGAAACAACATGGATAATTTTTCACTGAACTTACTTTCATTGGTCTATCTTATAGACATGTTCACTGGCTAATATGAAATCTGGTAGTTTTGGCAATTGAGCAAAGTACAGCATTCACTCTGAACAAGTCTACTCACAAGTCAGTTTGTTACTAACAGCACTGCCAAGGAGATAGCGTTTGCATTTGGTGCGGAAGAATGTCTCAGCATTTGGGACCATTCTTTTAGTAGATCTGCCTGCCTGGTATAACATGGATGATAGATGGCATAATGAAATGGACTGTAGAAATGAGGATTCCTAACTATGGTTTATTTGAATGTCATTATAGTGGTGAGGATGCTGAATGGGGTGAGAACGATAATGATGGTGGCAACCTGAATTAAAAATTTATTGCAAGTCTGAAAACAGACAATAAAAATTCAGGACAATTTTTCACAGAAGTTCTATGTAGATAGTGGTGTGCACACAAATTCATTTCTGGGGTACCATGTATAAAAGAGCCAGATTGGGAAATGAAAATTACGAAGACCACCGAAGTCAATTACGATGGTTATTGGTAGGATCCAAGAAAATGGTTTAAAAAGTGATGGACTGAAATCAATGCAAGTAAATCCAAATAACAATTGTAAGCATTCCATGAATAAAATGAATTTGGTTTGTGGAAGGGAAGTTGGAAAAAATTTTCTGGCCAGATCAAAAGGCTACTAACAGGAAACACTTTAACCCAAGAGGGATGAAATACAAGAAATAGAGGTCATGTTAAGGATGCTGAAGGCATATTATGGTAAGACTGAATCACAGGCTTACCAGAATCACAAGGACAGCTTGTATACCTGAAGCTTATATTTCCTTCAAACGAGCAGAATAAGAAGAGAATGACCTAGTGAAACAGTACTGATAGGGGAAGAAGCCATTTCCTCTTGCATGTGACTCCAGCACATGAAAGTTAATCAGAAATTAGATCAGTATACGTATTTTCTTCCAAAGCAAATTCAAATTATGATACTCCACTTAACTAACTCATTAATGTTCCGTCAAAAACAAAATTGAGAACTGTGATTCATGGATTTTCATTTAGGCGAGAGAAATTAAGGGTTACAGAAGCAAGGTGGAAGAATGGAGTTCAGACTCAGGTCTACCATAATCTAACAGAATGGCTTGCATCGCAGAATGTCAATCTCCGAATCCCGAGTTACATTTGGGTGTGTACATGTATAGGCTATAAGGGCAACACCTCAGATTAAGCTGATTTTAAGAGCACCTCCTGTAATCATGTAATCCAGACTTTGGGAAGGATAACTAAATTTTAATACAGAAGGAATTTACTTTAACATTGTTCTTGTCTAGCCTCATATCAGACAACGACTGAGTTGAAAAACCTGTTTTTTTATCTGTAGAATAATGGGCCAGCTATGGTTTATAACACAAATATTTCAATTAAGGAAAAACAGAACATGGAATGAAAAAATGTTTTTTTCTAAACAGTAGACATATCTAGGATGAGGAATCACAGCTTACAAAATTGAATAGAATAGAAAATGCAAGTTCTTTCAGCATTGTTGTGAGATGATAAAAGACCACTAACAGTGGAAATCTGCAATAGAATTAGAAATTGTTCAAAAGGCAAAGTAAAAGGTCAATGGTGTGATTCACAGCAGTGTGGAAGAACAGGGGGATCTCAGGGTGCAAGATCCCTCGAAGGAGCTGTGAAAGTTGATAAGGTGTTAAGAAAGCCAGTGATGTGTTAGCCTTCATTTGTTGGGTGATTGTATTCAAGAGCTGGAACGTATGGCAACACATGAGGGCTACCCCCCAGCACATCCTTGGGCTGTGTTGGTTGTTAACGCAAACGAAGCTCCAATGTACCTGTGATAAATAAATTAATCTGAAGAGCTACAAGATAATGTTGCAGTTGGTTAGACCACACTTGGGAGTATTTTGTTCATTTCTGGTAACATCATTATAGGAAAGATGTGGAAGCTTTAAAGGGGGTGCAGAGATGATTTACTGGAATGCTAGAGAATATGCCTCATGAGGAAATGTTGAGCGAGCTCGGGCTTTTCTCTTTGGGGTGACAGATAAGAAGCGACTTGATAGTAGAATACAAGATTATGAGCGACATAGTAGATAACCAATACCATTTTCCCAATGCTGCAATGGCCAATACTAGATGACATCCACTTAAGGTGGTGGAGGGAAGCTTACGGGAGATGTCAGAGGTGGATTTGATTTTTTTTTTACAGATAGTGGCGGGTGCATGGAAAACACTGTTGGGGGGGGTGGTAGAGGCTAATAAATGGGATATTTAAAAGGCTCTTAGACAGAGCATGTGTATGTGGAAAAAATAGTGGGCTGTGGATTGTACAGGAGGGAAGAGTTAGATTGACTATGATGTATGCTTATATAGGTTGACACAAAATAGTGTCAGAAGGCCCATACCCTGCTATACTGTTCTATGTTCTAAATATTCAGCAGCTCAGAGTGATACAGCACAGAAGGAGACCCATATATATGTCTGCCAAACAAGATCATCTATTTCAATTAACGTGCAGTTGCAACATGATATTCCAACTCTTGTAGTCGGTGTCGTGTGTCTATATGGATGAATGAAGTTTTTTTTAAAAAAAGGTTGAATGAAATGAAAGGAGGGTAGGTAAAAGGAATTATAACTGGCTGTTCCTCAGAGGTTTAATAAAAAGGATCAGTGAATGAGCAGAATACAGTAGCTCAGAGTTGTGAATACACTGACATACTTCTATGTTGCAATTGCCAAATGCAATACAATGGCTGTATATAAGTATCTGTACAATATATTAAACAAAGTTAAGAATACTCGAAGAAAAACAATACCAATCTCCTGAACTTTTTGATTTTCCTATTTTTATGGATGGCCTGATATTATATTCTGCAAGTTTACAAGACAGGTGACCCCAGCCGTATCAATGTTCTTCAGCAATTGTCTGCCTGGTGCCACTGGTTGCATAACCTGGACTTGAAACATGCACCAAATGCTCATACGACCATCCGCCAACTGCTTGCTTGGCTTCGTGTAACCCTGATTGGGGGCTAAGTAGGTGCTACACCTTACCTAAGGGTGACTTGCAGGTTAGCAGAGGGAAGGAGCACTTTCCACCTCCTTTGATAAAGACTTTTCTCCACCCCCACCACCCAAAGAAACATCTTATCATCCAGAAAATAGATTTTGAGTTTGACAATGTGCTTGTGATGCCGCTGTAAGTATTTCATTGTATCTATGCATACATCAACTTGACTTTGACTTTTAAATATTTCTAATATGCTAATGGAGCCTGGAGACTTTTCACTTCTGACGTGTAGTGTTTTCTCTGTGGATCACTGATAGTCCTACCTCCACTAACTTCTCAGGCATAGCACTCCAGAATGCTATACCTCTTCCCTTCCTGTTTCCTGTAAAAATGCCAGTCCCATTTCTCAGTTCCTTCACCTCTGCCACATCTGTTTCCAAGATGAGGCTTTCCTTTCCAGGACATCAGGGATAACCTCCTTCTGCAAAGAACGGGACTTCCCTTCCTCCACTATTGATGCTACCCTCACCCACATCGCTTTAATTTCCTGGACATCCACACTCACATCTCTTCCCACCGCCTTAACAGGGATAGGGTTCCTCTTGTCCTCACCTACCACCCCATGAGCCTCCGTATCCAACACACCATTCTCCACAACTTCTGCCATCTTCAATGAGATCTTACCACCAATCACATCTTTACCTCCCCCCACCTCTACACTTTTTGCAGGGATTGCTCCCGCTGTAATTCCCTTGTTCATTCATCCACGCCCCCCACCACTAATCTCCCTCTTGGCATTTATTCATAAAAAAAAGTGCTAGACTGCCCATATTCCTATTCCTTTACCTTCACTGGGGCCCCCAACCAGTCCTTCCAGGTGAGGCAACACTTCACCTGCAAACCTGCTGGGGTCATCTACTACATACAGTGCTTCTGATGTGACCTCCTCTACATTGATAAGACCTGACATAGATTGGGGGACCCAACACAGATTGCTGAGCAGCTTTGCTCCATCTGGATAAAGCAGATTTCCTGGTGGTTAACCATTTTAATTCCAATCCCCATTGCAATTCTGACAGGTTGGTCTATGGCCTCCTCTGTTACCACGAAGAGGCCACGCTTAGGTTGGAGGAGCAACATCTCTTATTCCATCTGGGTAGGTTCCAACCTGATGAAATGCACATCGATTTCTCTAACTTCCATTGATTTCTCTCTCTCCCCCCTCCCACTCTGGTCCTCCCTTACCTCTTCCCTTCTCCTCACATGCCCACTGCCTTCCTCTGATGCCCCTCCACCTTCCCTTCTCCCATGGTCCACTCTCCTCTCTTATCAGATTTCCTTCTTCTTCAGCCCTTTACCTTTTCCACCTATCACCTCCTAGTTTCTTAATTCATTCCCCCCTCCTCTACCCACCTGGCTTCACCTATCACCTCCTAGCTTGAACTCCTTCCCCTCCCCCCACCTTCCTATTTTGGCTTCTTCCCCCTTCCTTTCCGGTCCTGATGAAGGGTCCCGGCCTGAATCGTCAACTGTTTATTTATTTCTATACGTGCTATCTGACCCTCTGAGTTCCTCCAGTATTTTGTCACTCTGGATTTTTAGCCTCTGCAGAATCTCTTGTATTCCAGAATGCAACCTTCTTCTGGGAGGGGGAAAAAAACATTTCCTCAGATCACTGATCTTCATTACAATGGCGCAGAATAACATCTTTAGGCCATGGATCCATCATTAAAACATTGCATTGCCTTAGAGTCCAACCTTATACGGCTGTCTGCGAATGCTGGTGTTCCTGGGACTATTCAGGCCTTATAGAGTATCTGCATCAAAATAAGCAGAGACAGCCATGGCAGGAAAGTGGAAGGTAGTCAGATTAGGTGATTAGAAACCTGTTGACCAGGAATCATGGGGTAGGACCGGGCATTCGAGAAGATAAGGAATGGGGCAGACCATGGGGGTAAATTGTGCTAGAGGCATGGGCCTGACGTTGAAGTTCGGAGCAGGGAAACAGAAATGGTCATGAGTTTGTTGAGGGGGGTGGGGGTCTTCATTTCTATATGTGGATAGGTGTATATAAAAAAGGCAAATTTAAAGGACCCTTCCAGCATAATTTTGCTAAACATATTCATAGTGGGAATGACTATAGACTAATGATTAATGGAGGCTGGAGAATAATTCCTATTGTTCAAGAAATCACATCGAATCCTAGGAATAGCCACTCAAATTCTCTCTGTAGCACTAAAAATGACATAAAATATTTCAACTGCCTGTTTTCTGGTTTACCAATCTACAATTGATCTGAATGCACTGTAAAAAAAAAGGCACAGTCAGAATCTAATGTCTAGGTCAAGGACTGTAATTCAGATAGGAGAGACGATTGAACCAGTATGGCCCAGGTGCTATGGAACTAAAATCAAGTGCACACTCCTGACAACTGATAAGCAATGACCTTACAAAAGCAAAATGTTTTTTTAGAAGATCTAAGCATGTGCCAGCACCATTTTGTCATCAGCTTTGATCCTTCCATTAATAGGTCTGGTTAATGTGGAATCTATGACCAGCTCAAGTGTCACATTTTCTTGATATCATCATCCAGGCTGCACAGAGAGAACTAAAGGCCAGCGAGCAATGTGGTAAGCCTGTGTGAACACTTATACGGGTCCTTACAGCAGCAGAACATCACCCAGTCTTTGGCTCGCTAGTGACGTGAAAGCCACTCAACAAATTATAGCAGGAGTAAACAGTCAATGTTTCGGGCCAAGATTATGTATCTGGATGTGTCCTGATGAAGTGCCTTGGCACGAAATGTCAACCATTTACTCTTATTCTGAGTTGCTCCAGCATTTTGTGTGTATTACTTTTAATTCCAGCATCTGCAGATTTTCCCTTGTTTGAAATTATAGCAAGAGTTCTGCAAGATGAATCACTTCACCATAATTAATTGCAATTACATTGTGCTGGTAATGGCAAGTAGTGAGAAAGATCAATTTACAGTCCCTTCTTGAGTCAAGACACAAGCAGGCATACGACATTTCACACCATCTGCAACCACTGAGAAGAGCAAGCAAGGTTAATGTGCATACTCATTTTCCACTTCTTACATTAGAGTCATCCACATAGAAACAGGTCTTTGGATGCACCAACTGCCCATCTATACTAATCCTATTTGTGAGCATCTGATCAGCATCCTTCCTTGCTTTGTTGATTCGAGTGCTTCGAGATACTACATAAATATCGTGATAGTCCTTGGTCACTACCTTTGCAGGCATGCATTCCAGAATGCAACGACCTTCTGGGTGAAAAAAATTACCTCCGATCACCCCCTAACCCCTTAACTTCTCACCTTAAATCCATGTGGTCTGGTTTTGAGATGAATACAATAACCTGTTCTTTAACAGATTTGACATTGTGGCCCCTGTCCATCCCCCACGATTCATCTGTTGTCGGCCCCCAACCAACACACACTCCACTCTCCCCTCCTACCCCTCCTCACAGCCCCCCACCCTGCTCTCATGACTATACCCCTCCCCCACACGAAACCACCACAGTGGGCTTCACAGCTGAACAGGTGAGAAGACAGTTGAAACGTCTCCACCCAAGCAAAGCTGCAGGCCCGGATGGTGTCAGCACCAGGGTGCTCATAGCCTGTGCCCCTCAGCTATGTGGAGTACTTCACCATATCTTTAACCTGAGCCTGAGTCTCTTGAGGGTTCCTGTGCTGTGGAAGACGTCCTGCCTCGTCCCTGTGCCAAAGACACCGCGCCCCAGTGGCTTCAATGACTACAGACCGGTGGCATTGACCTCCCACATCATGAAGACCCTGGAGAGACTTGTTCTGGAGCAGCTCCAGCCTATGGTTAGGCCACACTTAGACCCCCTCCAGATCACCTACCAGCCCCGATTAGGAGTTGAGGATGCCATTGTCTACCTGCTGAACCGTGTCTACACCCACCTGGACAAGCCAGCGAGCACTGTGAGGGTCATGTTTTTTGACTTCTCCAGTGCATTCAACACCATCCGCCCTGCTCTGCCAGGGGAGAAGCTGACAGCGATGCAGGTGGATGCTTTCCTGGTGTCATGGTTTATTGATTACCTGGCTGACAGACCACAGTACGTGTGCTTGCAACATTGTGTGTCCGACAGAGTGATCAGCAGCACTGGGGCTCCACAGGGGACTGTCCGGTCTCCCTCTCTCTTCACCATCTACACCTCGGACTTCAACTACTGCACAGAGTCTTGCCATCTTCAGAAGTTTTTTGATGACTCTGCCATAGTTGGATGCATCAGCAAGGGAGATGAGGCTGAGTACAGGGCTACGATGGGAAACTTTTCTCACATGGTGTGAGCAGAATTATCTGCAGCTTAATGTGAAAAAGACTAAGGAGCTGGTGGTAGACCTGAGGAGGGCTAAGGCACTGGTGACCCCTGTTTCCATCCAGGGGGTCAGTGTGGACATGGTGGAGGATTACAAATACCTGGGGTTACGAATTGACAATAAACTGGACTGGTCAAAGAACACTGAGGCTGTCTACAAGAAGGGTCAGAGCTGTCTCTATTTCCTGAGGAGACTGAGGTCGTTTAACATCTGTCGGACGATGCTGAGGATGCTCTACGAGTCTGTGGTGGCCAGTGCTATCATGTTTGCTGTTGTGTGCTGGGGCAGCAGGCTGAGGGTAGCAGACACCAACGGAATCAACAAACTCATTCGTAAGGCCAGTGATGTTGTGGGGATGGAACTAGACTCTCTGACGGTGGTGTCTGAAAAGAGGATGCTGTCCAAGTTGCATGCCATCTTGGACAATGTCTCCCATCCACCACATAATGGACTAGTTGGGCACAGGAGTACATTCAGCCAGAGACTCATTCCACCGAGATGCAACACAGAGCGTCACAGGAAGTCATTCCTGCCTGTTGCCATCAAACTTTACAACTCCTCCCTTGGAGGGTCAGACACCCTGAGCCAATAGGCTGGTCCTGGACATTTCCATCTGGCATAATTAACATATTATTATTTAATTATTTATGGTTTCATATTGCTATATTTATACTTTATTCTTGGTCGGTGCAACTGTAACGAAACCCAATTTCCCTCGGGATCAATAAAGTATATCTATCTATCTATAAGTACACAAGAATACATGAAAATAGAGCAGGGGTAAGTCATTAGGCCCATCAAGCTTGGACCACCAAGTAATATGGTTACAGCTGATCTTTGTTTCCAATTCCTTATCCATTGCATTTGGTCCTTTATTTGTCAATTTATCACATATTTACCTACCTCCATTTTAAAATACTTTTTTTTATGATCTAGCCACCAACCTTCTGGAGCAGAGAATTCCACAGATTCAATTCCTTTCTTTTAAATGACCTGCCCCTTTTCTGCTAGTCGTCTCCCCTTCTTTCAGACTCTCCCACTAATGAAAACGTCCCAACATCTTCCCTGTGAAGGATCTTATACTTTTGAATAAGGTAACGCCGCATTCTTTTAAACTCCAAGGAATACAGGCCCAAACAATTTCTCATCTCTGTGTAGGGCAACGCTCTTCCCATAACTAGCTCAGTCCCCCTTGTACTGCCTATATTGTGACTACGTGCTTTTTAGTCAAGAGGACTAAAACTGTGTACAGTATTCCAACTGCATTAAAACCTCCTTTTTGCTTAAACTCCAACCCCTTTGCAAAGACAAAATGTTGATTACCTTAAATACTTGCTGAATGTGTCTCCTAGCTTTCTGCGATTCATGCACCAGAACACCAAGATGCCTCTGTACTTCACTCATTTGCAATTTCTCTCACTTGAGATGTTTTTAGATTTCTCTTTCCAGTGTACGACCTCACAGTTGCACACATTAAACTCCAGTTGCCAGTCTTTTGCCCACACACTCACTCTGTCTATATACTATAGAAGTATTGCAGCATTATCACAACATACTCAATGATATCACTGGCTAATTTGCAAACCTGCTCTACTGTTTGTTCCTCCAGGTCTTTAATGTCAATAGTGAACTATTCTGAGCCAAGAATTGATTCCTGTAATACTGGATTAATAATTCCTTCCTTCATTTTCTCCCATTTTGAGGTTGTTAGTCTTCTGGATCCTAAAAAAAAACTTGCATCCCACTTTTCAATGTAACATAATCCTTTTCCTCTTTTGTTAACTATCATTGTGTCCCTTTCTCATGGGATCCTTCTTCTTGTCTGGGATAAACGCTTGCTGAGCAGTGCAGACCAGCTGTTTGAACAGCAGCCAGTGTCCATCTACACATAGCTCAATTACTCCATCTTAAAAATCCTCCATCGTGCCATTATAATTGTCCTTATTTATATTGAAGGCATGGGTTATGGAGCTATGGTGTTTATCCTCAAACTATATTGGAATTCTATCATGTTGTGGTTACTATCCCCTTGGGAATCTTTCACAAGCTCTCTGATTGATGCTTCCTCATTACACAAGACCAAATGTAAAACAGCCCATTCCTGGGTTGCTTTGCAATGCACTGCCATAAAAAGCAATTCAAATGCATTCTGCGAATTCTTCATCTCAAATACCCCTGCCAGTTTAGCTTATCCAATCAGTTTGGAACCTCCCATGATAACTTCAGTTCACTGCAATTCAAAATGACCCAGGCATTTCCCCATTTATTCTCTGACTAACTGAGACATCAAATTCTGGGAAGTCTATAGACTGCTCCCAGCTGCGTCTTCCTTCCCTACTATTCATGATGTTAACACAGACCTATTTTATTTATGTATTTATTTATTTATTTATTGAGACACTCCCATTTTAGTATTTCTTAGCACTGCTCAGGTGCATTTCTGTAACTAAATTATTAACCCTAACTTCCTCTCCCTTTGGCTGTCCTTTAGAAATAGTATATAACCTAGAATATACTGCACCTGCTCACACTATAACCATGTCTTCTCCATCATATTCATATGTTACTACTTGTGCTGTCAACTCTTCTGTTTTGTTGCAAATACTAGGTGTATTAAAATAAAGAATATTTAGCTTTCATTTTTTTTTACAGTTAATTACCACTCTGGATATGCTCTGCTTTGCATATTTTGACTTGCATTTCTGCTCTGGTCTATCACACTCTCCCTCACTATCTTGTGGCATTGCTCTCTCATCTTCTCCCAATTCATTCAACCTCTATTCTTAGAGAAGAGCCTCCACTCTGAGTTATAGCCCTTTCTATGTCAATGGTGTTAAATACCGCTGGCACTAGCACACTTAGTACCTGCATTAAAACAAACTTATACCCTTCATTACCATCAAAAAGAAAAGTGAACAGTAAAGAATTAATCAAGTTTTTCTGGACCTGTATAACACTGCAAATTAATGGCACCAGCTCTGGCAAAGAGCTTCCAGATTCACTTGAAGTCAGCCATTTCAACTTTCTGTGGCACCCTGAAAGTGGATATAAAGATGCTGGCAGTGGGATGACAGAGGTAAAATTGCTTACAAAATGCCAAGTTTGCAGTTTTGTTCTCCTTTGTCTCCAATACTCATTCAAGACTTACTCCCTTCCCCATCAGGATATCAAAACACTTAGCTGCCTGCAACAAAAGGAATCAAATGATGTAATAAATCACCAAAGCATCGTGAGCAGCATCCATGCCAAATTGAAGCAAGTGATCAGGACAGTGCATCTGGTCAACAATCAACAACCATAAACCAACCTTTGATCGATTGGGAAAATGGTATCTTCAACCAATACATCGTTTAGCACATTGAATGAATGCTACCTAAATAACCCTTAGATTGTAAAGGCACTAAATAACTGGATGTGCAACATATTTTTGGAAATCTTACCACATAAATTAAGAATAAAAGTACTTATCCAACATGCATTCCATACCGCTAGGTGTGCTCTGCAACAGCTTAGTATTCTACACCAGTATTTGACTTCACAACAATTTGACAAGCAATCAAAATTTGGAAGAAATAGAAATGTCAGTATTATTTTCACAACACTGAAAATATGGAGGCCATAATTCTAAAAGAAAATTTTAACCGTGGTCCAGATTTTCCAGGTATGTATAAACACAAAAGTACAACTGTATTCAGCATTTGTACTGCAAAGTGCAGATTCAATCACTCTACAAGGTCACTGTAGTTTCATCTCCTTCAGCTGCAACAAAACAGCCAAGGCAACTTTACTGAATGTTCTCCCCAAATACAATACACTAAAAAGAATTAATTAAAGACAGACTTTAAAACAGCTGCTAAGACACCAGAGATAACAGCATTTTGCTTTTTTTTTTACAAAATTGCACTGCCCAAGAGAGCAGATGGGCCCTCAGTTTAATCATTTTTGAACTCAAAACTCTAGAGGGAGCTTTGAACCCTCCATCATTGAACTGAAGAGAGAATTTTATCAACCAAACTGCAGCCCAGGCCAAGCTTTTTCAGCATTACACGATAGTTGTAAAAGTATTCAAATGATTGTGCATACCCCTGAACATTCCTACAAGCCTGTATTGTTCCCTGTACTGAGCTATTTCATCCAAAGGATGATATGCTACCATGAAGTCATAATCGTGTTGGCTTTTAGATGATATCAACTGTTCATGGTTATTCACTTTTGGCAGCTATTATTAAACTCCTTAGCTCATTTTCATTTGTACACTGACACTTTTTCTTCAAAACCAGAATTATGGTTGTTCATTTTTCTCTCTGCAATGAATGCTATTTCAAAAACAACATTTAAAATATAACAGAAGATAACTTCACTTGCCCATCACTGGAATTTTCCTACGACCTATGGACTCACTTTCAAGGACTCTTCATTTCATGTTCTCCATATTGCTTGCTTGCTTATGTACGTACATACTTATTTATTATTTCTTTCTTTTTGTATTTGCACAGTTTGTGGTCTTTTGCACACTGGTTATACGCCCAGTTGGTGCACTTCCATCATTTCTATTACAGTTATTGAATTTGTTGAATATGCCCACAAGAAAATGAATCTCAGGGTTGTATAGGGTGACATATATGAACTTTGATAATAAATTTACTTTGAACTATAAAGTCTGTGGGAAGGTTATAGGTGCTGAAACATTAAAAGAACTGACTGATTACACCTCTCTCTGAAGATGAAACAGCTAATGTCAACAGAATATTAGTGGCCAAGGCATTGGATAAATAATCACATTGTTCCAATATAACACAGAATATGAATAAGGTACCCTTCAAGTTAAGTAGCTGTTTGGTACTTGGAATGACATTGCTTATGCAATGACTTTCGCTGTCCTGAGAATACTAACTGGGCAGATATTGCAATAACTGACAAGCCAGTCATACTTACCAATTGCACACTGCAGTTTTCTCTCCCCAGGGTGTCACAGACCACTCTTTCCCAGGAAAAGTCTCCAGCAGTGGTTTAGTCCCCATTCACCTCTTTCCAACTCCTAAATATCCAACCTCCAGGTACATACCAACATATGCCAGCACTGGATCACAAGGAGTTGGGGATCTACGAATGATGTAAGGACTTGGGGCAGGGGAGTACACTCATTTATTGAACTTAGTGAAGATCCTGCTGGATTGGGTATAGGCCAGTTGAGAGACAGAATGATGGACCTGTCTGTTCATCATCCAGCAAGAAAAGCTCCTGAGTGCCAGTTATTGCAGCAGTAGCTGCTGGGGGATGTTTTTAAAAAAATACCACAAAAAGCGGGGAGAACAGAAGCAAATTAAGCCCAAAGGCAAATATTCCTGAAAGCTCAAGATAAACCACCTGATGTAGATGCATTCACATTATTAGGGATAGGTGATAATTATTTTTGTTATTTGAATAATAACTTTGAAGCACCAGCATTTCCAAATCCATGACCTTTACCAGTTTGAAGGACAAGGGTAACTAATGCAAGGGAACATCACCACCGCCTGGAAGTTGTGGTCCAAGCCACACACCCATCCAACTTGGAAACATATTACTGTTTCTTCACTATCACTGGGTCAAAACCCTGGAACTCTGTCCCTAACAGCATGATGGGGCTACCTACAGTTCAAGGACTGAAGCATTTCAAGACAGCAGCTCACCACCAACTTAATCCAGACTGTTTATTTCCATGCACAGATGTTGCCTAACCCACTGAGTTCCTCCAGCATCTTCTGCCTTGCTCCTGCAGTCCAGCCTCATCAGTCTCTTGTGTCTCCATAGTGTACAGTATTCTTGGCAGGATGCATGAGTGCAGCTATGGCCACCGCCGAGGGTGCATGCTGTATCGATTCCTAACAGCGCCATTACTCCATGCCAATTAAAGTGTCAAGCAAGATTAAAATTGGCGAGGACGAGAGCAGAAATGAACAGGTGTTCAGCGCTGCCTGTCCGTGTTTGACTGGTCTCTTCTTGTCGCTGCTTGCGGACGGAAGGCGCCGGAGTCTTGGGTCCAACGCCACCAGGTTCCGGGGCAGCTGTGCTCTGCATCCATCGGGCCACTCGATGGGCTTTGCTCACCTCAGTGCTGAACGTGCTCCGCACCTGTGGCTTCACTATCAGGGGCTCTGCAGTTCATGTTCCTTGTGCTTTTGTTTAATTCTTTTTTACTATTTGCGCAATTTGATCAAGATGCTTCAGTGCTGAACCTACTCTGCAGCTATGGCCTGCAACCATCAGCACAGCGCTCAGTGGCTATGACCTGTAGCCATCGGGCTGCTGGACCAGCTTCACTTGCCTCAGTGGCTCCACAGCTATGGACTCGAGTCTGGGGTGTTTGCAGTTAATGGCCTTCATTTAGTTTTTACTGTTTGCGGAATTTGTTCTTTTCTTTCACACATTGGGTGCTTGATGGTTTTGTTGTGCGGGTTTTTTCTTTAAATGGGTTCTATTGCATCTTTTTTGTTTTGTGGCTGCCTGCAAGAAGACAAATCTCAAGGTTGTACACTGTATACATACTTTTATAATAAATTTAGAACTTCGTGGAATTCAGGACGGGGAAGTTGAGGGAGCACACACCAGTCCTCATCAAAGGATCAGCAGTGGAAAGGATGAGCAGTTTCAGGTTCCTGGCTGTCAACATCTCCGAAGATGGATCCTGGGCCCAATACAATCGATCCAATTACAAGGAAGTCACAACAGCAGCTATATTTCATTGGGAATTTGAGGAGACTTAGCATGTCACCAAAAACTCACGCAAATTTCTACAAACATACCAAGGGGGAGCACTCTAACTATGTGCATCGCTATCTGGTACGGAAGGGTCACCGCAAAGGATCAGAAAAAGCTACAGAAAGCTGTAAACAGCCAGCTCCATCATGGACACTAGCCTCCCCAGCATCAAGGGCAACCTCAAAAGGCGATGCTTCGAAAAAGGCAGCATCCATTATTAAGGACTCTCATCATACAGGCCATGCCCTCATCTCATTGCTACCGTTGACGTGGTAGTACAGGAGCCTGAAGACACACATTTCATGAACAGCTTCTTCCCCTTCGCCATCAGACTTCTGAATGGATAATAAATCCATGAACACTACCTCGCTTTTTTTTTGCTCTCTTTATGCACGACTATTTATTTTTTATATATGCTTTGTATTCTGGTTAATTGGGCCATTGGTTAATTGGGGCAGCAGCTTATTTGAGACATTATGCCACTAACCGGGGCAGGAGACAGTTACCAAACATTTTCTAAATAGTATCTATTGCCTGCACCTGCTGTGGCCATTAGACACTACACTGTGCTCAGAGTGAACAGTTTTTAAAAGAGCATCAATCGCGCGTGTATGTGTTCAAAAAGCAGTCATTTTTGTCACTGATAGTTGGCAAGAAATAAGCATTAAGACAATTCAGAACTGTTTTGATCACTATGGTTTCAAGTATTCAGATTTGGGAATGTTTGGAATGACTGAGAGTGAAAATGAAATGTTTTCACTCCTTCAACAAGTTAGGGACTACGAAGAATTAAGATATCAATAATCATCTTGAATGTTACCTTCATTCCCCAGCAGACACTCGGCTCTCACCAAGTAGCCATTTGCATGCAACAGCAACCAGGCCAGCTGGCCTCATACTCCAGTGAGATAGGGATGTGGTGGTCCCAGCACGCAAAGTCAGCTCTGAAGTCAGCTCTCGGGTGGAAGAGATCCACAGTGAGATCAAATGGCCAGGAAGGTGGTTCTGCGTGGAGAGCAAAGAGCATGACAAGGCACAGAGGTAGTCATGGTCACCCACTGCAACCAGGGAAGAACCCAGTGGCAACGTCTACCCGTCTCATTGGACCTGGACTTTCGAGGTTGAGGAAGTAGAACTGCCCCAGTGCAACGGCTCTTCCACTTTAAGAACTCTCCCGCACAGATTTCCTTTCATCATCGGATTCTACACATAACCACCAGTAGCATTGGCAATGTTCTAATTTGTTCTGTATTTCATTTAAATACATAACTTGTTATCCAATTAAATGGTAGTTGGTCTTTTTTTATGCCTTTTTAACTACTTCCATGAAACTTTGGCTAATTGGGGCAGCCGCGTAATTGGGCCAAAATGTACTGGTCCTGATGTGTCTCAAGTAAAGAGAACCTACTGTAAATTTCTTATTATCATTTATATTTTTTAAATTATCTATTGCAATTTACTGCTGCTGCTAAAAACAACAAAATTTCATGTCATATGCCAGTGGTATGAAACCTGATTCTGAAGTCATCCTTGATCCCATGGCAGTTGAGAGAGAGACAAAGTTACAAAGTTACCGGGAAAGTAGAGAGAGGGGGAATGGAACTGAAGGGAGCGCTCCGCTCAGAACAGGCAAAGACCAATGGGCCAAATGGGTGCCGTGGTAGCTTAGTGATTATCTTTATTACAACTCCGGTCGTTCCGGAGTTCAATTCCGGCATCACTCTGAGAGGAGTCGCTGTACATCCTTCCCGTGGCACACGTGGGTTCTCCCAGGTGCTCTGGTTTCCTCCCACAGTTCGGAGACGCACCAGGTAGATTAACCGGGTTTGTCAGGGGTTGCTGGGGTAGCATGGTGCGAAGGGCCAGAAGGGCCTACTTGACGCTGTATCATTGACAGAAAATAAATGGCTTTCTTCTGAGTCAGAATAAGCAAATTTAGATGTAAAAGAGATTGATGATCAAACAAGTGATCCTCAGTGTTGGTATGAAATTCCTTCATCCACTGGTGTAAGGCAATCCTCTTACATCAGGAACTAATTTAGTTCACCTCCTTTGGATTGTCCCCAGTGTTAGAATATCCTTTTGTGTTGAACAGCAGTGGTTCAAGAGGCAACTCACCAAGATTTTCTCAGGCGCAATTAGGAACGGCCAATAAATAGTGGCTTTAGCAATGCTGTCCACTATCCAAAATATAAACTTGGGAAAAATCAGGTAGTTCACTGAGTAATTACCTTCTCATGATGGACTGAGTGGGGAAAGGGGGAAGTACGTAAAAGCCACCATTCCTTCAAAATTCCACAGTGAATTCTGGTTAACTAGGCTATCAGTTAATCAGGGTAGCTGAATATTTATGACAACTCTTTGAGAACAAAAGCTAAGCGAAAAAATTACCCGGATACCCTTCCTTTATTTGGGACATCGTTCCACTTAATTAGGGCAGGGCACATTTGCTCTACAGTTTCTATCTAGTGTCAGTCATGTGCACTTCTGTGACCACTAGACACTACACTGTGCTCGAGCAAACAGTTGTTAAATACCATCAGTTGTGTGTAATTGTGTTCAAAAATCAGTGACTTCTGTCTCATAATTAGCATGAAATAAGCAGCGAGACAAATCAGAACTGTTTTTCTCATTGCAGTTTCAAGCATTCAGGTTTGGAAAAGTTAAAAAAGGCCAGGAGTGAAAATGAAACGATTTCACCATTTCATCAAGTTAGGAACTATTAAGAACTTAAAGGTATCGACAATCAATTTGAATGTTACAATGAAAATGAAGAAGATTTGGAGGATGCAATCATTGAAGGCATTGTATGAAGGCAATCCATCATCTGTATTGGGTGTCTGCACTGCTTTTGTTCATTTATAGTCAATCAAAAGAACCGCGGTAGTGTACACTGAATGAATTCCTCTATTGATAATTATTAGGAACGAACCAAGTTTTTATAAATACATAATTTGTTACCCTGTTTGTTTTATACCCTTTTAACTATTTCCATGAAACTGGCTAATTGAGGCAACTGCTTAATTGGGCCAAAATATACTGGTCCCGATGTGTCTCAATTAACCAGAATCGACTGTATTAAAAATGTAGGGTGCAAACAAGGAAAGGTGCTCAAGGATACAAGACTCTTGATACAGTAGCAGACACAATAGGTCTAAAGTAAGAAACAAACGACTGCTAAAGTTAATTCAAAAATAACTGAGACAAGTGAATTGGATAACTCCCTGATGGGGGAACAAAACATCGGGGGAACAAAACATCAGGGGAACAAAACATCATGGAACCAACTGGACAGCTCTGCCAAGCAGCCAGCAAATCTCAATGGGCTGAATGGCTGCTGTGGTGTTGTTTCAAAATGTGTTGGCCGAATGTCATACTGTAATCATCTTCATGTTAATCAGAAGACACGTAACAGTCGTCCTTCTATGTTACTACACCAATACCTTAAGGTTACCTACCCATAGTATTCTCAGAACATCCTCACCACATGGACTGCAACAGATCAAGAAGAAAACTCAACCACCTTTTGACGCCTTATCCCAAGAATGATAAAAAACGTGTGCTTTCTCTGAAAAATACCAATTTTCTCCCCCCATGGGATGCACAGCAGAAGACAGCCAAGACACCTTTCAAGTTCACGACCTCTTCTATTTAGAAAAGCAAGGGGCACGAAAGTCTTTTAATCTCTTCCTCAGTCATTCATGCTCCTGTCCATCAGAAGTGCTGCGGCACACAGACTGTAATGAGGGATGGAAAGTGAATGGTGCCTCTCCTGGGGCTGCCCAATTCCCAAGAATGAATATTTTACCAGCTGCCAATGGTTTAACCAGACACGATTCACCTTTCCAACCCCAGCGCCCTGATCAGTTACCTTTAACCTAAAATGCTTTAGAAAAAAAAAGGTTTTATTGCACATTTATGATACATGGTATGTATGCACGGCAGCCATAAATCAGTTCATTCAAACAGCTCAATCAGCAGTTTGCATTACAAGTGAAAACAATGCCACATTCCAGCTTCAGGCCAAGAATGCTTGCAAGGATGACTTTAATTTTAAAAATGTGCAAAGCACATTTTCTTGCTTCAGGTTCTCAAATGATATTTCTGCTGGTTCCTTGGTAAAGCTGTCCAACCAGCTTCATGCTGTTTTATTTTCCCTTCAAGTATTTATTCACTTGACTTGTATCAGTTGCTTTTTAATTGGCTTCAATAGTCCTTTATTCCCCATTTTTGATTTCCATTGCATCTGCTACTAATGAATAGGTTCACCATTAATAACACTGTCTCAGCCTCACATTATATGTAAAGCACAGTTCCACTTGAGCACTTTCATACTTATCAGCTATTCACAAAGTGTACATAATATTTAGAGGCAATCTCACAGAATAAGGCAGCTGGCCTCAGTACATTGTCCATGAGGGATAAAGGCATGGAGTACCCATGAAATACAAAAGATCTCTTTTGTAACCGATATTCTGCCCAATTAAATAAAAATATGACTAATGTTTTAAAAACATTAACAGGCACCATTACGCATACATGTTTAAATACTTAAAAGGAAATGATATTGGCTAACAAATATTTCGAACGAATGAACTGACACATTGAGTGAACAGCTTTGGAATCACAAGGCGCTGATGTGAAAACCAAGACAGTGCATTTGACAAGTGGCCTGGAAACTGATCAGTTTAAATAGGCGAGGTTGGCTTCTCAACATGGACATGCATAAAGATAAAAGGTCATTCAAAAAATGCTTGAGGTAAGGCATGAGGTCACCCTCATGAGTACCTGTATTCACAGACAGCAAATGAATCTATGCTAACAAAACTAATTATATGTTGTGTTCACTTTCCTATAACAACTTATGAGACCTGAAGCCAGATAACAGAACAAAGCCGGAACATGAAATAACCTTTATTCAGTAAAGCCACAAAAATCTCAAAACCTAGAACTCAACAGTATATTCCAAAGCGTGACTATTTAAATGGTTTACCTAAGAGCATTCAAAATGTTGATACGAACAATAACCAATCGGTGAAAGTCAGTCTGAGATTGGTTGTCTCTGACCAATAGGTGTTAGTTGATCTAGCTCACCCTAACACCACCCTCTTGAAGACGATTACCTGTAGGATTTGAGCTGAGGGATAAAATGGATAGGAACAACCGGCTTATGCTGGTGATCAGATCTTCTTAGTAGTTGCAGGTTGTCACTTTCTTGTTGCAATGTTGCTTGCGACTGTGCTGTGGCTGGTGATCAGTTCAGCTGGGGCAAATCAAACCCTTCCAGCAGCAGATGAAGGTCCAGCTCTGTGTTTGATGATATGTCTGAAAAACTTGTTGGGCCTTCGGCACCAAGTGGTCACAACTGGTTGATGTGGCAATGCCACCGATATCTGTCTACGATAACTTCGTAGAGCGCTTTCCCCGTTCATTTGCCAATCTGACCTGGTACTCAGGAGTGTTGCCCATTGCGATACTGTCTGACTCATGCTGCAGCTCCAGGCTTGAATGACTTCTCCCGTTGACCAAGTCTGTGTGGCCGCCTTTATGCACCTGACCACCTGCTGCCTCAGATGTTGGATGCTGTGGTAGCACTGCATCCAACACTGTGTGCAGTTTTCTTCCCAAAAGTGCTTCAGCTGCTGACTTCCCCTCGAGGCCTGTACGCAGTGTAATTCAATATGTCAGCAGAAATATGTTGACAGCCTTCCCCTCTTGATTTTGGAAGTGACAGTTTGAAGGTACCTACAAACCTCTCTGCTTGGCCTATGGACTGTGGATGATATGGGGGTGAGTGAATGCGGATAATCCCACTATTCTAGCAGAACGCAGCAAACTGCTGTGAATTGAGTTGAGTGCCATTGGCAGAAACAAGTGTTTCTGACCTCCCAAAGCAACTGAAGATCTGCAGCCGCTGTTGAAAGGTAGCCTCTGTCAATGTTGACCATAGATAATATTTTTGGCCATTCAGAATAGGTGTCAACCAGGACAAGGTAGGTAGACCCACAATTGGACCAATGGAGGCAATATGTACTCAATTCCAAGATCTGGTAGCTTGACGCCATGGCTGTGGAGTGGTTCTACTTGGATTCTTTGCTGCCATAGAGCACTAAGTACACCGATTGCATATGGCTGTGATACCTTCATCTACACCCAGGTAGTACACAAAGCTTCTTGCCAGGGTTTTTATGCTGATTCGTAAGTCTGGAGAGGGCAGCTGCCTGACCAAGTTCCTGGGTTGATGTGTACTTGATTTCAACATTTTAGGCCAATTCCATCATTGCCCACCTTTGCAAATGGTTAACTGCATACAGTAGTATGTCTTTCTTAGACCCGAAGATGGACAACAGTAGCTTGTGATCAGTAAACAGAATGAAGTGTCTGCCACAAAACATCTTTTGGAAGTTCTTCAGAGCAAAGGTGATTCCCAAGGCTTCCCCCTCAATTTGTCCATAGTTCCTTTCTGCTGTGGTCAGTGATCTGGCTGCATGCATAACAGTTTTATTGGAACCATCAGGAAAGATACGGGATATGACAGCACCCACCCTGTAGCTGGATGCATCTGTCCTGACAACGATTGACAACTCTGGGTTAAAATGCACCAAAAGGTTGGATGACAGCATATTCGTCACCTGATCAAAAGACTCTTGGCATTGTATGGACAATTTCCACATGGCTGGTGCACTGCTGGGAGAAATGCTGAATAATGGCTGATGGTGTTCAAAAATGATCATAAAGTGCTGACATCTGATGGTGGAGACATCTTTAAGATAGCAGGGATATTTTTGGGTTCTGGGTGACGACCGGGTACTTGAATCCAGGTACTTGATTGAAGACATCAGGAGGCTGCATTTTTCTGCCTGAAGTCACAATCCAAACTTTTGCAGTTTGTTCAGAGTGTAGTCCAGGCATTGCTTAGATCTGCCTGATCCGTGCCCCCCACAATGAAATTGTGGAGGTCAGCAGCAACACTGTCCATAAGCTGTTTGAAAATTGAAGGAGCTGGCCTTACCCAAAAAGGCAAAAGGAGGATTAAATACACCAATTATGTCTTGTAATGGTGAGAAGCTCCTGTGAATTTTCCCCACTTCTACCTGGAGGTACACTTCAGCCAAGTCCAACTTCACAAAATAGCCACCACCATTCAGTTTGGCAAAGACATCTGCCAGCACCGGTAATGGGTACTGCTGTGTCTCCAGAGCCACACTAGGACCAGTTGAGAAGCCTGTACACAACCTCACTGTACTGTTGGCTTTCTTTATAATAACTACTGGAGCTGCCCAACATGAGTAGTTGACAGCTTTGATCACACCAGCTTGTTGCAGGCGGTCCAGCTCGTGCACCATGATTGGTAAGGCTGCATATGGTACTGGTCTTCTGGGACAGAAGATTGGCTTTGTGTCTGAACAGACTTGGAGTTCTGCTTGCAGTTTGGTACAGCAATCAAAACCTTCTTGAAACACTGCTGCATAGTGCTGTTGTAATTGTTGTACTGTCTCACGTATTGATGGTAGCACGGCATTGAATGACATGATCTAAATGACCAATATCTTCGTACAGACCTCACCCAGAATAATGCTCCAGAGATCAAACGTCCATCCAGTCAATATTAAGGACATTCAGATCTGGCTGGTCCGTTAGGTAACACACACCATTGACTTGGTTACTCTTCAGCTTCACCATACAATGCAACTGGCCAATCAGCTGGAGTGTTCCACTGATGCATTGTAGGTGGTGTGATGAGTTAATCACAAACTTCTATAGTTGCACCACGGAGAGCATTCTGACAGGCTGCATCACTGTCTGGTATGGAGAGGCTACTGCACAGGACGGAAAGAAGCTGCAGAAAGTTGTAAATCTAGTCAGCTCCATCTTGGGTACTAGCCTGCAACGTATCCAGGACATCCTTAGGAAGTGATGTCTCAGAAAGGCAGCGTCCATTATTAAAGACCTCTAGCACCCAGGGCATACACTTTTCTCACTGTTACCATCAGGTAGGAGATACAGAAGCCTGAAGGCACACACTCAGTGATTCAGGAACAGCTTCTTCCCCTCTGCCACCCGATTCCTAAATGGACTTTGAAGCTTTGGACACTACCTCACTTTTTTTAATATACAGTATTTCTGTTTTTGCACATTTTTTTAATAATCTATTCAATATACATAGTTGATTTACTTGTTTATTTATTGTTTTATTTTATTTTTTTCCCCCTCTCTTTCTGCTAGATTATGTATTGCATTGAACTGCAGCTGCTAAGTTAACAAATTTCATGTCACATGCCAGTGATAATAAACCTGATTCTGATTTGACTGGTGGGGACCCTACTGCCCAACACGTGCGTTTGAAAATAATGGTGATGTCTGACACTATATCAGGTTGTAGCTTGACCAATTAACTGTTGATAAATAGTAGATGTAACTTCTCCTGGGGGGACTAAGTCAACTCTGATTGTGACCATTAAATTCCTTGTAGATTTTGATGGCTTTTAAAATTTCTTGTCCTTGTGTTTCGCTGACCTAGAAGACAGTGAAGGATGGCAAAAGCCTTCTTGGTAACCATTGGCATTTGCTGCAAAAATGCTTCTTGTATTGGCTGCTTCCTGCAAAATGCCATGAACTGCAATTCCAACAAGCTGTGTTTGTCCGCTTGGAGACCTGCTGAGTGATGATGTCTGGATCATCGGAATCAGCATTGACATGATTCTGTTCGACCAGGTTGGAATCTTGCTTCAAGTTGATCGAATGCTGACATTCCTGAGTATCAGCTTGCAGAGACATATCAGGGACTTGCATATTTCTGCATCACCAGGTGCCTGAAGTCCACACAAAGAAAACTATCAGACACTTGAACTGTAATTCCATCATGTTACCCAGCTTGAACTTTTCACATTTGTGATTGATGGCACCAGCATACATATGTGATGAAGTCATCAGTATCTTTTTTTGATGAGTTTCAGGCAGTGGTAGTGAACACTGAAGAGAGACGACCGCTCTCCAAAAATGCTTCTGAGTTATTGGACAGTTTCGTCAAATGAAAGGTTAGGCGGTTTCCCAGGCAGAATGAATTTGAAATAATGCTCATGTCCAGCAATACCCAGTCTTCGGAGTAAAGTGTGTGTCTTCCATGAGCCATCTTTATTGCCAAATTCGACCTGGAATATATCTTCGTAATGTTTGAACCATGATTCAAACATAACTCCCAATGCAGCATCAAACTGGAAGTTGGTCATGGATGCACCACTGACTCACACAAGTTCTGCTCAGTGTTAGACACCGATGTTGTTGGACTCACCGATAACAGAATGGTCAGGGTTTAAATTCCTTCAGCTGGGCAGCCTCAAATTGAGCTTGCTGCTGTTGCAGAATTGCATGCAAGTCTTCTGAAATTGTCATGTCAATACAAAACAGCACCTTGTCACCAATGCTGTGTTTGGTCACCTATAACTACTGCTGAGACCCGACGCCACGGGATAAGACAAATATGGGTGAAAGCAGATTCAATTATATTCTTAAAATAGCACTTGAAAGGTATACAAAAAGGAAGAGAACGGTATAAACTAGACCATTATTATTAACAATCTTCATGGATTCAATCGGCTTCACCTCTAGTGTGCTGGCTCTATGAAGTTACAGAAATTACTGTTTGCTAACAGATAAACAATTCACTTATATAAGATGTTGTTTCCTATTTTAACATTGGTTTCGGCATTTTAGTTAAAGTGGCATAGAAAAGAATATCATTTGATTGAATTAAGCTGCGCCTGACTCGATTTTTGTGCACAAGTCCTTAATTCTGTTGAATGAAAGAATCAATGAGAATCCATGAAACAATGGCAAGACAAAATTACTTTCTATTTGGGGTATATTCCAGTCACAGACAACAAAAATCAATCCAGCAAATAAAATGTTAATCCCTTTATGTTTCAGGAGATGAATCTTTCATGATCCATTCCTTCCTAGTACACTCAATGTTACCATATCATAAGCCAAATGCAACCTCATTATTTCACAAACCAGAAAACAATTTCACAAACACAAATATTGTAAAAGTGTATGAATTTTATATTGCTATATGACACTTCTGACAAAGGAGGCTTGGTTCACAGAGGCACTCACAAAGAATACACCTCAAAATAGGTGTATATAAAACATATTATAAACCAAATAACATCTTGTAATGCATTTATTTATAAATATTGTGTATAAAAGAAATAAATGAAACTTTCAACTATTTTCAGTTTGATTTGTAGAAGTTCAAGTTCAGTTACATCTGCAGTCCAATGGCTAAATTTTAATTAAATGATGGCACCTGAAGGCTAATAATAGAAGACTTGGTGGTGATTATGTTACTGAACACTGTTGGAGATGATTATTTAAATAGTCACGTCTAATTCTTTTGTAACCATGTCTTTTCATTTATTGCCCAAGCCTGAAACTTATCCAGATCTGGCTAGATTTCATTATGAGGGGGAGCTTAAAATGGTCTGACCTTATGTTAAAAGAGTTGATGAAGCAACTGATGATAATTAGGCCTGGGATACTGTTTTAAAAACATCTTGGGCTGAAATGACTGACTTTGAACAAAAACACTCCCACACCCAGATATCATCCTTTAATACACTGACTTTATTTTTAGGAGTCCTTAACACCTTACGGCCTTACTGTTACATCACCTCGGAAGTGAATTCTTTCATTTACAATTGAATCAAGGCTAAACTGAAATCTCTGGATCTCCAAACAGAACTCAGACTGAGTCCTGCTGAATAGGGAATTTACATCTCTAGCATGCAACTATCAGTTTCATAGGTGCTAATAAAAGCATGGTGCAACATCTTGAATGTAATTGCACATCTTCAGCCATTTGTCAAGACTGTTATCAAGCAGAATTTGATTCCAATCCACTTGGGGCAGATTGGAGATTGATACATTTTAAGGATCATAGTATAGGGCATCTGAATTGGGCCCTGGCAGCTGAAGGCACAGCTCCCACATGAAGTGATTAAAATTAAGGATACTTAAGTGAACAGAACTGCATAAATAAAATACCCTGAAGCAAGAGAGGGCCTGAAGAAATCACAGGATGGTTAAGCCATGAAGAAATTTAAAACAAGAATGAAGGACGGCAAAAATATTTTACCACCTTCTCTCCTGAGTTAGCCTAAAGCTTTGGAAGGCCCTTCCTCAACTCTGGGTTTCTGCCAAAGGTACAGGACCAGGTGGAATATAGAGTATAGCAATATGGTTCATTCATGTGGTTGAAAAAAAAAACAAAAACCCTTTGTCAGTAAAAGCGTTAAAATAATTATTTTTCCACATGCAGTTTCTTTCACTGGCACCATCACAATTGAAGTGCATCTCCATTGCCTTAACCTTTCTGCCCCTGCATGTATCTGAAAACCACAACTACATAAATCTAATTTCATGCACATGAATAAATCATCCATTTTGTTCAACAATACAAACAAAACCAAATGGAATAAACTAATTTCATGCAATACAATAAGCCATAGCTTCAAATCCTGTATAACATTTTCCATACAGATCTTAGTTCTGAAGACAAATTTAGATCACGAATAGTATAAAAAAAAAGTACACTTGTGTCATAACAACTCAAAGTCAATTTGATCTCTTTCAAATACTCACCATCTGAATAGGTTTCTTGCGAAGATCTCTCTCTGTCACTAGTTTCTCCTGCTCTGTGACATAAAGACCCTTCTGTGCAAGCGCCTGTACAACTGCGTCATGACCTAGTAGTGGTTTGGCAGCATCACTTTTCAAGATCAGGCTCCCAGCACGGCAATACAACTCAGCAGAAAGAAGCAGGTTGACAACAGGTGGCTTAATGTGTTCCTGTTCATACTGGTCTGTGTAAAATGGCTCTCTAAGTTCCTCTGGTACATGATCTTAATAATAAAAACAAAGACATATATCAGTTATTTGCGTAAAGAACTCAAAAAAGCTGGAAAGCATTTTATTTTCTCTGATTCAACAATGTTTTGATTTGTGTTTTTTACTTAAAAACTCTTTAACCATTTAAATTATTTAAAGTTTTAAATGTCAAGAACATCCAGCATTTACAATCACTGGGAAGAAGAAATTTTTTGACATTTACTGACAAAAATATTTATAAACTTAAGACTTTTTCAAATCTCCTCTTATTTCAATTCATTTGAAAATAATTCCAGTTTTTTCCTAAAATAACAAATTCCCACTCTATTTGGTGAAACTCTTCCACACTTCAGTTTTGGACATGGTATTTTCCTAAAGCACTTCATTCAGTAACAGCACCCTCTACAGAACTGCTGGGTCAAATGCTACATGAGTCAACCCAATGCCATCATACAAGAAGTCCAGAACAAATGTAAGACCACCAGGTAACCATACACTCAGGTTTAATTGACTTCCAAACCTGTTGAAGATAATGAATGCTTCTGAAAATTCTGGGCATCGAAAGCTGATTTAAAACTTAATTAAATTATTGAACAGTTTAAGAAAAATACAAATTAAAATATTTATAATGCTCTTAAACAATTGAAAACAAACGCAAATTAATCCACGAAATTATCAAGCCAAATTCTTACCCTCTGCGTCATAATGAATGACTTGATGTTCCCTGTGGCAAATCTAATCTGGCACAAATTCAGTAGGAAAATTCCACACAGTAACTATCAGATATTGCAGGAAGTTGAGCTCTCTCACACTGCATTGCAGTTGGCTAAAGCCCCAGTATAGAATAGCCAGCAAGCTCTGCATTTTCGTGCTTGAGCTGAGATTTGAACTTCCCGAAACTTAAGAGGATGGGGAGAGGGAAAGGGGAGTGGGTGGAGAAATGCAAGCAGTTCTAAACTGAACTACTGCCCTTCCCAGTAGATTCAGGCCCAATATAAGGAATAGAAAAATTCAGTCCCATTAGAGTTTGAAAATTATTTGAAACAGAATAAATAATTTTATAAATCTGTCTTGGGAAAGTGAAGTCCATCAGCAAACTTTGAAAACTAAAATAAATACAGTACCTTATGTAGAAATACAATAAGGTTGAAAAGTTAGCCAAAACCAACTATACAGAAGCTTAACATAATAGAAGAATAAAATTGCATTCAAACAGGACTAACTATGACAAGAAACAATTGCTAATACCCAGTAGTTGCAATGACACCACATTATAAACTGCCCTATTTGTTCCAGATGAGCTATTTTCTCTTTTCTATGAATACAAAAGTTACAAATGTGATCAATGTATCAGATATTATTCAAACTTAATTTTACTTACAGTGTATTAAAAATGGGCAATGTTTTAAGATATTCTGTTCATTACTGAAAAAATGTGAAATCATATGCTGCTAAAAACTAAAAGCATTTTCACACAAAATGTTCTGTAGAAAAGGGCTTCTTAACAATTATTCACAGGATATATTAATTACAATGTTGAGATTTAAATGATGCCACTTACATTTTTTAAAATAAATTGCAAATCTATCTGTTTGTTCCTGTTTATCCCCATCAGTTTGGCTAAACCACATTTGTTGCGACTGGGTGTACAGACAAGCAGTATTAGAGGTCCCAGAAAAGGAAAGATTATGTAGCCCAATTTAGAAACATAGAAAATAGATGCAGGAGTAGGCCATTCAGCCCTTCAAGCCTGCACCACCATTCAGTATGATCATGGCTAATCATCCAATTCAGAACCCTGTACCTGCCTTCTCTCCATATCCCCTGATCCCTTTAGCCACAAGGGCCATATCCAGCTTCCTCTTAAATATAGCTAATGAACTGGACTCAACTGTTTCCTGTGGCAGAGAATTCCACAGATTCACCACTCTCTGTGTGAAGAAGTTTTTCCTCATCTTGGTCCTAAAAGGCTTCCCCTTTATCCTTAAACTGTGACCCCTCGTTCTGGACTTCCCCAACATCAGGAACAATCTTCTTGCATCTAGCCTATCCAATCCTTTTAGGATTTTATACATTTCAATAAGATACCCCCTCAATCCCTAAATTCCAGCAAGTATAAGCCTTGTCAATCCAGTCTTTCATCATATGAAAGTCCTGCCATCCCAGGAATCAATCTGGTGAACCTTCTTTGTACTCCCTCTATGGCAAGAATGTCTTTCCTCAGATTAGGGGACCAAAACTGCACACAATACTCCAGGTGTGGTCTCACCAAGGCCTTCTACAACTGCAGTAGTACCTCCCTGCTCCTGTACTCGAATCCTCTTGCTATGAATGCCAGCATACTTGTCCACTTGGTCCAAAAACTGTGCATCTCAGATGTGAATTTGCTTTTTACTTATTTATTTGCACTGCGATTTCTCTGTAGCTGCAACACTATTCTGTATTCTGTTTTTATTTTCACAAGTTCAACGTACTTGTGTATGGCAAGTTCCGCCTGGATGTCAGTCAAACAAAAGCTTTTTGCTGAGTCTGGGTACATGTGACAATAATAAACCAGGCTGCATCATCTTAGTTTTCCCTTCATTGCATACAGCTTGACCTAAAGTGTCTACAAAAGGGTTCAATACATTGCCAAGCAAATGAACCCAAACACTCACTGCTCTTAAAGTCAATCATTTGACTTTCCAGTAGTGCAAGTTTCTTGGTATTTATCTTTGCTGAATACGTCATATTCATCACACTAACATTTGAAAAAACAACTCATGATCTGCATAAATCAGCAGAGTCAACAAACAATCTGCTGGAGAAACTCAGCAGGATGAGCAGCATTAATGGAGGAAAAGAATTGATGTGCAAGTTGGAGGCACGGTCGGAAGCAGCAGCCTCTTCAGAACCAACCAGAAGTGTTCCTGCCTTTTTTATGATCACAAGACAGTGCAGACATTAAGAACTTCAAGTACTGCAGCTTTTACCCCATTGACAAGCTGCTTATTGGCGGAGGAGCTGGACTTGGAGCAGACTGTTTCACTGCCTGCGTCAGAAAGGCATTGGAGTTGGTGCACGAAGGCGATGTGCAGTCAAACAGCAAGTGATTTTCTTGGATGTTTCTCTTGCATTTGCTTGGTAATGTAAAATACTGCAAATCCGTTCCCCTGGCTTATTGGTGAGACCGATGGCGGAGGAGCTGCGTGACTTTGACTGTCACAAGGACTAGGACTCAAGCCGCAGTCTTGCCTGTTGCACAGTCCAGAAGAGGAGATGTCAGAGGTATAGCATGTTGAGTTGGCAGCTGGCCTCTCCCATCACTGCTGCCTTCCAACGTCCACTCAGTTGAAGACAAGCTGGATTAAGTGTGTGCATGCATACATTCGTCTGCAGACCGCTGAGATCTGCTTGTTCTTGCCGATAACAACCATGTACCATCAATTTACAGGTCATGTCACTCAGGAACTTGGCTATATATTTTTTTGTGTGACTGTATGTTTACTGCTACCTTGTATCTGCCTAGTGCAGTGTATGACTGTTGGTACTGTGCCTTGCACCTTGGCCCCAGAAGGCGCCATTTTATTTAGCTGGATTCCTGGATATTCACGTATGGTTGAATGATAATTAAACTTGAACTTCAGGTTTCAGGTTGAAATCCTGCAACAGTCCTAACTCAGCATTTCTACAAAAAACATTAATAATTTCTTTCCTCTCAAATACAATATCTGACCTGTTGAGATCTTGCAGCAGATTGTTTGTTGCTCCAGTCTCACTTACTCAGCAGAGTACTTATTTAACCTACATCCCACAGTGTCCCAATCTTGTACTCATGTTAAAGAGCTCCTGTTTGAACCACTTGTTAACAGGTAGTTTCCCTGCTACTGTACGGCTCTGATCAAAGGAGCTGATAACATCTAATGGATTTATATAGCAATAACCCCTCTCTGCACCTGTATGCAGTCTTTATAACACATCACCCACACCATCCTCCAAAAAAACTGCTCTACTTTCACCCATGCTGGATAGGTCTGTTCTCTCATTCGATTCTTATCTATCCAGTCATAACCTGAGAATTACTTCCCATGCTCACACCTTCACTTCCTCTTTGACTCCCTATATTTTCAAATGCTTGCTGCACCAGCACCCAAACACCAGGTAACTTTTCACAAGAACACTGACAACTCCTAGGTTTATCACAGCACAAGGTATCTATGCTCCTCCAATTCTGGATTATTGTGTTTCCTAGAACCTGATAGCTCTATTAGTGGGAGATATTTCTTCAGCAGCCAAGGCTCTTAAAACTTTGAACCCCCAGCTCCCACTTCCAACATCATTCTGCTTCGTTACCCGTTTCATCCTTTCAGATATTCATTAAAATTTGTATCTTGCACCAGGCTTTGTCCAGCTGCTCTAATAGCTCTCCTGAATTATATGCTTGTTTGATACAGCTCTTACGAAATGCCTTGGGATAATCCTTTTACCTGGATTTAAAGATATTACGTAACTCTATTAATGCAATTAAAGTGTACACCTCTGAATATTTCTGCTTTAAAATTTTCAAACTCTGGTTTTACTCTCCTGAACTCTAGTTCCATGCGGTGGAATATCTGAAAGAGGCTGTTAACTCCCACCTGTAATTTACCTCGCAAACAACAGGAATTCTGCAGATACTGGAAATTCAAGCAACACACATAAAAGTTGCTGGTGAACGCAGCAGGCCAGACAGCATCTCTAGGAAGAGGTGCAGTCGACGTTTCAGGCTGAGACCCTCAGTCCTGACGAAGGGTCTCGGCCTGAAACGTCGACTGCACCTCTTCCTAGAGATGCTGCCTGGCCTGCTGCGTTCACCAGCAACTTTTATGTGTGTTGCTGTAAATTATCTCAATTGATTAGGGAGGACATAAACCTTCAACTGTTCTCTCTAATCAGCATAACAAAAAATATCATGCAAACAAAATCTGAGATATATATAGCAATGTATCCTGCTCCAATGTCTCCGAGTTAATTTGCGATTTATTACTGTTAAATTAGGCACCAAGGCTTCTTTTACACCTGCAATTTGGAGCCTTAAATAACTAAACATATTTGAAATACTGACAAACTCTCACTAACATCACACTAACACATTTTAATGTTGCTTTTAGAACTGTGAAAATGAACAGGAAAAAAGAGGCTAATTTTCCAAAAGGACAGTTATATAAAAAACTAAGATGAAATATTTCTCAAGATCATTTTCAGTTGCATACATAAAAAGCCACCAATACAGTAGAAAATTGAAAACTAAAATTGACCTCTATCTGTCTTACATAACCATGTTGCTGAGATGAAAAAGGAAGATGTTTATCATTTCATCCTAAAATACTTGTTTGATACTTTTTTGGAGACAACAACACAAAAATGTCAAAAGGTGGGAAAAAAATCTTTCAGCATGCCCAATGGGTTTTCAATCCAATGAAATGCTGCTGACATGCAGGCTCGATATGATTAGGAAACACAGCACCCAGGTTACCCAAAGCAATCTTCTGCAAGCAGTACATCCAGATAATCTGTAATGACGAATATAGGAAAGGCATCAGTTAAAATACTAGGAGTTAATTCTCCTGCTCTTCAAATTAATGCCACAGCATCTTTTAATGTCCATCTGAGAGAACAGATGGATCTTGCTTTTATGACTCATCTGAAAAATGCCACTGTGAACCCATATTTGCACTCAAGAATCTAGAAGAATCTAGAGTAGTAATAACCTAATTCAGTCTTTTGATACAGAAGCAAGAACACTGCCGAGTCAAACTATTTCCTTTATCCTGCACCCAGAAATGCAAGCAAGCTTCCAGTCAGTCATTTTTAAAACATCTACAAATGAAGATCATAACTTGATGCCTTCATGGTAAATGATGTCTACTTTATTTTCAATTTAATTTGAACTAGGTTCAGGATCTAACCTGAGAATATCTAAACTTTTAGTGAGTCAAGAACTTCAGAATGAAACTATCCCATCAATGGATGTTGTTTCAAATGTGAGCTCCAGAGATGATGGGAATCAAGAAGGTTATATGTTTATCAAGGGCTGGGGAATACAGTCGACCTTCACTAATCCAACTAACTGTAATCCGGTTCCTTCGATAATCTGGCACTGATTTCAAATTTTCCGCACAACCGTAATTTCAAATCTCTCGGGCTACCGTACCAATCTGCTGTGCATTGTTTTGGTTGCACTAGATCTGTTCACGTGTTGGCGCGCTCTTGTAAGCACAGACAGGTGATTCCTGCTTGTTTTCTTGCATTTATTAATATCATTTGTGTGAGGCGCGGCCGCCCGGCACCTGCCCATCTGATCCGCCAGCAGCAGGGGAACTGGTGCGCGCTGGGTTGGTCCGCCTTCTTGCCCGCCTGCCGGCATCGCCCGGCCAGCGCTCCGTTCTCTTCTGCCTACGACCTTAGATCAGACGTGGTGACCTGCTGAATTTAAACGTATTACTAAGCGAAGGAAAAGAAACTAACGAGGATTTCCTCAGTAACTGCGAGTGAAGAGGGAAGAGTCCAGCATCAAATCCCCGACCGCCTGGCGGTCGCGTGAAATGTGGTGTATAGAAGACCTCCTTTCTCCGACTTCTGCTTCTGCTCACCCAGATGTGCTGCCACCAACATCAAGTTTTTGAAGAAACTGTTGTGCCAGATTCAGCACCAGTTCCTGATGCTTGACTCATTTTTCAAGATGAAGGTGTTGATGATCCTGACAACCCCACACTTGCAGACATGTAACTTTGCCTGAAGGTATATTAAACGTCTCACTTTAGAAGCGGAAGTGCTCAACTGTTCTGTATTAGCTAATTCCTGTACATTTACCTGTACCCTTCATTTTATCTGTGCCTGCACAGTATATTACTTTATTAAAATTTCACGTGCTACTCATTTAATATTTCTGTTTCATTATTATCTAACTTGTACTGATTTAAATAATATTTTAAAGGTATGATGAGGCAGGTAGCTATTGCTTAATGTCCTCCTTCTGTAATTCAACATTTTCACTAATCCGGCACTCCTCAGGTCCCAATGGTGCCAGATTAGTGAAGGTCGACCTGTACTTCCTCTAGCAAAATTGGAAAAAATGCAGTGATTTGAAATTTGTCAGGCAAATTGCTGAAAGAAAAGAAACTTGTTAGAAGTGTACTTAAATGGCAAAGTAAAACATTATCAGCAAAGGATAAAAAAAACCTACTTGATTGAAGTTTCAGAGATGTTTTATGCAAACATATTTATAACCAATAAAAGTATAACCAGTATAACCAATAAAATATGCCAATTTTACAACCTTCAATCAAGCTCTTAATCAAGTTGCACTGAGTGACAGATTGAAAATAATTTATCTTATTTTAATGAAACAATCGATAGCTTTTTTTCCTTTAGTAGAGCAAAACATCCTACAATGCTTCACAAACAAATTTTAATACCAATCCTCACATGGAAATAGTGTGGAAGATGGTTAAGTACTTGGATGGAGTGAAAATTCTAAAGGGATAAAGAGAAAGAAGGAAAGAGGTTGAGGAATCAAAACCAATAGCAGAGTGCTTTCAGAGCTTAAAGATGACAGTGCAATTAACTTTGAGGCTGACCAAGAACCCAAAATTGGAAGAAAGAGGAACAAACCACAGTGATAGATGTAACAAAGGATATACAAGTGAAGATGAAAATTTTAAAACTGAAAACATTGTTGAACTACGAGCCAACATAGATCAGCAAGCATATTGTCACATGGTGTGAGCAGAATTATCTGCAGCTTAATGTGAAAAAGACTAAGGAGCTGGTGGTAGACCTGAGGAGAGCTAAGGTACCGGTGACCCCTGTTTCCATCCAGGGGGTCAGGGTGGACATGGTGGAGGATTACAAATACCTGGGGATACGAATTAACCATAAACTGGACTGGTCAAAGAACACTGAGGCTGTCTACAAGAAGGGTCAAAGCCGTCTCTATTTCCTGAGGAGACTGAGGTCCTTTACCATCTGCCGGATGATGCTGAGGATGTTCTACGAGTCTGTGGTGGCCAGTGCTATCATGTTTGCTGTTGTGTGCTGGGGCAGCAGGCTGAGGGTAGCAGACACCAACAGAATCAACAAAATCATTCGTAAGGCCAGTGATGTTGTGGGGATGGAACTGGACTCTCTGACAGTGGTGTTTGAAAAGAGGATGCTGTCCAAGTTGCATGTCATCTTGGACAATGTCTCCCATCCACTACATAATGTACTGGTTAGGCACAGGAGAACATTCAGCCAGAGACTCATTCCACCGAGATGCAACACGGAGCGTCATAGGAAGTCATTCCTGCCTGTGGCCATCAAACTTTAGAACTCCTCCCTTGGAGGGTCAGACACCCTGAGCCAATAGGCTGGCCCTGGACTTATTTCCTGGCATAATTTACATATTACTATTTAACTATTTATAGTTTTTTTACTATTTATTATTTATGGTGCAACTGTAACAAAAACCAATTTCCCCCGGGATCAATAAAGTATGACTATGACTATATGGAAGACACCTATTAAAACATGGGAGTGCGTTAGGACAAGGGAAGTAAAAGTTTTGATTAGCAGAAGGTGGAATGAGGGAGATTGGCCAGATTTGCATTGGAATAAACTTTCCATTGGCCATAAGACAATGGATGATGGTTGCCTCAGCAAATAAGCTAAAGCAAGAGCCATGGTCTAGAACATCACAGAATGGAAAATA
Source organism: Mobula birostris (assembly GCF_030028105.1). NCBI lineage: Eukaryota > Metazoa > Chordata > Chondrichthyes > Myliobatiformes > Myliobatidae > Mobula > Mobula birostris. Next base: position 73,880,735 of record NC_092381.1, read on the forward strand.
GGTAATGATACAAAATCTGAAGCTTAACAAGTTATTCCATGAAAGCTGTGAGCAATTGCTTCACGTTCAGGTAGTTTTTGGCAAGATCAAGGAAATCAGTACTGGACGTTTGCCAAACAATGTGACAGTAGTGGAAGGTCAAAGTTGGGGATGGTACAGTGGAACTGGGTGTTGCCGATGTGCATACTTACGAGGGATAGTGCTGAGACAAGATATAGCAGGAGGCCTAGAAAAAACCCCTGGGAGGCAGAGGAAACAAAATGGGTGTGGCTGGAGGAACCGTTCAAATAATTCTCTAATTTTATCAGACAGATGGACAGTGCAGAGAAGTTGAAAGAGCATGCTAGGTTTAATCATCTTATTGGTTACATAATGATCAAGAATGAGAGAAATGAGATGATCTTATAAACAAACACTATGTCCTTAATCATAGGCATTATAGTGCCGTGGGAGGAGCAAGAATCCAACAAGAAAATTTTAAACAAGGCAATCAAGGAAAGGATAGGCACTGCCTTAGAAGGATATTTATGTTCATCAGGCTTCTTTGGTAACTGTAAGCAAATAGTTCAATTCTATTAAAAAGGAATTTGTTTGTTACATGCCATGTCGTATGACATGGGCAATCATGGCCTTTCCATGACCATGATTGTTTCTAGCAATTTTTTCTACAGAAGTGGTATGCAAAGACACTGCCCTGATGAAGGCAATGGCAAGATGGGTGATCCAGCCATTATCAATATGCTTCAGCGATGGCCCACCTGGCTTCAGTGGTCGCATAACCAGGACTTGTCATATACACCAGTTGTTGATATGACCATCCACCATCTGTTCCCTTGGCTTCATGTGACCATGATCAGGGGGCTAAGCAGGTGCTACACCTTGCACAAGAGTGACCTACACGCTTGCGGAGGGAAGGGGCACCTTACACCCCCTTTAGTAGAGAGGCATCTCCACCCCACCACCCATAAAAAGAATTCTCTTCGGAGTTTAGAAGTTCCGAAAATGGGAACTTTATACATGTCACAAAAGGCATTCACAGAATCGAATGCAAGCAACATCTGTGGAAAGGAATCCAGAGTCTGGTGAAATCTGATTATAATGAAAGGTCTTCAACCAAAGACATTAATTCTGGTTCTTCTTCCACAGATGCTGCCTGATCTGCTGTGTGATTTCAGCATATTTTCTTTCTCTTTATTTTGTATTTCTAGCATTTGCAGCCCTTTTATACTTTCAGAGACACTAGATTGCTCCCACAAAACCTTACAGAAACATTATGAAACAAAAGTTGTCACCAATCCACCAAAACAGGGGATATTAAGGGAAGTAACCAAAAACCCAGCTAGTGAATTAATGTTGCCATGAACATTATGCTACTTATGTCCTCACAGTCACCTAACCCAACACAAAAATCTGTATTGGAAGCAAATAAACTTTCGTATCAATAAATTTCCTTCAAAAGCCTACCTACAAAAGAAAAAAGTTCGTGAAGACATTTATGGATCATCTTGTGACTTGAATTAAACCATTCATATTCAAGTTCAGCAAAAGAGTTTGGAACAACAGCAACCTAACAATTCAGTGATTTAGACTCCAGGGAATACAGGTAGGACCAAGGTGGCCATCGCTAGGGGTGAACTATGCATCAATGCCAGATGACAGAACACAAACCCAAGGTAGGCTCCATTACCCTGCGCCGATTGAAGTGTCAAGCAGGATTAAAATCGTCGAGGATGAGAGAGGAAAACAAACAGGTGCTCACTGCCATCTGCCACAAAGCAAAGAAACACAATAGAATTCCTTTTAAAAAACCTGTGTTTGACTGGTTTCCATCTCTTCTCAGTACTACCATCGGGCAGGAGGTGCAGGAGTGTTGGGACCCACGCTGCCAGGTTTGGGAACAGTTGTTGCCCTGCAGCCACTGGGCTGCTGGACTAGCTTCACTCGCCCCAGTGCTGAACGGGCACCACAGCTGTGGAGTCACTTTTGGGGACTCTGCAGTTCATGTTCCATGTGTTCTTTTTCACTATTTGCACAATTTGATCAAGGGGTTTCAGCGCTGAAATGACTCTACAGCTGTGGCCTACAACCATCAGCACTCACCACAGGGCTAAACTGGCTCCGTAACGGCAGGCTCACTTTCAGCAACTCTGAAGTTAATGCTCTATCTGTTCTTTGTTTACTTTTTTATTGTTCGCATGATTTATTCTTTTTTTTCCACACAAAGGGCATTTGACAGTCTCTGTTGTGTTTTTTTTAAAAAAAGGGGTTCTATTGTGTTTCTTTGTTTAGTGGTTGCCTGCAAGAAGACAAATCTCAAGGTTGTATACAGTACAGATACTTTGATAATATCCAGTATTGATCATAATGTACTTTGAATAAGAGAACAGCAAACTGCAAGTTCACCAAATTGGTGTCTTTAGTACAAATATCTACAGTGCACACAGGGCACAAGTTGTTGTTATTCATCTCCCCGCCCTGTGGCACATTGGGTGATGGTAACCTTGCCATTTCTTTAGCACTTTGTCTGTTTTTTAAAACAAGGCTTAGTTGCTAGCTCAACGCTCAACCCAGCACAGGTGGAAAGAGTGCAAGGAGCCAGCCGGATTTGAACCAAGGACCACTTGCCTCAAAGTCCAGTGCTGATGCCACTACACCACCGACTGGCATACAAGACATGAGAAAAGACTTAACATAGAAATCTACAGCATATTACAGGCCCTTTGGCCCACTATGTTGTAACCCACTCTAGAAGCAGCCTAGAATTTCCCTACCACATAGCCCTCTATTTTTGTAAGGTTCATGTACCTATCTAAGAGTCTCTTAAAGGACCCTATTGTATCCCCCTCTATCATCTTCACTGGCAGTGCATTCCACGCACTCACCACTCTGTGTGTGAAAAACTTGCCTCTGACATCCCCCTTGTACCTACTTCCAAGCACCTTAAAACTATGCCCCCTTGTGTTAGCCATTTCAGCCCTGGGAAAAAGCCTCAGGCTATCCACACAATCAATGCCTCTCATCATCTTATACACCTCTATCAGGTCACCTCTCATCCTCCATCATTCCAAGGAGAAAAGGCCAAGTTCACTCAACCTATTCACATAAGGTATGCTCTCCAATCCAGGCAACATCCTTGTAAATCTCTTCTGCACTCTCTCTATGGTATCCACATCCTTTCTGTAATGAGGTGACCAGAACCAGATATAGCTGTAACATTACCTCATAGCTCTTGAACTCAATTCCACGGTTGATGAGGGTCAACACACCATATGCATTCTTAACAAAACTGTCAACTTGTGCAGCAGCTTTGAGTGTCCTATGGACATGGACCCCAAGATCTCGCTGATCCTCCACACCGCCAAGTCTTACCGTTAATATTATATTCCGACTTCAAATTTGACCTACCAAAATGAACCACTTCACACTTAATGTATACTTAAGTGTCCACCTTTGTTGCTTCAGACATTTTCTTGGAAACCCTTGGCAGAACAAAGTTCAACCATGTGCCAAATCATTCCAAACATATCCTGTATGTTGAACTGACCACTAGATAATGGCCTCCTCTCCATACCTTCATGATGAAGACACCTGGAAACAAGGTCATTAGGGATATGGAAGCTGTCAATGATCTGGACCTCCAGAGGCTAACTATTCAAGACAGATTCAGAAGAGACACGAAAGAATGGAAAGCCTGACTAGCTGAGAAAGCCACCCAGAGGAAATAAAAGCCAGCAAACTTTGCACTTTACAGCTCACAGCCTTCAACTGCAGCTAGCATGGCAGGGAGTCCCATGTCAGAGGGCTCTCCTGATCCACATCAGGCAACGCTCAACGTGCAGCTGATCACCAGTGTACAAAGAATAGTTCTATGGAAGGAAGGGATGCCATACAAGTGTCCACACTGCCCTGAATTGTCAAGGCTTATCAAGAAACCCATCAAGGTAACTGAATCTTTACAACCAACACACATCAAAATTGCTGGTAAACGCAGCAGGCCAGGCAGCATCTCTAGGAGGAGGTACAGTCGACGTTTCAGGCCGAGACCCTTCGTCAGGACTAACTGAATCTTTACCCTATTTTTGGTCAACATCGGCACTCTTCGCTCTCACTTAGTTTCAAAAGAGCCATACACTTTTACAACAATGAGTGCAAATAACGCAGAGAGAACGCAGATGTATTTTCCTGTGCGAATGTTCATTGCAGACGATATAGAAAAAATTACCTTTACACGTCCTTGGCCTCGTCTTACCTGCCCTTAGGCATTTGCAGTAAAACATAGCACAGATAAAATACATCTATAAATAAATGTTAACCGTATTTGCATGTTAATGCCATAGCATTAACATGTTATGCGTTTTGATAAATGAAAAAGAAAATAATTAACAAAATTCAGGCATAGAAAAGAATAATTATAATCTTGTCAACAAATCGACTACTTGACCACCATCTCAGAAGAAAAACTGTGGACACATTGTGTCGGTTGTTGATTGATCTGTATAGAAACAACACATCCCTGTACTCGTTATGCATTCCTAAAACATATGAACACAGCACATGGGAAAGGATCAAATGGGATATTCACTTTCGGGACATAAGGACCCAACAACCTTCCTATTAAGTCAGAACCGGCCAAATGTCTATACTTTTTTTTAAACAAAACGTCCGATGTTTCAACATAATTGAAATTGGAAGGTGGCGGAGGCTAGCCGCGTGTAAGGAGGACGCACGGCAGTTTCCAGTGTGCTGATGTGTCGTAGGAAAGAGGGCCGGCCGTCTCTGTCTCTGCTCTGTCTGCTGCATTCCCATCTCCGAACCGAGCAAAGCCCGCACTCGGCACACAGCGCGCCACCTACCTGTCCCAAATGCCTTCGCCACCAGCCACGAGAGGCTGCATGCGATCTTGGCTCTGGAAAAATCATAGTGATCGAAGGCTTTGATGGCAGGGACAATGAACGTCTTCTTCATTTCTCTGCCCGGATCCATCGTGTCGCCCATCACTGAAGCCCGGCGCCCACAGCCGCTCACTCCGTCTTTAAAATTGGCTCTGCCGCAAGGAAAATCCTGCGTGATTTACGGCATCCCCGCAGCGCGGAAAGTGTCGACTCCTTCGGACCAGTTTTTTTTTTGGTGGACGGTGAATTTATGTGGAAGATCCGGATATTTTTCTTTTCTATAGTGACAAGTCTACCCCCGCTTCACTGGGTACGGATGAGTGACGGTCAGAAGCTGGAGCCAACCGCTCCCATCCTCCACCTCCTGTCACTGGGCTTCTGCCGCTGCACCGGGAATCCGCCGCCGCCGCCTCCCAGCTCCACCCCACGCACCGCGCGTTCCCATCAACGTCCTGGGTGTGTGAAGTTTGCGCGTCCTCGCTCATTTCTCGGTGAAGCTCGTCCCCGCGCAACGCGCGCTCTGCCACTGCCAGTCGGAGTTAGGACCTTCCCTCCCCCTTCCTTTCCAGACAGTGCATTTTGTTTGTCTCCGCATTTATTGCCTTCCCGCCGGCCTCGTCTTTCTTCGCATTCTTTCCTAAAAGACGAAGACCCATTCAAATAAGCAACAGCCGCGTCAACTACAATATATTATGCGTTCATTTTCCATTCAATCGCTTCATATTATAGCGAGCCCTCACTTCCTAGGCAAATTCAGCTCTATTAAATTACTTTGCAGATCACATCTCTTTCTCTCGCTCTCATATTTATACCACACTTATCGTTTGTACTGGGATATTAAAATAACGATCAATGAACCAAAGGTGATAAATTTGTTTCAAAATAGCAAACATTTGAAGACGGTGAATCCCACAATACAATAACCACCACAATGCGGACGTCGCTAATGCTGATGCTATTAATTCAACCGCGTTAATTAATAGGCGAACTACTGTAGCAACAACAGCAATGGGAAAAATACAAATAAAACATAATTTAAACTCGAAAAATAAATTATTGTCATTTTATGGATAATATTGACACAAATGGCTTATGTGATTTTTTTTGCATGAACATTTTCAATTCTTTGGTGATTAAAGGACTAGCTCGGAAATGACAATGAACGGCGGCAAATGACCGATGACAACGGACTTTTACGTCCGTTTCGGGATTCCATAAATATTGTCCCTATTGTTTAATCGGAGCACCAACAGACAATTTATGCACAGCGGTCTGCCACAAACAGCATTGTGGCAATGACCTAATTGTTGCTGTAAGAATTAAGGATAAATATCGGACAGGACACGAAGATAGTTCAGTTGCCTGTCTTTGTAGAGTTTTAGGTCATCTTGAGAGAATTAACTTCTCGTCTGAAGGGTTGCAATCCTGTTAGTCCAACAATCACTCAGAACCGTGGAGTAGTGTCAGCATAGACTCTTTGCTCGGCTTTTGCGGGGCTTGAACGCGCAACCTTCCAACTCAAAAGGTGACAGTACTACCAAATGAATAGTAGCACACAAATCAAACCCGATACACCTTTTCAATACAACTTGTTTGTACAACAGATTAAAATATTTAGAGTTAATTAAGCAAAGAGGTAAACAAAATCAGTCAATGATGCATTGTATTCAACTGTGGTTTGTTCCCAGAGCATGTGACATTATGCATTCAACCGTTTATTCTTACAACACACGCAAAAAATGCTGGTGAACGCAGCAGGCCGGGCAGCATCTATAGGAAGAGGTACAATCGACGTTTCCGGCCGGGTCAGGACGAAGGGTCTCGGCCCGAAACGTAGACTGTACCACTTCCTATAGATGCTGCCTGGCCTGCTGCGTTCACCTGCATTTTTTGTGTGTGTTGCTTGAATTTCCAGCATCTGCAGATTTCCTCGTGTTTGCGTTGTTTATTCTTAGTTATCTTCCTCTTTAGTAATATTTCCTTCAAATTAATTTTCAAAGATAATTCACTTTGAGTGTTTGTATATATTACAGAATCATTATAACACAGAAAAGGGCAATTCAACCTCTTAAATCCAATGATAGCTCCACACAGCCTAATCTATTCTGTCACATCCTGTCCACATAGTCTTTACAATTATTTCCCTTTGAGCAGAAACCCAACTACTTTTTGAAATCTCAATTGCTATTGTTTTCACTGAGGTTTACTTCATAAATACTTTTGTCAAATGTCCCCTATTTCTTTTGAAACTATCTGCTGATGAGGTCTGTTTTTCTCTGTTCCAGACGTTCCCACCCTGGGCTCCACGGTCCCCCTGCTCAGTGATATTAGTCCGTGGCATAGAAAAGGCTGGGAACCCCTGCCCATCATAAATCTTCCATGACCTTATGTGTCAATTACCTATCAAGTTTCTTTTCCCCAATGACATGTGCTTCAGCTTCCGCAGTGCAGTCTTGCAGCTGAAATCCCTCATTCCTGAAAACATACTGATAAACCTCTTCCTCATTTTCTCTGGGATCTTCAGATCCTTATAAAGTAAGTTGACTGATATACGATGGAACACTGTAGTTATTGCCTAAACAGTTTGTTATTGAACCTCCTGATTTTGTATTCTGTGAATCTTTTTTTAAAATTATGAAATGTAGGATCCCATATGCCTTACTAAACGGACTTGCGACATACGCTTCTCAGTTTAAAAACTGAGGTATTGTTGCACACTCTTTAGACTTTGAAGTAATACTTTGTTTCCTTGTTCTTTCCAGGAAATTTCACACTCCTTTGTATCAAACCACTAATGCCACTTTTCCACCCATTCTGTGTCGTCTTACAGTTTATTACAATACATTTCGCTCTTCTTTAAAGTGGTAGATGTTTAGGTCCTCTGGGCCTTCTCACTGAAGGACTTCAGTCCTGTTAGTGCAACAGTCACTCAGAACCACGGAAAAGTGTCAGCATACACAAACTTTAATGCACTAGAATTTTAAAAAATCATAATGGTATGCTGGCATTTATAGCGAGAGGATTCGAGTACAGGAGCAGGGAGGTACTACTGCAGTTGTACAAGGCCTTAGCGAGACCACACCTGGAGTATTGTGTGCAGTTTTGGTCCCCTAATCTGAGGAAAGACATCCTTGCCATAGAGGGAGTACAAAGAAGGTTCACCAGATTGATTCCTGGGATGGCAGGACTTTCATATGAAGAAAGACTGGATGAACTGGGCTTGTACTTGTTGGAATTTAGAAGATTGAGGGGGGATCTGATCGAAACGTATAAAATCCTAAAGGGATTGGACAGGCTAGATGCAGGAAGATTGTTCCCGATGTTGGGGAAGTCCAGAACAAGGGGTCACAGTTTGAGGATAAAGGGCAAGCCTTTTAGGACCGAGATTAGGAAAAACTTCTTCACTCAGAGAGTGGTGAATCTGTGGAATTCTCTGCCACAGGAAGCAGTTGAGGCCAGTACATTGGCTATATTTAAGAGGGAGTTAGATATGGCCCTTGTGGCTACGAGGATCAGGGGGTATGGAGGGAAGGCTGGGGCGGGGTTCTGAGTTGGATGATCAGCCATGATCATAATAAATGGCGGTGCAGGCTCGAAGGGCTGAATGGCCTACTCCTGCACCTATTTTCTATGTTTCTATGTTTCTATAATAAGTATGATTCAAGGATTTAGAAATTGCAGCTTACATGGAGAATAATGATAATCTATCCAATGCCAAAATTGGTGACAGAATATTACTAATTCTTCGGTGAAGTATTCTTTTTGTTTGTTTTGTCAATTTTGGTTAAGGAAGATAATAGTAAAACAAAAAAATCATTTGTTTACACATGTGTTTAATCACATCTTTCATCATTAAATGTAAAGATACTTTACAGTACAAACTCTCTCCTTCCCAAAGTTGCTGCTAATGAAAATGTTTGCTATAAAATAATTATTGCTTGTCATCTGTCAAATATTATCTCATGAAACAAAAAGATATGGAAACAAATTGGTTGCTGCAACATTATTCCCAATAAATGAAATTACAGGGGATGTCTTAACACCAGATTCACATTCACATTTTGGACACCATGTCATAAGTGCCCTAAAGATCAAAAAAGAAATAATGGAACTTGTTGCTCTGAATTCTGCCACTACAGTTTACAAAATATTTAAGTTCAAGTTTGAGTTTATTGTCATGGGTATACATTCTATGAAAATTAACTTTTGTAGCAGCGGCACACTACATTACTAAAATGACAAACATAAATTACATAAATTATTTAATGACACGATAAACAAAAAACACTTTTGTGGAAATAATTAAATTGTGGGGTTTTCAGGTCCATTCAAGAACCTGATGGTAGTGGGAAAGAAGGTTTTATTGAGCCTTGAGATGTGGTCTCCAAGCTCCTGTACCTCCTGCCTAATTGCAGCAATAAGAGGACATGGCTTGAATTGTGGGGGTCTTTAATGATGATTGTTGCCTTCTTGAGATATTGCCTGTTGTAGATGTCCTCTGTGATAAGGAAATTTGTACCTGTGACTGAGTACAACCGGTTGATCCTTAACCTTTCACTGAGTACACCATGCTATGTACACTTTGCCACTCCTGTGTTGGTGTTTCCATACCAGACTGTGATGCAACCAGTCAGAATACTTTCCACTATACATCTATAGAAGTTTGCCAGAATCTTTAATGACATGCCAGATCTCCTTAAACTTCCAAGAAAGTATGGATGCTGACATGCCTTCGTCATGGTTGTATCTTTGTGTTGGGCACCAAGGGACCTGAAATTGCTCAACTTTCCACTGCATATCCTTCAATGAGGAATTGTGGCAGCACTAACACTGTAAACCTGAGTATCATTGGGATCATCTCCCAACACATGCCCAAATATGGTTTTTAATGAGATGAAGGTTTCTTCTTGGATTCTAAATCCCTTCTTTATCCTTGGTGTAACATTCTTTCATCATTTCCTTTTTAATGTTCCTACTATTGACTTAAACCAGTATTTCCTGCTTTGATACCCTTTGCCATGGGAAACAGAATCTTCCCATTTACTCTGGTTTTGGTCCTCATAATCCTTCAGTTTAATTACAACTTTGCTGTAATGTTGTGTAAAAAATAAGGGGTTAAGGATCCCTTCCTTAACAAAGGACATGTTAAGTTTCGGTGGGAGAGATGATGGATGTTGGGGTTGGGGAAGTGATATTTAATGCTGTGAGAATTCTGTTTGTGACAGAAATTGTTACAATAATTGTGAAGAAAACACAATTACACAAAAACACAATATAATTGTCAACAATTCTGAGACAATAACAGAGAACATTAATAATAATGACTGACAAAAGCTTCACGGTTCTTCACAGGTTCAACAAAACAATGATGACTACTTTAGGTGGAGTGATTTTGGGAGGGAATTTAGAGCACAAACAACTGAAGACATGCCACAAACAATGAAGGGATTAAATTTGAAGGTGTGCAAGATACTGTATTGGAAAGTTACATGAAATCTGGAAAGTTACATGGCTGGAGAAGATTATAGAGATAGAGAAGGGCTAGACTATGGGGGTAATTGAAAATAATGGTCAGAAATTTATAATGGAATATTTAGGCAGGAGCCAATGTTGGTTAGCAAACAAAGAGAAATTGGATGAATAGAATGATGTAATGTAACAAATAGCTGCACAGTTTTGACTGACTTCATTTACTGTATACACAGGGTAGAACGAAGACAGGATGAAAATAAACAGAACAAGGCCAGGATGAGTTCAATAAACAGAACCTTTGAGAAGCTGGAACTATAGAAGCTGGAGGGTGAGACTGTGGATGAAGGGCAATGAAGTGGCCGGGACTGCCGGTGATATTTTATGAGCAAAGGCTTTGGTGGCAGATGATCTGAATTAAAAACAGTAACAATCTTAACATTAAATATGAATTATTTGTGGCATAGACAGTAAGGTGCCTCAGCAAACTGAGCTGCTATCTCACAGCTCTGATGACCTGGGTTCAATCCTGCTCTCTTGTGCTGTCAATATGGAATCTACATGTTCTCCTTGTGATTGCAGGATTTCTCCTGGGTATTCCAGTATCCCTCACCCCCAACATCCTGAAGACAGGTGGGTTGGTGGATTAGTGGCCTACTGCAAAATGCCTCTAGTATGGATTTGAGTGGTAGAATCTGCAGAGAGTAGATATGAATGTGGAAAAAGCAGGTTTTGGGGAAAAGTAATAGGGAACAGTTTTGTTCTGTGCATTGACATGAACTTGATGGGAACCAAATTCCCTCCTTTGATGTTGCAGATAAATATGGTGTTAACTTGGGTGTAAGGTAGTTTATTACATCCTCACTACTTCTTCTTTCAGTTAGTCCTGACGAAGTGCTTCTTCCTATGGATGCCGTCTGGCCTGCTGCGTTCCACCAGCATTTTGTGTGTGTTGCTTGAATTTCCAACATCTGCAGATTTCCTCATGTTTACGTTATTACATCCTTAAAACTTTAAAGGCAGTATGTAATTGCTTGAGCAAAAATCAAAGTTTCATTATACAATAGAATAAGGAAAACATAAACTTAAAGATAATTATTCAGATCCCAAAAACATATAATTATAATTGGAGTCTTTTAATCAACTTTCCTTTCTTTGTGATGTTACAGAATTTGACTTTGCTCTAGTCAAGCAACGCAACAGAATAGAGGGGTTAATAGCGTTTGCAAAAAGGTCGAGATGGATTTCATAGTCCTTAGACAGAATCTAAAATAGGTTGCCTTCTTGATGCGATTGTTGATGGTGGAAATGATATTCTGGCTTGTGCTGTTCACCGGAAAATTCTGCAGCTTTCCTGCTTTCCGACGTCACTGGGGCACCAGACAAGCAAGAGAAGGCCAAACAATATCCAGGAAGAGGTGTGGTTCCTGATGGACTACACTGTTTCCACAGAAAATTACAAACAACATTTTAAACAAAACAGGGAGATTCAAGCTTCACTCCAGAGAATATTGTGTGTTACTCTTCATGCTCTCCATGCAGCTTGGCCAAGCTGGCATTTTTAATGCCTTATGCATAAATTTACTATGTGATTTTTGAATTATTTCAAATGTGTAAAGTTGCAACGCAGTTATGCTACTACATCCTCCTATTCATGGTTTTTAACAAAATGGATGGGTCTGGATAGGGAAACTTCATCAGGTTTGTGACCCTTAATTTCAATCAAGAGCTTTTAATTACTTAAGCTGGGTCAAACACATTTCTTTTGAAAAATGCTACTTCAAGTAAAAGAGAGCCATGCCAAAAACTGTCTTCTGATAGGCTTCTTTTGGCAACTGATATGTTACTTCAGATTAAGTTGAGAGGCATCAACAGCTTAATTGTCATTGTTTTTAATATTTTCTAATCAAGCCAATGGTCATGTACACAAGTATGATAAGGTACAGGACAATGAAAAATTTGCTTGCAGCAGTATCACGGGCATATAGGTACAGACAATACACAGAATATAAATTATATATAAATCATACATAAAATAATGCCATGCAGTGAAAGCTGTTCAAATGCAGGACCTCAGAGCAAACAAAACTGGAATTGGAATTGCAGCTGGTTTATTATTCTCACATGTACCAAGGTATAGTGAAAAGCTTGCCTTGCATATTGTTTATACAGGTCAAATCATTACACAGTGCACTGAGGTAGTACGAGGTAAAACAATAACAGAATGCAGAATAAGGTATAACAGCTACAGAGAAATTGTAGTTCAGGTAGACAATGAGGTGCAAGATCATAATGAGGTAGGTTGTGAGGTCATGAGACCATCTTATTGTACTAGGGAGCTACTTAATAGTTATATAACAATAGGGTAGAAGCTGACCTTGAGTCTGGTGGTATGTGCTTTCAGGCTTTTGAATCTTCTGCCCAATGGGAGAAGGGAGAGAGAAAACAGTTGCTAAAAGGTTCTTGCCTTGATGCCACTGGTAAATCGGTATATAAATCAGTATACCAACCACATATTAGCAATTTGTGATGTAGGAAAACAGTTAAGAATGTAAGAGCATAAGATATAGGAGCAGAATTAGGCCATTTGGCCCATCGGGTCCACTCAGCCGTTGTATCATGGCCGATCCAATCTCCTGCATTCTCCCTGTATCCCTTCATGCCCTGACCAATCAAGAATTGATCAACTTCTGCCTTAAATATACATAAAGACTTGACCTCCACAGCTGTCTGTGGCAATGAATTCCACATATTCATCACTCTCTGGCTAAAGAAATTCCTCCTCATCTCCATTCTAAATGGATGCCCCTCTATTCTGAGGCTGTGTCCACCATAGGTGATTCTCCAACCATAGGAAACATCCTCTCCACATCCATTCTATCAAGGCCATTCGATAGGTTTCAATGAGATCACCCCTCATTCTTCCACACACTAGTAAATACCGGCCCAGAGCCATCAAAAGCTCTTCATATGACAAGCCATTTAATCCTGGAATCATTTTCGTGAACCACCTTTGAACCCTGTCCAGTTTCAGCATATCTTTTCCAAGATAAGGGGCCAAAAACTGCCCACAATACTCCAAGTGAGGCCTCACTGGTGCTTTATAAAGTCTCAACATTACATCTTTGCTTTTATATTCTAGTTCTTTCGAAAGTAATGCTAACATTGTTATTGCCTTCCTCACCACAGGCTCAACCTGCAAATTATCCTTAGGGAATCCTGCACAAGAACTCCCAAGTCCCTTTGTGCCTCAGTTTTGTATTTTCTCTCCACTTAGGAAGTATTCAAAGCTTTCATTTCTTCTATCAAAGTGCATGACCATACACTCCCTGTATTCCATCTGCCATTTCTTTGTCCATTCTCCTAGTCTGTCTAAGTTCTTCTGTAGCCTCGTTACTTCCTCAAATCTACCTGCCCCTCATCTATCTTCTTATCATCTGCAAACTTTGTAACAAAGCCATCAATTCCATCATCCAAATCATTGGCATATAATGTAAAAGAATCGGTCCCAACACAGACCCTTGTAGAATACCACTAGTCACCAGCATCAACCAAAAAAGGCTCACTTTATTCCCACTCTTTGCCCTCCTGCCAATCAGCTACTGCTTTATCCATACTAGAATCTTTCCTGCAATACCATGGGCTTTTAGATATTTAAAAGCTTCCCAATCCTCTAACTTCCCACAAATTTTTGCTCTGTTGTATGTCCTCCTTTTGGCTTTTATGTTGGCTTTAACTTCACTTGTTAGCCATCTTGCTTTGAGGATGTGTCATTCTCTTCGGGATGTATATATTCTGGGCCTTCCAAACTGCTTCCAGAAATTTCATCCACTGCTGCTCTGCTGTCACCCCGCCAGTGTTCTTTTCCAATCAATTCTTGCCGACTTCTCTCTATGCCTTTACTCCACTGTAATACTGATTCATCTGACCTTAGGTTCTCCTTTTCAAATTTCAGGGTGAATTCGATCATATTATGATCACTTTCCCCTAAGGGTTCTTTTACCTTAAGCTCTCTAATCAATTCTGCAACATTGCACAACACCCAATCTAGATTAGCTGATCCCTTAGTGGGGTGAACCATGAGCTGCTCTAAGAAGCCATCTCATAGATGCTCTAGAAATTCCCCCTCCTGGAATCCAGCACCAACCTGATTTTCCCAATCTACCTGCATATTGAAATCCCCCATGACTATAGCAACATTGCCCTTTGGCATGCATTTTCTATCTCCCACTGTAATTTGTAGACCACATTCTTACTACTTTTGGCGTTTTGGCGGGCGGGGGGGGGGGAGGGTTGGAGTCTGTATACAACTCTCATCCGGGTCTTTGGCTTTATTATTAATAGTACACATTTGATTGAGGCATCTTGCCAGATGATTTGCAAAGTTTGCTCAGGAAACCACCTGCAATATCTGTAGAGCCCCTGTCCCATAGTATCTAAAGGATTTCACTGCTGAGCACTGCCTGATGGACCTGAGGTCAAAGGTGTTTATTTGGAAGTTCTGCTGAAGGGTCTCAGCCCAAAACATCAAATGGACTCTTTTCCATAGATGCTGACTGGCTTGCTGAGTTCCTCCAGCATTTTCTGTGTGTTCTTTGGAAGTACTCTTCCAAAAATAACATGTAGTGTAGCAACATCCAGCTGACTGGGACGTTATGCAGTAATGGAGCTAGAACTATCCTCCACAACTCCAGAGACAGGTAGAGCCTCAGCACATACTGGATCTTGGTACCCACGTACTTTGGATCCACACAGCCACACACAAAGGCGGTCTTCATGAAGAGGGCAACAACAGATTTGCTGGAGGAACTCAGCAAGTTGAACGGGAAAGAAAATGGCAATGTTTTGGGTTGAAACCCTGCATCAGGACAGAGAGTGGAGAGGTGAGATGGCCAGTTTAGAGTGAAAGGGAGTGGCAAGAAGGGACTAAGGAAGATGACAGACAGTTAGAGCTAGGTGTGGAGGTGAGGAAGTGAGTGGGGTTTGGAAGCCTGTGGCAGGTGAATGCTAGATGGAGCAGACAAAGAGAGAGAGGAAAAAGAAAAAAAGCAAAGGGATTGAGGTGGGGTGTAGTTGTGAAGATGGGAGACAAGCAGGAACACAAAGCATCACCAGAGCTGAGAATGGAAATGAGGAGTTGAGGATGGGATCCATTTGAGGAGAAGGGAGGGGTGAACGACTGTTGGAGCAGAATGGGAGGTGAGGGGGTGGGGAATCCTGTGTGTGAAGTGGGTGGATAGAGTCAGAGGGACAGGAGAGGAAGATGGGTAAAGGGGTCTGGGGAGGGTAGGAAGGGGGACAAAATTGGAAGGATCAGAAGAAGGGGGGAAGGGGTGGGGTACGGGGAATTTATCTAAAATTGGAAAACTCAATATATCCAGGCAGAATATAAGGCATTACTCCTCCAGTTTGAGTCAGACTTCACCCTGGTAGGAGAAAAGCCAAGACTGGACAAATCAGTGTAGCAATGGGAAAGGGAGTTGAAATGTTTGACAACTAGGAGCTCAGGATGGCCAATACAGACTGAACATTGGTGCTCTGTGAAACAGTCACTTGGTCTGCACTTGGTCTCTCTAAAGGAGGTCACTTCAGGAGCAGCAATGCAGTGGGCAAGGTTGGAGGAGATGTATCTGAACTTTTGTCTCACTTAGATGTTTGTTAGGATCCTTGGATGGTGGTGAGGGAGTGGGTGTAAGGAAAAGGACATCTACTCCAAGGGCAGGGACAATTGGGTAAGGGAGGGACGGGTATGGAGGGGAAGAGCGGACCAGGCGGACACGGAAAGAATTGTCCCTGAGAAAGTTGGCAAAGAGTGGGCGGAGAAGGTGTGGCTGCAGAACTGACAAAGGATGAGATACGGAACTGGAGACTCATAGGGTGAAAGATAAGGATCAGGGGAACTCTATCTCTGTTCTGACTGGGAGGAGGTGGGGTGAGAGCAGAAGTATGAAAATAGAGGAGATGTGAGATTGGTCTCCATCAAACACAACAGAAGGGAAGCCATGTTTCTTGACAAAGGAGAAACATTTCAAATGCCCTGAAACAGAATATCTTGAGAGCAGATGCGGCAGAAATGGAGAAACCGAGAGAAAGGGATGGCTTCCTTACAAGTGACAGGGTGGGAAGAGTTGCTGTCGAGACATGGGTACACATTAGGTACACTTTTGGCCTGAAACACTGGGATTTTGTGCATTATAACCCATCGGACCCACCCCAACTTGGAGCCCCCAGATAAACTGGAAGACATTCTATGTGATTGCTAAGGCAGAGGAACTGGGGACAGGCCACAACAATGCCATGAGAATTACTTGCACCTTATGACAAAGTTCTTCCCAGTTATTGACAGAAAACACCATTTCCACAGTTCTGGTTTTTGCTTGACCTTGCCAGTCGCTCCAGCCAATTTTTGATATGCACCTCAGCCCCCTCCGAACCAGATCCTCAGCACTATTAGGTGGTCAGACCTGATAATGAAGGGAACATTGGATCAATTGAGCCACTTGCTCAGGAGCATGGCCTCGCTGTTTATGTGGTTGACTTTGACCCCTAATGCCAACTCAAACTGGTCACAGATGCTGATCAATTTGTGAACTGACTGTGGATCCGAGCAGAAAGCAACAACACCAGGGAAGTTTTGACACGTGTGCCTCTACTACCTGGCAACATTACCCCTCCTATGCTCTCATTCTTCCTGATGGGTTTGGCAAAATATTCTATACAATGCACAAATGAGACAGAGGAGAGCGAACAACCCTGCCTGACTCCAGACTTGATGGGAAACTATCTATCTCAGACCCACTAATTTGGACTGAATTATGCATATCTGTATAGAGCAGCTGAATTCAATTTCTGATTCCCTCCCAATTTTGGAGAACATCATGTATGTGTAGGATTTCCTTCCAAAGGTCTTCTCCTGAACTGTGCTGACTAAGCTTCCACCCCTTTGTCCTGCACACAGGCGATGAATAGCGCGAGACTATTCCAGAATTTCCTGGATTGGATCACATGTCCGAAAGCAGACTTGACCTAGATGGCAATGGCCTTTGACAGGATCTTATAATCCACATGCCACAGTGAAATGCGTCTCTATTTCCTAATGCCCTCTCTCTCCCGCTTCATCTTGTTGGTGAGGGCAATGAGGCCCTAGCTCATTGAGTCTGACTTTCTGCCAGCCAGAAGCATAGTGCTATACACTTCCAGGAGGTT
Organism: Mobula birostris; assembly: GCF_030028105.1. Lineage (NCBI taxonomy): Eukaryota > Metazoa > Chordata > Chondrichthyes > Myliobatiformes > Myliobatidae > Mobula > Mobula birostris. The sequence goes on from NC_092381.1 coordinate 73,898,302, forward strand.
CAGGCTCATCCAGTCTCATAAAGCTGAATATAACTCTGCCAGTAAGCTATTGCTTCCTGGATTTTTATTCATGCTAAAGGACCAGATGGAGCCAGTCAGCTCCTCCAGGGTCAGTGGCTAATCCCGACTCTCTCACTTGCTATCATCTAACACCTCCATGATAGAGGACAGGAAGTTATGGAAGCTGTGATGTCTGCAGTCTTTAGTGTCATACAGAGCACCATAGAAAGATCTGCAGATCCTCAGTATATCTGCCTGCAAGTATATTACTGAGCAATCTTTCTCCTTGGGGCTGTGGTTTTAGCCCTAAAAGGTCCCCTGTGAACATTTTAGAAGAAGCATGAACACATCTCATCTTGCTCCACAAATCAGACACTGTATCTGAAGATGACCTTGGAGGATTTAGAAGCAGAGAATGCAGCTTGCTGGCTCTTCACCGCTAGTGGTCCTCTCTCAATCCATCCCTTTGCCTTCAGAAGGAGAGGCTGCTGCAAACCTGTCTATATTTGGCTCAACTCCCTGTGACTCTGCTTTGCTTTCTGAACACCTTTGAGGATGAAGAACTCCTCAATGTTCTCCTTGGTTGCTTCCCAAATGTGAATCAGAGGGCCAAAGATTTTTTTATAGTTCTCCTATCTGCATAATCCCTCTTTGCTTAGATGGAATAATTAAAGCAGACAGGTTTCTAAAAATGGTTCAATATTTTGTGCTTCCCCTTAAGGGATAAAACCATAAGACATAGGAGCAGAATTAGGCCCTTCATTCCATTTAGTCTGTTCCACCATTTAATCATTTTAAACAAAAAATTTCTCTTTTTAGAAGCATTCAGTAAATTTAAATTGCCAAGGTGCTGTGGCCAGCTGAAACTCATGTATCCTGAGCATATGTCCAGCTTTGATGTATTTCTAGTCTGCTAATATATCAACTTACCAGAATGCACCATTTCCTAATAGTTCAACACTCATCCCTGGTAAGTAACTAGGTTTGAAAATTACTCTGTGTTCAGGGAGGTAGAAATTGTTTATTTCTTTGAAAAATCAATCATGGTACTAGTGTCTGACAGCAAGTTAATAACTTCTGTTTAAAGCCCAGGTTGTTACATTATTGCTTTGTTGTGATGCTGTGTGTTGCCTAGAAGTGCAACAAAATGCTCTGCTGCTCAATGCCCACAGAGCCAGAAATTTAGTAAAGGGATTTAAGGGGCAGGAAAAGATAATTCAAAGGAACATTAATTTGTCTGAAAACTAACCTGGATATCTTGTTCTGATCACTTCCTTTGCACATTCTTCCTCAGGCTTGTGTTACCACTAAGTTGTAACGTAATCTTGATTTATTCACCAGAAAATAGATGTATCTTTGCAACATTTGCAAATAAGGGTTATTTTCATTGTTTTATAGAACAAAATAATGTAATTTCTCAAAACTTAAACATTTCAAGATCAAATGATGACACATTGTTTGTCACAGTGCTTGTATTATTCAGGTAACAAGGGTAGAAAATGACATTGATGCCACATTTTATTTAGAGATACACAGCCCAACTGCACTGCCCAACAACACACCTTTTTAACCCAAGGCTGATCACTGGACAACTTACAATGACCAATTACCATACTAACCATTAGATCTTTGGACTATGGGAGGAAACCAGAGCACTTGGAGGAAACCCGTACGCCCATGGGAAGAAACTTTCTGAAAGAGGATGCTGGAATTGAACTCTGAACTCAAGCACCCTGAACCTTAATAGTGTTGAGCTAACCGCTATGATACCATGGCGCGCATGTTAAAGAAAACAATAAAACTCTATCCAATATGTAAAACAAACATTATAGATTCATCCTTCCCCCCCAGATTTCACCTATCACCTTGTGTTTCCCTCTCCCCTCCTCCACCTTTTAAATCTACTCCTCAGCTTTTTTTCTCCAGTCCTGCTGAAGGGTTTCCACCTGAAACATCGACTGTACTCTTTCCTAGATGCTGCCTGGCTTGCTGAGTTCCCCCAGCATTTTATGCGTGTTATTATAAATTCATAGAAAGTTTGCAACTAAAGGATAAATTTAAGATGCAAAATAGAATACCAGAGCTAACCAGGATGTTCTTTTTTATTCTGCAAGTTGTTTTGATCCAGAAGTGTGACAACTGGATAAAAATAAAAACATATCAGAGGGGAATTGGACTAATTGTGTATCTCCATCCAAATGCCAGCTCAAGGACAATGGCTTCCTTCTGTGACACTTTCCTTAAGGATTAAGTGAAGAAATATATTCTCACTTATAAGGATGATTAAAAGACAGAATAAGAAATTCTTCACATTCTCGTTTTCATTTTGGTTGGGCAAACTAACACGACAGTCGTTCCAAGGATTTATTACAGTAAATGGTCATTGGGAGATGGGACTGTTCCATCGCCCCCGCAAGCTGAAGCTTGGAATTACAGCAACAGACGTGCCTACGCAGTTTCCCTAACGTATGATTGAATACATGGGAATTTATAATGGAAAAGTTGACAGGCAACTGAAAAAGAAAACTACAGAAGAATAAAGGAACTTATTTACAGTTGATCTTTTATCTCAAATTGGGTCTTTATGCCGATATTTTTAATAAGATCGTTTTGAAAGTGATAATATTCTTAAAATGATCCCGTGGTTTAATTGGAATATATTTAGATTTTTCAGTGTGTCTTTAGATCCAAAATTTATGTTCTGGTTACTGTACATTTGAAACCATTCGCTTGATTATGATTATTTAAATAAAACGTTTTTTTGTCCAGCAACTTCCTGGAACCAATGTGCCCAAACATAGAATGCAGAAGGCATTTCCTTTTGAAGACACGAGTCTGCTGAAGAATAGGCTTCCGCGGACCAAAAACTCATTGGAAACGCCTGGCTTTCCCTCCGGAGGGCGGAGCTTCCCCAACCTCCGTTCGTCACCGGGCGTGACGTCGTGGTCGTGGAACCAACCAATGGGGGTCGGGACTGCCAGATTCGAATGCGCGAGGCGGCAGGCGGCGGGCGCCGGCGGGTGAGTGAACGGGAGAGCGAGCAACCGCAGCTCGGCCGACTTTTCTTCCTTATCGTCCGCTTCGCTTCTGGCCTCCTCTCTCCATTCTCGACGGCCCCTACCTTGCCACGCACCCTCCTCACTTCACTTCACTGTAAACAAAACTTTTGTTGGGTTTGTCGAAAATTAAAGGGTTAAGGGGGGGGGAACACAGAGGAGAGATTATTGGGAGCCAGATGTGCTACTTCCCGAATCGTCCCCCTAGTACCTCGCTGTCTCCACATCTGCACCTTTTCCGATCGCTGTACGTGGTGGGGCCGAACAGGTAGGGATACACAGGCGACCGAAGGATTAAGGTCATAGGTTAAGCGGGGTGAGGGGATGAATGCCTTTAAACACAAGAATTGGGAGCTTTAGACTTAAAGTTTAGGGATACCGTTGGTAAGAAACAGGGCAATGGTTAAGTAGTATATATCAACTTCAACGATTCAGGAAAAGCTTCTTCCCCTCTGCCTTCTGGTTTCTGAATGGACATTAAACACTACCTCACTACTTTCCTGCACGGCTAGTGAATTGAGCTATTTTGTATATAAGTATATACTTATTGTAATTCACAGTTTTTAAAATTATGTACAGCTGCCGCAAAGGCAACAAATTTCACGACATATGCCAGTGGTATTAAACCTGATTCTGATTCTTTGAACGCCCTGTAGTTTATAACGGATTGATCAAGAGAGCGTATGAGTTACAGTATTAGGTTTAAGTTAGTCAAAGCATAGATGAATGTTTTGACAGATGGGCTATGGTAGTGGTTCAGAGCTAGAACTGAATATTGTTTGTAAAGAAGAGAATATGGGTTTTTTAGTTTTAAAATTAGCATGCTAATTTGGTATGACGTTGTGGGTATTACCGAATGGTGGCTGAAAGAAGATTGTAGTTGGGAGCTTAGCATCCAAAGATACACATTATTTTAAAATGACGGGAGGCCAGCAGAGGGGGTGATATGGCTCTGTTGATTTAAAAAAAATGAAATAAAATCATTAGAAAGAGATGCCATAGGGTCAGAAGCTATGCAGTCGTTGTTGTTAGAGCTAAGGAACTGCAATGGTAAAAAGACCTTATGGGAGATGTATACAGACCCCCAAACAGTAGTAAAGATGTGGTCTACAAATTACAACGGGAGATTAAAAATGCATGCCGAAAGGGCAATGTTATGATAGTTATGGGGGACTTCAGTATGCAGGTAGGTTGGGAAATTCAGGTTGGTGATGGATCCCAAGAGGGAGAATTTCTAGAATGCCTGTGGTAGAAGGCCTTTTTAGAGCAGCTCGTGGTTGAGCCCACTAGAAGATCAGTTATTCTGGACTGGGTGTTTTCTAATGAACCAAAATTGATTAGAGAGCTTGAAGTTGAGGAATTCTTGGGGCAACTGATCATAATATAGAATTCACTCTACAATTTGAGAAGGAGAAGCTAAAGTCAGATGTATCAGTGTTACAGTGGAGTAAAGGGAATTACAGAGGCATGAGAGAGGAGCTGGCCAAAATTGACTGGAAAAGAACACTGGCAGGGATGATGACAGAGCAGCAATGGTTAGAATTTCTGGAAGCAATTCAGAATGCACAGGATGTGTACATGCCTTAGAGGAAGAAGTATTCTAAAGGCAAGATGACACAACCGTGTCTAACAAGAGAAGACAAAACCAACATAAATGTCAAAGAGATGACATATAATGGAGCAAAAATTAGTGGGAAGTTAGAGCAGTGGTCCCCAAAGCATGTGCTACTGGGCTGCAAGGAAACAATATGATTTGGCAATATGAAATGATATGAGTCAGCTGCACCTTTCCTCATTCCCTGTCACGCACTGTTGAAGTTGAACATAGGGTTGCCAACTGTCCCGTATTAGCCAGGACATCCCGTATATTGGGTTAAATTGGTTTCTCCCATATGGGACCGCCCTTGTCCCGTACTTCCCCCGCTAAGGTAGAGCATTCCTATGAAACTGTTCGTAAGCCGAAATGGCATAAAGTGAAGAAACAATTACCATTAATTTATTTGGGAAAAACTTTTGAGCGTTCCCAGACCCAAAAAATAACTTACCAAATCATACTAAATAACACATAAAACCTAAAATAACACTCACATATAGTAAAAGCAGGAATGATATGATAAATACACAGCCTATATAAAGTAGAAATAATGTATGTACAGTGTAGTTTCACTTAGAATCGGGAAGATTAAGCCAAAATCAATTAGTAGAAAACAAATTGGCATGTACACGCATGTGCATGTCACATGCACACACAGGTGCCCGCACAAGGCTTCATGGTCATGGTAGTCTTTCTTGGGGTAAATACAAGTGTCCCATATTTGACTGCTACTTTTGTCCCTTATTTAGGAGTGAGAAAGTTGGCAACCCTACTTGAACCCCCCCCTGGGTTGGCTGGTCTGTAAGAATATTATCAATATTAAACCAGTCTGTGGTGCAAAAAAGGTTGGGGACCTCTGAGTTAGAGGACTTGGTAATTTTTTAAAACCACAGGAAGGCAACAAAAAAAGTAATTAAGAAGGAAAAGATGGAATACATAGGTAAACTAACCAATAATATTAAAGTGGACACAAAAAGTTTCAGATACATAAAGTGTAATAAAGAGCTGAGAGTGGATATCAGATCACTGGAAACCTGATGCTCGAGAGGTAGTAATGGGGAACAAGGAAATGGTGGACAAGCTGAACAAGTATTTTGCATCAGTCTTCACTATGGAAAACACAAGCAGTATGCCGGAAGTTCGAGAGTGTCGGGGCAGAAGTATGTTAAGTTGCCATTACTTGGGGAGAAAGTTAGAATTAAAGAACATAGAAATCTACAGCACATTACACGCCCTTTGGCCCACAATGTTGTGCTGATCATGTAACCTACTCTAGAAACTGCCTACAACTACCCTACTGCATAGCTGTCTATTTTTCTAAGGTCCATGTACCTATCTAAAAGGCTCTTAAAACACCCTATTGTATCAGCCTACACCACCGTCACTGGCAGTGCATTTCACACACCCACCACTCTCTGTGTGGAAAAACTTACCACTGACTTGCTTCCAAGCACCTTAAAACTATGCCCCCTTCTGTTAGCCATTTCAGCCCTGGGAAAGAGCCTCTGGCTGTCTACATGATCAATGCCTCTCATCATCTTGTACACCTCTATCAGGTCACCTCTCATCTTCCGTTACTCTAAGAAGAAAAAACCAAGTTCACTCACCCAGAGGTTCTTGGGAAACAGAAAGTCTGAAGGTAGAGAAGTTTACAACCCAGGGTTTTGAAAGAGGTGGCTGAAGACACACTGGAGGCATTACTGATGATCTTTCAAGAATCAATTGATTCTAACATGGTTCTGGAGGAATGGGAAAATGCAAATGTCACTCCACTCTTCAAGAAGAGAGAGAGGCAAAAGAGGAAATTATAGGCCAGTTAATCCAACCTCAGTAGTTGGGAAGATGTTGGAGTCAATTGTTAGGGATGTGGTTTTGGGGTACTTGGAGGCATATGATAAAATAGGCTGAAATCAGGATAGTTTCCTTAAGGGAATACCTTTCCTGACAAATCTGTTGGAATTCTTTGAAGAAATAACAAGCAGGATAGACAAAGGAGAATCAATGGATATTCTGTACTTGGATTTTCAGAAGGCCTTTGACAAGGTACCACACATTAGGCTGTTTAACAAATTAAGAGCCCATGGTATTACAGAAAATATACTAGCATGGATAAAGCAGTGGCTGATTGGCAGGAGGCAAGGAGTGGGAATAAAGGGAGCCTTTTCTGGTTTCCTGCTGGTGACTAGTGGTGTTTTACAGGTGTCTGTGTTTGGGCCACTTCTTTGTATGTTATATGTCAATGACTTGGATGATGGAATTGATGGCTTTGTGGCAAAGTTTGCAGATGATATGAAGATAGGTGAAGGGGCAGGCAGAATTGAGGAAGTAGAGAAGCTACAGAGGACTTAGATTAGGAGAATGGCTTATAGATCTCCTTTTTTTCGTTTCTTTCGCGGTACTAGGCAAGGTTGCCCTCTTAGTCCTTTACTATTTAATATTGCTCTTGAACCTTTAGCAATTGCTATCCGTGACTCGCCAAATATTGTTGGTATTACCCGTGGAAATGAAATACATAAACTATCATTATATGCAGATGATTTGTTGTTATATATCTCTAACCCGGAGAAGTCAATTCCTGCTATCTTAGATCTGTTAGCTCAATTTAGTAACTTTTCTGGTTACAAATTGAATCTTAGTAAGAGTGAATTATTCCCTTTAAATAAGCATGTACCTTTTTATGGATGTTTACCATTTAAATTGGTTACTGATTCATTTATATACTTAGGGATAACAATTACCAAAAAATATAAAGATTTATTTAAAGCTAATTTTTTACCTTTAATTGATCAGATTAAACTTTTATTTACCAAATGGTCCCCAATCTCTTTGTCTTTGATTAGTCGGATTAATGCTATTAAGATGATCATTTTGCCTAAATTTTTGTATATATTTCAATTGGTTCCAATTTTTATCCCAAAATCTTTTTTTGATAACGTAGATTCAAAAATTTCCTCATATATTTGGCAGAATAAAAATCCTAGGTTAGGTAAAAGATATTTACAGAAATCCAAGAAGGAGGGGGGACTTGCCCTCCCAAATTTTAGATTCTATTATTGGGCAATTAATATTTGATATTTAAAATTTTGGCTACAAGATTTGGACGCATCTTTAAACCCTCATTGGGTAAATCTTGAATCTAATTCACTACAAGGGTTCTCCTTGGGTTCGGTTTTAGGAACTTTACTTCCTTTTACTTCTTTTAAATCATATAAACAAATGAATAACCCAATAGTTAAACATACTTTACGTATATGGTTTCAATTCCGAAGATTTTTTGGGTTTAATCAATTCATTCTAGCAAGTCCCATTATATCAGATTTTCTTTTTCAACCTTCCATGATGGATCAAGCTTACTTTGATTGGAAAACCAAAGATATAATATCTTTTCGCGATTTATTCTTGGATAACTGTTTTATGTCTTTTGATCAACTCTCTAATAAATATAACTTACCCAGATCTCACTTTTTTAGATATTTACAGATTAGAAACTTTTTAATTACTGTCTCTCCTAATTTTCCACACCCATATCCAATGGACACTTTGGAAAAAATCTTAGACTTAAATCTTTCTCAGAAAGGTGTAATAGCAATTGTATATAATATAATTATGAATTTATGTCCTGATGCCTCTAATAAAATTAAAGCTGACTGGGAAAGAGAACTTGAGATTAATATACCGACTGAAAAATGGGAAAAAATTCTTCAGTTGGTGAATTCATCCTCTGTATGTGCTAAGCATAGGTTGATACAGTTTAAAGTAGTTCACAGGGCTCATATGTCCAAAGATAAACTATCTCGTTATTACTCTTATATTAATCCAATATGTGACAGATGCCAGTCTGAGATTGCCTCTCTAACTCACATGATTTGGTCATGTCCCTTGTTGGAGAAATATTGGAAAGATATTTTTGATATTATTTCAACGGTCCTAAATATAGACTTACAACCTCATCCAATTACTGCTATCTTTGGACTACCAATGATAGACTCAAATAACTTAACCTCTTCATCACGAAGGATGATTGCATTTCTTACTTTAATAGCTAGAAGGTCCATTTTGTTGAATTGGAAAGAGATCAACCCTCCTACAGATTTTCATTGGTTTTCACAAACTATGGTGTGTCTGAATCTGGAGAAAATTAGAAGTGCAGTTTATGACCCTTCTATTAATTTGAAAAAATTTGGAGGCCATTTATTCAGCATTTTCATTTGATGTAATTTGATCATTTCCAAACTTGTTTTATTTCTCTGTACTGTTGTTGGAGAGGAATGGAATCGTCGACGCTGAGGTTTTCTTCTTTTCCATTTTTAAGTTGTTAGTTTTGCCCAAGTCTTTTAGTTTAGTTTAGTTTTTTTTTCTTTTGGGATGGGTTTTTTTTTCTCTTTTTTTTTTCTTTTTTCTTTTTTTTGCTTTATATTATCCGTGATCAGTTCTACATGTATGGGAGTTTTGGTAATTTCCACTATTTGGTTTTGCAATTACTCTTTTTTTAAATGTAACAATACATCTCATATTATCTGTATTATTGCTATGTTTTTCTATATTTTGAAATTAATAAAAAGATTGAAAAAGAAAGATTAGGAGAATGGGCAAAGAAGTGGGAGGTAGAATGCAGTGTTGGGAAGTGCATGGTCATGCACTTTGGTAGAAGAAATAAACAGGTAGACTATTTTCTAAGTGGAGAAAAAATGCAAAAATCTGAGGTGCAAAGGGACTTTGGAGTTCTTGTGCAGGATTCCCTAAAGGTTAATTTGCAGGTTGAGTTGGTGGTGAGGATGAAAAATGCGATCTTAACATTAATTTCAAGAGGACTAAAATATGAAAGCAAAGGTGTAATGTGACATTTTTTAAAACACTCATGAGGCCTCACTTGGAAGTATTGTGAGCAATTTCAGGCCCCTTTTCTAAGAGGGTTCAAAGGAGGTTCACAAAAATGATTCCAGGATTGAAATGCATCATGTGAAAAGCATTTGATGGCTCTGGGCCTCTACACGTTGGAATTCGGAAGAATGAGGGGGAATCTCATTGAAGCCCATCGAATGTTGAAAGGCATTGATAGAGTAGATATCGTGAGGATGTTTCCTATGGTGGGAGCGTCTTGGACCAGAGGAAAGAGCCTCAGAATAAAGGGGTGCCCTTTTAGAAAGAAGATGTGGGTGAATTTCTATAGCTAGACAGTGGTGAATCCATGGAATTCGTTGCTGCAGAAGCCAAGTCGCTGGGAATATTTAAGGCAGAGGTTGATAGATTCTTGATTAGTCAGGGCATGAAGGGATACAGGGAGAAAGCATGAGATTGGGGCTGATCTACCATGATGAAATAGTGGAGCAGTTTCAATGAGCCAAATGGCTTAATTCTATTCCTATATCTTATCGTCTTATGGATAAACTCTTGGGCATGATGAAACCCACAAAGATGTGACACTTTTTAGGTCCGATTTAAGGTAACAGGGAAACATTATGCTTTCTGTAATACAAACAGGAATTCTGCAGATGCTGGAAATTCAAGCAACACACATCAAAGTTGCTGGTGAACACTCATTGGGTAAATCTTGAATCTAATTCACTACAAGGGTTCTCCTTGGGTTCAGTTAGTCCTGACGAAGGGTCTCGGCCTGAAACGCCGACCGCACCTCTTCCTACAGATGCTGCCTGGCCTGCTGTGTTCACCAGCAACTTTGATGTGTGTTGCTTTCTGTAATAGCTTCTTTTCAGAAATGTTTATTTTGTGATGTTCAGTTCTTGCAGACCTGCTTAGTTGACAAGTTGCAACTTGGAATCTGGACTGAAAGTTGGTTTTAGTTTAAAGTGTTCTAGTTGTGAAGATGGCTGGCCGGGTAGAGATACGTCTCTACCAAAGGAGGTATAAGGTGCTCCTTCCCCTCGCTAACCTGGGTCAAGATGTTGCACCCCCACCAATCTGGATCATGTGAAGCCATGGGAGCAGGTGGTGAATGGTCTTATGAGCTGAGCCACTGGTGCATATTTAAAGTCCTGGTTATGCGACCATTGACACCAAGCAGACAATCTCTGAAGAGTATTGATAATGGTTGTGGTCACCTGTTTTGTAAAGATACCACTCAGAAGAAGGCAATGGCAAACCACTTCTGTAGAAAAACCTGCCAAAAATAATTGTGCAATTGTGGCCAAAACCATGATTGGCAATGTCATATAATGTGGCACATAATAAATACATGAATGAATGGTCAAGAGCAGAGTGAAAGTGAGGAGAGATGATTTCTAATACATTATGAAACAGCCATTCTATTTTGCTTATGGAATACTCAGTGTCAAAGGTTTAAAAATTGAAAACCATTTTAAAAAAAAGGTTTCATGTTTATTTTATCTGAAACTGTATTGCTCATGATTATTATGTTTCACACTTTTTTAATCTATATAAAATACGAACAGATTACTGCTGCATTTGCCTGCTAATATAATACCTCAGTAAAAGGTATAACATTACCAGCCATATGTGTTATTTGGGTTCCCTTTTACAGAAAATATTAAAAAATTGTATTTTAATTCCCTTGAAATTTTGTATATTTTAGCGAAGTTTATAAACATGCATGCATACATCCACTGATGGTATTTCTGCTCTGGGTAGTTAAAAGTTGAATATTTACTTTTAAGTGAACTTTTGTCAAATTTCCCTAAGAAAATTGTTTGTTTATATCACATTTTCAGAGATCAGGCCATGGTAATTGGTGTGCTAAGTTCAGTGAAGAAAAATACAGACAACATCTTGAAGAAAGGAAACAGAAGATTTGGTAACCTTCCAGCCCAAGGGCAGGACACTTGCACTCAAGGAGAGTCAACATTCTCCCTAGATAAAGGCAATGATAATAACAGGACATGCATAGTGTCTGCTAGCACAAAAATTCCAGGAGCATCTATGCTATCTAAATCTGAAGTTCGTTTGACCCTCCAGAGAAGAAAAGCTGCAGATAAAGGAAATTCCTGTATTCGTGATGAAACTAATGTTGACATTGATGTGAGTGAAGAAGTAAAGAGGCTTACTTTGCAACGCCGCATTAGAGTGGGTAACCCAAGAAGAACTAACAATCTGCAAGAAAATTCACAAGGCAAAATATCTGCAGCCTCAACACCGTGTCCAAGGAATAACCCGTTACAATCAAAGTACACCAATTTGATAGGTTCCAGGTCTTCTGCAGAGCCTTCATTAGTGCATAAGGTGGCAGAAACCAGAAGTTATCCTTCTACATTTGTAAAGCAGACCTCAGTTGATAAGGAACAGGAGAACACAATAAATGTCAAGAAAGAACAGACTTTGAGCAAATGGTCAACAACACCTATTAAAAAAGTGGCAGTTAGTAAACCTAATGAAAATGGTATAAAGCAAAAAGCAGAAAAATGTATCTTTAAAGTGCCTTTTGAACAGAACAAGACATTAACTAGTAATGGAATCAAATTAGCAATGAAGCTAGGTAATCGGCCAGAAGCCAAAAATGTACCTGATTTTTCTGTTAAAGCAAAGACCAAAGATTTCCAAACCACAAACCTAAAAGTGGATTGTGGAATGAGTAACTTAAAATATTCATTAAGTTCAGAGAATAAAGGAGATCAAAAGCCACCCAGAAGTGATACGCTTACAAGAAGTATTCAACAGGCAGAGGTATCATTGCAAAGACCATGCACAGTGAATGAACGTTCAAATGGAGAAGACAGTGCTGTAACTGTGGCTGTTCGAGTGAGGCCTTTCAGCAATAGGTAAGAGAAATCTTGGCTTCATTCAAAATAAAATTATATTTTTTAACCAAAATTTTCAACTGTATGCATAAATTACATTTTTGAAATGATAATTAAAAGGGCTCTTTGGGCAGGAGATTCTTCTTTCCATTTGTTGTTTGAAATTTCGATGTATGTGAACACAAATTTGCTTGAGTTTATGTCTTACACACATGATGCACTTGAATTCTAAAATCCAGGGTCATGCAGACGCTGCCTGAAGTGCCAAAGTGGTGTGTTTGTATAGTTAAAGGAGCTTTGTTTCAGAGTTGGGGAGTTAAAAACATTTCCCATGTCTTTCGTAGATTTGAATGGACTTGAAATATGCATGAAGCATATCTAGATGGTTTAAATTGCACGTTTTCATTCAAACATTTGGTATTGCTGTAAATTTAGAGCAGTTGGTTATAATAGTTAATTCTGTAGTGATATCATGGTGTATTTTGTAATTTAAAAGGAGGGTCATTTTAACTGAGTCGTCTATGTACATCTGACAGGTTTTTTGGGGGATGTGTGGTTGAAATGGCCTTTTTACCTGCATGTGCACCCCTCCCATTCATTTTCTTTATTTTTTTATATAAACATGCCTAAAATAATCCATTCAAGCTTTAATTTAAAACTTGATTTCTTCCAGTTTTGAATCTTGAATAATGCATTTGGTTAATAATTGTCTTTGTTATATATGATTTTCTGTAATATAATTTACCATTTCTATTGCCTAACTTTTGGAGCATTTTGAAGGAAGATCAGCACAATTTGTAAATTGTCATTAATTTCACAAACATCTTTACTTGAAAAAGCATTATGTAAGTTTGGCATTATCACTTGAATTAAAAAAAAATACACACAAAACCCTATTAATGTTAAAGGATTGCCTTTAACATCAGCAGTCATAGCATTTTTCATTGTTCTGGCTAAAAGCTGGATTTATGTCAGATTGTACAAAAGGTATTGGCATTAATGGCAGAACAGATTGTTTCTGCAGAATTCATTTCAGTTTGGGATAAAATCCTGTTCAGGTGATTGATATTAGAAATTGAAACTCACTATAAATGTGAGATAAATCTATCAGAATGAGGCTTTTGCAGAAAGGTTGACCTGAAGAGAAAGTACTATGTTAAGTTTATAAGAAATATTTCAAGATGGTGTTTATTTGTGCAATAGTGAAGATTGTTTGTCTAGGTATCTCAGTATCCATCTCAGAAGACAGGCTGACTACACATCCAATATAAGCCTACTCATTCCCACAATGATCTCGTCTACTCTTTATTCCACCTGTAAGGACTCAATTCCATTCTTCTAATTCCACTGTCACTGTCATATTTGCTCCATGATTCTGCATCAATAAAGTTTCCTGGCAAATGTTTTCCTTACCCGAGTTGTTTTCTCCTTGATCATTGTTAATGAAACCCCTGAACGCATGGTATTCATTCCCTGCGCCTCTGTTCTCTTCCCTCGCCTCCCCTCTGGAACAGAACAAAGATTGAGTTACTCTGGTCTTGCAACTCATTGGCATTCAAAGATCATTCTCTGCAGTTTATGTCACCTTCAAAGGGATTTTACCACTGGGTGCATTTTCCCCTCTCCTCTCCTTTCAACACTTTGTAGTAGCTGCTCACATTGCAATGCCCTGGTTCATTCTTCTGTTCTCATCAACCACCTTCGCTTGGACCACCTCCAACACTTCTCTCCCTTTTCTTGATCTCTGCCTCCGTCTCATGAGACAAAGTATCCACCAATACAAACCCACTGATTCACCAAGTGACCCGCACTACCTCTCAGCATGTCTCTTGAAAGAAAGCTATTCCTTTTTGTTTCTCTGTATCTTTGGCATTTATTCTCAAGTTGAGACCCTTCACTTCAGGTCTAATTTTTCAGAAACATGGGCTTCCCTCCACATCTCCCCCAACACATCTCTGGTTGATGGAGCCTTCATCTGCATCTCTTTTCCTGCACTTGTGCTCTGACTTCTTCTCTGCCCCCTCCCCCACCCCCAGTTCCCTTAGTCCTTGCCTTCCACCTACCAGACTGCATATCTGGCACATAATTCTTTGACATTTCTCAAACAAGAGAAAATCTGCAGAGGTTTAAAATTCAAGCAACACACACAAAATTCTAGAGGATCTCAGCAGGCCAGGCAATGTCTATGGAAAAGAGTACATGTCCTGCTGAAGGGTCTTGGCCCGAAATGTCAACTGTACTCTTTTCCATAGATGCTCCCTGGCCTGCTGAGTTCCTCTAGAATTTTGAGTGTGTTACTAGCCATTTTAATTCCTCTCCCGATTCCCACACAGAACTGTTTGAACATTACCATGGCAAGACTAAATACAGACTAGAGTAACAGCACCTCATTCTGCCCGGGTAGTCTACAACCCAGGACATAAACGTTAATTCTCCGGATTCAGGCCATTTTCCCACTCTACTCTCTCCTCTTTTGCCCAGTTCCTATTCATCCACATCATCTGCCCATCACCCGCACACTCCTCCAATGGATCTCCTTCCTTCTGCTCACCTCACTTCCCTTATCTAGTTCCATGCTCCAGCTTCTGTTAGGTCTTATAGGTTGTATCATCTGAAGCCTTTTGTTGCCTCCATCTATCATCTCCCAGCCTCTATCACTATTTCCCCTCTTCTCTTTTCCATCTG
Source organism: Mobula birostris (assembly GCF_030028105.1). NCBI lineage: Eukaryota > Metazoa > Chordata > Chondrichthyes > Myliobatiformes > Myliobatidae > Mobula > Mobula birostris. Next base: position 73,913,346 of record NC_092381.1, read on the forward strand.
CCTATCACCTGTTCTCACCTTGATCCACCTATTGCTAATTTTTTTTTGTTTGCTCCACTCTTTTTCCCCCTCACCTTTTTATATTGGCTATCTCCCCTCTATCTTTCAGTTCAGGTGAATGGTCTTGACCCAAAATGTCAACTATCCATTTCACTCCACAAATGCTGTCCTGACCTGTTGAGTTCCTCTGGTAATTTATTAGTACCCCTTTCTTGTAACACTTAAACTGCAGGTGATGCAACACTTGCCTTTTAACCTCTTCCCTTCCCATCATCCACAGACCCAATCCAGGTGAAGTGGGGATTCACATGCACTTATTCCTATTTAGTGCAGCATGTCTTGCTGCTCCACATTTTTTGGCTCCTACATTTATTTGTCTATGTTTGTGCTTTCTTATGACTGTTGTTCACTTATTGACCATATTACCTTGTCTACAGCTTGATGAGCTTTTTCTCTCTTCCCCACTTCTGATGAAAGCTCTTCGGCCTGAAATATTAACATTGTTTCTTTCTGCTGATGTGCCCTGATCTGCTTTTTTGTCCAGCTTTTTTGTTTCTAATTATGTTTTTTTGTGTATGCCTTTAGTTATTACAGACTTAAGTAACCTATTTAGCTGTTACCAGAGGAAGAAGACCCATGGAGATCACACAATTTTAAATCGGAGTCACCTTAAGCTTCGAATGCATAGTCCTAAAAGGAACTTTCATAGGTTTTCTGTATGTAGTTCAGAATTTTCTTTAAACCATAATTTTTTCACATTTATTTGGCAGAAGTGTGAGTAATACTTACATACATAGCTCAATATAACATTGAATACACTGATGCCCAAGTTGACCACTTTTTTTGTTTCAATTTATCTATCTGGTCTTTAGATATTTATAAAACACTTTGAGGTCTGACAAGACAGTGGAGCTGCCTATCAGCCTGCATTTCTGTCAGAGCTCAACTAAATAGGACCTTGAAGGAAAGAAGGTAACTTTGTATTTCTCATCTTGTATTGCTCAGATACAGAGCACCATGGGGGAAAGAGATACCGATAAAGAGATATCTTTGAAATGAGGGCACAAATGCTCAAAATAGGTACAACCAAAATGAAAGGAAATGGTAATTTGTGACAGATCATTGAGAAATGACAGTTACAATGAAAAGAGGAAACAAAATCTTGAATTTTGTGAAATATTGTTTTTTCACAGTGCATTTTCATGGCTAAATTGATTTTGTTTGGAATATGCTTTTCTTTATTCTGTTTATTAGCTGTGGATCATTTGGTGGCATATTCTTGTTTTGAATTAGCAAAGTTGAAGCTATGGTCTCATCGAACAAAGACAGTGATACTCCAGGATGAAACTCCAGTGCTGTAATGAAGAAGTGCTTGACTGCTTCATGTGTTGTCTTTTTAATGAGACCTTAAAGCGGGGCTTCCCAATCTTTTTTGTGCTATGGACCCCTATCATTAACTGAGGGGTCCATGGACCCCAGGTTGAGAACCCCTGCTTTAAAATGACCACATCTCTTGTTCAGGTGGACTGTACATGCATAAGAGCCCATGATGTTAAAGAAAAGCAAGAGAGTTATCCCCTTCTCACTCACTCCATCGACCATTACTCCATGCTCTGATCAATGTTATCTGCTAAATCAGCAACTGGCCATGATCTGTAACAGGCAGTCTAATGGTGAGGTGAGGGGTAGGAGAGACTTGGAACTTATTACCTAATAGGGTACAAGAGGCAGGACCTGTCACTGCACTCTTAAAATATTTGGCTACATTTTTGAAAAGCTTGATTGCGGGGCTGTGTTCCTAGTTTGGGAAAATGTAATTAGGTGGACTGCTCCTTTCACTAGCATGGACACGATGGGCTGAACAATTTCCTTTGTCATACACTTTCTTTGATTCAATAATGGTTACTTCATTTTTGTTGTCACTTGGTACTCGTATTACAGCACATTTTTGGGCCACAGGAGACAAAAATAGAAACATTAGCTACATATAGTTAACTTTGGTTATTAAGACAGATTCTAAGATTTAATAGGGAAACATTCAAAATTTTCCCATGTGAATAGAACAAAATTTGTTTCTGGTGGAGCAGGAATAAGAAAAGAAACAATTTCACAGTTATTAAATCAATAACTTGCTTTCTTAGTTCATCCATTTAATATTTTTATACATTTAAATACTTTAAAAACAGGTAAATGAATCAATACGTATTTGTGGAAAAAAATCACAGCCCTTTTCAAAAGCTAAAATCACAGGAGGTTCTGCAGCTGTTGGAATGAAAAACTGTAGTTTTATACATACTTGAACTATGAAGTAGAGGAGGTTATGTATGAATGGCAATATTTTAAACTCAAACTAAGAAGCAATCAAAAAGCCTGGGAAGTTCTGTATGACTGACCTGAAGGTTAAATTAATTCAATCAAATTCTTTGACACTAAAATTATCCATGAATGTCTTTCAAAATCTGGGGTAGGAGTAAACCATATGGCTTATCTTACTTGTTCCACCCGTTATTAAGATTGTGGATTAACTTCTGTGCCAACTCAATTTTCCAGCCGAGTCTTGTCTGTCTTGATTTCCCTGGAGCTCAGGAGTCTGGCACTTCCAGAATAATACACACAAAATGCTGGTGGAACTCAGCAGGTCAGGCAGCATCTATGGAGCTAAATTTTGGTCTGAGACCCTTCGTTAAGACTGGAAAGGAAGTGGTGGTGGGGGGGGTGTAGGAGAGAAGCCAAAATAAGAAGGTAGGGGGAAGGAGAGGAGGAAAGACAAGGTGATAGGTGAAGCCAACTGGGTGTGTGTGGGGCGGGGGGGTGGGATGAAGTAAAAAGCTGGGAGGTGATAAGTGGAAAAGTGAATAAGTTGAAGGGCTGCATAAGAAGGAAATCTGAGAGGAGAGGAGGGTGGACAGTTGGGAGAAAGGAAAGGAGGACAGACACCAGTGGGAGCTGATAGGCAGGTGAGGAGAAGAGGTAAGAGGCCAGAGTGGGGAAATGAAGAAGAGGAAAACGGGATTGAGAAAAGATTACCAGAAGTTGGAAAAAATGATGTTCATGCCATGAGATTGGAGGCCACATAGATGGAATATGAGGTGTTGCTCCTCCAACCCGAGAGGGGCCTCATTGTGACAGAAGAGGAGGCCCATGGACTGACATGTCAGAACAGGAATGGGGATAGGAATTGAAATGGTTGGCCACTAGGAAATTTTGCTTTTTGCGGATGGAGCTGAGGTACTCAACAAAGCGGTCTTCCAATCTGTAGGTACGTTGGTTCTCACCAATGTAGAGAAGCCAAAGCAAGAGCATTGGATGCAATAGGTGACCCCAACGGATTTGCATATGAGGTGCTGCCTTACCTGGAAAGACTGTTTGGGCCCCTGAATGGAGGTGAGGGAGGAGGTGAATAGGCACTTCTGCCGCTTGCAGGGATTAAGTGCCAGGAGGAAGAGTAGTGGATGATTGGACAAGGGACTCACGGAGGGAATGTTTCCTGTGGAAGGCGGTGAGGGGAGGTAAGGATGTGTTTGGTGGTAAAGTCCCATTGAAGACAAAAGTAGTGCAGAAATGATACATTGGATGCATAGCTTCATGGGGTGGCTGGTGAGGACAAGAGAAAGTCTATCTCTGTTAAGGCAGCGGGAAGATGAGGTGAGCCCAAATGTCTGGAAATGGAGGTGAAAGGTCTCATGTCCCAGAAAGGAAAGCCTCATCCTGGGAACAGGTGCAGCAGAGACAAAGGAACAGAGAAAAGGGAATGGTATCTTTACAAGATGCAGGGTGGGAAGAGGTTTAGTCAAGGTAGATGTGGGAATTGGTGGCTTTATAAAAGATATCAGTAGACAGTTTGTCTCCAGTGATGGAGCTGAAGAGATCGAGAGAAATGAACCAAGTGAATTTAAGGGCAGGATGAAGGTTATATGTTGCATTTTCTTTTGTTTGCTTGAGGATCTACAAATCTGGAAATCTCTAAAAGATTTACATTCATATGCTTGGAGGAAAATTATTCCTTTGTTCATCGCTAAATGCCCAATCCTGTATTTTTATGGTGTGAATCTAACCCAATATTCCGACTCCCAACCTGGTTATATACAGGTTTCCCCCACCATCCGAAGGTAGAGTGTTCCTATGAAATGGTTCGTAAGCCGAAATGTCGTAAAGCGAAGAAGCAATTACCATTTATTTATATGGGAATATTTTGTGAGCGTTCGCAGACCTAAAAAAAAACCTACCAAATCATGCCAAATAACACATAAAACCTAAAATAACAGTAACATATAGTAAAAGCAGGAATGATATGATAAATACACAGCCTATGTAAAGTAGAAATACTTTTCCACAATCATTACTGAACTGTCCTCCGGAGCGAAATTCTCACGCAAGCGCTGTTGGTAAAAACCACGCGCAAGTGCTCTCCAGTAATCTTTAAGCTATGAAGCTGCCGAATCATACCAAATAACACGTAAAAATACACAGCCGATATAAAGTAGGAATAATGTATGTACAGTGTAGTATCACTTACGGGAATCGGGACAGCGCCGAGCACATGGATGATGGTGTGTTAGACTGAGTCGTCGGAGTTTGGGTGGTGCAGTGGTCCCCCACCCTCCAGGCCGCTGAGCGATACATTGCTGCGAAGAACGCAGGGGTCCAGTGGTAGCCGGGAGGTACACAGCACATCTTTAAGAAAAAAGCCGAAACAAACATGCTAGTTAATTAGGTGCCGTCCGTAATTGTTGGCCCAGATCAGTGCCGATTTCTGATTGCGTCGTCTCTGATCTGGGCCGACAATTACGTGTCGGCGGCACCTAATTAATTAGCATGTTTATTTCGGCTTTTTTCTTAAAGATGTGCTGTGTGCCTCCCGGCTACCTTTGCATTCTCCGCGAATCGGTATCTGCCCGTGGCCTGGGGGTTGGGGTGGTGGGACACTGGGGTGTCATCTCGTCGCCTGTTTCCATTAGAGCAGGCAGCTCATCTTCTCCTATGACTGTCCGCCTCGATTTAGAAGGTTGAGGTTCGTCGTCTGATGTGGAAGGCTTGCTTGACTGCTGAGCCTCGCGTATTTTTCTGTCACACAGTTCTTTAATAAAGACTCAAACCATCCTGCAAATATCCCCTAAACCGACGTACCCTTTCAAAATTAAAGTTGTAATTTATCATTACTCATTCGGTTTCGATTGTTATTCTTTTTTCTTCCAATTGCGTCAGCTCTTCATCTGTCAGTTCTTGGTGATGGGATGCCAAAACCTCTTCAACATCATCTTCGTCAACTTCCACAAGCCAAACACACGTTGTCCTTACTTTGTTCACCATGATCAAAACGCTTAATTATGTCTAGTTTTATGCTAAGTGTAACACCCTTACGAGCTCTTTCAGGTTTTTCCGATACTATAGAACTCATCCTGCAAACGGCTGCTCACAGGCTCGTGTTTAAGCAATGCCAGCGAGAATCCGGGGGAGAGCGGTTGCTTGGGGCGCGCCGCCTTTTATCGCGTGCTGAATTTTTTTTTCGTAACAGTGAAAACACCTTCTGAAAGCGAAAATAGGGTACTAACGTAGGTCTTTTGTAACAGTGAGGTTTTGTAAAGTGAACGTTCGAAAAGCGGGGGACACCTGTATGTCTAACAAACAGAGTATCTAGTGTGTGAAGCCCACTCTGAATTTTAACTGTATGCTTTTTAAAACAATGAAGTGCAAGTACAGGTTTCCCCCGCTATCCGAGAGTAGAACATTCCTATGAAAAGGTTCGTAAGCCGGAATTTCGTAAAGTGAATAAGCAATTACCATTTATTAATATGGGAAAAATTTTTGAGTGTTCCCAGACCCAAAAAATAACCTACAAAATCATGCCAAATAACATATAAAACCTAAAATAACAGTAACATATAGTAAAAGCAGGGATGATATGATAAATACACAGCCTATATAAAGTAGAAATACTTTTCTGCAGCACTGTCTAGTGCAGCGAAAATCTCGCGGAAGCGCTCTCGGCAGAAACACTCTCTCCAGTAACCTTTAAGCTATGAAGCTGCCAAATCATACCAAATAACACATAAAAATACACAGCCTATATAAAGTAGAAATAATGTTTGTACAGTGTAGTTTCACTTACCGGAATCGGGAAGACTCCAATAAATTGCAGTTTCGTCACAGTTAAACACTTGCTTATACGAATAACCACCTGACGCAATCGGCAATCGCCTCTGATCTGGGCCGACATTTACGTGCTGGGCGGCACCTAATTAATTAGCATGTTTATTTTGGCTCTTCTCTTAAAGATGTGCTGGATGCGTTCCAACTACTGCTGCACCGCTGCATTCTCCACGGCAATGTATCGGTCCGTGGCCCGGAGGTTGGGGACCACTGCTTAAACTATGAAGCTACCCTCGCCTCAGAAACCTATCAAACCACCCATGACTACCTTTAAGTTCCACTTTTGCAACACTTTTCATCACCATCGTCCAGTGCTTTCTGTTACTGCTTATTAAAAAGACTGACTGATTTCTCCTTAAGTATAAGAAAACTTAACGGAACACCACGCTTTGTATACCCATCAATCCACTCAAGCAATAGACTTTCCATTTTATCCATTATTGGATGCCGACTAAGAGAGACCACTTTGCTACGAGCAGAGCTAGTAGTAACATCGGCAGCTTTCAAAATTCTTTCTCTCTGCGTATAAATAGCGTGAATGGTGGACACAAGCAAGTTCAATGCGCGGACAATGTCCTTACTTCGTTCACCACGATTGAAATGCTTAATTATGTCTAGTTTTACGCTAAGTGTAACACCCTTATGAGCTCTTTTAGGCTTTTCCGATACCTTAGAACTCATTCTGCTAATGGATGCACAAAATAAATTGAGATAAAGCACGTGTTTAAGCAATGCTGGTTAGAATGCAGTTCCGGGGAAGGAGCTTGGCTGTTCGGGCGCGCGCTGCCTTTTTCCGTAACAGTGAAAACACCTTCTGTTAGTGAAAACAGGTAACTAATGTAGGTCTTTTGTGACAGCGAGGTGTCGTAAAGTGAACGTTCGGAAAACGGGGGCCACCTATAATGACTTGTGTATTCATTTACTTTACAGAATTAGCTTGTCTCCAGTGCAAACAATTAAGTCTTGTCACAAAGGCCCTAAACTTATTTTTAGTTTGTCATTAAGCTTTGTGCCAAGTTTAGTAATCTGCAGTGGGGGAACATTTTGTGTAAATACATGGACTTAATCCTATGAACACATACATGTACAGTTTATTGGCCTGTGGACTTGCAAGTATAGCTATTTTTTTCAGCAGGTATTGCTTGAGCATCATTAGGAATAAACATCCTAGTGTGTTTTTTTTTGTTTCTCCCTACTGAGTTCTTGGAGGTACGGTAAATTATAGTTGCATTGCTGTTTCAATTATGATCATCCAAAATGGAACTTTGTGCTCTTGGTGGCTCTGAAATCTGAAATGCACTTTGATATCAAAATCCTCACGTATATGCTGTGATTTTCCTTTTGGATAATTACATGCTGTACATTGGTTATATTAGTACAACTTTTTAAAAACACTAATTTTTTTTCTTTCGAGTTCTATATACACTATATCTGTAGGATGATGAACATGGTAAATATTGTACATCTTATTTTTAAGGTAACTGATTTTTAAATTCTTTCTTCCTTTCTAATATTTGTATGTCTGCTACTATGACATTGTAATTTCCTTCAGGATCAATAAAGTATCTATCAAATCTCATCTGATTTCCTCCTTTACAAACTCCATCTCCTGTTGGAAAGGCTCACTCCATCTTACTCCTCCTTCTCTGCTCTTAATACCAACTCTACTTGAAGTTGGGGAGCTTCACTTGCTACTGTTCTACAATGGTTTCTTATAGGGGTATTATGTATTGTAGCTAACTTGAAAATTATGTTGAGCCATGTATTAAAAAAGCTTACGACATGAGTAAAAGACAATGTGCAATTGTCTTATTAATAGAGAAAGAGATTGTACTGTTGGTAGCCAGCAGTGTTACGTATACTAAAAAAGCTGCTTGTTTGTTCTTAATGTTATTTAGTTATGATATATGGAACTTCTCTCATTACTTTCGTTTAACACCTTTCTTTTATTTTTTTCAGGGAAAAAAATGAAAATGCACAATTGGTAGTTTCCATGGAAGGACAAGACACTGTTATCAAACATCCAGACACCAATCACACTTATTCATTTATTTATGACTTTTCATTCTGGTCATTTGATGAATTGCACCCCAAATTTTCAAGTCAGGAAACTGTGTATAACAAAATAGGACTCCCTCTGCTAGAGAGAGCTTTTGATGGCTACAACGCATGTCTCTTTGCATATGGGCAGACTGGTTCTGGAAAGTCATATACGTAAGTGCAATGATGCCTTAAATTGCTGGATTATTGCTGTATATATCTGCTTATCTATTATTATCATCCCAATTGCTGATAAACATGATAAGTTGGTTTATTCTTGTCATATTTGAAAACATTGTTTTGCAAGTCACCTGCATAGATCATTTCATCACATCAGTGCATTGTGGTAGAAAGAGGAAACTAATATCAGAAAGCAACATAAAGAGTTAAAGTTACAGAGAAGGTATACAGCAGGCTGATGAAGTGCAAAGTGAGTCCATCTTTTCAAAGTGGGGACCATTCAATAGTATGGCAGAAACTGCCTTTGAACTTGGTATGTGCTTTCAGGGTTTTGTAAGTTTTACCTGATGGGAGTGGGTGAAGAGAGAATATCCAGGGTGAGTGGGTCATTTGATTATGTTGGCTGTTTTATTCATTTGGAGATACAGTGTGGAACAGGCCCTTCTGGCCCAGTGAGCCGCACCACGCAGCATCCCACCTCTTTAACAGTAGCCTAATCACAGGACAATTTACAATGACCAATTAATCTACTAACTGGTACGTCTTTAGACTTGCGAGGAAGCCAGGGCACCTGGAGGAAATCCACATGGATTGCAGGAAGAATGTACAAACTCCTTACAGATGGTGCCGGAATTGAACCCTGATCTTGGAAACACCTTGAGCTTTAATGGCGTCGCACTAACCGCTGTGCTACTTTGTGTCCAGATTTTACTGAGGCAGTGAGAAGAGTAGAGTCCACGGAAAGAAGGATAGTTTTCCTGATGTGCTGAATTGTGTCCACAATTCTCTGCTTATGGTTAGGAAACGGAGTGTCTCAAAATTTCAAATTTGTTTCTAAGAATAATTCAACATAAATTTCTTGGTTAGATAGCCCTCTCATCTAATACAACTTGTGCCAAGTTAATTCAATTGCTGTGTTAAATTTAATCTTTTTTTAAACAAGTGCTTTCAATCCTGTTGGCATCTTACATGTGTATATCCTTCACCGTTCACAGCAGCAATAACAGTTTTCTTAATCTGAGGCCTGAATTTACATAAATGAGAATTGTAATGATTAAATTGTTTATATTTACATTATTTAATTTGACTAATAAGCTTACTGATATGCACTGTTTTCTCAGTTGCAGTTTGTTTTTACTTGTATAAATGTAGCTATTGCTTCGTTTTACTGCCTTGATAAAGGAAGTTTAATTCATTAAAATAACTTTTGATTTTTAAACATTATTTTGTTAATTCAAAGAATGATGGGCTTCACTGATAAGGGAGTCATACCAAGATTCTGTGAACACTTGTTTGCCCTGGTAACACGACCTAACCAGCAGGTTAGTATTCCATCAAAAAAAAACCTACACTATTTATAATCCACCTTAATTATAGATTTGCAAACAACTGGGAACTTTCTTTGAAAATCTGTTCAGAGCTAAGACTTGATTTTTGTCTCAGAGCAGGAACCCAGGGACAGGAGTTGAGACTTGTAAACTCCCAGCCTCTGGCTGTTGACTGGCTTTTGACTGGCTTTGTACAAGACAATGTGGTTCCAAATCATAGAGAAGTAAAGAAACCCCAGGTGCAATCTTACACCAGTCTCACTCGGCTTTAAAAAGCAGACACAAGCTTCTTCATGTCTCAGTAGATGTGCAAGCAATAGCTTTGTGATATAGGACTGGGGGAATAAAAAGGTAATTAATTATTGTGGATGAAGGAGAATGAACTTTGTAGACATTATCATGACATACAGAATGTGATACTATTTTAATTTAATAAAGGGATGAGAGAGAAAAGTTAAAACCATGTACAGGGTGATGAATGGTCAGTATGGGCATAGTGTGCCAAAGGGCCTGTTATTGTTGTATGACCCTTGGAGATCAAACTGTACCCTGTTGTCTAGGAATACTCTCAGCAATGCCCAAAATAATTGCAGTATTGTGATTTTATTCCAGTTTCAGTCCCTTTGGAATAAATCCATTTCAACTTGCCCTATAATAGATATTCTCTTTGTTCTACACAGCTCTCATCCACTTTCTACACTCTTGAAGATTATCTATCCCTTTTCATATTCTGATGAAGGGTTGCAGTCTCAAGATATTGACTATATTGTCATCTCATTCACATGCATATTAGCATGATTCTTGGGAAGGATGACTGTCTTTTGGAGCAAATTTAGAAGACAAGGCCTATTTCCCATATGTTCAAAACAAGGAAAGCGGATCTCCTCATGCAGGAGATAAAAATTTCTTAAGCATCTTAACAGCTAGATTTTGAGGGTTATTTCGATGCTTTGGAATTTCAAGCGTGCATCTAATCTCAGAACCAAAAGTTGATCATTTTGGTCTGGCAAGAAACCTCCTGTTGGTTTTTGGCATTGTCTATCGCAAAAGATAGCAGGACAATCAAAGAAACACACACAAGATGCTGGAGGAACTCAGCAGGCCAAGCTGCATCTATGGAAAAGAGTAAACAGCTGACGTTTTGGGCCGAGACCCTACATCAGGGCTGGAGAAAACAAGATGAGAAGTCAGAGTAAGGAGATGAGAGAAAGGGAGGAAGAAATGCTAGGTAGTAGGTGAAAGGTGCAACTGGGAGAGGGAGATAGGTGAAGTAAGGAGCTGGGAAGTTGATTGGTGAAAGAGATAAAAGGCTGGAGAAGGGGAATCTGATAAAGAGGACAAAAGGCCATGGAAGAATAAAAAGGGGGTAGGAGCACCAGAGGGAAGTGATGGGCAGGTAAGATAAGGTGAGAGAAGGAAATGGAAATGAGGAATGGTGAGGTGTGGGGCATCACCAGAAGTTCCAGAAATCAATATTTGTGCTATTGGGTTGGAGGCGTTGCTCCTCCAACTGACGTGTGGCCTCATCGCGGCAGTAGAGGAGGCCATAGACTGACATGTCAGAATGGGAATGGGAAGTAGAATTAAAATGGGTGGCTGTTAGGAGATCTCGCTTTTTCTGGTGTAGGTTTGTGGTGAAGCGATCTCTCAATCTGCGTTGGGTCTCAATATACAGGAGGCCACACTGGGAGCACCAGATACAGTAGATGACCCCAACAGACTCATGGGTGAAATGTAGCCTCACCTGGAAGGACTTTTTGGAGCCCTGAGTGCTAGTGAGGGAGGAGGTGTAGAGGTAGGTGTAGCACTTGTTTCGCTTGCAAGGATAAGTGTCAGGAGGGAGATCAATAGGGAGGAAGGGGAATCAATAGGACAAGGGGAATCAAAGAATACTGGGATAATGCAGGAAAATGGGGTTGGAGTCATCTGTGCGCTTTCATGCTATAATTCCTTCAAAGGACTGCCCAGGCTAGTCATTATTGTAGTTGTACCCGTTGTGGAGGTATATGAGGAACTGAATGGCTGTCATTAAGACATAACGGACAAGTTCTGAGGCTTTACTAATTCACAAAAGATAGGATTTTAGGATAAACATGATCAATAAAGAGGGGAGAGGGAGAAGTTAAGTTATTTTTGTGACTCAGCTCCTCTTGATCCATCAAGAAAAGTGCTTGCTTAAAAGGAGCCCCTCTGTGTCTATCTCCTTCTTTCCCTGCAGTCCAGCTGGTGAGAAAATTGTAAGAATTTACCCTGATCTGGCAGTTGATTAAAATTTAAACCTGTTTAAATATCAACTGAGCCCTTTCTGCATTTGTTGTTTGATCATAGTGGTGGTTAAAGTAAATGAGAAATAGTAAAAAGTTGAAAATGCTTGGTGAGAATAAAGTTAACATTTTGGGTAGAAAGCCCAGTGTTTATTGCCAACTCTAATTTCTCTTCAGAGAAATAATGAGTTGTTTTTGTGAACAGTTGCTGTTTGTATGCATTTTTAAGAAAGAAACCCTGATGTCAGGGGGTTGTCCTTGTTATTGTTTTTTTTTCCCTGAGGTAAACAGCAAGCAATTTTCCCAGTTGATTTTACGTCACCAACTGTCTAATTTTACCAGGTAATGGAGATTAAAATTTAAATTTTCTTGCAGAAAAGAATATTCTTATTTGTTAATTTGACTAGTTTGTTTATCTGATTAATCATGTAATGTCTCTTGTGAAGTAGTTAACAAATATGAACTTTAAAAAAAATCATTAACGTCAAGAAGGATATTGTAGTTTCCAATTATGCTTAAATGAATTTGGAGCCCATTTCATATGGTCCTATAAAGTCGGCACATTGCTGTGGTGTGTGGTTGTAGTTAGAAGTTGTACACTTCTGTCTGCAAGGGATGTAAGTGAATGAAATATGTTTTTATTTCATACTAATTTCATTTTTCGCATTCGTATGACCTATTTAAAACAGACCATAAGACATAGCAGAATTAGGCCATTCAGCCAATTGAGCCTGCTCCGCCATTCCATTATGGCTGATCCCGGATCCCACTCAATCCCATACACCTGCCTTCTCGACATATCCTTTGAAACCCTGACTGATCAGGAAATTATCAATTTCTTCCTTAAATATATGCATGGACTTGGCCTCCTTCATGGTCTGTAGCAGAGCATTCCACAGATTTACTACCCTCTGGCTAAAAAAAAAATCCTACTTACCTCTGTTCTAAAGCATCGCCCATCAATTTTGAGGCTGTATCCTGATCAAAGGAAACATCCTCTCCACGTCCACCCTATCTAGTCCTTTCAACATTCGATAGGTTTCAATGAGATCTCCACCCCCACCCCAACATTCTTCTAAATTCCAGTGAGTACAGCCCAAAGCTGCCAAATTCTCCTCATACGTTAACCCCTTTATTCCTGGAATCATCCTTGTGAGCACATCCTTTCTGAGATATAGGGCCCAAAACTGTTGACAATACTCCAAGTACTACCTGACTAGTGTCTTATGAAGGCTCAGTACTATCTCCTTGCTTTTATATTCTATTCCCCTTGAAATAAATGCCAACATTGCATTTGCCTTCTTTACCACAGACTCAACTTGTAAATTAACCTTCTGGAATTTTGCACGAGGAATCCCAAGTCCCTCCGCACCTCTGATAATTAAACCCTCTCCTCATTTAGATAATAGTCTGCACTATTGTTCCTTTTACCAAAATGCATTACCATACGTTTCCCAACATTGTATTCCATCTGCCATTTTTTTTGCCCATTTTTCCAATTTGTCTAAGTTCCGTTGCAATCGCATTGTTTCCTCAGCACCGCCTACCCCTCCACCTATCTTTATATCATCCGCAAAATCCACGAGTACCTCGAAGCCTTATCCTAAATAATAGACACCCACTCACTGAGGTTAGGCTAACTGATCTATAATCTCCTTTCTTTTGCCTTCCTCCCTTCTTAAAGAGTGTAGTGACATTTGCAATCCTCCAGTCCTCTGGGACTAAGCCAGAATCAAGTGATTCTTGAAAGATCATGACCAATGCATCCGTTATCTCTTCAGCAACCTCTCTCAGGACTCTGGGATGTAGTCCTTCAAGGTGACTTATCCACCTTAAGACTTTTGAGTTTGCCTAGCACTTTATCCTTTGTAATAGTAATGACACTCACTCCTGCTCCCTGACACTCATGGACCTTTGGAACACTGCTAGTGTCTTCTACAGTGAAGACAGATGCAAAGTACCCATTAAGTTCATCGGCCATTTCTTTGTCCCCTATTACTACCTCACCAGCATCATTTTCCAGTGGTCCAATTTCAATTCTCACTTCCCTTTTACTACTTTATATAACAGAAAAAAAACTTCTGGTATCCTGCTTTATATTATTGGCTAGTCTGCCCTCATATTTCTTCTTTACCCTTATTGCTTTTTTAGTTGCCTTTTGTTGGATTTTAAAGACTTCCCAATCATCCAACTTCCCACTCACTTTTGCTGCCTTATGTATGCTCTTTCCTTGGCCTTTATGCAGTCCTTAACTTCCTTTGTCAGCCACAGTTGCCTACCCCTGTCATTTGAGAACCTCTTCCTCTGTGGGACATATCTTTCCTACACCTATTAAAATAGGTTTACATTTTAATTTTATAATCATTACTACTGATGCCAGCTAAAATAGAATTCCCCAGATACAGTGGATTTGAACAGATTTTTCTCAATAATTAGTCCAGGCATCTGATTACTGGCCAAGAGATGTAACCATTATATAATCCCACTGTCCTGCCTTACTGGCAAAATCAGTTAACATGAGCTGTTTGTGTGTCTAAGTAGATTCTGGAAATACCTTTTATTATATTAAGTTTGGGAATTGTGTTATAGAGGGTGGAAATTGAAAGCTATCCTGCTAACTATATATTTTTTATTTCAAAGGTTGCATACTGCATTGAAATGAGCTACTTTGAAGTCTACAATGAGAAAATTCATGATTTGTTAGTTGGTGGACGTGGAAAAGCAGAAATAAAGCAATCTGTAAGTCTGAAGACAACAGTTCGGTTAGCTAAAGCTCATTCCTGATCAAATTATTTTGTATTTAAAAATTAAACTGTTTACAGCAGTTTAATTTTTAAATACAAAATAATTTGATCAAGAATGAGCTTTAGATTGCTTTTGCTCCCTTGCTGTTTTGATTTTTTAAAAATATACATTATTCCTTAGCTCAGCAGCAACAAGGGTGAGCCTATGTTTTACTGTTGAAGTAAACTGAATGTCTTGCATGTTCAATCTTTTTATTGTCTCTTTTAACCACTATGCTTTCCATAAATTGGGAAATGAAGATGGAGAAAAACAATTGTGCTGATTGAGATTAAACTAGGAAGCATTTACACAATGAAGGAGGTAAAAATTTGGAACCCATTTGCAAACAGTAGTCAGTTGAAATAGTTTTGATTCCTGTTAATTGAAGTTATTGCAAGGATGTGGGGCAAATGCATTGTATTAACCATGATGACTTTAAATAATTTCATAGGTTAGAGGGATAAATGTTCTTTTGTTCCAAAATAGTCACTGATAAACAAGATGAG
This sequence comes from Mobula birostris, assembly GCF_030028105.1. Lineage (NCBI taxonomy): Eukaryota > Metazoa > Chordata > Chondrichthyes > Myliobatiformes > Myliobatidae > Mobula > Mobula birostris. The sequence goes on from NC_092381.1 coordinate 73,928,598, forward strand.
ACATTTAAAAAATTCCTTAAAGTTTTGATTTTGGTCATTTCAGCTAGTGAAACTCGTGAGACAGCATGAAATAATGCCTGTTGGATCGATCTCTTCACGCCAACCCAATGGATCACAAAGCTAGCTGCTGTTCTTTAGCCAACACGCTGCCTGAGATTGGTTCACTTAATGGAAATTATTGATTAAATTTGGAATCCATCTGGTCTGCGTGGCTCATTGGATTAGATAAATCTGAGATTTCAGAAAATTGTTTCCTATTAACATCAGTAAAGATGGGATCTAATTGATTTCCCTGTAGAACTTGACTTCATTTGAAGAGTTAAAAGTGAGATTAATACTTTAGATTGTGCTGTAATATGTTTTTGTTATTTTGTTAAATCTTTTTGTTTTATGCAGCTGCGAGTGAGGGAACATCCAGTCTTTGGACCTTATGTGGCCAATCTCTCTTCGTAAGTCCATTGTTGATACTGAAGGGATTGTATATTGCACTCAAAGATACTTAGTCAAGCATGGTAATGGTAACAAGTTAGGAAAATAAAGGTTTAAAAAATCTGCAATGATAATTAAGAATTTGTCAGCAGGGGATAGAGTGAAAAATCATCCTGAAATCTTAGAATCAGAGACCGTTTAAAGAGACCCTTCAGTCCAGTGAATCTACGCCAGCTATAAAACACCTATTTACACTCATCCTACATTGATCCTGATTTTTATTCTTTCCACATTTCCATTGACTCCCTCCAGATTCTACCACTCACTAGGGCCAATTGATCTACCAGCCTTAACATCTTGGGGACATTAGAGGAAAACTTCGAAGTGAAACAGGGAGAATGCACAAACTCCACAGAGACAGCATCCAAACTCAAGATTGGACCTTGGTCACTGGAGTTATGAGGAAGCATCTCCACTAGCTGTACCACTGGTGTCAGCTCTTTCCTTTCCTTTGAAAAGATTTTTTTATCACATCGATTTTGTATTGTGCACTGGTATTGCTCATCAAAGATGAGCTTGAGCCCAGGATATTGCTCATCAAAGATGAGCTTGAGCCTTCATCCTTTCCATTCTTTCATTATTGAGTCTTTTATTGTGTAAAGCATTTAACTGTTTTACCACTGCCAACAGTATATCCCATTGTTGCTCAAAGTTTAAAAGTTAATGGACTGTGATGGATCTGCTTGCAAATATAGCTTAATTTAACATTTGCCAAGCCTAGGGTGCACTGCAGTGTTTCGCTCAGCAAAGTACCAACCACAGCATTTCTCTCCTGCCCAACTGGACTCTGTAGACTTCTACATATTTCCAAGAACTCTAGCTCAGAATTCTGTCTGTTGAACCAACCCATGTTAACCTAATACAAGTGTGACAAACCCATAGAAATCATTCAGGGAAAGAGGATTTTAATTTGCTTTAATTAATAATTTCAACAATTTCAATAATTAATAATTGTGCATTTAACTTATTATTTTAAAAATTTTTGGTAAGTGTATAATTGCATAACTGCAAACATTCAATTTAAGTAATACATTTGACATGCAGATGCCTGGCATTATGCTGTCAATGTTGTTTATCTTCTGTTAAGGCAGTGGCTCACATGTAGAGAGAAGTTAAATGATGCCCTGTGTGTTGCGCTGATGTGATTGGATTTGGGCTCTAATGGAAGACCATATCCTGGGCTCAAGCACTTGTCAAAATCTGGGTTGTGCAAGATCTAGTCCAGGTTTCTTGGTTAAAAGATTTTTCTCTCCCTCCATGTGCTCGCAAGCTTTTGAGTTGAATATTGTGGCCACAAATGCTTTTCAGATTTTGGACAAACGTTTGCTTAACACCAATTGTCTCCAAAGAATAAGTGGAATACAGATGAGGAAAAAGGCTAGATCTGTCTTTCTAATGAAGTAATTCATTTGTAGAGTTAAAGAATTATTGCAGCACACAGACAGAAGCCACTGAGCTCATGCTGCGACTGCACTAGCAATCCAGTTGGTTATATTCCCCAGCTCTTCCCCTTTTGTACTAAGTCCCGCATTTTCTCCTCTCTTTGCAATAGATCAGATTCTGTTTTGTTTTGAAAGCTGCAATTGAGACTGCTTCCACCTTTTTCAGTGGATCCCAGATTATGCCAACTTGCTGCTCAGAATTTATTTTAGCTTCATTCAGCCCTGTTTCTTAGATAGGCTGAAGTATTTGCTTCCACATTAAGCCAGAAGTTCCAAATTGGTGATCCATCCTGACATGGTTTTGAGTTCTCCAACACTGCAGAAGAAGGTCTTCAGCTAATTTGCCTCGCACCATAAGACATGCAGAAATAGTGGATAACAATACAAAACTAGAAGCAGGAATAGAACATTTTGCAACTTGTGCCAGCTCTGCCATTCAGTAAGAGCAGGGCTAATCTTCACCAATCCTTCATTGCTAGGAGTAAATCCTCAAAGCTCTCTACCTAAAAGGACCATGCAGTGTTTCAAGAAAGAGGCTCCCATCAATTACTCAAGGGATGGGAAATAAATTCCAAAAAATCTTTCTGATTTTTAAATAAAATAGTTGCAGTTGATTTATGTCATAACTTTGAATACTTCTGTCATAACATTTCTTAAAGATAATAATCCCAGTTTCTCCATTTACCCATGCAACAGTGCCCAGAAAAATGTTATTGAATCATATTTCTATTCAGCTGAGGTTCTCATGTCCTTTCTATAATGTGGTGGCTAGAATTGGATGCATGCCTAATTGCATTGGAGCCCCTCTTTTAGAGAGAATTGAATTGAGTAAACATTTAATATTCTCTAAATCTAAGGCATGAATAACTCAGGTAGATCAGGAATTTATTTTCCTTAGGAAGAACTAAACTGTGTCCTTTAGACTGTAAAATTGGTGTGCTTATCCATAATAACATAGGAAAAGGAATTCTTATTTTCCTTCACTTATTTAAATTTGCCAACTCATGCTTGTTTTACCATTGCTTGGAAATGAGATTCCAACATTTTGATTTAATTTCCTGAAGGGGACATGTTTTACACTAATGTCAACATTAACATGCAGTATTTTTTCCCTAGGAATGTTGTTACCTCTTACGCAGATGTTCATGTGAGTATTGTATCTGTTATTCCAGGTCTAAAGAAAACGGTCCTCATCTGTATTGCATGAAAGATTGTGTTTTCCTAATTTGTTCTGAATTATAACAACCAGTTATTGAAGGTGCCTTATATTTTAAAATCTTTCTTTATTAGGGATGGCTAGAATTGGGGAACAAACAAAGGGCCACTGCAGCCACAGGCATGAATGAAAAGAGTTCCAGGTCTCACTCAGTCTTCACACTCATCATGACACAGACCAAGGTACATTGTCAGTTCATTTAGATTTATCCAATGTAACTGCATTTTTAAGAAGACTTTTCCAATTATATTTAAGTTATATTTTCATTATTTTTGTAATTGGGTTCACCAGTTTTAGTCTACTTCATGAGTTTAAGGATGTGGGCCAGGGCAGGATTGATAATAACTGTATCCTACTGATCAAAAAGAATGCCTGATGCTGTAGTAGAGTGAACATTGAATTATCTGAAAATAAACAAGATAATAACTAATGGTCCTAGAATTATAATAGATCTTAACTATTAATTGGCACTTTTTGTGTTATATAATCTGAATACTATTTCCCCAGGTATGTTATTTCATGTGTTAATATTTGTGGATTTTGCTATTGAAGCATGGTTTCCATTTTGGAAAAAAGTTATCAAATATTAATGTTTAACCAAATTTGGAAGAAATGGTTTCAGTACAGGTTTAAATGTTATCCAGGTGTAAATGGAGGAGCACAGAGGATCAAAACTTATAAAGTCTTCATTTAGTAATAAATCATAACTTGAAGGGCAAATTTTCCATTTTTTAAATTGTCCAGAATGTGAGTAATTTATCTATTTTTTTGCTGTTCATGAACTGCAGCATTAGAATATGGTTCTTTTTATTTGTTTCGATATGCGCTGTCCATTCTTGCTCCTAGGTGCCGTATCATTCTGAAGCACTCCGGCATACTTCTAGTAAGATGCTTCAAACCTTTGTACATATCCTAATGATTAATTAACATTGACAAAATGAAATGAAATGTATTTTATCTACAGCTGATAACAGGTATTCTTCAGATGTGCAAGTTCAACTAGGACAGATGCATCACAATGAGTAATAAATGGCAACAATCTGATATCTGTGTGTAAATATGAAAGGCCAGTAAACATAATTTCAAAATGAGTGTTTGTAATAAAAAAACTATTCTACCTATTTAGGTATTTTTCAAGTTTTATTTTTTTTCTTCCTGCAGACTGAACTTGTAGATGGGCAGGAACATGAGCATTGTGTAACAAGCAGAGTAAACTTGGTGGATCTTGCAGGAAGTGAACGTTGTTTTACATCTCAGACTAGTGGCGATAGGCTCAAGGTAAACATTTTCTTGTTCTGTTTTCTATAACTGTGGTAAGGTTGTTGCTTGCCTGAACAATTCCCTGTTACCACCATCATTTCTTATAAATTCTGCTCCTACTGTTCTTTCTATTCAGGAGTAACGTTTGTCAGAACTTAAAGCTGTGTCTAGAATTACATTGCTGACACTGGTAATTTGACTCAACCACCCCAAGAGGTGTTAACCGCATGGCTACTTTCCCAAATGCCATTCCATCGAATATCCTTTAAATATCTTTGTTTCAAGATGATCTTATCTAACCTGCAAAATCAACCTGTCCTTTGCTTTAGTCACTACTTTTGTCTAGGGTGTCAGCCCAGGTTTTATGATGGCCACCTTGCCTTGGAATCTGAAGTTGCTGGTGCTATTCCCTTTCCTGAGTCAGGAATACCATAAATTCCGGTGTATAAGCCGAGAATTTGGCCCTAAATTTTGGTCCTAAAATTAGGGAGTCGGCTTATACAGAGGGTGCCAACTTTGGAAAAACGAATACATGGAAGTCAGGTTGTATTTATTGGCTGTTTTTGAGTCAAATTCGTTCCATTGTTGATGCACAAATTCTTTGAATGGTTTGTTTAAACTCACATCTAGTGGCTGGATCACGGACATCAAACCACCGGGGATGACTGCAATGTCCGTATTTTCAGCTTTCAATGCTGCTTTTGTCTCTGTTGTAGCGTGGATGTAATCACCGGAGAGACAGAGTCACTGGTAGATACAAAGCAGCTTCTTTATTCAACACAACAAGGTACAGCTGGCATCTTATGGACGGAGACGCTTTCCACAGAAAGGTCTGTTAGCTCAATGTGGGCTCGATATTTATATGCTAAACACAAAGGCAATCGCTACTTAAAAAGTTATAGACAATGCTTCCTATTGAAGCTACATACAAAATATCACACCATCCTTTCCTTCTGACGCCAACATGTTTGGGTTGGTATCCACAGCCTTTAGGAATGTAAGTTAAGTCTACGATGCATTTATTTGGCATTTCCTGTGCTAACATAGGAGACAATTGATATTTATAATGTATAGATAATACTGTCTTCGAAACTACAGCATCAGGTCAAACTATTGCGAGCATCTGCTATTCACACCCTTTTAGGAAGCGCATTGTCAAACAGTTAAAATAGAAGTCTGGTGTCCAAAGTCATTTAAATGTTTAACAAATCATCTACCCAAAAAACTCACTCTAACAGTCTTACCTGACAAGTGCACTTTGAACATGTCCCAGACAAGTAGTGACTTTTCCTTCCCGAAACCTTCTGAATGTTGATGCCACACCTCTATAACCCACTTCAAGCAACCCGCTTCGTCCATCTAGCAACGTTTTTGTGCGTAAACAGCAACACCCTGCGGGAGTTTTCTGAGCAATCTTTGTTTTTTGTCTCAACACAAGATCACGTCTATTCATAAATTGGATGCACCAACTTTGTGTAGCTTTGAAACTTTCGCTGACCTCACGGTGTTTTTCATCCCATTTCAACGCTTGAACTCGAATCATTTCTCTGGTAATAATGTATCCAGATGATTGCTGGTGATTCACCCACTCTAAAACCTTCTTCCAGTTCTGGCCACTGGCATGTTTTCCCACGGTTTGTACATTTCGTCTTTGGCATTTCCCTCAGCATGTATTCTGCCTTTCTCCACTCTCTCACTTGTTTCTCGTTTACACTGAACTTCTTAGCAGCTGCAGAATTATTTGTTCCTTTAGCAAAATCAACAACCTTCAGCCTGAAGCCAGCATCATATAACCATATAACAATTACAGCACGGAAACAGGCCATCTCGGCCCTTCTAGTCTGTGCCGAGCTCTTACTCTCACCTAGTCCCACCGACCTGCACTCAGCCCATAACCCTCCATTCCTTTCCTGTCCATATAGCTATCCAATTTAACTTTAATCGACAACATCGTACCTGCCTCAACTACTTCTGCTGGAAGCTCATTCCACACAGCTACCACTCTGAGTAAAGAAGATCCCCCTCATGTTACCCCTAAACTTTTGTCCTTTAACTCTGAAGTCATGTCCTCTTGTTTGAATTTTCCCCACTCTCAATGGAAAAAGCCTATCCACGTCAACTCTATCAATCCCCCTCATAATTTTAAACACCTCTATCAAGTCCCCCCTCAACCTTCTACGCTCCAAAGAATATAGACCTAACTTGTTCAACCTTTTCTCTGTAACTTAGGAGATGAAACCCATGCAACATTTTAGTAAACCTCCTCTGTACTCTCTCAATTTTATTGACATCTTTCCTATAATTCGGTGACCAGAACTGTACACAATACTCCAAATTTGGCTGTACTAAAGCCTTATACAATTTCAACATTACATCCCAACTCCTATGCTCAATGCTGTGATTAATAAAGGCCAACATACCAAAAGCTTTCTTCACCACCCTATCCACATGAGATTCCACCTTCAGGGAACTATGCACCATTATTCCTAGATTCCTCTGTTCTACAGCATTCTTCAATGCCCTACCATTTACCATGTATGTCCTATTTTGATTAGTCCTACCAAAATGTAGCACCTCACATTTTTCAGCATTAAACTCCATCTGCCATCTTTCAGCCATCATATCGCATTTGTTTTAATCTTTTGTACATGGTGGTCGCAAATTCAATACTGAGTACACGTACTGATCCCACCACCCTGTGTTATGTTTTAACGAGATTACGATGGGCGCTAAATGGTTTCATGGGGATTACATTCCAGAGGATTCTTTACCATTGGAGACCTAATCCAAAATTTCCCTCCCTGATTTATTTATTAAGAATTCGCTTATAATGCTCTACAATGTGTAGGCCTGTTTTCTTAGCAGGTATTGGTTCACAAAATTTCCAGGTTCCGGATTCAGCAAAGCTGAGTACTGGCATGTGAGATCTTGTGATCTTTTCTGGCTAAATCAAAAATCTCTACAGAAGGGGGTCGGCTTATACAAAGGTAACATGAAAAACTCACTCCTTTAACCTTGAAAATGGGGGGTTGGCTTATACTCCGGATTGGCTTATACATCGGAATATACGGTACAAATGTCTAGGCTGGCATTTTGAAACAGTGCTGAGAGAATGCTTAATGGAGTGAGTATATTTTGTTGAGGTATTAAACCATGACCCTTTCTACTCACTTGGGACATGAAATATTGTATGACATGACTTAAATAAAAGTTGCATATTATTGTTGTTGACCATTATTTCTAAAATCTTTTCTTGCCATTATGCTATTGTGGAATCTGATTGGCAGACAAGTCATACACATATTTCTTATGATAGAATGGTGTCTGCACTTTTTATTGCAAAGAATCCAGAGATCATTTTTGGATAACCTGAAGTCTTGAAAAGTGCAATATAATACCAATGTTTTTTCTTTAGTATTCCACAGCCTTATACCTAAAATAACATATTCCTCTGCTATTTGTCTTAAGCCTCTTTCATTTAACATTATTTGTTCATCACCATTCAGTTTTTGAACATTGCACTGTTCAAATTGCCTTTTGGAGATTACTCATGCCTTTCAATACTCTCTGTTTGCAATGTGACTTGGATTGAAATCTGTGGGTATAAACACATGGCAACATGTCTATTTTTTTTGATTGTTGCCTGTCTGTAACATTTGCTAGTTTTTATTCTATTTGGAGCATTCCTTTTGAGTTGTATTTTTCCCAAAATATCTGCCCCCTCCTAACCAAGAATTGCCACTTGGCCTCATGTTGTCCTAATTGAGAATTGTATTGGCTATCCTTCAGTGTCACTTCAGTGACTTCTGAGAATGACACTTTTCTGAAAGCATTTGTGTTACATGAGTTCCAACGGTTCTTAAAAGGTCACTTTCTAGAAGGCAATGACGGCTAGGTAAAAATGCCTGTGTTACCTATAACTCAATTAATTTTTGTCTTTGCTGGAAACAGTTTTGATGGGAGAACATGGATTGATTTGATCCAAATCATTTTTCTCAATGATTTGAATGGGTGCTTTGAAATCTAGGGAGAGTGTTATTCTGTGAAAGAATGCCAAGATTGGTTCACTTTTGTCGGTGTATTTGTAGGACTTTTAGAGACAACGTTGGTGGTATCTTGACAATGCTTTCGGATGCTTGCTGTGGATAGTCTCTGTCTCAGAAATTTACAGGAAGGCAGGGATCATGAACCATTCCAGGTTTGAAGTCTCAATCTACAAACACTTTTTCTCCAAAAACCAAAGGCTGTGTTGATGAATTGAATATGAAGCTTTTATTTTGAGGTGACTGTTGGAAGTGTCCACAGTGTACTGTTACTCATTGTGGATCTTGCTGGTCACAGGATGTTGTTGTGGAGTGAAACAGAGTGGACCTTTCTTTTGCACGTGCTGACTGCAAGGCCATTTTTTTTGTGTATTCCAGAGAATGAGTCGGTGATGATTTGAAGCTTCACATCTGAATATGTGGATATACAGCCATTGTCTTTGTACTGCACCACTGACAGAAATGCGGTGGTCTTATTCTGGACATGAAAAGATGTATATTAAGCTCCTTCTCATGTCGTTTAGATTAACTTGGCTTCAGAGGCAAAATTATGATTAACGAAATGGAGAAAAGTACCGAACAATTTTGTCGGGAGGTAAACTTGATAAAGATGCTGCAAATTCTTTCTTGATTAATGTCGTCTAAAGCTTTTGTAAGGTCAAAAAAGCCATGTCTGGTAGTTGATGCAGCTCCTTGTATTCCTCTTTGAGTTCATATCTGCTCGGCCACTTGATGGGCAGAGTCCACGTTACCAAAGAGAGGTAGCTATTTTCCTGCTGAGAAAGCAGGTTGAAAAAGACCCTAGTAATGACTCTCTCTGTGGCATGCATGTTTTTGCTTCAGTCAAATTGTCTCCTTTCTCAAATGCTGGCTGTAATTGCTGGTTCTGAATTACCATGATTTGTACCTTTTTCAGATGGAGGAAACAAAGTTGTACATCTGTGACTGAAGTTCTTTTCCAAATTTTAGATCTTCAATTCCAAAGTTCTTATTGATTATTTTTGTTTGTACAGTATGTGGACTTTTCAAGTTGTTGGTCAGGGTGAATAAGATGATTTGCTGTGGAATGGTGACAGTGTGTTCATGTCAGAGGCAGAGTCAGAGTTGATGCTGTTTTTCTGCATATTCCTTCCAGTGAATGCTGAGGGGCTGTTTGTTCTTTATATACTCATCTTTGTTTTTGGTTCTCAGTTGGTAGGATCCTTGGATCCTTTTTAGTGCTTGTTGTGGAAGCTTTTTGATTTGCTGATCCTCCTGCCTCATCTGTTTCTTTTTGATTGTTTTCCTGTTGGATGTCAGTCTTCAGGTACCAATAGAAGTGTTTCTTTTCAGAAACAACATGATAGAGTTTGTAATCTTGGAACCTTGGATTTTGGTTAATTGATTCCTACTTATGGTAAATCTTGTAAAACTAGTTCTAATGTTTACTAATGGAAAGGTCAAGAATCTGTACACAGATCTAATTATGGTGGACTCAGCAATCTAAGCCCTTTGGATACTTTGCCACTTCTTGTTTATGAGTCATCAGGCTATATGTGAGTTGCTGTTTTGAAAGAGCTATGCTGATGGGGGTCCTTGAGACGTTTCAGTGCTGATTTTCTTGTGGCAATCTTGCTATTACCTTGGTTGTTTGAGTCCATGCTGATGGAGATAACTGAACAAGTATATTGTGGTCTTTCCAATAGCTATCTGTACTGTCATAGCACTGGTGATACAATTCCCCTGTGATCTCTCACCTGGATCAGCTGTATTGCCACAAAGTATTGAATTTGTCTTTCTTGTGAAATGTTCTCCTATTTCTTTAATTTCGCTAGATCTGATCCATTTATTCATACATATATTCTCTTTCTCCCACCTTCCTGAGTTGAGGCAGGTACAATAGGTACATGAATAACAAAGGTGTAGAAGATCAAACATGGGCGAGTAAAATCTGCTTGGGTGGCCATTTGTTTGGCTTGGATCAGTTGTGGTGAGGGGCCTATTTTTTTTTTTTGCTATAGGTCTCTGGCATGATGACCCCTGCCAGAGGGAAAAGTGCAATTTTCTGATGCTTTGCATCTGACGCTTAGACCATTTAGCCCTTCAGTGTGAAAAAAACAAAAATCTCATCTTTATTACAGGAGGGTGTGAGCATAAATAAGTCTCTCTTCACACTGGGAAAGGTTATTTCGGCACTTTCGGAACACTTTCAGTCTAAGAAGAAAGTTTTTATCCCTTATCGGGAATCTGTTCTAACATGGTGAGTATAAATCATAGTATATTACTGACAATGAATATTGAAGGCATTTTTGTGGCCCATAGCATTTAATTTTTTGGTTTTATTGATATGATTTTAATCTTGGAAATTGATTTTTTTTTGTAAAAGGGTGAATTCTTTGTTTAAAATGGTGAAAAGAAGATGCATTATAAACTAGCATTGAAGTGATTATTGAAGATTGTGCATGGCAATATTTTACCATTCTCTGTAGCTAGTATTTTCTATATGTGTTTTCATTTGGGATACTAATTTTCTTTATGACCTTAATATGCTGCAGGTTACTGAAGGACAGTCTTGGTGGCAATTCAAAAACAGCTATGATAGCTACTATCAGCCCTTCTGCCTCTAATGTGGAGGAAACTCTAAGTACACTTCGATATGCCAAGCAAGCTCGTCAAATTATCAATGTTGCAAAAGTGAACGAGGACTCAAGTGCAAAATTAATTAGAGGTTAGCTGATGTTTCTTATTCAAATGAACTTGTACAGTATGTGCTTTGCTTTCCAATCTATTAATGTTTAACTTTTTAAAATTGATATGAGCTTGTTATTAAAAATGCAGTTCAAAATCTTTGAAAAATTAACTTAGTAACTTTGGCAACAACCAATCTGCTGGAGCAACTCAGGATCAAACAACATCCATAGGAGGAAAGGAATTATTCATGTTTCTGGTCGAAACCCTGTATTATGACCAATATTCTAGCCCATTCTCAAATATAAAACTTAGGAGGAGGGTGAATGCACTGTAACTTCATTTTTATATACAACTTTAAGTCATTGGCCATTAGAATTTAACACTATAAATTCTCTTCCCGAGCTTGTGTTGCAGTTTAAAATATACACTGCTTTTCACATTAGTGTGTACTTGGGAGCTGTGTATTACGCTTGATGCCACTTGCTAATCACAATAATAGAACATGGAAAAATACAGCGCAGATCAGCTCCTTTGGCCCTCAATTTTATGTAACCTTACTGTAGGATCAATCGGACCAAGGGCAGTAAGGTTGTTTAAGCCTGAATGCTACTCTGTGGAATTTAACATTTGCATGTTTTGTTTAACCTACAATATGGAAAGGAGAGAAGATAGTTAACTTCAATCTGAAATAAAAATTGATTGTGAAAATTGCTTGCAGCAATTGAAATTGACTTTGAACCCACTTTTTAAACAGTGTCGTTTCACAAGCTTGCAGTTTGATGAGAGCTTTACTCGATATGAAGGGAAACAGTCAACCCCTCAACTGTCCAGCAAGTGGAGCTGTGTGTTTGTTTTTGTTTGTATCATTTTGTTGGATATGTCATGATTTACTTCACGAAAGTTTAAGTGAAATTTATTATTGTATTTATTTCTACTTAAACATTAAAACTTCTTTTGTTTTTGTTATATTTGTTGTAATTTGACAAATAAGCAAGATAAGTTGTTGAAACTGATTCAAACTTCTTTCCTTTAATTTCTTGCTGAACCAGAGCTGAAATTAGAGATTGAAAAGTTGAAAGCTGCTCAGATGAGTAGCCAAGGAATTCAGTCTGAGAAATATAAATCATCCCAACGAGAAATTGAGGCCTTAAAATTGAAGCTTCGTCAACAGGAGAGAGAAATTGCAGAGGCACATAGGTAAGGTAATGAATTTGAAGCACAAGAGAGATAAATGATGAGAGAGAATTTGAGTTTGAAGAAATAACAAACAGCATAGACAAAGGAGAATCGGTTGCTGTTATTGTTCCTTGGATTTTCAAAAGGCCTTTGACAGGGTGCCGCACATGAGGCTTCTTAACAGGCTACGAGTCCATGGTATTACAGGAAAGATTCTAGCAAGGATAAAGCAGTTACTGATTGGCAAGAGGCAAAGAGTGGGAATAAAAGGAGCCTTTTCTGGCTGGCTGCGGGGCCTAGTAATGGTCCATAGGGGTCTGTGTTGGAACCAATTCTTTTTACAGTATATATCAATGATTTGGATGATGGAATTGATGTCTTTGTTGAAAAGTTTGGAGATGATATGAAGATAGGTGGCGTGGCAGGTGGTATTGAGGAAGTAGAGAGGCTACAGAAGGCTTTAAACAGATTAGGAGAATGGGCAAAGAAATGGCAGATGGAATACAGTTTTGGGAAGTGTATGATTTAGTGGCCATTACAGAAACCTGGTTGCAAGTGGAGACGACTGGGAATTAAATATCCAAGAGTATCAGGTAATACGGAAAGATAGGCAGGAAGGCAGAGGAGGTGGAGTGGCGCTCTTGATTAGGGATGAGATCAGGGTGATTGTGAGAGACGATATAAGATCTACGGAGCAGAGTTTTGAGTCCATCTGGGTAGAGATTAAGGATAGTAAAGGGAAAAAATCACTGGTGGGTGCTGTCTATTGGCTATCTAATAAAAATATTGTAGTGGCAGAGGTGATTAACAAAGAGGCTTGTAAGAACGGAACGGCAGTTGTCATGGGGGATTTTAACTTCCACATAGATTGGATGAACCAGGTTGGTCAAGGAAGTCTTGAGGAGGACTTCATAGAATGCATCCGTGATGGCTTTTTTGAGCAGCATGTTAGTGAACATACAAGGGAAAATACTATCTTAGATCTAGTCCTGTGCAATGAGATAGGTAAGATTAACGATCTTGTAGTCAGGGATCCTCTTGGAAAGAGTGATCATTGAATTTTGCATTCAGATGGAGGATGAAATAGGTCTAAAACTAGTGTATTATACTTGAACAGGGGAGACTACAACAGGATGAGTAGGGAGTTGGCTAATGTAGATTGGGAGCACAGGCTATTTGGTAGGACAGTTGAGGAACAATGGAATACTTTCAAAGAGATTTTTCACAGTGCTCAACAGAAGTATATTCCAGTCAAAGCAGTAAGTTTGGGGAGAACCAGCCTTGGATAACTAAGGAAATAAAAGATAGTATCAAATTAAAAGCTCGTGTGTACAAAGTCATAAAGAGTAGTGGGAGACTGGAGGATTGGGAAAGCTTTAAAAAGCAACAGAGAACAACTAAACAAGAAATAAGGAAAGGGAAGATAGAGTATGAAAGTAAATTAGCACAAAATATAAAAACAGCAAATATATAAAGCAGAAGAGGGTGGCTAAAGTCAACGTAGATCCCTTGGAAGATGATAAGGGGAAATTAATATTGGGTGATAAGGAAATGGCTGAGGCATTGAATGACTATTTTGGGTCAGTCTTCACGGTGGAGGACATGTCTATAATATGCCAAGGAAGGATGTTGTGGACGAAATGGGAGGTGAGGACCTTGGTAAAATCCACTGTCACTGAAGAGATAGTGATGAGCAAACTGGTGGGCCTGAAGGTAGATAAGTCCCCTGGTCCTGATGGGATGCATCCCAGGGTGCTGAAGGAATTGGCAGAGGTTATAGTAGACGAGTTGGTAATCATTTATCAAAACTCTCTAGACTCTGGACAGGTCCTGGCAGATTGGAAGACAGCAAATGTCACACCACTTTTTTAAAAAGGATGTAGGCAAAAGAGGGGCAACTATAGGCCAGCTAGCTTAACATCTGTAGTCGGGAAAATGCTTGAAGCTGTCATTAAGGAAGAGACCACACCAGGAGTACTGTGTGCAGTTTTGGTCTCCAAATTTGAGGAAGGACATTCTTGCTATTGAGGGAGTGCAGTGTAGGTTCACAAGGTTAATTCCTGGGATGGCGGGACTGTCATATGTTGAAAGATTGGAGTGACTAGGCTTGTATACTCTGGAATTTAGAAGGCTGAGAGGGGATCTTATTGAAACATATAAGATTATTAAGGGATTGGACACGCTGGAGGCAGGAAGCATGTTCCCGCTGATGGGTGAGTCCAGAACCAGAGGCCACAGTTTAAGAATAAGGGATAGGCCATTTAGAACGGAGTTGAGGAAAAATTCTTTCACCCAGAGAATGCTGTGCCCCAGAAAGCTGTGGAGGCCAAGTCTCTGGATGCTTTCAAGAAAGAGATGGATAGAGCTCTTAAAGATAGCGGAATCAAAAGTTACGGGGATAAGGCAGGAACTGGATACTGATTGTGGATGATCAGCCATGATCACAGTGAATGGTGGTGCTGGCTTGAAGGGCCGAATGGCCTACCCCTCCACCTATTGTCTATTGTCTAAATAGCGAAACATTTAGAAGGGAGTGGTTCCATTAGACAGACGCAACATGGATTCAGAAAGGGCAGGTCCTGTTTGACAAACTAACTGGAGTTCTTTGAGGACATAATGAATGCAGTGGATAGAGAGGAACAGGTGGATGTTGTATACTTGGATTTCCAGAAGACGTTTGATAAGGTGCCGCACAAGAGACTTATAAATAAGATACGGATGCACGGAGTCGGAGGAAGTGTATTGGCATGGATAGTGGATTGGTTAACCGATAGAAGGCAGAGAGTTGGAATAAATGGGTGTTTCTCCAGTTGGCAGTCTGTGGTGAGTGGGGTGCCGCAGGGGTTGGTGCTGGGCCCGCATCTGTTTACCATTTACTTTGATGATTTGGAAGAGGGGACTGAGTGTAGTGTAGCAAAATTTGCTGATGACACTAAACTGAGTGGAAAAGCAAATTGTGCAGAGGATGTGGAGAGTCTGCAGAGGGATATAGATAGGTTGAGTGAGTGAGTCAAGGTCTGGTAGGTGGAATACAACATTGGTAAATGGGAGATCATCCACTTTGGAAGGAATAATAGAAGAGCTGATTATTATTTAAATGGTGAAGGATTGCAGCATGCTGTTGTGCAGAGGGACTTGGGAGTGCTTGTGCATGAATCACAAAAAGTTGGCTTGCAGGTACAACAGGTTATTAAGAAGGCAAACAGAATGTTGGCCTTCATTGCTAGAGGGCTTGAATTCAAGAGCAGGGAGGTCATGCTGCAACTATACGGGGTACTGGTGAGGCTGCACCCGGAGTACTGTGTGCACTTCTGGTCTCCATACTTGAGGAAGGATATACTGGCTTTGGAGGCAGTGTAGAGGAGGTTCACCAGGTTGATTCCACAGATGAAGGGGTTAACTTATGAGGAGAGATTGAGTTGCCTGGGACTATACTCTCTCGAGTTCAGAAGAATGAGAGGGGATCTTATAGAAACGTACCAAATTTTGAAAGGGATAGATAACATAGAAGTAGGAAAGTTGTTTCCATTGGTAGGTGAGACTAGAACTAGGGGACATTGCCTCAAGATTCAGGGGAGAAGATTTAGGATGGAGATGAGGAGAAACTGTTCTTCTCAGGGAGTGGTGAATCTGTGGAATTCTCTGCCCAGGGAGGCACTTGAGGCTTCCTCACTAAATATATTTAAGAAACAGTTAGATAGGTTTTTTACACAGTAAGGGAATTAAGGGTTAAGGGGAAAAGGCAGGTAGATGGAGCTGAGTTTACAGACAGATCAGCCGTGATTTTATTGAATGGCGGAGCAGGCTTGATGGGCTGGATGGCCTACTCCTGCTCCTATTTCTTATGTTCTTATATTCTAGTCCTCTTGAACATAGGATCTAATGTTGAGACTTTATAAAACACTGGTGAGGCCTCACTTGGAGTATTGTGCACAGGTTTGAGCCCCTTATCGGAGAGGGTTTAAAGGAGATTCACGAAAGTGATTTCAGGATTGAATGAATTGTCATATGAAGAGCTTTTGATGGCTCTGGGCCTGTATTCACTGGAATTCCAAAGAATGAGGGGTGATCTCATTGAAAACTATTGAATGGTGAAAAGCCTTGATAGAGTGTATGTGGAGAGGATGTTTCCTATAGTGGGAGAGTTTTAAGACCAGAGAACCCAGCTTCAGGATAAAGGGGCGTCCTTTTAGAATGGAGATGAGGAGGATTTTCTTTAGCCACAGAGTGGTAAATCTGTTAAATTCTTTACCACAGGCAGCTGTGAAGGCCAAGTCTGAATGTATATTTAAGGCAGAGTTTGATAGATTCTTGATTGGTCAGGACATGAAGGGATACAGGGAGAATGCAGGGTACTGGGCTGAGAGGAAAATTGGATCAACTATGATAAAATGGCAAAGCAGACTTAATGGGCCGAATGGCCTAATATTGCCCCTATGTCTTATGGTCTTAATCTTGCTAAACTCCACTCACTATTTGGTGCATTTGGACATTTAATCTGAAAACCTTGTTACCCATCCAATTCCCCCCCCCCCCCCATTATTTTAATGTATCCCTTCATTTTGGCTTGCTTAATACAGTATTGATTGTATTATAGACTGTAATGCATTGCCTTCTCTCGTGCTATCTCTGATTTGCAGAGTTTAAGCAATCTAGCTCTTCTACTTTATTCTTCATTGCACTTTGTGTTTATTACCTGACTCGGTTCTATCTTCTCTCAATTTTTTGCCCTTTTTCAATCATTTAGCCACTGCTTTAATAAACTTCATAATTCTCTCTATTGTATGACTATATCTGGGGTCAGGTGAACTGAATGCTTTTCTTCATGTAATCATGGGAAGGGAGTGATGACATTAGCCATGTTACATTATTGACACTTCTGTGACAAATGTACCACAGCTTTATTGTAGTCAAATGATATTCATTGTGCCACCTTTAGGAAATGGAGGGAAAAGTTGGACCAAGCAGAGGAGAGAAAGCTGGAAGAAGCGAGAGAACTGCAGGCTAGCTTTTTTTCATTCTTTCACTTTGATTTTAATATTATAGGATAATAATTAAATATTTCATGCTGAAAGAAAAAAATGGTCAGTTTCGTTCTGGACACACAAAACCAGAAGCCACAATACAGTGCGATTTATTTTTTTCCCAACACAGCAACTAATAAATCTACTTAAATTGTCACTGTGCACAAAATTTTGCCTTTTTCTGATGCGTTCAGAATTAGTGATGCTCTTGTAGTTTTATGGGAGGCACTCTGTGCACTTTAGTAATACTACTGAATAGCTGCCCAGTCAGCGAATTTAGGGTTTTGGTCTGTCACGTTACTGGAGAATATTAGCAGAAGTACCAAATGAAATGACCCCTCAAGTTCTATAAACATTGCAGGCATTGCTGCCTTTGCTGTAGATTTGTCTGGGATTAGTTACTGAATCTTAAAACTTACTTCAGATCTGCATCTTTGTAATAATGTTCCATAGTTGAAGGCATAGTTTTCAAAAATCTTTCAAATATTTTGGCTAATTATAAGTTGTTGATAAGGAAATACATATTTTTGAAATTATCAGAGAAAAATGAATTTCTTAAAAATTTTGCTATACATATAATGATCATATTGATCATAGAGGAAGAATATTTTACTTGCTAACAGTAAGCTGTTTCTGCAGAAAGCGGGAATCACTTTTAAAGTGGATAACAGTTTGCCAAACCTGGTCAATTTGAATGAAGATCCACAGATTTCTGAGATGCTCTTGTATATGATAAAAGAAGGTCAGACAAGAGTGGGAAAACAACAGCCATACTCCAAGCACGACATTCAGCTGTCAGGGGCACTCATTGCTGATGATCATTGGTGAGATTCAGAATTTTGAACTTGCTGTGTGCTAAATATAAACAGAATTATGGCATATTTTTCTGATTAAAATTTTCCTTTTGGTTTGGGAATTAAATTTAGTTGAAGTTAAAATTTGAATTTTATGGATCACATCCCTGTGGAACATGTTAAATGTCTAGGCATTTTGATTGCAGCACCTCATAAAACAGCATTTCCTAGGCAAACATTAAATTGATTGCAAGTGAAAAGATCTCACATTTAAACACTGTATCTCTTAACTGTTTCATAATAAAGTTGTAACATAGTATTATAGAAGGATATAGATCAGATGAAAAGTCGGGTGGAGTACTGGTAGAATTAAACTCGCTAAGTGCCAGGAATAGTACAGCACAGGAAAGGACCTTTAGGCCCACAAAATCATACTGAACTAATTAAGCTAACGACAGCTAATTCCCTTCTGCCGACATATGGTTCGTATTCCTCCACTCTGCATATTCATGTGCTTATGTAAGAGCCTCTTTATTATATCAGCTGCTGCCACCACACCTCCATTCGTGTAGAGGGGCAAAAGAGTTGGCGTGGACATAGTACGCTTCAATAAGTGCTGTACAACTTATCACACCAAAGATGACTAGTTAGCTCATTAACTCTGCTAACAGTAGTCCAATCAGGTAAAAAAATTAACCCTGCTGAGTTCCTACAGCATTTCCAGCATCTGCAGAATCTCTTGTGTTTTAAAAAAAAATCTTTCTCCACACTTTGCTTGCTGTGAGTGAATCTCCAAAACTAATAGAGGCACGTAATGTTTAATACCTTGCTAAAGGTGGTAGATTTTATCTTGGTAAACACGAGGAATTCTGCAGATGCTGGAAATTCAAGCAACACACATCAAAGTTGCTGGTGAATGCAGCAGGCCAGGCAGCATCTCTAGGAAGAGGTACAGTTGACGTTTCGGGCCGGGACCCTTCGTCAGGATTTTATCTTGGGTTTAAGTAAACAACAGTGCTTTCTTTAAAGTTGACACTGAAGTGGCAACCTTTATTTACTTAAAACTGTACTGTTTTTATACCCACCTGATGTAGGTTGACACTGAATGATTTTTCTGGGAAGGCTGGATTGTTTTTTTTTTAATTCCAGAAGGATCCGAAGTGGCTTTTATTCTTTCCTTTAAAAGAAAAACAAAATCCCCTTGAATGCACGTTATGAATGTGAGAGTGAAATTATGCTGAATTAGAACCTTAATATATTTTTAAGTATCAATTTGTTTTTCTAAAAGTATTCAGATGTATAATCCTTTCATTAAAATAATCCATGCATTGTTTTCACTTGCAGTGTGATACAAAGCTTAAAAGGTACAGTTAGCATTGCACCAATAGGCGATGCAAATACATATGTCAATGGACATCTTATAAAGCAATCAACTGTGCTACATCATGTAAGTAACTTCTAATGCAGAATGCATTAGCTGAACAACCTTTCTCTGTATTCTTTATCAAATTGATTTAAAGTTAATGCTATTTTTCTTGAGATCCGTCATAGATTTATTTTGCCCTTAACCTTAGACCCTAAGATAGTGGTCGCCATCCGGTCGATCTTTGAGACTTTCCCAGTAGATCCCGAAAAAAAAAAAAAAAGAAGAAAAATAAATACACAAATACATTATGCCTGACAAACCTTTTGATGCAAAAGCAAATTTTACCCCTAGAGTGCATATGTGAGTCATTTTTAACTCACACTTAGTTGCTTTCCCTGGTTATTGTGTTTCTCTTTTTCCGCTGCTCAGCGTCGTGAGTCACGTGTGCTGACATCATGTGACTATTGCCGCTGTCTGTCAAATTTCCATGGAGCGTAGGAGAGCTTTATTTATCTTAAACATAAATGAACAAACGGGCAAACTGTCCGATGGTGTGTGGGTAAAAATGACTCACTTATGCATTCATGACTTAACCAAAATTTGATCAACTTTAATCGGTTTTGACTCTATTATGCTGCTATTTATATTACGTCAGTTATGCAAAAGTTTGATCAATTGTACTGCTCTTTGTTTCTTTTGAATTTTTTGCCTTTGATAGCGTGAATTCATGTTTAGCATTTTGGATAATGTGCTAGTAACTAGCATTAATCTTAGTTCTTACTGAAAAGTTAGTGCCTCTCTCTCTCGATGTAGCTGTTGTATTTTTTTCAGCGTAGCTTGTGCTGCATCAAAGTGACCAATTAGATTAGATAAGAGTATAGACTGTTGCAAACATCAATATACGCCACTTGCTGGTGATATCCTGCAAGGTAGCTAGCTATCATTGCGGAGGCTCCACGAAATAAGGCGAAAGCATACAAATTTCATCCAGAATGGGAAGAAGAATTTCTATTTACCTTGGTGAAAGACGAGTGTGTATGTATGTTGTGCCACCAAACACAAGCACTGACTAAGGGAGGGAATCTGGAGCGGCACCACAACACCAACCACCAGAAATTTAAAGGCACCTACCCCCAAAGAGCGCAATCTGTGCCAAGAAAGTTGAGGAGCTGAAATCGGGGTTGAAGGCCCAGCAATCGTTTTTCACAAAACATGCTGCTCAAAATAAGGCTGCTATTGAAGCATCATTTCGTGTAAGTCACCTTTTGGCTAAACACAAGAAGCCTTTTACATATGGCGATTTATTCAAGGAAGCAATGGCCATTACTGCAGAGACCGTTTTTAATGACTTTAAAAACAAAAACGACATCAAAACCGCAATACGTAATGTACCGCTTGGCCCTGCAACAGTGACAAGGAGGGTGGAGTCACTGTCAAAGGACATGAATTGACAAGTGTTAAAGGGCTTGTCACTCTGTGAATATTTTTCACTACAGTTCGATGAATCCCTGTATGTAATGCAAACAGCTCAGCTTGTTGTATTTGTCAGAATGGCTTTCCAGGATTTTACAACAAAGGAGGACTTCCTCACTCTTTTGCACTTAGAGGAGAGAATGAGAGGTGAGGATATTTACAATGAGTTTAAAAAAATGTCCGTGAAAATGACATCCTCATTCATAAGCTGGTGGCAATTACTACTGATGGGGCCCCAGCAATGCACGGTGTGCGCTTTGGTTTTATAGCACTGTGCTGTAATGACCCTGATTTTCCTAACTTCCTGAATTATCACTGTGTGATTCATCAGCAGGTCTTGGCTGGGAAGGTCATGGACTTTTCTCATGTAATGACACTGGTGGTCAAACTGATAAACTTTATTCAAGCAAAACCGCCTCAGCACCACCTATTCAAGGTGTTATTGGATGAGCTCGATGCTGCTTATGGAGACATACTTCTTCATACTGATGTTCTGTGGTTGAGTCACAGCAAAGTGCTGCAATGATTTGTTGACTTGCCGCCTGAGATAAAGACTTTTCTGTCGACAAGAAACGAGGAGCACGAGGAACTGTCGGATGATGCGTGGCTACTGGATTTAGGGTTTCTGACAGACCTAACGGCTAAATTAAATGCACTTAACAATGAACTCATGGGAGAAGACCAACACCTAACCCACATGATAAGTGCAGTAAATGCGTTTAAGGCCAAGCTCGGTATTTGGATTTCAAATTTAAAGAACGGGAGGCTGACACACTTTCCCAACTTAGAGAAAATGTTACAGGCCATCAAGGAAAAAAATGCTTTTCGCCCTGAGCTGTGCTGTGCTTACCTAGACGAACTGGCAATAGAGTTTGATCGGCGTTTTGGGGTGTTAAACATCATGAAAGATATTGCTGCATTTACTTCAAACCCATTTCTGCCAATCGATATAGAACAGATAGCAGCCAAATTCCAGCAAGTATTTGGTGTGCCAAGTGATATTGAAATGGAAATACTGTAATTGATTTGCAAAATGACGTTGAGCTTAAAGCAAGATCAGGGGACGGTGACTTTTGGGGGCTTGTCGCAGAGAGAAGTTTCCTCAACTCGCCACGTGCACTAAAAGTCAGTGCCTACTTCGGGTCAACTTATCTGTGTGAAATTGCATTTTCACAGATGAAAATTATTAAATCTAAGTACAGCAGCTGTCTTACTGACAGACACTTCACAGACTGTCTCAGACTGGCTGTCTGTAGTTATGAGCCAAATTTCAGGGAACTAGCAGAAAGTATTCAGCCCCAGTCATCACACTGAGTGCAACAGTCAATTTTTATTCATTTATTTTTCGTATTGAAATAAAATTAAATCATGAAACTTAGAATTAAAGGTATGAAGTATTGTAATATTCTTAAAGAAAGACAGCCATGGCCTGTTTGATATTCTAGTTACGGTGTTTTCTTGGTTGAATTCATTTGAAAGTTTGACAAAAGCATTTTATGCCCAAATAAAAGGCCTCAAGTTGGAAGTCCAGTCTGAGTTGTTTTTTCTCTAAACGATTTAGGAGGTCAATCTTGCCTTTCACTATGGCAGAGGTAGGGGATCTTGGGCTTAAAAAGGTTGGCGACCACTACCCTAAGACATAGGAGCAGAATTAGGCCACTCCGCCCATTGAGTCTGCTCTGCCATTCCATCACTGCTGATTTATTATCCCTTTCAACCCCATTCTCCTGCTTTTCCCCTCCATAACTTTTGATGCCCTTTTGAGCCTATCAACCTTCGCTTTAATGGCCCAATGACTTGGGCTTAATAGCCATCTGGCAATGAATTCCACAGATTCACCAACCCTCTGGCTAAAATAATTCCTCACTTCTGTTCTAATTGGATGTCCTTGTATTTTGAGGCTTTGCCCTTTGGTCCTAGACTTCCCCACTCCCCCACGTTCTCTACACATCCACTCTATCTAAGCCTTTCAGTATTTAATAGGTTTCAATAAGATTCCCCTCCCATTCTAAACTCTGTGAATACAGGCCCAAATCCAGCAAAGGCTCCTCATATATTAACATTTTCATCCCCGGAATCATTCTCGTGAACCTTCTCTGGACCCCTCTAATGCCAGCATATCTTTTCTTAGATAAGGGGCCCAAAACTGCTCACGGTACTCCAAGTGCAGTCTGACCATTGCCTTATAAACCTTCTGCGGACATATGCAGTAATGACATAACAAAGGAGAGCTTCAAATAGGTTTCTTGCTTATCCTTTCAGGGAGGGAAATTGAGTGTCATTGGCAGAATAGAGAGTGGAACAGGATGAAAGTTGGACAAAAACATACTCAGCCAGTCAAGCAGCATCTGTGGAGGCAAGGGGTTGGTTGATTATTATCCTGCATCTGAACTGAGCTGGAAATGGAATGATTCATGGTGTAAAGCAATAGGTACAGCAATGTGGGATAGAGGATGGGTAGTTTTAGGTGGAACCAGTTATTGAGGGGACACATGGAATCAGATGGGAGAAGAGAGGATGAACAGAGGTGGGTAGGTGATGGTGGAGCCAGGTGGGGAAGGGAAGGTGCACAGGGAATAGAAGAGATTAACAAAGGGAGACAAAAAAAAAAACAATGGACAGATGAGTGTGTGTGGGAGGAGAAAACCAAAGGAGTTGATTAGGATTAATTATATTTCTCTGGGAACACTGGTTAAATGATTATGCATAAATTGGAAAACATTACAGTTGAAGTAAAATGTTTAGTATAATTATAAATGTATATTGTACATTTTAAAGGGAGACAGAGTAATACTTGGTGGTGATCATTACTTCAAATTTAATCATCCATTGGAAGTCCAGAGTGGACAAAGAGCATCTTCTGGGAATGCACTCCTTGGAGATCCTCCAAAAGACTTTGAATTTGCAAGAGATGAACTTCTTCAAGCTCAAAGGGCAAGGTAAAATAAAATCTTCACAGCTGTTTCTGAAAATTTGGTTAACTGCTTCAAAAATTGATGCACACTTCACTGACAATCTTTCTGACTGACTATTTACATTGTTATGTATGATACATCGCTGTGTGTGTACATGTGAGAAAACTGCTTTTTGTTCGTGTGACCCATAATTGGCATGATTTTGTTACGACTTCAGTTTCCGGTGATTTTTGTGAATCAGCCATGACGGAATGGCCTAATTGTGCTCTTGTGTCTTATTTGTAAGTGTCTTCTTTGGGAATAGGTGAAGTGGGATAGTTTACTGTAACAACTCATCTTATTTATAGCTTTAAATTGGTCTTTGACAAAACACTAACCCCTGCTCCCTTTTCCAGTTTCCTTTGTCATCCCAAAATATGTAACAAGTGGGCTGATTGTTTGCCCTGTGGTTGTATGAAGAATTAATTAATGATTGTGTGGATAGATGTGCATTCATACACACCTTACAGTCTGATGTATTTAGTAGTTATTAAATGGCATGTTTGTGAATGGAAATTTGATGTTTTGAAAATACAAACGTGGATTTTCAAAAGATATTTGCTGAAGTGCTGTGGAAAAAGCTCATTGACAATATGAATATATAAACTTTATCACGATAGTACTATTTCAGATTTTGTTTTCAGAAAGTTTTCTGTCATCTTGCCCGTTCTCTCGCTCTTGTTTTTACCAATGAAGTGTCTAAAGAGAACACAGGTTAGAGGATTGGAAAAATCAGTATCTTATAAAATGTTGAATGTGAAAGAGCAGCTGATAGGAAACCTGAAGAACATATATTAAATGGCAAACTTGTAGTACAGAGTATAATATAATAACAAACAGGATTTTGAATTGCCTGTCTTTAGATGTGGGAGAAAAATTGAATCTGAGTATTTTTAAAAAAAAAAAAAGGAGTAGAGTTGTAGGTTTTCCAGGACGGTATATACTCCAGGTTACTATGGGAATTAAGGGAAGAGATCATTTTGCCTTTGGTGATGATTTTTGCATCCTCACTCTAGCCGTAAGAAAAGTACTAGATGTTTGGAGGTAACAAATGTTATTCCTTTGTTTAAGTAGGGATAACCCAGGGAATTATAGACTAGTGAGTCTTACTTCAGTTGTGGGCAAACTATCAGAGAAAATTCTTAGAGACAGGATTTATGAGCATTTGGAGAAGCAGAGTCTGATTAGGGATAGTCAGCATGGCTTTGTGAGGGGCAGGTCATGCCTCATGAACCTGACTGATTTCTTTAATGTGACAAAGCACATTGATGAAGGTAGAGCAGTGGATGTGGAGCATATGGATTTTATTTTTTAATTTTAGTAATACAGTGCAGAGTAGGCTCTTTGAACCACACCGCCCCGGCAACACCCGACAACCCCGGTTACGGGACAACTTACAATGATCAATTAACCTACTCTGTGCTTCTGTAAACTGTGGGAGGAAACCAGACCACCCAGGGAAAACTCACACATTCCTTGTGGAGGTCATACAGAGACTCCTTACCAGAACTGAATTCCGAATTCCGATGCCCCAGCTAACTGCTCCGCTAATGTGGCAATTGGGATTGCCAATCCCTAATTTTAGTAAGGTGTCTGATAAGCTTCCCTATGGTAAGCTCATTCAGAAAGTCAGTGACATGGGTTCTGGGGTAACTGAGGTGAGGTGAGGTGAAGGCCTCTGTCCATCAGAGTTGACCTTGTTTATTGTGTCTTAGCTGTCTAGATACACAAGCCTGGGCAGTACAATATGGAGAGCAAGCTGTTGCCCATACAGCAAGCACTCCCCCCGCCCCCCCCCCCCCACGCATCTGATGAACCCACAGGAACAGTAGAGACTGATATAGTTTGGTATCAGCAATGTTGCAGAAGTTGCCAGTCAGCATTGAACTCAACGTAGGACTGCCTTAGGGACTCCAGCTCTGGAATGTTCCTTCAAATTCCCAAAGTATTCTACATGAGTGTGTATAGCTACAAAGCAGCGGAGGTTTGCGATCAGAGTTTTCCTTCTCCTAGATGAACTGTCAACTGCAGCTGAACAATATCCGCGCAAGGTGACTGGTTTTAAGGTGCCAGTAACCCACCTTTATTGTACCTCTTCTCCTATTAGAAGAAACATTTCTGCTGGGCTTAGTAGCTAAGCCACACGTGAAGGCCAGGAGCTGGAATTGGTTGTCAGAGGCTATCTGAGATGCATGCCATTGGGAGCATTTAATAGGTAGTAGGAGCTTGTCCTCATTCCCAACCCCAGCTATGACAACCTTAAGGATCCTTAAGGTTGTAGATGAGTATATTCTGCTTGGAGGTCAGAGACCAATAGTGTTCTGCAGGGGTCTGTTCAGGGACCCCTGCTCTTAGTGATATTTATGAATGACTTTGATGAGGACGTGGAAGGGCAAGTTTGCAGATAAAATGAAGGTTGGTGGAGTTGTGGATAGTGTAGAAGGTTGTTGTAGGTTATAGTAGAACATTGACAGGATGCAGAGCTGGACTAAGAAGTGGCAGATGCAGTTCAACGCAGAAAAGTAAGAAACTTTAGAAAGTCAAATTTGAAGGCAGAATACAGTTAATGACAGGATTCTTAGCAATGTGGAGGAACAAAGGGACCTTTGGGTACATGTCCCTCAAAGTTGCTACACAAGTTCATAAGGTTGTTAAGAAGGCATATGGTGTCTTGGCCTTCGTTAGACAAGGACTGAGTTCAAGAGCATTGAGGTAATGTTGCAGCTCTATAAAACCCTGGTTAGACCACTTTTAGAATATTGTGTTCCATTCTGGATGCCTCATAAGAAGGGTGTAGACATTTTACAGAGGGTGCAGAGGAGATTTACCAGGATGCTGCCTGGAGTAGAGAGCATATCTTTTGAGGACAGGTTGTGCGAGTTAGGGCTTTTTTCTGTGGAGCAAAGGAGGAAGAGAGGTGACTTGATTGAGGTGTACAAGATGATAGAGGTAATAGCCATTTCTCAGAGCAGAATTAGCCAATATAGTACAATATCCAATTTAAGGTGATTGGAGGAAAATATGGGGGCGAGGGGGGTGTCAGAGTTAAGTTGTTAAGATATTGATACAGATCGATGAGTGCATGGAACACCCTGTCAGGGGTGGTGGTAGAGGCATATACATTAGGGATAGAATAGAATTGCAGATAGAAATATATATCTGACACTGAATTAGAGAAATGAAGAACGGAGCAACAAAATATATAGTGAAAGGCATAAGCTTGTCGTACATTCCCTGTAATTTAGAAGGGTGCTAATAGTTCTTGAAAGTATAGTAAACACTTCCCTCAATAAGGAAAGGAAAGGTATGTCGCGTCCGGAGTTTTTCTGGTTAGCGGATGATTTCCCTCCACGCCTCTCTGACGTAGTGGGGAACCGCATACGAGGCAAGTTACAGCAGTGATTTGCCATTGCATTCTGCCGGGTGAGTTTCCAAAGAGATCGCCAGCTCGTAACCCAGCACAGATGGAAAGCGTGTGGGGGAGCCAGCTGGATTCGAACTTGGGACCTTTCATCCCGAAGTCCGCTGCTGATGCCACTATGCCACCAGCCGAGTCCCCTCAATAGGCAATCCAGAATAAGGGGGCACAGTTTTAAAAGCTATAAAAAAAGTACTTTTTCCAGACAAAAATTCAATGGAAAAAGTAGAATTCTTATTCAGGTTATAGAATCTTACTCCAATAACATTTTCCATATGGGAGATTATTTTATCATGTAATAATGGTGTGGAGAAAAGGTACAAATCAGTAATTATCTTATTGAATGTCAGAAAAGCACAAATAATTGACAGCCTTTTTACAATTTCTGTATTACTTCTCATCATTGCCACTGTCATTTAGTGTCATCCTTACAGTTGCATTCAATTATAGAATGTGAATAGAACTCTAGGGAGCATGGGATATTATGACAACTTATAATATACTCTTGTTTCCTGTGTGTAATTGATTATTAACCAACTTTTAAAAAATACCTCTAAGGACTGGCAGAGAAACCAGCCTTTCTCATTGTTAAAAAGATTGAGATCTGACAGATATAAATTTGAGGGATTTGTCTGAGGTGGACTGGAGAGAAGTATCTCTTATTCTCTTCCAGTCCACTTCCTCAATAACCATCCCCAATCCTATTAATAAATAAGTGATAAAATTGTCAGCCCAAAGATGCAGTGGTGATTAGCTTAGATGTACTTTATGCAGACAGTTAATGATTGTCAAGATCTGTTATGTTCTTCCTAAAAAAGCAAAATCTTAATCGTTTTCAAAAAAGAGTGAAATATTTTGAAAAACAATTAAATGATTTTGTGGAAAGAACAAGGAAACAGTGGGTGGTGGTTAAATGGAACAAGCTGCCAGAGGAATTGGTAGAAGTTGATACAATTCCATTTAAAAAGCATTTGGACAGATTGTTGAATAGGAAAGAAGTCAAAGGATGTGGGCCTAATCCAGGCAAGTGGGATTAGTGTGGATAGGCATTGCAGATGGCATGGATGAGTTGAGCCAAAAGCCCCATCCTGTGCTCTAGGACTCTATGAAAAATGGAATTTTGGTGAATGGATCTTTTAAAAAAAAAATGATGGTGCATTTGTGAGCACAAATGTAAATTAACTGTCTGTTCAGCAGAATTCTGCAAATTACTAAGAAGTTTAGACATACAGTAACTCCAAAAGTGGGTGCACTTGTGTTATACAAAATATTTAGAAAAAACTAACCTCTGCCAAGCCTGCAAACCTATTTTCGTAGTTTGAACTCTGGTTGAGTGTTATACTTCATTTTAGTAATAAACTATTATGTATCAGGTGGGGAATTATTCAGATTGAAAATGTTGTGTGATCAATATTTGTAAACAGCCGAAATAACACGAATGCAAGATAAATGTATTGCTTGAGAAATAATGTAGTAAAATGTATTTGAAATTGTATGCTATGAACTTAGAACACAGGGTATGAAAGGTAAAATTCAAAGTTTTTTTTTTAAAGTTGATCAAGTTTGTTTTTTTAAATACATAGATGAGGATCAGGTTTAATTAATGAGAAATCCTTGTTCCTGGAAAAGAATATTGTGCTATTCACAAGAGGGAGTAAGGTGAAGACTCAATTGTAAATGAGAGTTATCAAAATAGAAAGATAAAAGACATTAGATGGATTTATTATGTGGATATTATTGATAAATTGTAGTAACAGAGAAGTGTGCTCTGCAACTTGCAGATATTTTAGGTTAGGATTGCACAATAAAATGTACAATTTTATGCATTCATGAATGCAGGATTGAATAACTAGGGGTACTGCAGAATGTTATTTTTCACCAAATGACAATGGCACAGAAGTTTCAGACCTCCTCTTAACTTCCAAAAATTGATAAAGTCAAGTTATACAAAATGCAAAAGATCTGTTAGAATGCCGTATTGGTATTACTGTTAGCAAGAGTAGCTAAAAACAGTTGTTTTATTCAGGTCACATTTAATTTATGTCATCGCAATCATAAGAAACTATAAAGAAATTTAGAGAATGTGAGATTGATTCAGTGGACTGCTTTGAGGTATGTAGACAATACTGTGGTAAAAACAACACAGTAATAAAACCCAGAGTAACACTTTCCAGATAAAATAATAATCAAAAATCCAAGCAGAAGCCCAGGAAGACACATACATGAGTAACCACATGAGTAATTGGTAATGTATTGTCATGAATTGTGTGTCAATATTTAAAATAAGTTGAATGAACTTGTGTGTAAAATCTAACATGATGGACTGATAGTCAATCCATGGGGACCCCACTTAGAAACACTGCAAATAAACTCAATGGGGAAACCTTGTTACAAATTTTATGATCTTTCAGTATTACACTATAACCACTCATTTTCTTTGGCATGTTATGTAATTTAAGCCTATCAAGTTGAGCACTGGAGTTCTAATCTAATTTTATTTTGCAAGAGTGAAAAGCTGATGTTATTTCTATTTTTACTAGCTTTGCAACTTCTTATCTTCCTGCAAATGTATTTACAGACTGGAAGTTGAAATTGAAGAGGCGCGTTTGCAAGCTAAACAAGAGATGATGCAAGGTATCCAACTTGCAAAACAAATCGCTCAAGAGGAATTATCCAATCAAAAATCTCTGTATGAAAATAAAATACAAGAGCTTGAAAAGGAATTGGTAATTTTTTAAAAATTCTAATGTGGTTATTGTTTGTGCATACAGAAAATTTGTGAGGATAAAAGTAAAACCCAAAATGCTATAAACACAAGTCAGATGGCATTTGTGGAGAGAGAAAAACACTTAGTATTTTGGGTTGATATATATTAACAGAATAGTTTCTCCACCCTCAAATGCTGCTTGGTTCTCGAGTATTTGCAGCGTTTTCTGTTGTTGTCCATGTTTGCTGCCAGAAGCTTCACATCGATGCCTACTTCCTCAGAGTCTGATGTAATTTGAAACAGGTTTATCGTTACTGACACGTTATGAAATTTGTGTTTTGCGACAGCAGTACAGTGTAAGATATAAAAAAAATTCTCTTAAGTCAGAAATAAACTGTGCAAATGAAGAATTCCAGTAAGACAACTTTACTCAAATACTCTAGCCATAAAGGCCAACAAATTCTGTACGCCACATATAACTAGGAGATGTTGGAGTATGCATAATTAAGCACTTGGCAAAATCCATTAAAAATAAATCGTGTTTAGGCAGAGCAGCCATTGTGGGAACGGCCATTGTGTGAGTGGGCCAGTGTCAGAGTGGGGAGTTTACACTTTGGTTCACAGAGGCTTTGGTGAGGAGAGGTGGAGGCTGTAGGTAGATTTTTTTTACGTTTAATTTTTCTTTTTATTGCACAGTTGAAATAGTGGGGATACCAGGTAGGATAGTGGAATGCTCCTCTTCTGGATGTGGGAAGGCTTCCAGCTGCAGCTCTAATGTCTATGACGACTACACCTGCAAAAACTGCATCTAGCTGCAGCTTCTTAAAGACCGTGTTAAGGAACTGGAGCTGCAGCTAGATGAACTTAGGATCATATTGGATTCTGAGGGTTTGATTGACAGGGCATACAGAGAGCTAGCTACCCCAAGGTGTAGGATCTAGTTTAAACTGGGTGACAGTTAGGAGGGGGAAAAGGGATAGGCAACCAGTGCAGAGTACTTCTGTGGCAGTTCCCTTCAATAACAGGTAGACTGCTTTGGATATTGTTGTGGGAGATGGGAAAAGGGAGGATGAAGTGGCAGAGGAAAGTCATGGCAGTCAGGTCCCTGGCAATGAGTCTGGTCCTTTGGCTCAGTAGGGAAGGGAAGAGGTTGAGGGGAGAAGAAGCAAACTATAATGATTGGGTCTTTAATGGTTAGGGGAAGAGACAAGAGGTTCTGTGGGTGAGAACGAGGTTCCCAGATGGAATGTTTCTTCCTGGGTGCCAGGGTCTGGAATATCTTGTATCACGTTTACAGCATTCTTAAGTGAGAGGGTGAGCAGCCAGGGGTCAGTAGCAATGACATGGGTAGGAAGAGTGACAACATACTGCAAAGTGAGTTTAGATGCTAAGTTAAAAGATAGGAACTCCAGGATTGTGATCTCAGGATTGCTACCCATGCAATGTGCTAATGAAGGCAGAAACAGGATGGTAATACAGTTTAACACATGGCTAAGGAGATGGTGCAGGAGGGAGGGCTTCAGGTTTTTGGATCATTGGATTCTCTTCCAGGAAATGTGAGACCCGTACTGAAAGAGATGGTTTGCATCTAAACTTGAGGGCAACTAATATCTGAGTGAGAAGACATGCTTAGTACTACAAACCCAATTTCCAGAAAAGTTGGTATATTTTCCAAAATGCAATAAAAACAAAAATCTGTGATATGTTAATTCACGTGAACCTTTATTTAACTGACAAAAGTACAAAGAAAAGATTTTCAATAGTTTTACTGACCAACTTAATTGTATTTTGTAAATCTACACAAATTTAGAATTTGATGGCTGCAACACACTCAACAAAAGTTGGGACAGAGTTAAAATAAGATTGAAAAGTGCACAGAATATTCAAGTAACACCGGTTTGGAAGACTCCACATTAAGCAGGTGAGGTATCATGACTGGGTATAAAAGTAGCGTCCATCAAAGGCTCAGCCTTTGCAAGCAAGGATGGGTCGTGGCTCACCCCTTTGTGCCAAAATTCGTGAGAGAA
The DNA here is from genome assembly GCF_030028105.1 of Mobula birostris. Classification (NCBI taxonomy): domain Eukaryota; kingdom Metazoa; phylum Chordata; class Chondrichthyes; order Myliobatiformes; family Myliobatidae; genus Mobula; species Mobula birostris. The sequence continues at coordinate 73,960,657 of NC_092381.1, forward strand.
TTGTTAGTTCAAAAGGAACATTTCTCAACGCAAGATTGCAGAGAATTTAGGTCTTTCAACATCTACAGTACATAATATTGTGAAAAGATTCAGAGAATTCAGAGACATCTCAGTGCGTAAAGGGCAAGGTCGGAAACCACTGTTGAATGTGTGTGATCTTTGAACCCTCAGGCGGCACTGCCTAAGAAACCATCATGCTACTGTGACAATTATAGCCACCTGGGCTGGGGAGTACTTCAGAAAACCATTGTCACTCACACAGTCTGTCGCTGCATCTAGAAATGCAACTTGAAACTGTATTACGCAAGGAGGAAGCCATGCATCAACTCTATGCAGAAACGCCAGCGAGTTCTCTGGGCCCGAGCTCATCTCAGATGGACTGAAAGACTGTGGAACCGTGTGCTGTGGTCAGATGAGTCCACATTTCAGCTAGTATTCGGAAAAAAACGGGCATCGAGTTCTCCGTGCCAAAGATGAAAACGACCATCCAGATTGTTATCAGCGAAAGGTGCAAAAGCCAGCATCTGTGATGGTATGGGGTTGCATCAGTGCCCACGGCATGGGTGAGTTGCATGTATGTGAAGGTACCATTGACTCTGAGGCGTATATTAGGATTTTAGAGAGACATATGTTGCCATCAAGGCGACGTGTCTTCCCGGGATGTCCATGCTTATTTCAGCAGGACAATGCCAGACCACACTCTGCACAGGCTACAATAGTGTGGCTTTGTAGACACAGAGTGCGTGTGCTTGACTGGCCTGCTGCCAGTCCAGATCTATCTCCTATTGAAAATGTATGGCGCATCATGAAGAGGAGAATCAGACAACGGAGACCACGGACTGTTGAGCAGCTGAAGTCTTACATCAAGCAAGAATGGACAAAATTTCTAATTGCAAATCTACTACAATTAGTATCCTCAGTTCCAAAATGATTAAAAAGTGTTATTAAAAGGAAAGGTGATGTAACACAATGGTAAACATGCCTCTGTCCCAACTTTTGTTGAGTGTGTTGCAGCCATCAAATTCTAAATTTGTGTATATTTACAAAATACAATTAAGTTGGTCAGTAAAACTATTGAAAATCTTTTCTTTGTACTTTTGTCAGTTAAATAAAGGTTCACGTGAATTAACATATCACAGATTATTGTTTTTATTGCATTTTGGAAAATATCCCAACTTTTCTGGAAATGGGGTTCATGTATGAGGGGTGGGCGGTGGTGGGTTAAAACTATAGTTGCAAGGGATAGGAACCAGAGTGCTTGAACAGATAGTGGAGAGGTTGTAGAGACAGATGTTACTAGTACCTCAAAGTCAGGAAACAAAAGGTTGTGTGTGGTGGGATTAATGTTTGATAATGTGCGATAGGACAGTAGTATAATTTAACACATGGCTAAGGTGATGATGCAAGAGAGAGGGCTTCAGATTTTTTGGATCATTGGACTCTCTTCCAGGGAAGATGGGACCTGTACAGAAGGGACAATTTGCACCTGAACTGGAGGGGAACTAACATCCATGCAGGAAGGTTTGCTGGCACTGCATGGAGGGGTATAAACTAGAGTTGCAGGGGAATGAGAGCCACATTAGTTAGTGGAGTGGTTGTGGGGAAAAATATTAAGCCTACAAACAAAGTCAGGAATCGAAAGGTTGGGCATGGTAGGGACTAATGTTCTGAGTTGCGTATATTTCAATGCGAAGGGCCTTCCCACTTGGATATTATTTGCCCTCAAGTTTAAGTGCCAACCATCTCTTCCTGTACAGGTCTCACCTTTCCTGTAAGAGAGTTCAATGATCCTAAAAATCTGAAGCTCTCCCTCCTGCACCATCTCCTGAGCCATGTATTAAATTGTATTATCGTCCTATTTCTGCCCTCCCTAGCACATGGCATGGGTAGCAATCCTGAGATCACAACCCTGTAGCATCTGACTCTGAGCTCACTTTACCCAACCTTGTCACCCATCCTACCCATGTCATTGGTGCTGATGTGGACCATGACCTCTGACTGGCTCACACACCCACTTAAGAATGCTGAGGACTGGATCTACATTGTCGCTGACCCTGACACCCAGGAGGCAACAAGCCATCTGGGAATCTCGTTCTTGTCCACAGAATGTCCTTTATGTTCCCTTGAACAACAAATCCCCTATCACGGCAACTCGCCTCTTCTCCCCTCCCCTCGTCTTCTGTGCCACAGTGCCAGAAACTTGACTGTTGGGTCATTACTCCCCCCATCAATATCCAAAGTGGTATTCATGTTGAGGAAAATGGCCATAGTGGTACTCTTCTGCACTGACTGTCTATCACCTTTCCCCCTTCTGATAGGCATCTAGTTACCCGTGTCTAACACCTAGGTTGTAACTACCTTCCTGTATGTCCTGTCTATCAACCCCTCATCCTTCTGAATGATCTGAACTTTATCAAATTTCAGCTCCAACTCCTTAACAAGGTCTGTTAGAAGTTGCAGCTAGACGCACTTCTTGCAGATGTAGTCGTTAGGGATACTGGTGGTTTCCCTGCATTCCCACATTCCACAAGAGGAGCATTCCAGTATCCTGTCTGGCATCCCCACAACTCTAAATTGCAATGAGAGAGAAAGAAGGAATACATAATGAAAAACCTATCACCTATGCTTCTCCGAAGTATTTATGAGCCCAAACCTCAACTCCCCACTCAACACTGGCCCACTACAGTGGCCACTCCCACAATGCCTATTCAAATTAAACCCAGCTTCTTTTTATTGGTCCTTTCCAAGTACCTAATATTGTGCAATCTAATGTCTCCCCAGAAATTGTGGTGCACAAAACGATCCGACTGCCCTGCTCACTTCTTTTAAACCCTGTATCCCTCTTTGCAATCCAATGACTATCAGGACTGTGGCTCGCAAAATGTGCTGAGTCTCTCGCTCGCTGCTTTTAAACTGTCTTAGTCTGCTAGGACTTTGTTATAAATGATATGTTAGTACGTAGGAGAATGAGGGGAGATTTGATTGAGGTATACAAAAGTACGAGGGATATAGATAGGGTAAAAGTAAGCAGGCTTTTTCCACTGAGGTTGGGTGAGACTAGAACTAGAGGTGAAAGGTAGAATGTTTAAGGGGAACATGAGGGGGAAACTTCACTTAGTGGGTGGTGAGAGTGTGGAAGTGATGGAGTTGGGTTTGATATCAGCATTTAAGATAAATTTAGATAGGTACCTGGATGGGAGGAGTACAGTGGGCAGGTTGGTGGGACTAGGCAGGTCAATAGTTTGGCACCCTGCAGATGGGCTGATGGGTCTGTTTCTGTGCTGTAGTATTCTGTGACTCTATAACACATCATATACCTTCCAAATTGCTTGTGGTATTTGCATGTTAACTTTCAATAATTTATGTACAAGGGTACCCAGCTCGTTTGAACAATTACATAGTTCAGTCACTTGCCATTAAAAATACTGTATTTTCCATTTTGTTTCCTAAAGTGTTCATCCACTAGTCTCTGCTTAAGAATTTCTGACTTTTTCTAACTGGGACTGAATGCTGCAGATCTTTAGTTTTCATCAGTGTGGAAAACTTAATCAATTTATTCATCACAGATCTTGCTTAATTGCTCAGGTGAATGAAAATAGAAAAAAGAAAGAAATGGAGCTGCAGAATGTCAAAAAGCAGCTTCAAAAGGAGATGCTAGCAAACCGAAGGCTTGAACAAGAGCTGGAAATGAACAGGAAGCGCCTTGAAATGGAGGCCTCAGCCACAAAGCAGGTAGGATAAGGTTTTAGAAATGTATTAATACATACTAAATTTACAACCCTACTCCATTCTTTAGGCCATATGACCTTAAGATATAGGAGCAGATTTAGGCTATTTGGACCATCAAGTCTTCTCTGCCATTTCATCATGGGCTGATTCAATTTTCCTCTTAGCCCCAACCACCTGCGTTCTCCCAGTATCCCTCCATGCTCTGAACAATCAAGATTCTATCAGCCTCTGGCTTAAATGTACATAAAGGCTTGACTTCCACAGCTGCCTGTGGCAAAGAATTTCACTGATTCATCACTCTCTGGCTGAAGAAATTCCTCCTCATCTCCGTTCTAAAAGGATGCCCCTCTTTCCTGAGGCTGTGTCCTCTGGGTCTATCAAGGCCTTTCACAAACAAGAGGAAATCTGCAGATGCTGGAAATCCAAGCAGGAAGGGTCTCAGCCTGAAGCATCGACTGTACTCTTTTCCATAGGTGCGGCCTGGCCTGCTGAGTTCCCATAGCATTTTGTGTGTGTTGATATCACAGCCTTTCACATTTGATAGGTTAGAATGAGGTCACCCCTCATTCTTCTGAATTCTAGTGATTACAGGCCTAGAGCCATCAAACACTCTTCATATGACAAGCCATTTAATCTTGTAATTATGTTCATGAACTTCCTTTGAACCCTGTCCAGTTTCACCACATCCTTTCTTAGACAAGGGACCCAAAACTGCTCACAATACAGTACTCCGAATGAGGCTTCACCAGTGCTTTATAATGTCTCAACATTACATCCTTGCTTATATATTCTAGTCCTCTTGAAATGAATACTAGCATTGCATTTGCCTTCCTCAAAACAAACTCAACCTGCAAATTAACCTTTAGGGAATCCTACACAAGGACTCCCAAGTCCCTCTGTCCCTCAGTTTTTTGTATTTTCTCTCCATTTAGAAAATAGTCAACTCTTTCATTCCTTCCACCAAATTGTATGAGCATACACTTTCTGACATTGTATTCCATATGCCACTTCTTTGCCCATTCTTTTAATCTGTCTGAGTCCTTCTGTAACCTCTGCCCTCCACCTATCTTCATATCATATGCAAACTTTTCAACAAAGCCATCAATGCCATCATTCAAATCAGTGATATGCAACATAAAAAGAATCGATCCCAACACAGACACCTGTGGAACACCACTTGTCACCATCAGCCAACCAGAAAAGGCTCCCTCTATTCCCACTCTTTGCTTCCTGCCAATGAACCACTGCTTTCCCACCCTAGAATTTTATTGCTAGAATCTTTCAGTAGTTTGTATTTTTATTTTTTTGATAATGGTAACATTTTGTTGTAGAACACTTTAATTTATCTTGTGAATTAAACTGCTTCCTGATCTTATTTGTACATTTTAATGTTTTTAAACTGTAGTTTGTGTTTGGTCTTATGACTAATATTTCAAATTAGAAATTATGATTGAGCATGCGCAAATACATTGAAGTTGAAACCGGTATTAGGAATTTGGATTTTAGTTGGGGAATTGACACCAAATCAAAGTACTGTTTTCTTTGTATAGAGGCGGAGATGCATAGATCAAAAATTATTTTCATTTGGAGTGGGAAAAACTATTATTTGTAATATGCTACATAAATTGTAATCTTTAACTATTAGAAGCAAAGAAATTAAATAATTCACTATTTTATCTGTGTCAAGAACTGATACCTTTAACCATCGTGTTCTCAGCATCGGAGACAGCGTAAGTGCTGGTATCTCATTACTGATGTTTTTTTCCCCAGATAGATGTAACCCAGAGTATTCCTCTGGTTCTGACTGATGGGGAAATCTGTACCACATTGTATACACTTCTCTTGTATTTTCTCCCCAATTTCCTTTTGTCATCCTCTTATCAAAAAAAATTACTTTGGCACAGATTACATTTAAATGATCATTAGTTAGATGTGAACACTGAAGGAGACTACTCCCAGGTTCTACCTACTGATCTAGCTTTAATTCTGCCTTATCCCAATGTCTGCATATATATACTTATCAATGTTATTCTATTTTTGTTGCTATGTCTGGTACTGGAACCCTTCCAGGACTGGCCAGCTCGTCATGAGTGGCAAACTGGCTGAGAACTGAAATTGAAATATCTTTATTGTCATTGCATAGTACAATTTGTCATGCACCAATACAGCGAAAATGAGTTTGCAACTCTCATACTCAATCCTATAAAACAACAAATAAAATAAATAAACAATAAATAAAATCAAGTAACCAGCCAGTCCAAGCACTGTCCAACACTTGCACTGCAATGCAATGAACTTGCACTGATATGTCAAAGGTTATAGGTGCTTAGAATTTAAACATCCAATTTCCACACCCACTTGGGTTTCTCATCACACAGTCACCATATGTGTTGTTTTGAACCTGTTGCTGGAGGTAAGTAGTGGGTGGTGTGGAGAATGAGTGCCTGGTTTCTTGTGATTTGTTGCTGACTTAACTAGTTGTATTCTAAAATTCTCCCAGGCTTTGGAAGATCATAATATACGGCATGTAAAGTTTCTCGATGCTCTGGAGGCAGAGAAGAGAAAGATGGCACAAGATTTGGAGCGAATGCAGCAAGAACGGCAAAAGAAATGGGAGGCTCAAAATTTTACTTCATGTACAAGTACATTAATTTTTATATATTTCACAGTGACTGCTCAATACCTGGACTTTTTGATCTCAACTCATATGCTATTCAGAGGAGAACTTAAAGGGATGTGTGCTTTCTGTATAACAACAACATAGAAACAGCATGAACTCCCATGTTGTATTTGCCTCTGGAATATTTCTTGCAACAGTCAGTTACAATTATTGTTTGTGTGTGGTTTTAATTAGTTAGCATTCTTCAGAGCCTCAGATCACTTCTCTTCAACAAACAATTCAACTATGAGAGCACAATAAGTGCAATGGACATTTTACAACGGTGTTACTGGTAACAAGTTTCGATGGAAAGTTAATGAAAGTGGAGTATAATATAAAAAATGCTTAAAGTAAGGCATTCCATGTATTTGAAGCCAAGCAAAAATAGGAACATGAACTGCCAATTGTAGACTATGTGAGCACGCATGTGAAGAAATGCTACTTGATGGGTAGACAAACGTGCAAGTTCAGTTTTATCCACTTTAAACCCCACAAAGACAAGTCAGAATATTTTCTTAGGAGTATGAAAGTAGGAATTTTGGAGGAGCAGTGAGCGCAATGCAGGATGATACTGTAAAAAGAATCTTATAACAGAGAAAGAAAGTTGATCAATATAAGAAATGAGCCAATTAACCAATTTTTTGTCCTTTCAGTGACCATTTTGTATCCCTTTATGTTATGAATAAAGTACATGTTTTGTGTATTTTCTATGGTAGGCCTAATTGACTTATTTTCTATTTGTGTTGCAGACCATTCATACTGGAGCTCCATGAAGCTTTCAATGATGATCCAGGAAGCTAATACTATTAGCAGCAACTTGAGGAAGCACACTATTTTCATTAGGTCAGTGTCACCAAAAATAACCCCTGTGCAAAATAGACAATCTTATTGATGAATAGCACTGAGACAGATGATTTTATCAATGTAGTTCTTTTTTGTTTGACATTGTAAACATTTGGGGAAGTATTATTTAGCCATTATTATTTTTACGCATTCTTATATAGCTTATGGTGTAGGCTGCATTGCTCCAATTCAATTAAATGTAGGTTAAATTTAACTGAGTGATGATGTACCTTAGACTTTTTGCATAAAATCCTGATATCTCGTCATTCATTTACAGTGTTTATTTTACAGATAAGGTAATAGTTAAGCTTAAGAAAATTGAAGTTGTAGCAATTTCACTTTATCATATGTAAGGGGGTTTCGACTTTTATGTTACTGCGGAGGCTAATTAAAATGGCGTCTTTGTTATGTTAATCTGGGGAATGCGGCTTTGTTGTGTTAAGCGCTGAGAAAATTTACGCTAACAGTTTGTTTTTGCTTTAGTGTGTGATAAAAGAGTGCTATTAACCAATTGGGATAGTTGTTATGGTTTTGGTGTATTTGAAGATACTGTATGCGCGGGGTTTTGGGACAGAAGGCGGGAGAGCGAGACAGAGGATGGACGAGGTGCTGTGAGTCCGCTAATGGGGTCGGACCCTGAGCGGGACATTCGGCAAGGAGACGGACTCGTGTGGAGCGTCTGGTCGACCACCGTTGTTGGTCCCAGGCGGCCGGTCGAGGTGGTCCGAGGGGGTCGCAGGGTGAAGAAGAAGGTCCTTGAACTCCAATGGTTTTTGTGCACGAAGAGATTGAACTTTGATAAGTGTGGCGCCTTTTATTTTCCTTTTATATTTTATTCTCTTTTAATTATATAGTTCCAGTAATATCTATAAACTGTAAATCATTTAATTGCATCTGGTGTATTGTCTGTTATTTGGGCGGGGTGGGGTACCTCACACAGCATCCACACAAACGAATTATCCAGTTTGGCGGGACCGAGGCTGTTTCCCTAGACAACAGCGAGCCGAGCGAGCCGAGCAACCCTGAGGGTGGCCGGGGGGTGGGGGGGGGGGGTCTACACATAATTTAAAGTATTTGTGTATACTTTTAACTTTGTAACATTAAAACTATTATGCAAGAATAAAAGCAATGTTTCTCTTCAGTATTTGTAACAACCTACAAACCTTTTGAAAGTTGGGGATAAGGAAAACAAGTCTATTGTAAATTTGTTCCAGAAGTAGGAATACCTGATTTGTGCTTCACTGATGGAGAGTATCAGCATACGTTTTCTTTTCCAGTGTGTATTTTTTGGCTTAATCAACCAAAAATGTTTAATGACGGATTAGTACAATCATTATAGAACATAGAATAGTATAGCATAGTACAGGCACTTCGGCCCACAATGTTGTGCTGACCCTTAAACTCTGCCTCCCACATAACCCCCCTCACCTTAAATTCCTTCATATACCTGTCTAGTAGTTTCTTAAACTTCACTAGTGTATCTGCCTCCACCACTGACTCAGGCAGTGTATTCCACGCACCAACCACTCTCTGAGTAAAAAACCTTCCTGTAATATCCCCCTTGAACTTCCCACCCCTTACCTTAAAGCCATGTCCTCTTGTATTGAGCAGTGGTGCCCTGGGGAAGAGGCGCTGACTGTCCACTCTGTCTATTCCTCTTAATATCTTGTATACCTCTGTCATGTCTCCTCTCATCCTCCTTCTCTCCAAAGAGTAAAGCCCTAGCTCCCTTAATCTCTGATCATAGTGCATACTCTCTAAACCAGGCAGCATCCTGGTAAATCTCCTCTGTACCCTTTCCAATGCTTCCACATCCTTCCTATAGTGAGGCGACCAGAACTGGACACAGTACTCCAAATGTGGCCTAACCAGAGTTTTATAGAGCTGCATCATTACCTCGCGACTCTTAAACTCTATCCCTCGACATATGAAAGCTAACACCCCATAAGCTTTCTTAACTACCCTATCCACCTGTGAGGCGACTTTCAGGGATCTGTGGACATGTACCCCCAGATCCCTCTGCTCCTCCACCCTACCAAGTATCCTGCCATTTATTTTGTACTCTGCCTTGGAGTTTGTCCTTCCAAAGTGTACCATCTCACACTTCTCTGGTTTGAACTCCAACTGCCACTTCTCAGCCCACTTCTGCATCCTATCAATGTCTCTCTGCAATCTTCAACAATCCTCTACACTATCTACAACACCACCAACCTTTGTGTCATCTGCAAACTTGCCAACCCACCCTTCTACCCCCACATCCAGGTCGTTAATAAAAATCATGAAAAGTAGAGGTCCCAGAACCGATCCTTGTGGGACACCGCTAGTCACAAACCTCCAATCCAAATGTACTCCCTCCACCATGACCCTCTGCCTTCTGCAGGCAAGCCAATTCTGAATCCACTTGGCCAAACTTCCCTGGATCCCATGTCTTCTAACTTTCTGAATAAGTCTACCATGTGGAACCTTGTCAAAAGCCTTGCTAAGATCCATGTAGATCACATCCACTGCACCACCCTCATCTACAAACCCCATTTCCAGAAAAGTTGGGATATTTTCCGAAATGCAATGAAAACAATAACCTGTGATATGTTAATTCACGTGAACCTTTATTTAACTGACAAAAGTACAAAGAAAATAATTTCATTAGTTTTACTGACCAACTTAATTGTATTTTATAAACATACACAAATTTAGAATTTGATGGCTGCAACACACTCAACAGAAGTTGGGACAGAGGCATGTTTACCATTGTGTTACATCACCTTTCCTTTTAATAACACTTTTTAATCGTTTTGGAACTGAGGATACTAATTGTAGTAGATTTGCAATTGGAAATTTTGTCCATTCTTGCTTGATACAAGACTTCAGCTGCTCAACAGTCCGTGGTCTCCGTTGTCTGATTCTCCTCTTCATAATGCGCCATACATTTTCAATAGGAGGTAGATCTGGACTGGCAGCAGGCCAGTCAAGCACACGCACTCTGTGTCTACAAAGCCACACTATTGTAGCCTGGCAGAATGTGGTCTGGCATTGTCCTGCTGAAATAAGCATGGACGTCCTGGGAAGACACGTTACCTTGATGGCAACATATGTCTCTCTAAAATCCTAATATACGCCTCAGAGTCAATGGTACCTTCACATACATGCAACTTAGCCTTGCCGTGGGCACTGATGCACCCCCATACCATCACAGATGCTGGCTTTTGCACCTTTCGCTGATAACAATCCGGATGGTTGTTTTCATCTTTGGCACGGAGAACTCGACGCCCGTTTTTTCTGAATACTAGCTGAAATGTGGACTCCTCTGACCACAGCACACAGTTCCACAGTCTTTCAGTCCATCTGAGATGAGCTCGGGCCCAGAGAACTCGCTGGCGTTTCTGCATAGAGTTAATGTATGGCTTCCTCCTTGTGTAATACAGTTTCAAGTTGCATTTCTGGATGCAGCGACAGACTGTGTGAGTGACAATGGTTTTCTGAAGTACTCCCCAGCCCAGGTGGCTATAATTGTCACAGTAGCATGATGGTTTCTTAGGCAGTGCCGCCTGAGGGTTCAAAGATCACACGCATTCAACTGTGGTTTCTGACCTTGCCCTTTACGCACTGAGATGTCTCTGAATTCTCTGAATCTTTTCACAATATTATGTACTGTAGATGTTGAAAGACCTAAATTCTCTGCAATCTTGCGTTGAGAAATGTTCCTTTTGAACTGACTAACAATTCTCTCACGAATTTTGGCACAAAGGGGTGAGCCACGACCCATCCTTGCTTGCAAAGACTGAGCCTTTGATGGACGCTACTTTTATACCCAGTCATGATACCTCACCTGCTTAATGTGGAGTCTTCCAAACCGGTGTTACTTGAATATTCTGTGCACTTTTCAATCTTATTTTAACTCTGTCCCAACTTTTGTTGAGTGTGTTGCAGCCATCAAATTCTAAATTTGAGTATATTTACAAAACACAATTAAGTTGGTCAGTAAAACTATTGAAAATCTTTTCTTTGTACTTTTGTCAGTTAAATAAAGGTTCACGTGAATTAACATATCACAGATTTTTGTTGCATTTTGGAAAATATCCCAACTTTTTTGGAAATGGGGTTTGTATATGCCTGGTCACCACCTCAAAGAACTCTATCGGGCTTGTTAGACACGATCTGCCCTTCAGAAAGCCATGCTGACTCTCGCTGATCAGACCATGATTCTCCAAATGCCCATAGATCCTATCTCTAAGAATCTTTTCCAACAGCTTTCCCAACACAGACGTAAGGTTCACTGGTCTATAATTATCTGGACTATCCCTACTACCTTTTTTGAACAAGGGGACAACATTCGCCTCCCTCCAGTCCTCCGGTACCATTCCCATGAACAATGAGGACATAAAGATCCTAGCCAGAGGTTCAGCAATCTCTTCCCTCACCTCGTGGAGCAGCCTGGGGAATATTCCGTCAGGCCCCGGGGACTTATCCGTCCTAATGTATTTTAACAACTCCAATACATCCTCTCCCTTAATATCAACATACTCCAGAACATCAACCTCACTCATATTGTCCTTACCATCATCAAGTTCCCTCTCATCGGTGAATACCAAAGAAAAGTATTCACTGAGGACCTCGCTCACTTTCACAGCCTCCAGGCACATCTTCCCACCTTTATCTCTAATTGGTCCTACCTTCACTCCTGTCATCCTTTTGTTCTTCACATAATTGAAGAATGCCTTGGAATTTTCCTTTACCCTACTCGCCAAGGCCTTCCCATGCCCCCTTCTTGCTCTCCTCAGCCCCTTCTTAAGCTCCTTTCTTGCTACCCTATATTCCTCAATAGACCCTTCTGATTCTTGCTTCCTAAACCTCATGTCTGCTGCTTTCTTCCACCTGACTAGATTTTCCACCTCACTTGTCACCCATGGTTCCTTCACCCCACCATTCTTTATCTTCCTCACCGGGACAAATTTATCCCTAGCATCCTGCAAGAGATCCCTAAACATCGACCACATGTCCATAGTACATTTCCCTGCAAAAACATCATCCCAATTCACACCCGCAAGTTCTAGCCTTATAGCCTCATAATTTGCTCTTCCCCAAGTAAAAATTTTCCTGTCCTCTCTGATTCTATCCTTTTCCATGATAATGCTAAAGGCCAGGGAGCGGTGGTCACTGTCCCCCAGATGCTCACCCACTGAGAGATCTGTGACCTGACCCATTTTGTTACTTAATACTAGATCTAGTATAGCACTCCCCCTAGTTGGCCTGTCAACATACTGTGACTGTGACAGGAATCCGTCCTGGACACACTTAACAAACTCTGCCCCGTCTAAGCTGTTGGAACTAATCAGGTGCCAATCAATATTAGGGAAGGTAAAGTCACGCATGATAACAACCCTGTTATTTTTGCACCTTTCCAGAATCTGCCTCCCAGTCTGCTCCTCTGTATCTCTGCTGCTACCAGGGGGTCTATAGAATACTCCCAATAGAGTAACTGCTCCCTTCCTGTTCCTGACTGCCACCCATACTGCCTCAAAAGAGGGTCCAGCTACATTACCCACCCTTTCTGTAGCTGTAATAGTATCCCTGACCAGTAACGCCACCCCTCCTCCCCTTTTTCCTCCCTCTCTATCCCTTTTAAAGCACTGAAATCCAGGAATATTGAGAATCCATTCCTGCCCTGGTGTCAGCCAGGTCTCTGTAATGGCCACTACATCATAATTCCATGCATGTATCCAAGCTCTCAGTTCATCACCTTTGTTCCTGATGCTTCTTGCATTGAAGTACACACACTTTAGCCCTTCTACCTTTATACCCTTTATTCTGCTTCTCTTTCCTCAAAGCGTCTTTATATGTTAGATCTGGCTTTACTCCATGCACTTCTTCCACTATCGCTCCGGGTCCTATCCCTTCGCAAATTAGTTTAAACTCTCCCAAACCATGCTAGCAAACCTACCTGCAAGGATATTGCTCCCCGTCGAGTTCAGGTGCAACCCATCCATTCTGTACAGGTCCCACCTTCCCCAGAAGAGATCCCAATGATCCAAAAATCTAAAACCCTGCTCCCTGCACCAACTCATCAGCCATGCATTCAACCGCCATCTCCTGCAATTCTTACCATCACTATCACGTAGCACTGGCAGCAATCCTGAGAACGCCACCCTTGAGGTCCTGTTCTTCAGCCTTCTGCCTAGTTCCTGAAACTCCCAATTCAGGACCTCATTCCTCTTCCTGCCTGTGTCTTTGGTACCAACATGTATCACGACTTCTGGTTGCTTTCCCTCTTGTACCAGGATGTTGTGCACCCAGTCAGAGACATCCTGGACCCTGGCACCCAGCAGGCAACAACCCATGCGGGTGTCCTCCTCATGTCTACAAAATCTCCTGTCTGTTCCTCTTCTCCGTGCCACCCTTCTGCACCACAGGGTCAGACTCAGTGCCGGAGGCCCCGCCAGTGTGGCTCACCCCTGGTCAGTTGTCCCCGCCAACAGTATCCAGGACAGTATACTTATTATTCGGGAAATGGCTACAGGGGTGCTCTGCACTACCTGTATACTCACCTTCACTTTCCCCCCTCTGACTGTCACCCAATGACCTGCTCCCGGTAGCATAGGTGTGACTACCTCCCTGTAGCTCTCATCAATGACCCATATATGTTACAACTATAATTTGACATAAAGTAAAATCTGTAGAAGCTGAAAGTCAAATAAAAAATGGAAATGTTGGAAGTGCTTTGCAAGTCAGGCACATCTGCAGAAGGAGAGATAGTTAAAGTTTGGAATCCAGAATTCTTCAGCAGAACTAAGAAAGTGAGAAATACAAGTCTGTTTTTAACAAGAGAGAAGACAGGGGAGGGATTTATAAAACAAAGGCCTGTTAGCCTGTCCAAATGGTTTAAGGGGCTATCAGCAGCACATTAAGCTATATTCATGTAATTTGTTGTAAATGGTGAGTTTGTGGGGACATGCACAGCAACCAGATTACACTAGTAAAATCTGAATTTGGGCTGTTTGAAAATTGAGATACAGGAACATCGTTTCTGGTATTGAATCATGATTGAAGTGTTCAGCTCTGGGCTTTATATCATGTTATTTTGGAGAGCACAGATGTTGCAACTTTTATCTTGCTATCCACTGGGTTGGTATGTTCTCTTCAGTCTATTGTAGTAAAATAAATAGGATTGGAACTTTCCTGTTTGAAGAAACATGAATAAAAGCCTCTTTTCTTGCCACTTTAGTCTAAATGATTCTCAACCGTTTTTTGGCCATGGCCCCTTTAGGAGCTCTTCTCAGGTTCCAAGGCTCCCCTTTCAAGTGACTTGGCAAAACTCACTATGTATGTTTAGTCGCCAAATTAATGAAGTTACCGTGAAAATTTACAATTTCAACTGAGATTTAGCAAATGACGTAGTATAAATGCATAATAATGCAATATTTCAATTTTCCTTGTCATATGCATTCGCTAAAAACTACCAAAAATGGAAAAAAAAATTTTAAATGGTTTTGCTACTTTTTTTCTAGCTAAATTGACAACATTGACTGAAATGGTTTAGAAAGGCTGCCTAAATGTTTTTGACTTGGGAATAAGCACGCGAAATACAGATACATTACTGACAAAAAATGCTGTCACCTGGAGCCAGGGATTTTTTTTGGTGACTTCATATGCAGTAATAAACACTTTTCACAACCTACCTTAACGTGTAATATATTCAAACACATAAACTTTAAAGTTACTAGGCTAAAAAAGACCTAGCAAGACACGCTGATCTTCGGAGAATGAAGTATGGTGATAATGAATGTGAGAACTCTTGATTGAATACGTTGACCCGGTGCAATCTGATTCGCAACTAAAGTTGTGTGGGAGGAGCTTAAGCAATGAATTTACCAGTGTGCCAAATTCAAACGGTGTGTTGGAAAGATATTATAAATAATAGGGAAAATATTGACTCCAATGAAGGTTGCTGCTTGGGTATTTCATTGGTTCAGTTACCAAGGCCCCCATAAACCCTTGGGGCTCCCCTTCTCACAGTTTTCAGTCGGTGGCCCCCTTCAAATGTGCCAGGGCCCCCGTTGAGAATGGGTGGTTCAAAATGTTCTTGAATGCCAACCTGATCCCCTGCTTAGAAAAAACAGCTGTTTTACAATATCCAACAGTAACTCTTCATGGCAACAAGGTTATTTTTCACAACTGGTTGGAATTCTTCTGGATTAAATTTTAGAATTTGTGGCCTAGAGTGTGGTTATAGCTATTTCTTTGCTGAATGGCGATACAGTGCAGAAATTGATTTTTCTTTTTTTTTTTTTACAGACATGAGCCTGACAACAAAAATGAAAGCCTAAGAAGTCCAACACAGGTTCAAGTTAAAAATATTAAGTTAGGCATAAGCACTTTCTGGAGCTTGGACAAATTTGAAGGCAAGTTGGCAACTATGAGAGAACTCTATCAGGTAAAGCTTTACTGTTGAGCTGTGAATGATTAGAATATCTCTCAAAAATCCATCACTGTGTTTATTGTCTAAGACTAATAGCAATCATGTGGACCTCTCAGCAGAAAATAAAAACAAACAAGTAGCCACCTTGTGGCACTTCACAGTTCAGACCTGCTGACTGTTTTGAATTTCACATCACTGGGATCTATTAGACTAGGGGTCCCCAACCTTTTTTGCACCGCGGATCGGTTTAATATTGACAATACTCTTGCGGACCGGCCTGCTGGGGTGGGGTGGGGAGTGTTCAATTAGGGTTAAACTCACCTCAACATGTCTTTTACAGTTAGGGTTGCCAACTTTCTCACTCCCAAGTAAGGGACAAAAGTAGCAGTCAAATCCTGGGACACTTTACCCCAGGAAAGACTACCATGACCATGAAGCCTTGCGCGGGCACAGGTGCGCATACACGTACGTGCCAATTTTCCCCCATAAATCAGTTTTGCCTTCATTTTCCTGACTATACTGTACATACATTATTTCTACTTTATATAGGCTGTGTATTTATCATATCATTCCTGCTTTTACTATATGTTAGTGTTATTTATTTTTGGTTTTACGTGTTATTTGGTATGATAGGTTATTTTTTGGGTCTAGAAACACTCAAGAATTTTTCGGGTATGAATTAATGGTAATTGCTTCTTTGCTTCATGCTATTTCGGCACGAAAGGTTTCATAGGAACGCTCTACCTTAGTGGGGGAAATACAGGACAAGGCGGTCCCATATGGGACAAACCAGTTTAGCCCAATATACGGGATGTCCTGGCAAATACGGGACAGATGGCAACCCTATGTTCAAGTTCAACGGTGCGTGACAGGGAATGAGGAAAGGTGCAGCTGACTCATATCGTTTCCTCACGGCCCGGTAGCACATGCTTTGCGGCCTGGTACTGGTCCGCGGCCCGGTGGTTGGGGACTGCTGTATTAGGCAGATTGATCCAGACGTTAAAATAATAAAGTAAGTTGAGCCTCAAATTTGAACATACATTATCTTGAGGCTTGCCATACTGTCACATTTCATAATTTGCCTGAGATGCTACAAGCATTTTTTATGAGCTGGCGTCAACGTGCTGGCGCATCATCATATTGTGTCCTACTGTAGTGAAATAATTGTCATATTGTATCCTACTGTACCTACTGTAGTGAAATAATTAAGTCATAGGACTATACAAAGATGAGTTATTCTTTTCTGTTTTTTTTTTAAGGCTTACATATTTTCATTCGCATTCTTGCCCTTTTATGCTGCTTCATTTCTATTTTAATTACATATTTTATTGGCCCTTCAGAATCTTTCAATTCTGCCTTTTTGGTCAAACAATTTGCTGGGTAATAGTTATGATATTAGTACATTAGGATCAAATGCAAGTGTTGTGTGCATGTTTAAATCTTTTTAGTACATGGTTTACATTTTTGTAAAGAAGGACTAATAAATATTGATTTTGTTTATCTTCGCCATTTCATTTTGGAGTAGTGGTGCCAAATTAGTATCATAGCATTGAACTATTTAAGATTTCCTTTGCTATATTTGAACAATTCATATGCTACTGTACTATATATTATTAATTGACAAGTATTCACTATTAACCTATTATGCAGATTTCTATTCTTTATCAAACATTTCTGTATAATGCATTACTGATTTAAGATTCTTCTAATTTTGCTTGATAGACAGCTGTTTATCTGATTTGTGTCCTTGCAGTTGTGACTTGGTACAATTTATTGTGAAAGTAGTCAGTTAGACCATAAGGCAAGACCATAAGACAAAGGAGCAGAAGTCGGCCATTCGGCCCATCAAGTCTGCTCCGCCATTTTATCATGAGCTGATCCATTCTCCCATTTAGTCCCACTACCCCCGCCTTCTCACCATAACCTTTGATGCCCTGGCTACTCAGATACCTATCAATCTCTGCCTTAAATACCCTCAATGACTTGGCCTCCACTGCAGCCCGTGGCAACAAATTCCATAGATTCACCACCCTCTGGCTAAAAAAATTTCTTCTTCTTTCTGTTCTAAATGGGCACCTTTCAATCCTTAAGTCATGCCCTCTCGCACTAGACTCCCCCATCATGGGAAACAACTTTGCCACATCCACTCTGTCCATGCTTTTCAACATTCGAAATGTTTCTATGAGGTCTCCCCTCATTCTTCTAAACTCCAAGGAATACGGTCCAAGAGCGGACAAACGTTCCTGATATGTTAACCCTCTCATTCCCAGAATCATTCTAGTGAATCATCTCTGTACCCTCTCCAACGTCAGCACATCCTTTCTTAAGTATGGAGACCAAAACTACCCACAGTACTCCAAGTGAGGTCTCACCAGCGCCTTATAGAGCCTCAACATCACATCCCTGCTCCTATACTCTATTCCTCTAGAAATGAATGCCAACATTGCATTCGCCTTCTTCACCACCAACTCAACCTGGAGGTTAACCTTGAGGGTATCCTGTCGAGGACTCCCAAGTCCAGTTGCACCTCAGAACTTTGAATTCTCTCCCCATTTAAATAATAGTCTGCCCGTTTATTTCTTCTGCCAAAGTGCATAACCATACACTTTCCAACATTGTATTTCATTTGCCACTTCTTTGCCCATTCTTCCAATCTATCCAAGTCTCTCTGCAGACACTCTGTTTCCTCAGCACTACCGGCCCCTCCACCTATCTTCGTATCGTCAGCAAACTTAGCCACAAAGCCATCTATTCCATAATCCAAATCGTTGATGTACAATGTAAAAAGAAGCGGCCCCAACACGGACTCCTGTGGAACACCACTGGTAACCAGCAGCCGACCAGGATAGGATCCCTTTATTCCCACTCTCTGTTTCCTGCCAATCAGCCAATGCTCTATCCACGTAACTTTCCTGTAATTCCATGGGCTCTTATCTTGTTAAGTAACCTCATGTGTGCCACCTTTTCAAAGGCCTTCTGAAAATCCAAATATACAACATCCACTGCATCTCCCTTGTCTAGCCTACTTGTAATTTTCTCAAAAATTGTAATAGGGTTGTCAGGCAGGATTTTCCTTTAAGGAATCCATACTGAGTTTTGCCTATCTTGTCATATGCCTCCAGGTACTCTGTAACCTCATCCTTGACAATCAACTCCAACAACTTTCCAACCACTGATGTCAAGCTAACAGGTCTATACTTTCCTTTTTGCTTTCCTGCCCCCTTCTTAAATAGCGGAGTGACATTTGCAATCTTCCAGTCCTCCGGAACCATGCCAGAATCTATCGACTTTTGAAAGATCATTGCTAATGCCTCTGTAATCTCCACAGCTACGTCCTTCAGAACATGAGGGTGCATTCCATCTGGTTTGGGAGATTTATCTAACTTCAGACTATTCAGCTTCCTGAGTACTTTCTCTGTCGTAATTGTGACTGCGCACACTTCTCTTCCCTGCCACCCTTGAGTGTCCGGTATACTGCTGATGTCTTCCTCAGTGAGGACTGATGCAAAATACTTGTTCAGTTCCTCTGCCATCTCCTTATCTCCCATTGCAATTTCTCCAGCATCATTTTCTATCGGTCCTATATCTACTCTTACCTGTCTTTTACTCTTTATATACTTGTAAAAGCTTTTAGTATCCTCTTTGATATTATTTGCTAGCTTCCTTTCATAGTTAATGTTCTCCCTCTTAATGTCCTTGCTAGTTTCCTTTTGTAAGCTTTACAAAACTTCCCAATCCTCTGTCTTCCCATTAAGTTTTGCTTCCTTGTATGCCCACTCCTTTGCTTTAACTTTGGCTTTGACTTCTTTCGTCAGCCACGGTTGCGTCCTTTTTCCATTTGAAAATTTCTTCTTTTTTGGAATATACCTGTCTTGCACCTTCCTCACTTCTCACATAAACTCCAGCCACTGCTGCTCTGCTGTCCTTCCCGCCAGTGTCCCTTTCCAGTCAACTTTGGCCAGTTCCTCTCTCATGCCACTATAATTTCCTTTACTCCACTGGAATACCGACACATCAGATTTCGGCTTCTCTTTTTCAAATTTCACAGTGAACTCAATCATGTTATGATCACTGCCTCCTAAGGGTTCCTTCACCTTAATCTTTCTAATCACCTGTGGTTCATTACACAATACCGAATCCAGTACAGCCGACCCCCTAGTGGGCTCAACAACAAGCTGTTCTAAAAAACCATCTCGCAGACATTCTACAAATTCTCTCTCTTGAGATCCAGTGCTGACCTGATTTTCCCAATCCACTCGCATGTTAAAATCCCCCACAATTATCATAACACTGCCCTTCTGACAAGCCTTTTCTATTTCCAGTTGTAATTTGTAGTCCACATCACTGCAGCTGTTTGGAGGCCTATAAATAACTGCCATCAGGGTCCTTTTACCCCTGCGATTTCTTAGCTCAACCCATAAAGATTCTGCGCCTTCTGATCCTATATCACCTCTTTCTAATGATTTAATATCATTACTTACCAATAAAGCCACGCCTCCCTCTCTGCCTACCTACCTATCCTTCTGATACACAGTGTATCCTTGGACATTCAGCTCCCAGAGACATGCATCCTTTAGCCATGTCTCAGTGATGGCCACAATATCATACCTGCCAGCCTGTAGCTGTACGACAAGATCATCCACCTTATTCCGTATGCTGTGTGCATTTAAGTACAACACCTTAAGACCAGTATTTGATACTTTTCGCTTTGATTTCACTGCAACTTTATTGCACTGCAACTCATCCCAATGGCTAAAAATTTGCCCCATCACCTGCCTGTCTTTCCTGATATCTTTACTGCTCACTATCTTAGATTTATTTCTGTTTTCCCCTTCCTCCGCTGTATCATTCCGGTTCCCATCCTTCTGCCAAATCAGTTTAAACCCTTCCTAACAGCTCTATTAAACCTTCCCGCCAGGATAGTGGTCCCCTTCGGGTTCAGGTGTAACCTGTCCATTTTGAACAGGTCATACTTCCCCCAGAAGAGATCCCAATTATCCAAGAATCTGAAGCCCTGCCCCCTGCACCAGTCTCTCAGCCACGCATTCACCTGCCTGATCCTACTATCCTTGCCCTCGCTAGCATGTGGCACAGGTAGCAATCCTGAGATTACTACCCTGGAGGTCCTGCTTCTCAGCTTCCTTCCTAACTCCCGGAAATCTCTGTTCAGGACCTCCTCCCTTGTCCTATCTACTTTCCTTCATAACTCCTGGAAATCTCTGTTCAGGACCTCCTCCCTTGTCCTATCTATGTCATTGGTACCAACATGTACCAAGGCAACTGGCTGCTCGCCCTCTCCCTTCAGAATATTCTGGACCAGATCCGAGACATTCCGTACCCTGGCAGCTGGGAGGCGACACGCCATATGGGTATCTCTATCAGGCTCACAGAATCTCCTGTTCATTCCCCTGACTATGGAATCCCCTATGACTACCGCATTCCTCTTCTCCCTCCTTCCCTCCTGCACAATAGCGCCAGGCTCAGTGCCAGAGACCCAGTCACCGTGGGTGTCCCCTGTCAGGTCATCCCCCTCAACAGCATCTAGAACAAGATATTTGTTGCTGGGGGGGGACAGCCACAGGTGTGCTCTCCACTATCTGGGCATTTTCCTTCCCTCTCTTGACAGTCACCCAGTTTTCTGATCCCTGTAGCCCAGGGATGACTACCTCCCTGTAGCTCCTGTCTATCACCTCTTCACTTTCCCTGATAAGCAGTAGGTCATCAAGCTACAGCTCCAGATCCCTAACACGGTCTCTGAGGAGCTGCATCTCGGTGCACCTGGCGCAGATGTGGCCATCAGGGAGGCTGGAGTTCTCCCAGGATTCCCACATCTGACACCCTGAACAAAACACTAACCCTGCAGGCATGCTATCTAATTCTACAGGAATGAAACAGGAAAAATAAGTCTACTCACCCACTTACCTTGCCAAACAGATGAACTTTTTAAACCGTTAGCTCGTACCATTAGCTGTGAGAGCCCTGCTGTTCCTGTCTGTCCGGGCCGATTCGCGAAGGGGGTGGGGGAGAGAAAAAAAGAGTTGGTGCTTCGCTCTCACCTCTTCCTGTTTACTGCTGAAGCCCGTTGAAGCCAAAGCCCTACACTCTGCTACCACTCACTCCGCTGCCCGCTGTATAGGGTGGTCTCCTTTTTAAACTCTCCGCACTGTCCTGTTATGTCACGTGCCTGCGCAGTCTCGTCCTTCTTGCACTGGAAGAAGTTTTTAAAAAAAAAAAAAACTGCCTTCCTTCAGAATTCAGCTCCCATGCCACTCTGTTGTCCCGATCCACAAGAAAGCCGTTGGAAGTAACCTTCCTGTTTAAACTCTCGGCGCTGTCCTGTTACGTCACACGCCTGCGCAGTCTTGTCCTTCTTGCACTCAAAGAAGTTTTTAAAAAAAAGTTATTCAAAGTTTAAATGGTATCCCTGTGCCCAGCATAGATAATTCATGACCAATAAGAAAGGAATCTGGGGAAGTTTTGATAAAACAAATCTAAATGTTATTAACTATTAGTTTGGGCCTCAATCTTGTATCCAGCTCTATCTCTTCTGATTGAAGTTTAATGTTTGATTGAATACTGATGATTTTTAAATACCTCTTTTTAGATTTTGGACATGCTCAAACATCTTGCAGTGTGCAAAGTATGTCTTAAGCTTTGCAGAAGAACTTGGCAGTATTTTGTGACTTTAAAAATAATAAGTAAAAATAGTTTCTGCTTTTGAAGCTCTATTTCTTGACAATTTATAATATAGCGGTAAATTCTCTAATTTTCTTCATGTTTTATTCCTTTCTTGAGACTCATTTTTAAAAAGAGAAGGGTAAAATAAATGTGCATACTTACTGGGCTGGTGAATTTAATGTGTATGTAATGATATTTCCTTAGAGATTTGCACCAACTGCAGAGACAGACTTCTTCTTTACCCAGTTTGAAAAAAATTAAGTGTGAAAAGGATGGCAGTTAGCATTACATTGTTTTAAGACTGGTTGATTTATTATGAGCATTTTTTAATAACTGATTAACATCACTTAGTGTATTATATTTGAACTGAGAAACTTGAGAGTTTGTAATGTTGGACCATTACAAACATGGAGTTTTTTTGAAGATCTGGGTTTTTGATGTTCACACAAGCAGCTTGTGGACTAATGACCTCATTTGTGTTATTGCGCTGGATCTGACATGCTTCTTAGAACTGCCAGTCTCACTGCCTGCCCACTTGTATTTGCCTACCCTGGGTAATTTTTCTGGCCTTTCATGGCCTCAGCAAAACATGAACTGCTAGAAGAACTCAGTGGGTCAAGCAGCATCTGTGGGAACAAAGAGATGATCAAGAATTTGAGACCCTAAATTGTGACTGGAGTGTGGACGGAAGATCGACAGCACACAGAAGTGAGAGGGAAGGGTCAGTTGGAGGTTGATAGGTGATGGGTGAAGCAAGTTTTGGGGGAGTGGGGCAGGGTGATTTTTAAAAAAATCAAGCAGGGTCTGTTGAGACTTGTCTGTGGAGTGGCGGATTGCTGGAATTAATTCTAACTAAGGTTAATTAGTAAGGGCCAATAAAAAGAAGTGTGGTTTGAGCGGGGTGCCTATTCTGTGAGTGGATTCTGTTAAAGTGGTCAAGCTTTGGCTCAACAGGCTTGGCGAGAACAGCTGTAAGCTATAACTTAAGCTTGAGAAGTTAGAGGCATGACAAGTGTAAGCAAGATGTAGGTAGTGGAATGCTGCTCCTGTGAGATGTGGGATTTCAGCACACCTTGGTGTCACTGATGACTACATCTGTAGGAAATGCACCCAACTTCAGCGCCTGACTGACAAAAGTCAAGGAGCTGGATGTACTCATGAGCATCCAGAAGGTTGAGTCTTTTACCGAAGTTCACACCCAGAGTGCAAACTTCAGATAGTAGGTGGGTGACCACCAGGAGAAATAAGGGAAGTACACAGTATGTGTAGGGTTCCCATGTGGCATTCCCCTCAGCAGCAAGCATACCCCTTTGGATGCTGCTGGGGGTGGGAGGAATGACCTGTTAGGGACAGCAGCAGGCAGGCCAGTGGCACTATGGCTGGTTCTGAGGCTCAGCGGGAGAGGGTAAAGTCAGGCAGAGCAGTAGTAACAGGAGACTCAATAGAATTAGAATTAGAATTGTTGTTTCTTACGTCCATCCCACAATATGAGGGAGTAAAAATCTATGTTGCAAGCAATAAGGAAGGGAAATGTGGAAGGATATTGCACAAACACTAAGATTGTGTATATATAAATGTTTCGTATACGTGTATGTGCAGTCAGATATGCAATCAGATCAATGTGTATTGATCAATCTGATGGCCTGGTGAAAGAAGCTGTCCTGAAGCCTGTTGGTCCAGGCCTTAATGCTGTGGCACCATTTGCCAAATGGAAGCAGCTGAAACAGTTTGTGGTTGGGGTGGCTGGAGTCCCTGATGATCCTCTGGGTGCTTTTTAAGCACCTGCTTCTGTAAATGTCCTAAACAGACTACAGTTCACATCCACAGATGTTGTGTGCTGCCCACACCACTTTCTGCACTGCCCTGCGATTGAAGTAGTACAGTTTCCATGCCAGGTGGTGGCACAGCCAGTCAGGATGCTCTTGATGGTGCCCTGTAGAAAGTCCTGAGGATTTGGGAACTCATGCCAAACTTCAGCTGTCTGAGGTGATACCGAGGAACTTGAAACTACTCAACTCTGTAGTGCAGAGTTAGGGAGATGGACGGGAGATTCTGTGGTCATGAGAAAGAAGCCAGGATGTTGTGTTGCCTCCCAAGTATTAGCGTACAGGATGCTTCAAAGCGGCTGCAGAAGGTTCTCAAGAGGAAGGATGAGCAGCCAGAGATTGCGGTGCAGATTGGGACCAATGCCATGGGTAGAAAGAGAGCAAGACATCGTGTGCAGTGAATATAGGAAGTGGGGAAGAGGCTGAAGAGCAAGTCCTCTAAGTTAGAAATCTCTGGATTACTCCTAGTTGCCACATGCTAGTCAGGGAAGGAAAAGGATGATGGTATAGGTGAATGAGTGGCTGATGAACTGGTGCAGGGGGCAGAGTTTCAGAATTTTGGATCATTGGAAGCACTTTGTGGGAATGTATGACCTGTACAATAAGAATGGGTTACACCTGAACCCAAGGGGGACCAATATCCTTGCAAGCAGGTTTGCTAGAACTGTTGGGGAGGGTTTAAACAAAGTTGGCAGGGGGATTGGAACTGGAGTGATAGGATTGAGGATGGAGCAATTGGTTTATAAGTCAATGCAGTGTGCAGTGGGACTCTGAGGATGGACAGGTAGATAATAGGGCAAAATTGCAGTCATTGGATGAGATGACGGGTAACATGAGTTATGAATACAGTAAGAAGGGTCATCAATACAGGAAAGTAGGTGTTAAATTTGACTGCACACATTGTAATGAATAAAAATCTTGTGGCACAGTAGAGATTGTCAGGTATGATGTTCTGGGCATCACTGAGACGAGTTGAAAGAAGATTATTGTTGGGAGCTTAACATGCAAGGATACACCTTGTATGGAAAGGGCAGTTAGGTAGGCAGAGAGGATGGGTTGGCTCTGTTGATTTAAAAAATGAAATCAAATCCTTAGAAATGACAAAGGATGGGAAGATGTAGAATCCTTATGGGTACAGTTAAGAAACTGCAAGGGTAAAAAGACCCTGATGGGAGTTATGTACAAGCCTCCGAACAGTAGCCAGAATGTGGCATGTAAAACAGACAATGTTATAATATTCATAGGAGATTTCAATATACAAGTAGATTGGGAAAATCAGGTTGGCGCTGGATCCCAAGAGAGGGAAATTGTAGAATGCCTATGAGGTGCCTTTTAAAGAACAAGTGGTTGAGTCCACTACAGGAAAGGCATTTCTAGATTGGGTGTTGTTTAATGAACTGGATGCGATTAGGGAGCTTAAGGGAAAGGAATCATTGGAAGACAGTGATCATAATATGATAGAATTTGCCCTGCACTTTGAGAGGGAGAAAATAGAGTGAAGTTAAAGGATTGAAAAGCTTTTACAAAGCAATAGAAGGCACCTAGAAGCCTCAAGGAGAGTGAAGATCAAATATGAAGGTGAGTTAGCCAAAAAATATCAAAGAGGACACTGAAAGTTTTTTCAGATATATAAAGAGTAGAAGAGAGGCAAGACTGGACATTGGACTGCTGGAAATTGATGCTGGAGAGGTAGTAATAAGAAATGGCGGTCAGCTTAACAAGTATGTTGTGTCAGTCTTCACTGTGGAAGACACTAAGAGTATGCCAGAAATTCACAAATGGCAAGGTGCAGAAGTAAGTGTAGTTGCTGTTACTAAGGAGAAGGTGCTTGGGAATCTGAAAGGTCTGAAGGTAGATAAGTCACCTGGACCAGATGAACTATACTCCAGGGTTCTGAAAGAGGTAGCTGAAGAGATTGTGGAGATATATGTAATGATTTTTCAAGAACCACTGGATTCTAGAATGGTTCTAAAGGACTGGAGAATTGCAAATGTCACTCCATGCCTTACGGATGGAGGTGGGACAGAAGGGAAATTAGAGGCCAATTAGCCTGACTTCCGTGGTTGGTAAAATGTTGGAGTCCATTATTAAAGATGAGGTTTCAGGGTACCTGGAGGCACGTGATAAAATAGGCCAAAATCAACATGGTTTCTTTAAGGGGAAATCTTGCCTGACAAATCTGTTCTTTGAGGAAATAACAGGCAAGATAGACAAAGGAGAGTCCATAGATGATGTTTCCTTGGATTTTTCAGAATGGTTTTGACAAAATGCTGCAGATGAGGCTGGTTAACAAGATGAGAGCCCATTGTATAACAGGATAGATACTAGCATGTATAGAAGATTGGTCAATTGGCAGGAGGCCAAGAGTCAGAATAAAGGGGACCTACTCTGGTTGGCCTCTATGACAAGTTCTACAAAGGTTGGTATTGGAAACGCTTCTTTTCACATTATGTGTTAGTGATTTGCATGACAGAATTGAGGGGATAATATCAAGATAGGTGGTGGGGCAGGTAGCGATGAGGAAGCAGGGGATCTGCAGAAGGACTTAGACAGATTGGGAGTACAGTCAAAGAAGTGGCGGATGGAATATAGTGTAGGAAAGTGTATGGTCATGCATTTTTGTAGAAGGAATAAAGGTGTAGACTGTTTTCTAAATGGGGTGCAAAGAGACTTGGGAGTCCTTGTGCAGGATTTCCTAAAGTTAGCTTGCAAGTTGAGTCAGTGCAAGTGAAGGCAAATGCAATGTTAGCATTCATTTTGAGAAGACTAGAATATAAGAGCAAGAATGTAACACTGAGGCTTTATAAGGTATAGGTCAGACCGCACTTGGAGTACTGTGAGCAGTTTTGGGCTCCTTATCTATGAGAAGATGTACTAGCATGGGAGAGAATGGTTAATGTATGAGGAGAGTTTGATTGCTCTAGGGAGGACATGCTGGAGTTGAAATCTATTTAATATTGAAAGGCCTAGGCAGCGCGGATGTAGAGAGGATCTTTCCTGTAGTAGGTGAGTTTAGGACTAAAGGACACAGCCTCAGAATAGAGGGACACCCATTTAGAACAGAGGTGAGAAGGAATTTCTTTAGCAAGAGGGTGGAGAATCTGCAGAATTCATTGCCAAAGATGGCTGTGGAGACCAAGTCTTTGAGTATATTTATAGAAGAGGTTGATAGTTCCTTAGTTAGGGCGTCAAGTGTTACGGGGGGAAGGAATGAGGTTGAGAGGGATATTAAATCAGCCATGGTGGAATGGCAGAACAGGCTTGATGAACTGAGTGGCATATTTCTGCATATGTCTTATGGTCTTATAACAGGCAGACGGAGACAAGTGGGAGAAGGGAAGTACAGAGTCAGAGGCTGGTAGGTGATAGGTAGAAACATAAAAAAAATTGGCAGATGGAGTCAGTTGGAGAAGGATGGAGATAGAGGGTCACATAGTTGAGAAAATCTGCAGATTCATGAGGAAAGCCAAAGCAACATACAAAATGCTGGAGGAACTCAGCAGGCCAGGCAGTCTCTATGACAAGAACTAAACAGTCAACGTTTTGGGCTGAGCCCCTTATCAAGACTGGAAAAGTAAGGGAAAGGAGTCAGACGAGAAGGTGCAGGGAGAGGAGGGAGTAGTACAAGGGGGCAGCTAGTAGGTGAAACTGAGGAGGAGAAGGTGGTAAGTAAAGAGTTGGGAAGTTGATTGGTGAAAGATATACAGGGCTGGAGATACAGGAATCTGTTAGGAGAAGACAGAAGATCATGGAAGAAAGGGAAAATGGAGAAGCACCAGAGGGAGATGATGGGCAGGTAAGGAAGTAAGATGAGAGAGGGAAATAGGAATGGGGAATGGTGAACGGGGGAGGGACAATTACCAGAAACTCAGGAAAACGATATTCATGCCATCAGGTTGAAGGCTAATCAGACAGAATCCAAGGTTTTGCTCCTCCAGCCTGAGTGTGGCCTCATTGTGACAGTAGAGGAGGCCATGGACTGACGTGTCAGAATAGGAATGAGAAGTAGAATTGAAATGGGTAGCCACTGGGAAATACTGCTTTTTGTGGTGGATGGAGCAAAGGTGCTCAACAAAGCGGTCTCCCAATCTACGTCTGGTTCCACCAATTATACAGGAGGCTGCACAGTAAATGACTCTTAACAGACTTGCAGGTGAAGTGTCGCCTCACTTGGAAGGACTGTTTGGTGCCCTGAATGGAAGTGAGGGAGAGGAGGTATAGGGGCAGGTGTTGGCAATTGTTCCATTTACAAGGAGTGAGATCAATGGGAAGGAAGTGATTCCTGCAGAAAGCAGAAAATGGGTGGAGGGAAAGGTGTGCTTAGTGGTGGGATCCCATTGGAGATGGCAGAGGTTGTGGAGAATTATGTGCTGGATGTGGAGGCTATTGGGGTGGTAGGTGAGGACAAGAGGAACCCTATCCCTGCTGTGGTGGTGGGAAAATGGGCTGAGGGCAGATGTGTGTGAGATGGAAGAGATACAGGTGAGGGCAGCATTGATGATGGTGGAGGAAGGGAAGCCCCTTTCTTTGAAGAAGGAGGACTTCTCAGTTCTTCTGGAATGAATAGGAGGGTTGAGGGATGAATAGAAGCAGTCTGGAGAGGTGAACTAAGGGAGAAAAACCCAGGTGTGTTAGTAATGGGCAGGTAGAACAACTTAAGGAAGGATGATGAGTTTTGTTAAGGCAAGTTGGGACAGAAGGAGTGGAAAAGATGAACAAGGAGAGAGAGTGATAGTGAACTGGTGGGTATGGGAAGGGCACATGGCAGAATGGCTTGCCCAAAACTGGAAAATTGAGATATAAGGTGCATTTCTTCTAGTTCACATTTGGCCTCACCATGGCAGTGGAGAAGACTGAGGATAGAGGAGTTGGTTAGGGGATGGGAAGGGATGTTCAAATGACATGCATCTGGAACCCCAGATTTCCATAGTGACAGAGCTCAGGTACTCTGCAAAATGGTTGTCTCATCTACTCCAGGTTTCGCCAATGCAGAGGAGGCCACATCATGAACACCATTTGTAATGGATTAGGTTGGGGAAGGTATTGTACAAGTGAATCTGTACCTCTAATGGAAGGTCTCTTTAACATGTGTTTCATCTCCTATGTTTGCAGGGGAAAGTGCCAGGGATGGGGAGGGGTGTATGGGAGAACATCAGGAAGTCACAGAGAGTGTAGTTCTTGGGGAAAGCAGAGAGAGGGGAAGATTTGTCTGGTGGTGCTATCCCATTTGTCATAGTAACGGTTTTTATACTTGAAATAGACTTGATTTTAAAGCTCAATATTTGAATATAACTCTCTTCTATACCTTTCTGTGACCTACTGATCAACATCCTGAATTAAAAAGCGAGGTGACATTATGTTTTGTGTTATTATCCACTGCTTGAAATTGAGAGCCATTCTGGTTATTCTTCCCAACAGGGTTCTAGGCATTCTGGAGAGGAAGACATATTTTATGATCCCAATGATGACTGGGAAACGGATTTGACGCTCTCTTCCTCTTTCTCTAAAAGACGGTGTGTAGTTTTTGAAATGTGCTTTTCATACAATTCAGAATTAATTTGAAAAGTTTAGTTGTTTTGAATTGATATTTACATATGCAGGAATAGACCAATGAAAGGCAAGATTCAGTTTATTGTTTACATTAATGAATCATAGCCTTTAATACAAGCCACTTTCTTTTCCAATCAACTTTGCTCCATTTGAATTTCTCTTCCAGTCATTGGTACTGTAATGACATGTTCCATTATGTTTGACTGTTGTCTGTAAACAAATTAAATATTATTCTAACACATTCATGGTAGTTTCTTTTAAATTAATTTTAAAATGTCTAATCTCATGAAGGTGCTACAAAGTTTGTTGTACAAGTCCATAATCTCTTATCCGAAATCCTTGGGGCCAGTTGCATTTCAGAATTCAGAATTTTTCAGATTTCAGACCCCCCTCCTCCCGCTACCAAAAAACACGTATGCTCAAGTCCCTTATTTAACTTGTTTTAGTGTGGTGGACTTTAGGACCCAGCAGCACACCAAATCTACGCACATCCTCCCGTATACTTTAAATCATCTCTAGGTTACTTATAATACCTAATACAATGTAAATGCTATGTAAATAGTTGTTATACTGTATTGTTTAGGAAGTAATGACAAGAAAAAATTTTATTTCCAACAAAAACATTCAATAAAACATAAAAATATACAGCTTCAAACGAACCAAATCAAACACATGGTAAATGACTTATTGGAATAAATGTAGAACGTCACTGTCACTGTCACTATAAAACTTCAGTAACTTGTCTTTCTATTTATTTAAATCATGTACAGTGGTAGTTCTGACACTATTTTCTTCGGCAAGGCGCCGCACCGACACACCACGTTCAAGCTTCTGCAATAACTCCACTTTCTGCGTTATTGATAATGATAGATGCTTCCTTCTCTTTTTCTCATTGTTACCCATAGGGGTATCTGCAGCACTTTTTGACATTTTCACAGTGAAATTAAACACAAAGTCAACAGTGAATGCAAAATATCAGCGAACAGCAAATGCACATGTAACCAGTACGAGCACTGAGCCACAACTGATGTCTGGCGGCCTCTGCTAGTGCTGCCACATCACAACTGAGTGACGTCAGCTGTTGGCAAAAAAAACTTTGGTTTACAGAGCTTTTTGGATTTCAGAATTTCGGATAAAGGAATGTGCACCTGTATACCAAATTTGCAGATTGTTAAATTCTTTAACATTGCTTCTTGTATAAACCTTTCAGTAGGATAGCAATTAAAAAATATTGTGGTTTAATCTTGTAAGTGAAAAAAAGAATCATACAATGTAGATATTACACTAATGCTATCAAATTACATTCAATGTTTATCCTGTGAATCTCTAATCTATATTTGAATACTATTTCTTCCCAAGTCATGATAATTGAATGATTCCCTCTGTGACACTGGTCTGTGGTGTTCTTAACAGTACATTAGCTTTCAGTTGAACATTTTAAAGATATGGTTAACATTGCAGATGTGTGTCCTCATGCTGCAAGTTACAAAGCCGTTGTTGGTGCCTCTAGTAATGCATGTTGCTGCATAAGTTTTACTTTTCTCAGAATAAATTTCAGTTTGCTTTTGTTTCTTTTTGCAACACCAGCTCCTGATTACTTGTCTCATTATCTTGGTGTTAATAGCAAAATATTGATTTTTAGTTATTTGATGATAAATAAATGTTACTTGTTACATTTGTTATTGCTACAAGTTTCAAACTGGGCATAAGGGTCAGTCCACAGAATAAGTGCCAACTGTAAAAGAAGTTGAATTCCTTCAAAAGATAACTTTAAGTATTCTGTACCTACATTATTATGTATCTATTTTGTTACATTATTAAGGCACTGTCATAACTTTTATTAAAATTGTGTCTTGAAAACTGGTTGTTAATTTTTATGTAAGTTTTGTAGCCTGGTTGGAATGTTGTTTCCAGGTTAGTGAATCTCTGGATATCTAATCTTGAGGAACGTAGTAATGTGCCATATAAAACAACAACATTGTAAAGTTTGGTATGGAGAACAAGAAAGTAACTGAAAGAAGAGCAAGTTGTGAAATGTGAAGAATTTCCTTTGTTAACTTCTAGTGTTTGTTGGAAATGAACTTTTCTCTTTTCTAGCCATTCGGCTGTATTCCCATGAAGCAACTATGGAATGATCGAAGCTGCCTTTTTGAAGGAATTCAACTTTTCTTACAGTTGGCACTTAATATTTATAACCATTTACTGCCAGCAATTTAGATACCTGCATTGTTTGTGACAGTGAGAAATCATTAGAAAATACCATATTTCCTAGATGATCTTTTTGCTCTATTATCCATTTTTCTGAGATACCTCCATTTCTTTAACAGCAGAATTTGTCTATCTATGATTTCTCTGGGAAGGTGGTGGTAGGCCACCACCTTGAACCAATGCTAGGAAAGGAGTTCCACAATTTGGACAAGTGGCAGTCTAAGCACAGCAATATGTTTCCAAATCGATTGTCCCTTTCCTTCTCATTGGCACAGATCTTGATTTTGGGAGCTGCTGAAAGAGTAGCAATCACAATGTATTTTTTTGCCAAACACAGAAGCCTTTGGTCAGGGGATGAACGCTTTGGATGGTGGACAAGGTGCCAGACATGCTTTGTCCTGGATGGTACCGAGGATTTTCAGTAGTTTAGGAGTTGTACCCAGCTAAGTTAAAAGGATTTCATCATGCTCCTGACTTGTGCCTTGTAAATGATAGAAAAACTTTGACTATTGGGAGACAAGTTACTTGCCGCAAGATGTTCAGTTTTTGACCCTTTGTTTGGAGCTTCCATGTCATTCTAACATTTTCTGAATGTTTGCTGCTTTGTTTGACCAAGGAAACAAAATCCTTTTTGAGATGTTGAGAAATTTTTGATAATTTTCCGAGTATTCCTACATTTAGTGCTACAAAAAATGGCATACTTTGTTTATCTCATTCCATTTGTTTTCTTGAAGTTGATTGCTACATTTGCTAAAATTAATAGAGTCAAACAAACTTTAGGGAATGCTTTGCAATGCTTGATGTCATTAAATGTTATTTTTTCTAAATAATGAAAATGTCATTATAAAACTGAAATATTTACATTGGTTATAGAGTCATAGAAAACTATAGCACAGAAACAGCCCTTCAGCCCACCATGTTCATGCCAAACTATTATTTTGCTGAGACCCATTGACCTGCACCTGGACCATAGCCATCCATTACCCTCCCATCTATGTACTGTACCTATACGAATTTCTCTTAAATGTTGAAATCAAACTCACATCCATCACATCTGCTGGCAGCTCACTCCACGCTCTCACCACCCTCTGAATGAAGATTTTCCCCTTAAACATTTCACCTTTCAAACTTAACACAACTGTGCAAATATAAATAAATAGCAATAAATAATGAGAGCATGAAATAACAAGATAGAGTCCTTAAAGTGAGATAATTGGTTTGTGTGAATATCTCAAAAGTTGAGTGTAATTATCCTCTATTTTTTCAAAAGCCTGATGGTTGAGGCTTTGAACCTGATGGTGTGAGTCCTAAGGCACTGGTACCTTCCTGATGGTAGCAGCGAGAAAGAGCATGGCCTGGGTGGTGAGGGTCTTTTATGTCAGATGCTGCTTTTCTACAACAGTGTTTAATGTACATGTTCTCAATGGTTGGGAGGGCTTTACCCATGATGTACAACATCCACCACCTATTCTAGGATTTTCCGCTCAAAGGCATTGGTGTACCCATACTAGGCCTTAATGCAGCCAGTCAATACGCTTTCCACTACACATCTACAGAAGTTTGTCGAGGTTTTTGATGACATGCTGAACCTCTGAAGACTTCTAAGGAAGTAGAGGTGCTGTCTTTGCAATTACCTTTATATGATGGGTCCAGGACAGGTCCTCTGAGATAGTGACACCCAAGAATTTAAAACTACTGACCCCCTATACCTCTGGTCCTCTGATGAGTACTGGCTTATGGACCTCTGGTTTCCCTCTCCTGAAGTCTGCAATTAGGTCCTTGGTCTTGCTAACATTGAGAGGTTATTGTTATGACACTACTCAGCCAAATTATCAATCTCCCTCCTGTATGCTGATTCATCACCACAACAGTGTGTCATTGGCAAACTTGAATATGATGTTGGAGCTAAACTTAGCCACACAGTCATAGGTGTAAAGTGAGTAGAATAGGGGGCTAAGCAGATATGTGTTGATAGAGATTGTGGAGGAGATATTTTTGCCAATCCAAACTGACTCGGGTCGGCAAGTGAGGAAATCCAGGATCAAATTGCACAAGGGGGTATTGAGGAACCGGGTCTTGGAATTTACTGATTAGTTTTGAGGGGATGGTGGTATTAAATGCTGAGTTGTAATCAATAAAGGATTCTGATATATGCATCTTTGCTGTCCAGATGTTCCAGAGTAGTGTGAAGAGCCAATGAGATGGCATTTGCTGATCAAATCTCCCCTCATTCTCCTATGCTTTAGGGAATAAAGTCCTAAAGTCTTGGTACTAGCTATAATTTGTGCTCCTTAAGTAATAGTTTCTAACATTCAGTTCTGTGTTTGTGTGCACTTGTACTGAAAAGAGGTTCATAGAATTTTTATTCTGTTGCTAATGTGGCAATATGAAGTATTTTATCTCACCGTACTTTCTATTTTTCTGCTTAGAAGTAGAAGTTTTTTCAAAAGCAAACAAATGACTGGATGTTTAGCAGGAATCCAAGCACTTGCAACTCAAAATATGCAGTCTGCACATACAGGTATTTTTCGGTATTTTGTATGTTCACTGAATGCTGTTTAATTATCTTAAGTGCGACTTTTCACTTTTGTCGTTGTTAAGGCTTATTTTGTCTATTTACTTTGGAAAATGATTTGTTTACCAAGCTTTCCCATCCAGCCCTCTTGTCTTGATTTAGTATTTGACTGCTGGAGTGCTGATGTGTTCAGTTCAATGTACATTGATTAGACTCAGTAAGAACCTGAGGGGTTCACATAAGAGACACTTGTATGTGAACTCAGCAGATGTATGTGAGGTCCCAAGTAAACTCTTTCAGCTGTATCCCCTAAAGAAAAGAACAATGTGTAAGATAGTGGATTCAGGGAGGGATACACTGGAACACATTGATATTGGGGGGGCAGGGGGGTGATAGAATCCCCAAGACCTGATGAGGTTTTTCACAGGATGCTATGGATTGCAAGAGAGAAGATAGCTGGGACCCTGATGGAGATGTTTGCATCTTTGTTATCCACAGTTGAGGAAAATGAAAACTAATGCTATTCATTTATTTAGGAAGAGCAGCTGGGATAAGCCAGGTAACTACTGACTGAAGCACTTTATGTCAGTGAAATACCTGGAGAAAATTAGAATAGAAAGGACTTGTGCACATTTGGAAAGGCAGGGCTATCAGAAATAGACAGCACAGCTTTATATGTGGGAAATCCAGTCTCACTAATTTGTTTTTTTTGAGGAGGTAACTCAGAAGATTGATGAGGGCAGGGAGTTGTCTACAAGGACTATACTAAGGCATTTGACATGGTTTCACAGGGTACACTAGTCCATTTGGCCATCCATTTTTATAGTTAATGGGGGTGAAAAATCTTGTTGATTTAAAATGGAAAAAAAGGAGGTTAATTGGACACAGAGCATCTTTTATTTGAAAATTCTTAGATCACTTTTGTTTAATCATCTCAGGTTTGTTAAACCAGTTTTATTCACTGGAGATCTCTTTCTGCAAGGTCTGGGTTTCAAAACGTTAACACTGTCTACAGTTCCTTTCATCGCTGGTAAATTCATTTTTATCAAAGAAGAATGGAATTAGCTTATTTCTATTTCCACTAATTCTTAACCAGATTGATGACTTCCACTAATAAAAGCCCAGAACTACCTGGAAGTGGAGTGTTTGTCTTTAAATAAGAGCAGGATAGTTATCTTTACTGTCCTAGCCAATCTACAATCAGTGGCTACTTTATTAGGTACAGGAGTGGAACCTATTGTGGCCCATCCAGTTCAAGGTTTGACATGTTTTCCATTCAGAGATGCTCTTTTGCATACCACTGTTGCAATGCATGGTTGCTTATGTTAATGTCACCTTCCCATCAGCTTGAATCAGTCTTGTCATTGTCCTCTGACCTCTCTCATAAATAAGGTGTTTTTACCTACAGAATTGCCTCTCATTGGAATTTTATTTGTTTGTTCTTCACACTCTAAACTTTTGAGACTGTTGTGCATTAAAATCCAGGAGATCAGCAGTTTCTGAGATACTCAAACCACCCTGTTTGGCACCAACAATTATCCACAGTCATAGTCACTAAGGTCACATTTCTTCCCCATTCTGATGTTTGGTCTGAACAACAATTGGACCTTTTGACCATGTGTGCATGCTTTCATTAATTGAGTTGCTGCCACATAATTGGCTGATTAGATATTTGCATTAATAACCTGGTGCTTCTAATAAAATTGGCACTGAATGTATATCCTTAAAACAACAAATAAAATAAGTAACACAAGCAATTCTGTAGATGCTGGAATTCCAGAGTAACACATAGAAAATGATTGAGGAACTCAGCCATGCAGGTATTAACTATGGAAAGGAACATCAACATTCTGAGACCCTTCATCAGACTGGAAAGGATGGGGGAAGGAGCTAGAATAAGAAGGTGGGGGTGGAGAGGGAGTACAAGTTAGAAGTTGATGGATGAAGCCTGGTGGGGGAGGTAGGGATGAAGTAAGCTGGGTGGTGATAGGTGGAAAAGGTAAAGGGCTGGAGAAGAAGGAATTTGATAGGAGAGGAGAGTGGACCATGAAAGAAAGGGAAGGAAAAGGGACACCAGAGGGAGGAGACAGGCAGGTGAGAAGAGGGGAACCAGAGTGGGGAATGGAGGAAGAGGGAAGGGGGAGGAGCGGGGTAATTTCTGGAAGTTAAAGCAATTGATGTTCATGTCATCAAGTTGGAGGCTACCCAGATGGAATATGAGGTATTACTCCTCCAACCTGAGTGTGGCCTCATTGTGGCAATAGAGTGGCATGTCAGAATGGGAATAGGAATTATAATTAAAATGGTTGGCCACCAGCAAATCCTGCTTTTTGCAAATGGAGTGAAGGTGCTTGGCAGAGTAGTCCCTCAATCTACATCAGATCTCACCAATGTTGAGGAGACCACTTTAGAAGCACTGGATGCAGTAGACGATCCCAACAGATTTGCAAGTGAAATATGGCCTAACCTGGAGGGACTGTTTGGGGCCCTGAATGGAGGTGCGGGAAGAGGTGAATGGGCAAGTATAGTACTTCTTCGGCTTAAGCAGGGAATAAGTGCCAGGAAGGTCAAATGGTCAAGAGAGTCACCTTGAAAGTGATCCCTGTGGAAAGACGAGAGTGGGGGAGAGGTAAAGATGCATTTGGTGAAGATGGCAGAAGTTGTGGAGAATGCTGTGCTGGATGTGGAGGCTCATGGGTGGTAGGTGAGGACAAGGGGAACTCTTTCCCTGTTAAGGAAGATGGGATGAGTGTGGATGTCCAGGAAAAGCAGGAGATGCGGGTGAGGGCAGCATGAATGGTGGAGGAAGAACCCCGTTCTTTGAAAGAAGACATCTCTCAAATAAAATAAGTTACCTGATCATCATCGCATGTTTGTGATTTGTGTATTATGACAGTTCTGTATGTGCTTTAATGTTATGTATCAGCACTAACTGCTTTACATAAGAAATAGGAGCAGGAGTAGGTCATCTGGCCCGTCGAGCCTGCTCTGCCATTCAATGAGATCATGGCTTATCTGGCCATGGACTCATCTCCACCTACCTGCCTTTCCCCCATAACCAGCAATTTCCCTACTATGCAAAAATCTATTCAACCTTGTCTTAATTATATTTACTGAGGTAGTCTCCACTGCTTCATTGAGTAGTGATTTCCACTTTAAAACAGTTGTTTTGTTATGGACATGATGAAGCGACTATTGTGTTTCCTTTCTATAGAAACTGAAAATCTGATTATCTACTATTTAGCCAGGATATATTTGCTTTAAAAAAAATATTAGTTCACAGAAAGGAAATGTTTAACTGAGTACTATATATACAGCCTTACACCTATAAAATACAGAACTTCTGATACATAATCTGTTTTCTTGTGTATGTAGTGAATTTGTCTGATTTGTCAACTTGTTTTAGTACAGCGTAGTTAGGATTTGATTTGAAATATTTATTTCTGAACAATTGCAAATTTTCATCTGAAACTGATAAAGCAAAATTATGGGGAATTTTTCTCTAGTCATCTAAAAATGGTGTTTTGCTTTGAGTTTGTGCTTGAAAGAAAATTCTTCAGTTTGTTCTCACCGTGGCAACATCACAGATGCCACATTTATTGTTCTGTTACTTGTGTTGTTGAGCTTGAGACAATAATAGCTCTTCTGCGGTAAGATGACGGAGACAAAGGGTCTAGGCTGAGTTAGAATTTATACAGCAGGTAGTCATTTTACCTGCTCTTGTATGTTTATAGAATCTGGAAATGCTGGTGTTACAAGATAGATAAACCTGAAAGAGAAGCTTCCTCAATTACCCTTCTCCACACTGTCCATGCCACAATTGCTTTCTTGTAGGTTTTCCCAAAATGGTTTGTTTCTTTTCTTGTAGTGGACATGATGTGTAATGATCGATCTGAACAGAACAAGTAATACCTAGATTTTGATGACTCATTTTAAGTGCATTGTTTTCACTTTGTGTACCAGTTTTCATTTTATTTACTATCACCGGCTAAGCTGGAATTCAGTTATTCAAGTATTTTCACAGATTCTTTCCATCTGAAAACAGAGTTACTGAATTTGTCTCAAAGTATTTGCCCCATGGGCTCCGAGTCAACATTACCTGTCGTTTGTAAGGAAATTTTGAGTGCAGCTGTTGACTTTCTGGGAAGAAGTCAGGTATCACAAGAAAACATCCCTGACAGACTCGTTACTGACCTCATCGCTGTTCATAAGGAAACAATGGAAATTTCACATACCTATGAAAAGCTAGATGAAGGAAGTCAAGAAAACAGTAAGTCTACAACTTTACTGTTCATTTTACTTTAGAAAAATACATTTTCAGTAATAAATTGAAGGACACTTGAAGTAATTTTTTGTTACTTGTGTTTAATTGACGTGCATAACTCAGTTACTATCTTGCTTTAAATAACTTTTTTTTTTACATTTCTACACAGTGTTCAACAGTAATCAAACTATGCAGTCTTGCTGCATCAGAACTACATCAAATTTTGAAAGGGTGACAATTCTAGTGAAGCTTTGGACAGACACTACCCCACAAGACCCTTGCTTTGGAATGATTGAAGATGAACTGCTTGGGGAAGTTAAAACATTGGGGCAAAATTTACAACTGTTATTACAGGTATGCAAATGAACATTTGAGTACAAAAGAAAATAAAAGTATATACAGCAGGTAAAATAAAGATGGAGAATTTATTTTTAAAAAATGGTTTGCATTATTATTAATATCCTTATCTTCAGAATCAGTAAATATGATCTAGTATGTACAGATTTTAAATGTTATTATGATTTGGTTTTAGATTCAAGTAAATTGCATAAGGACATCTGGTTGACAATGTGCGTAGAAAGCAATGGAATGCTGCCAATGTAGAGAGAAAATGAAAATAAATACAAAACGGACAAGAGGAGGTATATATTAGTTGCAAAGAGGAGGGTCACAAATAGGGTAGGGGAAGATCTGATGTTTCTGGCTAATCAAAGCATAATTGTATTAACTTCCTTAGCAACACACACAAAATGTTGGAGGAATTCAGCAGGTCAGGCAGCATCTGTGAAAATGAATAGACAGTTGACAGTTGAGGCTGCGACCCTTCATCAGGACTGAAAAGGAAGGGAGGAGATATCAGAATAATAAAGTGCAGGGAGGGGAAGGAGGACAAGCTAGAAGGTGATAGGTGAAGCCAGGTAGGTGGGAAAGGTAAAGGACTGAAGAAGTAAGAATCTGATAGGAGAGGAGAGTGGACCATGGGAGAAAGGGAAAAAGGACGGGCACCAGAGGGAGGTGATGGGTAGGTGAGGAGAAGGGGTAAGAGTCCAGAGTGGGGAATAGAAAAATAGAGAAAGAGGAGAGGAAAAGGAGAAATTGATGTTCGTGCCATCAGGTAAGAGGCTACCGAGACCAATTATCAGGTGTTGCTCCTCTACCCCAGGAGTGGCCACATTGTGGCAGAAAAGGAGGCCATGGACCCACATGTGGGAAGAGGAATGTGAAATACAAATTGAAATGCTTGGTCACTGGGAAATTCTGCTTTTTGCAGATGGAGCAGAGGTGCTTGACAAAGCAGTCCCCCAATTAACTTCATTAAACAGGGTTTGTAGGTTTAATTCCAAGAAAAACTTCCAAGATTGAAACTTCAGCTAATCAAAAGAATTCATTTCCCCAATTTGAACAAATTAAACAGTATGTTTTGGAACATTTTTATTTTTTATCGTAAGTATACTATAAATCTCTGAATTTCCAAATACTGTGTAAAGTAAAATGAGTACTGTAAAATAATTTGGAAAAGCTTCATTGACTTATCATATATGTTCAACATATTTTCAACAACCTTATCCTGTACCAGACATGAAATGAACCCGATGGAAATCTCTGTCAGGGCAGTAACTAAATGCTTGTGCTTTTCTTTGCAGAAACTGATTAATAGGTAGTTGTATATTTGACAGCTTCAATTTTTAGTTTGAATTACAGCTTACCTTTTATTATGAAGTCAAAATTTTAATTTGCTTTTTGTTTGGAAGCACCAGCAAATTTTTGCTCCAACAACTTATCCAACACAGAGTTCTGAAAGCTGGAGAAGGAGTTGTTAGGTCCTACTAAAATTACTTACATATAATTAAAGCAATATCAAGTTGATGTCTGTTTGTGTGTTTCCAGGGCTGTGATTCAGATATTTCCTCTATGGTGGTGGAAGCTCGGAACAAAATAAGCCAAACAATTAAAAGACTTGTAAAGCACATAGGTCACTTGGCAGCCTGCATGGGCATGGAGCTGCATTTTGACGAAGAGAACATGGATGATTCACATAGTTACAGGGTACTGTTCTTCACTGATTTTTAAAAAGAATCTCTCCAAAATTGAAAGTTCAACTAATCAAATGAATTCATTTCCGCAATTTTAACAAATTGTATGTTTTGGGAACATTTTTATTTATGTGGCACTGTATCACCCAAAAATATATATTTAAATCTCAGAGTTTCCAAATATAAAGTAAAATGATTAAAATAATCTGGAATGTTCATCAGAAAGTTTGCCAGCTCCACTTCAGCCTGGGGGATAGTCAACTCTGTATTTCCCTTGATCTTCAGCAGAAAGTGCCAGTTTATTGGCAATGAATAAAGCTGGAAAAGAACAGTTTAAAAATTAGCTCGGTGCTTAATTGTGTGTAGATGTTCCCTTGCAGAAACTGCAAGTCTTAGATACCAATTTAACGTCTGTTTATAGTGAAACAAATTGAATCATTTATTTGATAACTACGCTTACTTTCACCTTTGCTTCCAGTAACAGTCACAGTATTACAATTAAGTGTGGCCCATTGCAATGGTATAAGTAGCACAGTCTTTCTCTTCATGATTCTCTCCCCTTTCTTATAAAGGAAGTGGATTAACTTCCACATGCTTCTCCACAAGTTGATCCATGTTTCTCATCATTTACAATATAGTTTTTCCTTTGCATCTTTCACATCTTTCACTCTGCCCACTTGATCCTAACTCTATCTTCACTCCTGCACTATACATATGCAGCTCACTTTTCTGATGATCCAGTTATATTTCAAACCATTTCAGCCATCATTGTTGTTTTACCTACCTCAAATAACCTGCCTCTTCAACTGCTTCCTCACGTTGTCCATCATCCTTGTATATATCTTCTTCTCCTGGGCTCTCATTCAAAACAAACACTGTGGAAGTGCCCTGAGAAGTTCAGTGGTTGGTAGAGAGAGAATGGAGTAGAAAGTCATGAGGGGAACAAACTCTTCTGATTGCTCAAAAGAAAGTAGGGTCGGTAGAGGGAGGGGAGACATGTCTTCTCATTGAAACTGGCAGATATTACAAAAAACACTTTCCCATAAAACCAGAGAAAATGCAGTAACAATCCTTTTACCCCTTCCCTTAAGACTCCGTCGACTCCTAAGGGAAGTAGTGATTCACTCAGACTTTGTCCAATCTTACCTGTTTCATTCTGTGTTCACAATGTGCCTCCACTACATCAGAGAAACTAAATTCCCACTCAGACTCGGGCTACCTGCACCATTTTAACAAGGTGCAACATAACTTTAAGAAATAACACTTCATCTTCCATCTGGACATATTTGTAGCCTTCCACACTAGATATTGAATTCTATAACCTAAAGTAATGCACTCTCTCTCTCACACTCTCTCCAAATTGGCCTGTTCTGCTGTAGGGTATCTATCGATGATATTAACTCAGTTTTTTCTTCTCTGCTAACACTACCTACAGCTCATCATTTTGAATTTGCTGTTCCTTTGTTTCCATTCTATATCTCTGCCTTCAATAATTTACAACAAAAAGAATTGATTTATTGTTAATGTCCATGACAATTCTGGCCTTATTTCATCAGAAATATTGTCTGGGTCATCAGAAATGCCAGGGCTGATGTATGGTGCAAGAGTGCAGTAAGAGTTAAGATTGAGAAGGCAGAGTGAAACATGCAAAAAATACATTTTTTGTTGATTTTCATTTACTGCTGGAAATTATTTTCTTTTCCTAATAAATCAGTTGGGATCTGTGTAGAGAGGAAAAAATGGGTTGTAGCTTCATCACCTTCTGTTATAAACTGAAAAATTGGTTATCTGAAATCATTGAATATAGTGTTAAGTTCTGAAAGCTGTAGCCTGTGTAGAAAGAAAATCCCGTTCTTTATGCAGGCCTTCATTGGAACAACACACAGGTCTGAGTATGAGGGGTATAGTGAATGAAATTGACAGGTAAGCAGAAACTTGGGATCAATCAACAATTGGAAGGTGTTCTGCAAAGAAATTATCCAAGCAGTCCTTGTACTTCCAGTTTTTTTGTACTTTCATATATTAATAATGTGCTCTCCTCTATAATGGAGAAACTAAATGCAGGATTTTAGCAACGTTTTCTATCTGTCAGTTTGGCAATTTTATAATTTGCTCTTCTGTTTACATTCATCTTTCCCTATTTGTATCTCAGGACAGATCAACCA
Organism: Mobula birostris; assembly: GCF_030028105.1. Classification (NCBI taxonomy): domain Eukaryota; kingdom Metazoa; phylum Chordata; class Chondrichthyes; order Myliobatiformes; family Myliobatidae; genus Mobula; species Mobula birostris. The sequence continues at coordinate 74,003,540 of NC_092381.1, forward strand.
TAGTTGATGAGCGTTGACAGCCCTCTCTCAAGATTATATATCTGTATCTCTCCAATCCCGCCAACACTACCACTGTCACCCTTTCCTGTGACTTACAACATGTTTGTTTTCAAACATTTCCTAGTTCTGTTGGAATATTTCTCTTTTCACGGATGTTGCCCTGGAAGTCCTTCAGGCTAGGTTCATTAACTGCAGTCAAAAAGCAGTGACAGATGGAAGAAGATTAGTTTATGTTTAAAACAACAAAATAAAATTGTTATCACAGGAGAATAGAGTGTTCATTAACTTCCTTGATATAGAACATAGGGCCTGATTTTTACATTTGTATACCTCAAAGTGTGATGGTACTGTATTGGGTTCCCTGTCCACAAAGCCCTAAACTCAAAAGAAGATTTTAAGCCCTATCTGATATAGATATCTATGGGTTCCCTCACTATAAGGAGGTTATATTGTAACCACCTACTCTTCAAGGACTAGCTTACTTTCCTGTTTAGCCTCTGTGGCAATGTTTAGCTGCCGATACCCACTGCTTGAACGGTGGGACGCCTCCCTGCAAAGGAAGAGGTGCTTCTAGTTAACAAAGTAGTTTAAACACAGTTATTTTAGTTCTAATGATATACATTTAAATTGTAAATAGGTCTTAACGTATGTGTAACACTCAGTGGATTTCTAATTTATAAAAGATTTCTGAGTTACAAAAGATCTACAAACTACAAAGGATTATCAAACACAGATACAATTCTTCTGAACTGTAAGAACATACTAACGAGCTGCAGACAAATGAGTCGTCCATCATAGAAACTGAATGTTGAGGAATGAATTCTAGTTCTTCTTTCTATAATCCCATCTCTCTGTCACTCTCCTTGTCATTCCTAACAATCCTCAATGCATCTGATATTTATATTATTTTCTAATAAATGACATCATCTGCATATAATGTTTTACAGATACCTTTCCTGAGGGAAAGTAACTCTCAATGGTCTTAAAAGCTTCTGGTGAAAGAGATCCCAAACATTTACAATTAATGCTGTGAGGGCCAACCCTCTAAGTACACAAATGTCTCAACTTGTTACCGAGTTTGATGTACTAAGTAACATTATTCCATTGTCTTGCCTTTGGCTAATGCAGAAAAGAAGTCTTCTGGTCACTTCACTTTGCAAACCAGACCTCTGAGCAGCCAGCCACCTGTTGTGGGCTGGCAACCCTGTGCTTTGTAACACTGTTTGCAATGTTGTGCATGCAATTTCAAACTGATTGCTGTTTGCAATTTACATTAAAAACTGGAAACTAGTTCTTGTTTACAGCAAAAAATTGAGCAAAGAATACTTGATACACCATGCAATAGGCCCATTCCTCCCTTCAAGCTGCACCACTCAGCAAACCCAAAGTTAACCTGAACCTAATTTTGGGACAATTTACAAAGACCAATTAACCTATCAACCAGTATGTCTTTGGACTGTGGGAGCAAACTGGAGCACCTGGAGGAAATCCACACGGATATGGAGAGAATATACAAACTCCTTGCAGACAGAGGCTGGATTGCCAACGACTCTGACCCTTTGGAAAAGTCATGCTATTGTGCTAGAAGGCTGAGTTTAGCAATAAGTGTCTTGGATCCTGGGAAGTGAATATCTATCACAGTAGTTCAATTGTGTTAGATTTTGCTTTGTTTCTATCCTATAGCCAAATGAGATCACTGAAATTTCAGTTGTGAGAAGAGAAACATGTACAAATATACCTCCTAAGTTCAAGAGAAGTTTCTTTAACATGTTTCCTAGAAAGTCTAGGCTTAGTTTAAGTGATCATGATCAAGTTAATTCTGTATTATGCTTGTCTTCAGAGAAATATTTTGGCCAGTTTTTATGAGGGGGGATTCTCTGGAATGGAGAGTCTTCTGAATGTTGGCCTAAAAGGAATAAAAGAACATCAGAAGCTTTTGCAAAAAGAGTCGCCTGATGTGGAGGTAATATGACCTTTCTTTTTATTAATAAACACCACCATTTGGCATAGCCCAAAAGATAGTGTTTGAATTACAAATGCATAATTTAACGTGAATATTGAAATTTGATTATTGAAACTTTGCTTTCATGTCAATGAATGATTAATCATCAATCCATTAAAATATGGTTATCTCTGTTTCTGTTCATAATATTGGTTTGTATTAGATGCTAAGAACTTGGTCTGAAAATTAATGTGTGAAGTCCAAATACTGAATCAGAAAACTTTATGAAATTTTAAATCATTAGCCAATCACCCATGGCAACTTTATAAGTTGCCAAGTTATCCTGTCTAGCATACCAATATTATAAAAAGAAACTTTGCATTCAAGTACAATATTTTAACAAACGTTTTTTTCACAAATCATTCTACAGAATCTTTCATACCATTATTAAGCAGAAATGTGTCCTAATGTGCAAACATAATGTCAAGCTTAAGATGAAACAAGAAGCATGTTTCATTTTAATCTAGACACTCGAGTGCTTTTATGTTGTCTATAAAATTTTGAATGTATGCTAAAATGAAATTAGTTGGTTAATGTTTATCTGCTTTGTAATTTTACATTTTTCCCATAAACTTCTGCTCTAAAGTATAGTAAAAGAAGACTTTTGGTTTATACCTCTGAAACACAGATGTAAACTTTTTGAATAGTTATTGTTGTCACCCAACAGAATAGCTCTGAGGTTAATTAAAGAAGTGTGCGTATGATAAGTAGCATCACTGGTAGCTAGAATCAGTACATGTCCTTTCTCCTGCACTTTTCTGGTTGCATAGCAACATAGATCTTTTTATTTTTGTAAATATAAGATACCATGTGGGTTATTGTATGTTGATGGGGATAAATGTAAGATGATTAGCACTTGGATGTTTATTTAAGTGCTGTAATGCTACAATGTTGCCTTATGACATCAATCTCAGCAATGAGGGTTTTGATTCATCAATTGAGATATCCAGTTAATCGCAGAATGCCACTCGTTAAAGGTGACAAACAACAGCTTTTAGTAAAATGTTATCAACGTTTAAGGACCATTCACAGTCTCCCTAACACTCTCCTGAATCTCCATTAATATGTTTTTTTTTAAATTCACATCCTTACATCCTTATTTTGTGGCTGATTCCTTGTTTCCGACAGTTACATTAGTTCCTATATTGTTGGCCGATTCCATGTATTCTTTCACCTTTGTGTTCTCTCATCTTTGCTCTTGAATCAAGAGCAGAAGACTTAGAAGCATAAATCAAACAACTGGTTTAAGTTATTCACAAATTAATCTGCTTGTATCACACCAAGTATTACTGAACCCTCCTGTGCTTTGTTGCAAGACTATTCTTAAATATTAACTGAATTTTCTCTGACTGTCTCTTTAACCCTTGAGCCTGAGTGCAATACCATTTAGGTTGAGTTCATATTTCAGTTGCTTCTTGATTGGTTCCTGACAATCCTCAAGCTAACTTCTTCAGAGTTACCTCCTATCTTCAGTTATGTGCACACAAATTTATATGCTGGAAGGATTTCCCTCCTGCTTTCACTTTCCTTCGAGGCCCCATGCCAGCTACATTGTTAACTATTTATCATCATCTGACATTTGTATCCCTCTCTCTTTGAAATCTTATATTCTTATTCAGACCTACCTCATAGAACAAACCCATGACCTCTCTGCTATTGTATCCTTCTTGCTTATCTACAAGCTCTTCTCTCATCTCTGAGAACGTGCTACTTTTAGGTCTGCATCTATCTACAGTATATGGCAGTTCAATTTGAACAGCTCTTTATCCTTGGACCGGCACCAAATTGAAGTATCAGAATGCATCCTCAGTGATCATGCCGTACTCTGTCTGTCTGCTCCTTTTAGGGTTTGCCTGAAATCTTTGGGATAATAAGATAGACCATGATTGTACAGCAATAAGAAGCTGGAGGAACTCGGTGAATCAGGCAGCATCTGTAGAGGGAGATGGACAGTCAATGTATTGGGTCGAGACCCTTCATTTGGCTTGATGAAGGGTGCTCCACTATCTTGTATATTGATCCAGATTTGAGTCAAGTCTTGTGTCTCCTTGATTGTCCAGTGTCACCTTTCCAATGTTGCCAACCTTGTTTCTTCCCTTAAGCAATCTAGTCGCGCCATGCTTTTTGAATATTCTCTATAGGTGCACAGATTCCCACAGCTACTTTGACTGCATTATTTCCTCCTTGCTTCATCTGCAGTTTCCATTTCATTCTCTTGGTTTCTCCAGCTTCATAGCATCTGTTTTTCCCTTTTTCTTTCCTGTGGCGTCCCTTCATCATGATTAAATAAAAATTGGCATGTAATTGTGCTCATTAGTTTGGGGGAGATTCAGGTATCATTACTAGAGGATAGCCTAAGTCTCACTTAAAATAGCTTTAACACAAGTTTAACAGTTTCTGAAAAGTAAATCAAGACTTAGTGGTTCACGTAGAATGGATTTGGGTTGATTCAGCACATTTACAGCTGTAAAGCATAATCACCTTGTTTTAACAGGCACTTGAGCAACTGAAGAAGAGGAGTATGGCATTGTCTGTTTCAATCCAGAACTATCTCATGGAACTTAAAAAGGTGGGGCGATTTGTTTATCAGCGCCATTCAGATTAATTGTTCTCTTTTTAGTAGTTTGATCCTAGAATAACTGATGTGATTGGATACCCCCATTTATTTTCAGTGGAGGGGGTGATCTTAGGTTTATAAAATTACTTTACTTTATTGTCGCCAAACAATTGATACGCGAGCGTATAATCATCACAGCAATATTTGATTCTGTGCTTCGCGCTCCCTGGATTACAAATCGATAGTAAATATTAAAAATTTGATATTAATTATGAAGGGCATTGATAGAACAACTAGTCAGAATCATTTTTTTTCTAGAGCAGGTGAGTCAAAATCTAGAGAGCACAGGTTTATGGCAAAAAGTGAGCATTTTAAAGTCAGTACAGAAATAGGCCCTTTGGCCCAACTGGCCTATGCCGACCATAGCATTCTCCCTGCTAATCCCAGTTGCTCATGTTTGACCCATAACTCTCCAAGTCCTTCCCCTCCATGTACTTATCCCAATTCCTCTTTAATATTGCAACTGTACCCACCTTGACCACTTCCTCTGGCAGCTCCTTCCAGGTACTCGCTACCATCTGTAAAGAAGTTCCTTCTCAGGTCTCTTAAATCTCTCTCCTCTTATCTTGTATCTGCGCCCTTTAGTTTTGGACTCCCCAATCTTGAAGAAAAGATTGTGACTGTCCACTTTATTGATACTTGTCATGCTTTTATAAACTTATACAAGGTTATCTCTCATTCTTCTGCACTCTGTGGAATAGAAATCCAGTGTAGCCAACCTCTCCCTATAACTCAAGCCCTCTAGTCCAGGCAGCATTCTCAGCTTGACATTATCTTTCCAAACCTGTACACAATACTACACGAGTTGCCTAATCAATGACTTATAGAACTGCATCAAACTGCCGCTACTCCTAAATGCGACACCCTGACTGATGATGATGTTGTTGTTGTTGTTGTTCCTCTTTGTGTCCTGTGGCACACCAGGCAGTAGCTTTGCCATTTCTCTAGCATTTGTCTGTTTTTTTATGAGGCCGAGTTGCTAGCTCAATGCTCAACCCAGCATGGATGGAAAGCGTGCACGGAGCCAGCTGGATTTGAACCAAGGACCACTCGCCTCGAAGTCCAGTATGGATGCCACTACATCACCCGCCAGCTGACTGATGAAGGATAGCATGCTAAACACCTTCACCACAATGTGGACCGTGCACTTGTACTCCCAGATCTCTTTGTTCCACAACCCTTCTCAATGCCCTGCCATTCACTGTATAGGTCTTACTCTGGTTAGACTGCCCAAACCACATCTCCTCACACATACCTAAATTGGAATAATTTGTCATTCCTCAGCCCTTCTCCCTAACTGATCATGATCTCTTTGCAATTCATTGTAATCTGCTTCACTATCAACAAGACTCCCTAATTTAGTATTATCAGGAAACTTGCTGATCATACCATAGCCAAATCATTTAGAAAAATAATGAATAACAGAGGTCCCAACACTGATCGCTGGGGCATCCCACCGTCACAGGCCTCAAGTCAGAAAATAGACCTTCAATCATCGACCTCTGCTTCCAATCATTGAGTCAATTGTGAATCTATCTTGCTAGCTCCCTCTGAATCCCATGAAACCTAACCTTCCAAATTAGCATATTCAGGACTTTGTTCAAAGGCCTTACTATAGTCCAAATAGACAACACCTAATGCCCTACCTTCATCTATTCTCTCTTCAAAAAAACCTCCTAAAGATTCATCAGGCATAACCTCCCATGCACAAAACCATGCTGACTATTCTTGATCAGGTCTTGACTATCCAAGTGATAGTAGATCTTGTCCCGCCAGACTCCTTCCAGTTATCTCCCTACAACTCAAATCAGTTAAAGAAGATATGAGGGGTAGGTTTGTCATAGAGTGGTGAATATTTGTAGCCAGCTGCCAGATGAAGTTCTGGACACAGATATTTTAAAAAGCATTTGGACAAGCACTTGCTTAGAAAAGCTGTAGAGGAAAAGGGGCCTAATGAGGGAAAATGGGATTAGTGTTGATAATCATCATGTTTTGGTATGGTCAAGGTGGACTGAAAGGGCCTGTTTCTTGCTGTAAGTTTCTCTGATTGCTCAGTTATAATTGATTTATTTACACACACCCATTTGTGGAGTTGTTAATTTACACTTGTACAAGTGTGTTGACTAAAACTTTTAATCAATAATCATTGCATTATAAAACAACTGGATAAAGTGAAGCTACGTTAAATGCTTATTGCTGCTTTGAAACATCTCAATCCCCAGTTTACATGCTAACATTTCATAATGGTTTAAAATTACCATTCCAGAATGTTCCACCTCTTACTATGGTTTTACATAGGATAACTTCACAACAAATTTCAGGAAAACAATGATTTGAATATCATATGTTAGTTTGTAAGCAGCACATTAGAAGAAACATTAATGTACCAATACAGTAGTTTCATGTCTCAGTTTTGTTGCTTCTGTATTCTATCAAATTTTGACATTTATAGTTTTTTTCCCCAAATCTTTGCCGCTTTCTGGCCTCTTTTAAGAGCAAGTGTAAGAGGTATCTCTGGAGCTATTGTGAAAGGACAAAATTAAAATTATCTATATTATTTAAGATAGTTATTCGATACAATATAGTAGATTTTGAAATGGTCTCACTATTTTAAAATCACAGGGAAGTGAGAGGAAGATAGAAAAAATATGAAAACATGATGATTAAGCTCCTCTCGGGCTTCAAACCGGGTACAGGTATCGATTGTAACCAACATTTCGATGACAAACTTGCACTCTATTGAAATAAAACTAGAGGAAAAGTATTTTAACAAAGATGAAGATCTTGCTCTAAGTAAGAACTGGAATTTGATTATTCAAAAAAAGGTGGAAGAGCAGAAACCTGATTAGATGAGGACTAACCAACCAGGAGGGACAGAATATAGGGGTATAAATACCACTGGACTAGACGTGCCCAAGCATTATCCCTGAAGAAGATGGCAGAGTTTGTCATTGAAACTTCGGTTATAATCAATACCTATATCCCCGGCTTGAACCCTGAGAAGAGTTTATTCGTGATATACACTTGGAAAACACTAGATCCTTTTTCATGTAACTATGAAAACCACTCCTTTCTCATTATGCAGTCATAACAAGATTTAAGTGTTCAGTCAGGTTGTTGTGGAGAACTCTGAAGACTTATCTATAAGGGCAGTATAGATTGTATGGTCTACTTAAACTTCAGTGAGGCTTTTGACAAAGTCCCACTTAGAAGGCAGATCTAAAAGATTGCTCATGGATATGAATTGTCCTTAGGATCCGGGGCAACTTGGCAAATTAGATCCAAGATTGGCTTGATAATAAAGGTGATGGTGGTGAGTTGCTTTGGTGATTGGAAGATTGTGAACAGTGGTGTACCACAAGATCCGTGGCTGGGACCCTGACTATAATGAGTTGATAATTTAGATATGAATATTGGATGAATGATTAGTGTGCTTGTAAATGACAGAAAAATCACTAGTGTTGTTGTACATAATGTGAAAATAGTTTTGGGTCCATAGACAATAGGACCATAAGACACAGGAGCAGAATTAGGCTATTCAGCCCATTGAGTCTGCTCCGTATTCCATCATGGCTGATCCCAAATTCCACTCAACCCCATGTAATTAATGCATTTTGTCAGGGGAACTTTCCACACTTGTTTGACAGAATGGGAATGCTGAAAGGAAAGAATAACTTTCAAGATTTTGAAAAGTCGGTATTTAAGACCCAGTTCTGTGAAGGCACTCAGTTTATTGTTTTAAATATTGAGGCATTTGTGTCGTGTGTTTCCATTGCTGTATAGTGTTAAAGTGCAAATGTTCAATTGGCTTTTTCCAACTTAAAAATTTTAAAGCATTATCTAGGTTTAAAATGGAAATGTATTCTTTAATATCTAACTACAAACTGGGATTTTCACAAAGAATCCACTAACTGGGGGACAAAACCATGACTACCGTGATCTGAGGTATTTTCATTTCCATGCTAAATCATATAGAGCTATCATGATTTGCAACTTTAAAAAAGTTACATTAAGAGCTATATTAATGAAAATTAAACCTCCCACTTCCATTACAACATAATCAGAATTAATTGATATTATTTTATGAATAGCATTCCCAAACTCTAATGTACTTCTTGAACCTATCTGTATGTTCACACTCAGTTGCTACAAATTATGTGCTCAATGGTAATCTTATCTGTAAAAGGCAGGTTCTGTTATCTCTCACACCACATTCTCTTTTCTGATTAAGCACAAACAATTCATAGATTAAGCCTGTATGGACAACAGAAAATCTGCAAGTTTCATTGAATTAGTAGAAGGGTTAGTGATGAAGCTGTTTAATAAATTGCTTGTTAAAGTCCCTTTCATTCCTTCCTTTCTGTGAATTGACTCGATAATTTGTCATCTACTGACGGTTTACTGAGGGGATGCAAATTTTATTGTTGCTGCGGTAAGCATGTTGATGCTTGGTTGTTATGTTCCAGTTAAACTTGACTTTTGGTAACACGCAGCACATTCAGTTTAAATGGAAGCTGAATGTTTATTCAGCCAGGACGTTTGAGATTGAAAGTCTCAGACGCAACTGGAGAATGAGCAGCAGAAAATCTATGTGGTTTTGCAAACAGAAAATATTTTATTTTAGACATCCCTGTTTGAATATACAACAGAAAGTGGTTCCTTCATTGAACAAAAGGAGTCTACAGGTCACTTGTTATGTCTTGTGATTTATTGAAATGAGCAGAGAAAAGCTGGGAAGTATCTCTCTCGCATGGCCAACTCTTTGTTACCTATTCCCACAAAGGAGACTGTCATGCTGAAATATTTGGTTAGCAGACAAACGAGAATGTGATTTTTCAGTGGTTATGAAAGACTATTTTGACTAATTCAAAGGAGCTTCTTTAAAAATTCATTGTTCTGTTTATTTTGGCTGCTTCTTTTCATGCTGGCTTGTATTGATGCTTGGCCTGTAAGTATAATGAAATTGTATATTCTTAAGTGTATCTTTGGGTCACTCAATATAGGGTTATGCAGGAAGAATTTGTATTAATTTTATGGCAATACCCCGGTTTTCTATTTACTTTATAGCTTATGTTTCAAAAGGTCCTGTTCCTAGAGATTTAAAACAGTGTTGTGATTGGAAACCAAGCTGTGCTGATAGACATCCTGATAGATATCCTTTATCAAGTCCACCTATCATTTATATCACACCATCTCTAGCAATACTTAGTGTATGTACATACTAGACTGGCATTGGGAAATTTAATGACTTTGTCTTAGACGCTCATACCTTTTCATTTTTGATTTCAAAATAATTTTGTGGCAGAAGATGGGTGCTCAAATCCAAGAAAACATGACCTGTTGTATGGACTCGCTCAAGACCCTGTTCACCGTTGCTGCTGTAATGGTGAAGCTTAATGAAAGTTCACACAGTTTATACCAGCTGACGACTTTGGTGCTGAGAGGTAAGATATTTAACATTTACTTGGGTATTCTAATTCTAGAGAAATCTATCCAGAATATTAAGGTATAGTTCTGCTAGGAATTTCAAGCATATATTTATCCTCAGTTTCAAAGTTTATTTGCATTTTTTCCTTGTAATTACAATGCTTAACATGTAGCTTTTTGAATTTGCAAATGCATTCTTCTCTTCTTGGCTCCCTTACGTGTAAACATAATGCTGGAGTAGAACGTTTATCAAATTCAAGCTCAATTCTGAAGCAAAGGCTTGGGGAGTATGAATTCCAGATATTTTTACCTATTTTGAATGCAGCAATAATTGAAAGATTTTTTTATGATCTGGGATGTTTTTTCATTATCCATTGCAATGAATCACATTTAAATTTGATGGTTTTATCATGGGACAGACAAAGTGTTCAGTTGATTCTAAAATATTCTGACAACTGAAATGGAGACAATTATTCCAGCCTTATTACAGTTATGTCTGTGGGTGACCCACATTCAAATAAAGCAAATGCAAAAACATAGGCTTTTTTACAAGTATCTGGTATAGGGTATGAGTGGGGGCGGGTGGAAATTATGTAGTTTTCAATCTGAAGTATTAATTTTTTTGATACTTCAGGTTTTACCATTTTCTTTTGTGTTCATGACCAAAACAAATTCAGTTTCAGGAACTGTGATCTTCGTTTTGTGAATGGTCAGAATTAAATTCTCCCTTGGACATGCTATAGTGATAACAAGAGACCTATATTAAAAATTCTGCCTCATTTTTCCAATTCCTTTGGTTGATAGATAATACCATGCTTTCAAATGGTATGCATGTAGACTAAAACTAGCCTGTTGTTCTTTACATGCTGTACAATATTTGGGTCACAGAAAACGTGCATAAAAATAAACAAGTTTTGTACATGATTTTAAATGACAAGCTTGAAAGAAAGTAAGAGGCATTGACTATCATGATTTAGTGTTGGTGGATGATGTGAATTTTCAGTTTATTCATGGAATTTGGATTCTTAAAAAGAACTGAAGTTAAGTTAATTTGCCTATAAAATTAGATCTGTTAAATCAAGTAGAATTCATAATCTGGTGTTAAGACAAAGTCACTTACTCTTATTTTGTTAAACCATTTTTGTTCAAATCTATCATATCAGTTACCTGGGTATGTTTGACTCTGTTTTCTTCGTATTTTTCCACTTACCTGGCCTAGATACCATAGATATTTGACTCCTGTTCTTCTTTTCAGTTTGGGGTGGGAAAACAGTACATAAGATAAAATACAAATTCTTCTATTTTAACACTGTTAGCATTGAATTTTTATGTCATTGTTGGTGAACTCTTGCAGGTGACAGTGTGGCCAATGATCAGCTGAAAAAATTCATAGACGTGGTTTGTTCATCAGTAAAGCAAGTGGCTGATAAATTTGGGAGGCTCTGGTCTTCCTCACGCCATGAGAAGAGTGCATCCTCTGTCAGAGAAAGTAAACCTGACAAAGATTCTCAGTTAGCGCTAAGTGAAATAGAGCTGGCTGCCTGCTCTTTCCTTGATTTAATTGAATATCTTCAAGATGAAGAGAGACACCCAAGTTGCTCTGATAACAATGAAAAGAACGAAGGGAAGATCAAGACTTCCACAGATGTTAACTCTGCTAGGTGGTGTGGTAGAGGTGTTAAGAAAGTTGTATACACACTCCAAGGAACAACTTCAGCTTCAGAAAAATCAAGTGCACAATGGGTTTGAAAGATCGCCAACCTGAACTTCATCAAATCTTTAATATCATAAGCAATAAAATGATTGTTTCATTGCACTTCATTTATGGTTTACAATCTACAGAATCTCCTGTACATTCTTAATATTAGAAATGCAGCAGATATATATATTGTTGCTATTTATTACTGAACTGATTGAATTTTTGTAAACTTTTGGTACTGAAAATACACCCTTTTGCCTTGTATAAAATGCATTTTCCTTCCACTCTTCCCTCAAGGGTTGGTACCATATTTCACAAAAAAATGGTTGAATAATATTTTCCTTTTGTGTATGTTTTTTTAAAGTTGATAAAAACAACAGCAAGTGAACTGGGCTAATATCTTTCTGGGTATTCAGCTACCAAGCCTGCCCTCAGTACTTTCCTTGGTAGTATAGATAGAGTGTTAACCTGTTGTGTTCTGATCTGAAGACAAAGAGTTGCACCATCAGACCCTGCCTGGGTCAGTACCTTGATGGTTTAGCCCTAAATTTGCCACACGATCACAAGGCTTTTGAAAGGAAAAACTTCTGTGATCCAGGCCTGAGAAGTCATACTTCTATTTCAGATGTTTTGTATTTTACTGCCTGGAGATTAATGATCCCAGCTGATAACCATTTAAATTGCAATTCTAGTTAAAAACTGGCTACAGAGGTTCTCCCAAGTGAAAATAAACAGAATCCATCTAAGAATAAATGGTACAAGGAAAGAACATATTATATGAGCTGAATTATACTGCAATGTTTCTCAGCTACTTCAATAATGTAGGTTAGGTTATTATCTGATTCTTCCACGAAAGTGAGTTTGCTGTTTTAGAGAAAAGCACAAAATGTATGTATGCAATAATATCTAAAAATAATGATGAACATAGTCATCTTCCTCAGACCATATTACACGTTCCTGTTTTGTTCTTTAAGCACAAGTTGTAATAATTGAGGTGCAAGGGGTTTGCACATTGATCTTTCACTTCAGATGAATATAATGGGATGAAAAAGTATCTCTATTGTTGCAGAGGTAATGTGTGTAGTGGCTTTGACGGTCTCAAAAGTGCCTATTGTTTTCAAATTCTCAAATAAGTTGTTGGAATGGTTAATTTAACAACTAGTAATATTTGAATATAGTTTGGTGGATGGGTGCTACTGTGTTCTGTGTCAAACTACATCATTCAAGGGTACTTTACTATGCAGCTGACAGCTTGGGGATCCTTACAATAGTTAAAATGTTTCTGGATAAATCTTTCCAGCATACTTTACTCATTTGTGAATGGCCTAGCAGTTATACTTAAAATATTTTTTTTTGTCGTCCAAGAAGAGTAGAGTATGTTAGAATTAAAGCCGATGAATTTCAGCTTGGCTCAGAAAATTGCTTTGTTTGTTTTGGTAGGGATTATTTTCTCTGAATGTATAAAAAAATCTGAATCGTTACACTGATATGCCATTCCTTGTATTTCAAAAATCAAGGTTGACTGTACGGACTTGAAATTGTAAAATCAAAGGGATAAATAGCACTTGTATTAGAGTTATTACAGCATTAAAGACAATGTAATTTATTTGCACCACCACTCACACTTGTTGACTTTGCTGATCTGCAGTCAAAAGTGCCTTGCTTCTTCATGATCACGTAAATGCAGGGAAAACCTTTCAGGTTTTTAAATAAAGTAATGCTTACTTCTAAAGCAGAGACTCCATAGAATCTTTTAATTAAGTAAATGTTATCAATTTCGAAGCTGTGTTGGAAACTTTATGACAATGGTAGGTTAATGTTTTATCTGTAGTACTGCAGGTGGTAGATTAATATTTTATCTGTCTCATAGAATGTCACTCATTTATTTCACTTGAAGTTACATAAACAGGACTTTCCATAAGGTTAGGAGCTGAATTAGGGTATTCACCCCATCGAGTCTGCTCGGCCTTTTCATCATGACTGATTTATTATCCCTCTCAACCCCATTCTCCTGCCTTCTCCCTGTAATCTTTGATACCTTGACCAATTAAGGACCTGTCAACCTCCACTTTAAGTGTACCCAATGAATTGGCCTCCACATCTGTTTGTGGTAACGAATTCCACAGATTCACTACCCTCTGAAATTCATCCTCATCTTTGTACGAAATGGAAGTTCCTCTATTCTGAGGCTGTGCCCTCTGGTTCCAGACTCCCCCACAACAGGAAACATCCTTTCCACATCTACTCTATCTAGGCCTTTCAATATTAGATGGGTTTCAATGAGGTCTCTCCTCATGTTTCTAAACTCCAGCGAGTATAGGCTCAGAGCCATCAAACACTCTTCATACTCTTCCTCTGGACGATCTCCAATGCCAGCACATCTTTTCTTAGATAAGAGGCTTAAAAACTGCTCACAATACCCCAAGTACAGTCTGATCAATGCCTTATGAAGCCTCACCATTATATTCTTGCTTTTATATTCTAGCCCTCTTGAAATGAATGTTAACATTGCATTTGCCTTCCCTACCACCAACTCAAACTGCAAGTTAACCTTTAGGAAATCTTGCACAAGAACTCCCAAGTCCCTTTGCACCTCCGACTTTTTAAATTTTCTCCCCATTTAGAAAATAGTCTATGCCTTTATTCCTTCTACTAAGTGCTTGACAATACACTTCCCTGCACTATATTTCACTTCCATCTTTTTGGCCATTCTCCCAATCTGACTCCCTGCTTCCTCAATGCTACCTGCCCATCCACCTATCTTCATATTGTCTGAAAATTTGGTCAATAAGCCATCAATTTCCTCATCCAAATCATTGACATAACATGAAAAGGAGCATTCCCAACACCAACCTTTGCGAAACACCACTAGTCACTGACATCCAACCAGTAAAGGCCCCCTTGATTCCCACTCTTTGCCTCCTACTAGTCAGCCAATCTTGTTTCCATGCTAGTATCTCTCCTGCAAAACCATGGGCTCTTGTCTTTTTAAGCAGCCATATGTGCGGCACCTTGTTAAAGGCCTTCTGAAAACCCAAGTATACAACATCCGCTTTCCTTCATCTGTCCTGATTGTTATTTCTTCAAAGGTTTTCTCTTGAGGAAACCATGCTGACTTTGGCCTATTTTATCATGTGTCTGGTGGGAATGTCATATGTTGAAAGACTGGAGCGACTGGGCTTGTATACACTGGAATTTAGAAGGATGAGAGGGGATTGAAACACAAGATTATTAAGGGATTGGACACGCTAGAGACAGGAAACATGTTCCCGATGTTGAGGGAGTTCAGAACCAGAGGCCACAGTTTAAGAATAAGGGGTAGACCATTCAGAACGGAGTTGAGGAAAAACTTTTTCCACACAGAGGGTTGTGATTCTGTGGAATGCTCTGCCTCAGAAGTCAGTGGAGGCCAATTCTATGGATTCTTTCAAGAAAGAGTTAGATAGAGCTCTTAAAGATAGCGGAGTCAAGGGATATGGGAGAAGGCAGGAACAGGGTACTGATTGTGGATGATCAGCCATGAGCACAGTGAATGGTGGTGCTGGCTCGAAGGGCTGAATGGCCGACTCCTGCACCTATTGTCTATTGTCTCCATGTACCCTGAAACCTCATCCTTAATAATGGACTCCAACAATTTCCCAACCACTGAAGTTTAAGCTAACTGGCCTATAGTTTCCTTTCTTCTGCCTCCCCACCAATTCTTAAAGAGTGGAGTGACATTTGCAATTTTCCAGTCCTCCAGACCCATTCCAGAATCTCATGATTCTTGAAAGATTGTTACTAATGCCTGCACAATCTCTTCAGCTGTCTCTTTCAGAACCTTAGTGTGTAGTCCATGTCTAGGTGACTTATCTACTTTCTGACCTTTCAGCTTCCCAAGCAACTTCTCCTTACTAATAGCAATGGCACTCACTTCTGCCCTCTGTCACTCTCACATTTCTGGCGTACCGCTAGTGTCTTCCACAATGAAGACTGATGCAAAATACAAAATGCAAAAGTTTGTACGCCATTCTTTGGCCCCCATTACTACCTTTTCAGTGGTCTAATATCCACTCTCGCCTCTCTTTCACTCCTTATACGTCTGAAAAAACTTCTGGTATCCTCTTTTATAGTATTGGCTAGCTTATTTCCATGTATCATCTTTTCTCTCCTTGGGGCTTTTTTAGTTGCTTTCTGTTGATTTTTAAAAGCTTTCACTACTTTTTACTCTATTATATGCCCTCTCTTGATTTTATGCTATCTTTGACTTCACCTGTCACTCACGGTTGCCTCAACCTTCCTTTAGAAAATGTCTACATGTTTGGTATATATTTATCTCGCACCTTCCAAATTTCTCCCTGAGCTCCAGCTATTGCTTTTCTGACATCATCCCTAGTGTCCCCTTCAACTTTTCCCAGCTTCTCTCTCATGTCTCTGTAATTCCCCTTACTCCACTAAGTTTAACTTCTCCCTCTCAAAATCTGATCTGTCTATACTTTGGCCCACCATTTGCTGTGATTATTTTTGCATTGATCTGACAGATTAGTCCCTGTAGTTATTCCCCTCCTTCTTTACTCCCTGAATTTCAGAAACAGATCAGAATAGATCTCGGTTGTGATCAATGCTAGTTCGCCATAATTTCAAAGACAAAAAATGAAAAAGAATTTCTGCAGGGAATCTCTCAGATGATGGAGTCAGTGTTTTTAAGGGGTCAGAAAAGATATAGCTGTCGATTCTGCTCTCTACATTTTCACTGATGTCAGGTGAGGATCATGTCCATTCTGCCTATAGAATTCACACAATGATTCCAGGGGCTAGTTCTTTGGCCAGTGGGCCAGATGAATTTTGAGGATCCATGCTGTATTTACCATGGACAGATGTTTCCAGTACAAGGCTAATTAGATGGTTGTGATAACTAACAATAAATCTCATGCCCTTTGTTTCCCAGACATGGAAGATGAGGTGAATTTGTGACTGAAGTTCCTCTCTGCCAAGTTTTATAACTTCAGAGGAAATATCACTGGCTCACAAGAACTTCTTGTTAACTGTTGGCATGTGAACTTCCTGACTTCATCAGTCAGGAGATTGAGGCTGGACTGGATCTTTTAGTACTTTTAGTTCTACATGATTTTTTTGTGTTCTTGACCATTCTTTTTACCGATTGGCAGGCTGGGAATTTGGGTGATCTGTTAGTTTTTGTGTAAGGGAGGGGTGGGGAGGGTTGGGGTTTGCAAGTTTTTGTTTTTGTTTTCTTTTTCTTTTTGTGCAGGGGGGAATTGATGTCTTCCTGCCAATTATTTCTATGGTTTTCTGTATTTTGTTGCTATCTGGAAAAGTCAAATCTCAGTTGTATTCTGCATACATACTTTGACAATAAAATAAACTTTTGGATATTTTGCTATAGAATGGAAGACACTTTTCTGGTATAATGTCACAGCTCTTCTTTCAAGTGTTCCTTCTAGCAGGCATCAATATGTTATACCTTTTTGTCATTCTTTGGTTTCAGCAGGATGGGTAATTGAATATCTTGTCTATAGGTTATTAACAGTGAGTTGCTGGATATCTTAATTTTCTTCCACAAGCCATCTGTTCTTGAAGTCATAGACTTTCCGTTTTAATGGCCTTCAGGTTTCTGTGTAGCTAATTTTCTTTTCCATTGAATCATAGAAATATAGAAAACCTACAGCACAATACAGGCCCTTCGGCCCACAATGCTGTGCCAAACATGTACTTAATTTAGAAATTATCGAGGGTTACCAATAGCCCTGTTTTTCTAAACTCCATGTACCTATCCAAGAGTCTCTTAAAAGACCCTATTGTATCCACCTCCACCACCATTGCTGGCAGCCCAATCCATGTACTCACCACTCTGCGTATTTTTTAAAAACAAAAACAACTTACCCCTGACATCTCCTCTGTATCTACTTTCAACCACCTTAAAACTGTGCCATCTCATGTTGGCCATTTCAGCCCTAGGAAAAAGCCTCTGACTATCAACACGGTCAATGCCTCTCATCATTAGCCATTGGGTAATTTCCAGTCACTGATGCTGTCATGTTGTTTGTGAAGTTTTGACTGCAACAATACTGTCTTTAAGGCAGCTTTGAGACCTTGAAAGTTGGTGATCTTTCTCCAGAGCAAGAAAAAGTCTCTCCCTCTCACCCTATATCCAGACTGTATAGAAAATGGGCAGGGCTCGGAGTAAAAGGGTGGGGGGGGGGTGTGGAGGAATACGAGCTGCCAAGTGATTAGTGAGCCCAGGTGAGGACAGGCAGCTGGGGGTTGGGAGTGGGAATAAGATGGGAGTGATTGAAGAAAGAGGGGAAAAGAGCTGAAGAAGGTGGAATCTGATAGGACAGGACAGTGAGCTGTGGAATAAAGCAAAGGAGGTAGGGAACTAGAGGGAAGAATCTGAGTGAGAGGCAGATCAAGTGAGCAGGAGAAGCAAATGAGAGGGGCGATTGGGGGCTTTGGGATAAGGGAAAACAAATGGGATGTTGGGAACAGGGAGAATGGTCATCAGAAGTCAGTGAAATCAATACAGATGCTGTCATTGGGTGGAGACTTCCAAGACAGAATATGACGTGCTGTTCCTCTAATCTGGAGTTAGCTTCAATTTGGGAAGAGAGGAGTTTGTGGACAGACATGCCATTGTGGGAATGGAAGTGGAATTAAAATGGTTGTAAGCTGGGAAAACATGGCTGTTTTGGCAGATGGAGTGAAGGTGCTCAACAAAGTGATTTCCCTTATCTACAGTGTAGCACTTATGATCGCCCACAACTTGTGTTCTAAATCATCCCAAGCAGGAAGTATTTAAAATAATGAATATAATGAGAAGACAATTAATGGGCCAATCTGACATTGTTAATGCATCTGCTGCCAATAAATGCACTGTTGAATGCCAAGTGGACCTTGATCATGATAAACATCAACCATGTCCTTTCCCTAGACTGTGACCCATCACTGAATATTACATTGTTGTTTTCTGGACATCACTGGCCTCTCTATTGAAGAGCTTGGCTAGAAAATTACCTAAAACATAGAACAGCACTGCACAGGAGTAGTGCACATTGCTGTGCTGAACTAAATAAATTATTTATCTTAGTGATATGACACACAGTGGGATCTTCTGGCCCTTCGATCCATGAACTTGATCACCAGACAATTTACAACGACCAAGAAATAAAATGCCCTGTCTACATATCCCCATATCCTTTGCTTTTCCAGCACATTCATGTGCTTATTTCAGAGCCTTTTGAACATCATATTTCAAAATTCAAGGTAAATTTATGATCAAAGTATGTATATGTCAGCATATATTACCTTGAGATTTATTTTCTTGTAGGGACATACAGGGAAAAAAGAAATCCAACAGAATTTTATGAAAAGTTATACATACAGACAAAAACTACAAAATACCACTTTGCAAATGAAAGACAAACTACAAATAAAGATGATACTGAGAACATGAGTTGTAAAGAGCCTCTACTACCAATCCACAGTGCATTCCAGGCACTCACAGCACTCTGTAAAGAAAAAGCTTGCCCTGCACATTTCCTTTGAACTTAACCACTCTCACTTTAAATGCATTCCCTCTAGTTTTAGACATTTCAACCCTGGGAAAAGATGCTTTGTCTACATTATCTACTTATCTCATAATCTTACAAACCTCTATCAGATCTCACTCAAGCCTCCCCCACTCCAGAGAAAACAAGCCAAATTTGTCCAATCTCTTATAGCACGTTCCCTCTAATTTATGCAGCATCCTGGTAAACCTCTTCTGCACCTTCTCCAAAGCCTCAACATCCTTCCTATAATGGAGTAACCAGAATTAAATATAATTTTTCAGATGTGGCCTACCCAAGGGTTTTATTAAATTTGCAACACAACTTCTGAACTCTTGAACTCAATTCATTGACAAATAAAGACAAGCATGCCATATGCCTTCTTAATCCTATCAACCTGTTGAATCACTTTCAGGGAGCAAAATCTTGGACTTGAAAATTTCCGCACATCAACACTGCCATTAACAGTGTACTGTTCCTTTATATTTGATTTCTTAAAGTGCAAAACTTCATATCTGGTTGGGTTAAACTCCATCTGCCATTTCTCCACCATATTTGCAACCTATCTTTGTCCTACTGTGTCCTCTGCCAGTCTTCTACACTATCCAGAATACCACCAATTTTCATATTATCTGCAAATTTACAATCTACCTAACTACATTTTCATGCAAGTCACATATATATCATAAACAGAAGTTCTACTACAACCTCTGTGGAACATCACTAGTCACAGACCTTCAGCCATAGTAAGTCTCATTGACCGCTACCTTCTGTTTTCTATGGGCAAACCAGTTCAGAATCCAAATGGGCAATTTATCTTGGATTCTAATCATGCATCTTAATCTTTTGAATGAGGCTCCCATGAGGAACCTTGTCAAATACCTTACTAAAATCCATGTAGACAGTTCCACCATGGACACTACCCTCCTAGCCATCAGGGATATCTTCAAGGAACAATGTTTCTAGAAGGTGACATCCATCATTAAAGTCCCTCACTATCCAGGACATGCTCTCTGTGCATTATTACCATCAGGGAGGAGGTACAGGAGCCTAAACGCCCACACTCAATGTTTTAAGAACAGCTTCTTGCCCTCAGTCATCAGATTTCTGAGTGGTCTTTAAGCACTACTGTATCTTGTTATTTGTCTCTGCTGCTGTTTACCTATTTTTGTAGCTTAAAACAATGTTTCTGTCTTGTCCTGTGCTGTTGCCGTGAAAGAAATTCAATGACATATGTCAATGACAATAAAGCTAATTCTGATTCCACAGCTGTCACACTTCCTCAAAAAAACTATCAATTTAGTAAGACATGAATTGCCCCACACAAAACCATGCTGACCTACCTAAGTAGTCCATTATTTTCCAAATGCTCATAAATCCTATCCGTAAGAATCCTCTCCAGCACCTTCCCTCCAACGTATGTGAAACTTGCTGGTCTATGTTTTCCAGGGTTCTTCCCAATTCCCTACTTGAATAATGGAACAACATTTGCCATTCATCAGGACTCCAGGACCTCATCAGTGACTAAAGAGGACACAAAGATACTTTATGTATTTATTTATTTAGAGATACAGCACGGAAACGGGCCCTGCTGACCCAATGAGCACATGCCACCCATTTACATCCACGTGACCAATTAACCTGCAAACCTGTACGCCTCTCCCTCAATCGCAGGACTCCGCAGAGAGTGGTGCAGATGTGAACTTCCCACTATTCAGGACATTTACAGAGACAGTTGTGTAAAAAGGGCCTGAAGGATCATTGGGGACCTGAGTCACCCCAACCACAAACTGTTCCAGCTGCTACCATCCGGGAAATGGTACCACAGCATAAAAGCCAGGACCAACAGGCCATCAGACTGATTAATTCACGATGATACAATTGTATTCCTATGCTATATTGACTGTCCTGTTGTACATACTATTTACTACAAATTACAATAAATTGCACATTTAGTTGGAGAGGTAATGTAAAGATTTTTACTCATGTATGTGAAGGATATAAAAGATAAAGTCAATTCAAGTTTGAATGTGGGAGGGAACTGGAGCAACGGGGAGAATGTACTAACTCCTTACAGGCAGTGACGGGAATTAAACATGGGTCACTGACGCTGTTACAGCTTTACGTTCATGGCTATGCTACCATGCCACCCACAGTCTAGGTCCCAGCAATCTCATCTCTTATCTCTCTTAGTAACTTGGGGTATACCCATCAGGCACTGGAGACTTATTTATCTTAATGTTCTCCATCTTAATATTATTTAAGAGACATTACCTCCTCCTTTATCTCGAAATGTCCTAGCAAATTAGCACACTCTGTACTGATCTCCCAATCCTCCATGTCCTTCTACTTGGTAATTACTGATGCCAAGTACTCATTTAGGACTCTCCCATATCCTCCACCTCCAAACACATTCCATCCTTTATCTTTGAGTAGTCCTACTTGCTCCCCAGTTATTCTCTTGTTCTTAAAATCTGTATAGAATATATTGGTATTCTCTTTAATCCTACTTGCCAAGGACTTTTCATGGCTCTTCCTGTTCTCCTACTTCCCTTTGTGAGCCCATTTCTGGCTTCTTTATAATCCTCAAGGTCTCTGTTTGATTTTAGTTTCCTAAACCTTATATATTTCTTTTTCATCCTTAACTAAATTCACCGCCTCTTTCAACATCTAAGTTTCCTTACATTGACATTCATGTCCTTCTCTCTTACTCAACCACACCTCTCCTGTGCTCTGTGCAGTGGGTCTTTAAACACCCTCCACATGTCAGATGTGGACTTGCCCAAAAACACCTGCTTCCACTGAGCTCTCCCTAGATCCTGCTTAATATTCTTGCAATTTGCCCTGCTGCTGTTTAACATTCTCCCACAAAATCAATACTTATTGTTATTTATGGCTATCTTAAAAGTTTTTTTTATATTTTAAGGAGTTGTGATCACTATCCCTTAACTGTTCCCCCACTGAAAGATCAGTCACCTGGCCAGGCCCATTACCCAATACCAGGCCCAGTATGGTCCTTCTCACGTTTGTCTATCTACCTCTTGATTTAAGAAACTCTCCTGGCTTCACCTAATAAATTTTGCCCTGTCCAAGTCTTCTAAGGAGGTCTCAATATATATTGGGGAATCTGAAGTTGCCCATTACAACATCCCTGTTGTTTTTATACCTTTTTCTAATCTTCCTACATGTGTGTTACACAGGGGGCATTGATGGCAGACCCAAATGCAAGACAGAGACACTACAGTTCTAGGAACAGGACTAGGTTTGGCAAGAAAGCAGGGGGAGTCAGGAAGAAACAACACTGGACATTGACACAGGCCCTGGACGAGACTAGGATTCAGGGCCTGGGCTAGGACATGGGCCAGAAGCACAGAACCCAGACATGGAACGAGGAACAAGGAGCCTGGACTAGGAACTTGGAACTCCAGAACCAGAGTTTGGACAAGGACCTGGAACCTGGGTCTTGGTTGGGACTTGGAATCTGGGTCTTGACTTGGAACCAGAAACCAGGTTGAGGCTAGGACTCGGCACTAGGATCCTGGCAAGTACAGGATGTGGCTACAGGACTGGACATGGAATTCCTGCACAGGACGAGGCACATGGACAGAACAAGAACACAAGGCCTTGGCTTGGACAGGACAAGGTTCTTGGACATGGTTTGGACAGGACGAGGGAACCCCAGCACCAGGCTGGGTGAGGTACTCCTGGGCTGGGCAAGGAATCTCCAGCACAGGACATGGCTCTTGGACTCAGCTTGGTTAGGCTCTTGGATGCAGATACAGGACCCCCTCCTCAGAGCACAGGGACAGGATGACTGCCAAGGATTCAGATGGGGCAATCCAGCACAGGACAAGGAATCTCCAACACCAGGCTGGGCAAGGCACCAGAACTGGATGAGGACACAAAGCTCAGACTTCGCCAGGGATGGAACACAGCACATGGACTTGTTCTTGGAACACAGGAGAACAGAGCCTTAGGTTTGAGCACAGGAATACAGAGCCTTGGACTTGAAACACAGGAACATGGAACACAGAGCCAGGAACCCTCTTTGGGAACAGGACATAGGGCCAGGACTCATCTTAGACACAGACACTAAACACAAGGGCACAAAGATACAGTTCCAAACTCAACGATAGATAGTTCCTTATCTTGGCATGGCAAGACAAGGCTCCAGTCTCACTCCAGAAGTTGAATTTGACAGGAATACTGACAAGTTTTCAGGCAGAAGGGAATAGTCCAGCAAACAGTACCTCGTTTGCAGAGGTATTTATGTGCCAGACCAAAATGAGAATCAGGTGCCTCAATTAAGGCACCTAACAGAACAAGGGAGAAAACTGGAAAACCCAGAAAAAGGATCAATGGACTGGACTGTGAACTGGAATGCAGACTTCATGGAGTGGACCATGACAATGTATTCCTCAATGTCCTGATATCTATTGGAGGGAGGGGGTTGTGTGGTATAATCCCATCAGAGTGATTGTACCTTTCTTATTTTGAGTTCATATAGACTCAATCTATCCAATATAGACAGACCTATTCTCAATCTTCTCAAACTCACTTGGCTACTACCATCCCTCTTCCTGAGGTGACAAGTGATCTCGTCGTCGCAACCAAAGCCTATTCTTGTTCATAGAATTTATTTCTTCCTTCTGTTTTAAACCCTCTCTTCCTTTGATTCAGCTTATACCAGCTAATATACCCAATGCTCTTTGGTACAGTTTCTAATTGTCTCCTTTTTCTCTTGGCCTCCAGTATTACTCTACAATCAGGAAAGCCAGGCAGTCTAATTCTTTCTTGAACAGAAACTCAATAAATTCAAAACGATCACCGTTGTCCTCCTTTACCTTAGTGAATTAGTTCTTGCTTTGAACAACGTCTCCTTTGATTCTCGTCAAGTTCTCCACATAAAAGCTGTTGCTATGGCAACTTGCGAGTGTATCTACGCCTGCCTACACGTGGGATAAATTCTTTGCTCGGGTTCAACAGGGATCCCATCTCTCACTTTTAAGAATAGTTGACCATCATTTATTTCTTGTCCTCACTGTGAACACAATTTCACAGAATCTTGCATTATTTTCTTTGACTTCTCCGTAACTCTACCGGAAGTTTGTTGTCAACAATTATCGAGTGAAGACTACCAAGTGAAAGCCTAAAGACGGCCACTTGTTAATCTGCTTCTCTTCAGAACTCTAATCCTTTCACTTGCCTTCATCTCATTTAGTCACATGGTGCATTCTGTTACCTATTAGTCCTTCGGACCGCAGTTGAGAATTTTATCCTACAGGGTCCGCTACCTGTCACTCTCATCTCTTCCCATAAATCAGGAATGATTTTCTTGCTTCCCAATATCGCAGTGAAATCATCCTCAGTCATCCCCAGCATTCTTAGTGTGATTCCACATGCAATTATGCTCACCTCTCTATCAAACCTATAAAGTAATCTTCCACGACAATAAAAAAAATCTAAAACAAGGGCCGAAAATGCTGGAAATATTTGGTGAATCCGGCAGCCTCTGTAGGAAGATAAATGGAGGTGCCATTTAATGTCGACCTATGGAGTATCCTCCATAACGCCCCGATTCACTTTTAATCATCCATTACCCACTCCCTTCAAGCCACTCTTCCACGCGACTCCTCTGTTCGTTTCTTTTTATCTCGTTCAAACTTCACATCATCACCATTTATTTCTTCATGTTTATTTTTCTTTCTCCGATTTCTACAGTGTTGTCTTCGTTGTAGATTGTACATGCTTAGCCACTACTGCAGCTGTCAGCGAGGCTGTTCTGCTGCACCCGTTTGTAGCTCCTCAAAACGCTCCTATTTCTTCACTCGTCCCAGTCCTTTTGGTCATTTAAACTTTCCCGATTTCCATTGTGGTTCGAATATTCACCTTTTCTCTTGTTGTCCCTTAAAAACCTCGCAACTTAAACTCTATCGCCTAGCTGTGATTTAAAATAACAGCAAAAACCACAAATTTACATGTTAACCCTGTTTTCCTTTCTCTAGGATGGCCGCTGGTCATACTGTCCATCGCAATCTCTTTGAATAAGCGTTTCATTCGGTTGTGATACTAGAAACCCGGTCTACTTCTGGAAACGAAAGATGACCAACACGTGTTTTATTAGGCTCATTCATCAAAGCAACAGCTTTTTTTCCTTCAGGTCCGAAGGTGATTTGCTTCGACGCGGCACCTTTTAACTTTGGTCCCATAAACTTAACGGATACCCGTTTCACTCCCCGTTGTAATTTTTCCCAGTACCGAAACATTACCACCCTTGATAGGTTAATTGAGGTGTCAGTCGGTGGCAGAGCTCCGCTGATAGGTTGCTGCGCACTTTCCTTCCCGGTGAAATATTGTTCAGTATTCGCAATTTATGGCAATAGGTAGTCTTGGAATCAAGTCGTAGTCAGATTTGGACCTGCTCCTGAAAAGAAGGATGCGGGATTTTTCAACAGGCTCACATTTGTAGAGTACCAAAATTAAAGGAAACGTTAGCGAAAGGAATATTAGAACTCGTGGAAGTGAAAAGGAGGTAGATTAGGACGGAAGCGAGGTGTGGGCGACAACGTACGGATGGGGTACGGCGACAGTGGATGACTTGGCTTCTCTTGGACACAAGGTCTGCGAGGGAAATGACCGATGGCTTGGGATTCCGTCTGGCTTCCTGCTCGGCATTGACTAAGAACCCGGTAGGAGATGGGGCAGCACCAGAGCACTTCGCCGCGCCCCTTTGATTCTTAGCAACTTCGGAAAGCCCAATAACGCAGTTTTCAATGCACCCTTCGATAAAATGCAAAGTAATTCATTTCAGGGCTGGGTGTATGACCGATGAAGAAGGCAAGTTCACAAGTAATAATATTGATAAATTCCCAATTTTGAACAATTTTTAATGTTGCAAAGAAACATTAATAAGGGAATGGAAAATTTTACATTTGAATGAGTAATAAGAAACTAAACACTTAGTGTGCCCACTTAAAGCTAGACTGAGGAAATGTGTAAGTTATTTTAGTGGAAATTTGCTGCGATCTCCCGCAGAGTCGGGAATGACAGTCAGGACAAATGAGAAATCAATTGCCTGTTCATTGTTGCCAAAAGTATGGGACACCAGGGATACCATTTGACGTTTTAAACACCGCGCGTCCCGTTTTGCGCATTTTTCCCCAGTTAATCTCGGGGAAACTCTTGTTTTTACATTTTTTAAAACTTTTTTCCAAACAGGATATGCACGTGGGAACGGTCTTTCCATGTTCGGCTATTCTGGTAAATGAGAACGATTTATTTTACTTTATTACATGTTTTTTGGTCAGTGATCAAGCTTCTTGTTTATATGACAATTAGTGTTTTTTTTTTGCCCGCAGTTCTTCTGTGTCCCTGGCCTGCTGGCAGGTGAGTAGATCCAACAGCGTCACCAAGCATTTGAACTTAAGTGCAGATATTAGTCGTTACAAAGTGTCCTCCTTTCCTCAGCCTCCCCAGACTCGCAGCTGCCGACGCTGGACGGCCCGTGTTTCCTCTACCGGGGTTACTATTATACTTATGTCCCAAAGGAACACCAGTGGGCTGCAGCAGAGAAATTGTGCCGACAAAGGTTTGGATTTCTGGCCACTATCGCGACAGTTGACGATAACCAGAAAACAACAAACTTCATGAAGTCCATTGGTGTGGAGGAGACAGTGTGGATTGGTGCCAAAGTAAAAGAGGCGGGTCCTGGTGAGATTATTCATCGCCTCTTTTTTATTTTATCATTTTTTTCCATTAAGAATGATTTTAAAGTTAAGAGTGACATCATGCCCGTCGATTTGAAATGTCTTTAAAACATTTAGTTCAAGACATTCATCTATTCGGTTACATTGGGAGTAGATTTCTTTTACATATCACCGCGGTCATACTGGGAATATAATCGAATTACAGTAGTGAAACCTTCCAAAGTTATGCCGTATTTTCGCTGGAGTAAACGTCCCAAAATGCTTGTTGGAGATGCTAATAAAGAAAAAAAAGACACAATTTTTTATACATCAAATTGACCATTTGATGCTATGTCTTTCAGAGTAAAAATTATTCTTTGGATTTGCGATTGACTGTGGCTAAATTGTCAGCGAGCTCTATAGATCTTTGGATATTAAGGAAATCCAGGGATAGTGGGATTTGTGCGGGAAACGAGAGCTAAGGGAAGTGGCTCTTATCAGAAGGCAGTACAGATGCCATGGCTTCGGTTTGTTATTTCTAAATACGGGCACATTTATCTGTCCCGTTCATTCTTAAGTCTTTGAATCGAGCAGCGCGGAGGGAAGCCATTAGACTCTTGATGCCCGTGTCTGCTCTTTCAAAGAGCTTTATCTATCAGCCCTACCTCTTCCAATTGCTTCCACACATCTAACTAAAATCATGAAATTTCGTTAAAAGTATATCTCCCGAGGTCCTAAAATTTCTTTTATCGATTAGCTTAAATTCTTTGCACTTTGATTGTAAGTCCGTCTTTGTTGCGTGCGGTGTTTCATTTATTTTATTGTGTTTCTTTGTACCTACTGTGAATGTCTGCAAGAAAATATATCTCAAGTGGGTTATGGTGACATGTATGTACTTTGATAATAAGCTTAATTTGAGCTGCTACCATTGGAAACTATTTCCCATTCCCACAGGACACATCTGATCATCTGGCACTATCTGTCATGCCGGACTATCAGATTTGCTGATCTATTGATGATACTCCTATCAATAACCAAACACAATTTTATTTCACTCTGTTGCAGTAAAATTTCTATGGAAGCAGATGAGAATAAAGGGAACAGGAAATACTAAAGGACTCCAGACCCCAGCTCCACCTTACTGACCCCTGATGCTCCTGCTCTAGAGCATAACTGACCCAAAGTCTGGACCCCAGCCCTGAGTCCACATGTCCTCACAGTCCAACTAATGATTGAGCCAGTTGCTGGGCCAACTGGATTTCTGATCAGCTGGATGCTAGATTATAGCAGTTTAACTATAATTTTGAACATCTCTAATAGATTTCCATTTAACCCTTTCCTTGGAAGTTTCTATCATCTCTTTGCTATTCAATTGAATGTTTCTTTCTATTCTCCTTTATGTGACCCATTAACAATGGTGGCGTCAGATAAAATTGATGGAACATTAAGCAAGTGTACGACAGTTGTATCACACAATCTGATACACCTGGAAAATTCTAAACAAATTTACTGACTGAATGAAATTAAATTCAAAATTTGTTTTATTCTGGATAAGATCAATTTAAAAATAAATCCATAATATTGTGTTATTTCAGAGCCTTTCATTGCGTTCATTGTACATTTCATCTGTATGTTTGCCCCTGGAGAGAGGATTATCAATTGATCTGGTAAAATCCGGTAAAATTGATCGCTAAAGTAAAATTTGCCAAGACAGCGGTTCAGACTAATATGCTGTTTCATAGACAGGTAATTTTTCCTCTTCAGATGATGGGATAACGGAAATAGAGCAATTTTTCAGCAACTATGGATTTAGATTCTCCTTTGTATAATGGCAGCAATCTGTACTTTAGGACAAAAAATAGAAAATGCTGGAGATGTTCAGCTGGTCAGGCAGCATCTGTAGAGAGAGAATCAGAAGCTTAATTTCAGGTTAATGGTCTTCCACCAGAACTTTAAATATTGTACATGACTGAAACTGAGTATCTTTGGGATTTCCAGAGGTCTGTGGTGTAAAGCTGACTGCTGAATTTACCGACGGGTTGTTCTGTTTTGTAGTCAATTCATCCCAATCCTGGCAACTGATGTAAACTGAAGGGATTTCTTTTTGTTCTAAAATAGTTTGGCTATATAATAACTTGAAAAATGCTGTTATTCCACTAGTGTGCATGAATTTTTAATGGTAAACCTGGATAATTTTATTGTTTAGCAAAATATCTGGCTTAATGTAGGTAGAATATAATTTTCTCATCTAAGTACTTCTAAATATAGGTTAAACTGTATTTTTATTTCAGAAATATCTATTTCATTTCTACCTCTATGTTGTGTTTATCTTTTCAACATTGTTTTTTTGCAAGAACTTTCCAATGCCTTTGATTACCCAGCCAGGCTGATGTTGTTGGATGTAGGGATTCCTTAAACAGATACCTGACTGCAACTAACCTTAGGAAGAGGGAAGCCCACACCACAGGGATTGTTGGGTCCTTATTGGCAGCTTTAACTGTGATCTTGAACATTTCTAATAGATTTCTATTTACCCTCTCCTTGGAAGCTTCTATAATCTCCTTGCTGTTTCTTTCTATTCTCACTTATGTGACCCATTAACATTGGTGGCTTCAGATGAAATTGCTGGAACGAATACCAGTCGAAGACGGGTACCATCACTTTGCTACTGAATCTAGGCCCATGCCCTTTCCAGTGGGCTGCAGCAGGGACGCTGTTCTGAAAAAGTTTCAGATTTCTGTCCACTATCACAACAGTTGAAAATAACCAGAAAGCATCTAACTTCATGAAGTCCACTGAGTTTTCAAATCCTTTTTTCAGTTTCTTTATGTTTTTAGGGCCTAAAGTCAAAATTCACCCTGAAGTTCTCCATCTTATTACTTTCTCCATCTCATTCTTCCTTCAAGATTCTCCATAAACCTTGCTTCTTCCTGATTACTTCCTTTGATATTGGTACAGTGAAGCATTTTGAGATGTTTTGACTTGCTAATGGCTCTCTAAAAGTATGGGTTGTTGATGCAACAATAGCTGACTTCAGATTATTGAACATACCTTTTTGGGTTTCTGCAGATGTTTGCAACTTTATTAAGCTGGCTAGCTACCAAGTCAATACTGGGAACTTACTTAATAGAAATCTGGAAGAATGAATAGACTTAAAACCTGGGACTCCAAGCCTGACCCACTGAGTTCCTCCAGCAATTTGTAGGATGGTGAATGTCTCTGCGTGGTGCATGCATGGAACCTAGAGTTCCTCTTACTGAAGCCTTGATTGCAGGACAATGTTAAAATAGTGAAAGCTGGGAGCAGTCAAATTCAACCTTGATAACTGGACACAGAACTTCTTAAAAAGAATGACTACAAATTGAAAGGGCCTTCTGGAGTATGACTGTGAGGAGAAATGAAGCCATTAAAGAGACATGTATACATTTACTGGGGTATCATGCATTGCGATCGATGGTGGATACACCTCCGTTGAATGCCTTTTCCTACTTCCAACTCCACACCCCTCCCCCTCAACCAAGATGGTTGTACACTGTTGATCTTTGTAACATAAACCATAAATAAAGAAGCCACCTCTTGAGTGGTTTGGTGCCATGGAGCTCTGATGCATTGTTCTACAGAACTGTGGAATGCACAGGGTTACTAGTCTTCTTTTTGTTACGTTAATGCTTGGCGCAGAGGCAGCCGACTTACTATCGGAATGGAGGAAAAGTCAGAAGGCTAACCAGCAAAGTATCAAACTATATTTTAAATAAAACTAGTTGGCTGTAAAATGGTTCAGGTGAAGTCTTGAAGCTGCTTTCTACTTCTCCCTCATGCTGGATAAAGAATTTTTTTGAAATAATTACAACTTCTTTCATATATAAGCTGAAGTTTTGAGACACCTCCCATCTATCCTTTGTAGTAAATTTAAAAATGTATTCTTTCTATTCAGTTAACTTTACCACCTATGAATGTTAAAGACACTACAACAAAGCACCTCTGATGCAAGATATCTCAGATACAACCCAGAGAGTCAAATGAATCCTGGCACTGTATATGGTGACAGACAGTGTATATGTCTTTTGATAATAAATTTATCAAATTTAATA
This sequence comes from Mobula birostris, assembly GCF_030028105.1. Taxonomy (NCBI): domain Eukaryota; kingdom Metazoa; phylum Chordata; class Chondrichthyes; order Myliobatiformes; family Myliobatidae; genus Mobula; species Mobula birostris. Next base: position 74,034,605 of record NC_092381.1, read on the forward strand.
AATTTCTTGATGACTTCTGATAATCAAAGGTTCTAAGCAAAAATGATAGAATTTCTATCAAAACATATATATGTAATTTGTCAGAATTTCGTTTATATGAACTTGATAATATTTATTCTGATTTCTTCTCAGTGAGTAATTTATTTAAATTATGCATATTCCTGTGACAAAATTAGGTTATAGCTGACATTAAACCAAAACATTTAATTTTTTAAAGTGAGAAATATTAATCCTAGGTCATTGCTTTTAGAATTGGAGACTGTCCTAATGTTGTAATTATTCATCATTAGTCATTCAAAGTATTTTTCCTTAATCAGAGAAATGTTTGCTTTGTGATGTAATAGCTGAAATTTAAGTATTTCATAAAGAACTTCCTTTTCGGACAAGTGCCTGTCTTTGTTCAAATAGGAATAGTGATAATTTTGAGTAAATTTAATTTGTGATAAAATGTATTGGATTTTTTTAATTATAAGTTTATTAATGTAGACTGTGAGCATCTAAAAAAAGCTGAAAAAACATTTCAAATGTAAACTTACAAAAATAGAAAATTGTTTGATTAAGCAAGACTGCTGTAATGAGAAAGATACCACAGTGCACTCATTGCTTCATCTTCTTTTGTTCAGGTACCTTTGGATCACACATTCTGACATTTTCTACCAAAACTGACACCAAATATGCCAAACTTCTCAGGCAGTTTCCTCAAATGCATTCAGTGACCATTTGTGCTCAAGTGCAATTTGATTCAAGTTATGTGGGAGTTTCCACTGTATTTTCCTATTCAATACCATCATTTATCAATGAGTTTCAGCTGCGTGCTAACATTGTCCATGATCAACAAATCCAACTTGCTCTGCTGGTCCACGGTGTCCACACTCCTTACTCTCAAGCTGTGAAGAATGATGGTAGATGGCATCATGTGTGTTTGAGCTGGACCAGCCATGGTGGTAGCTGGGCTATTGCAGCAGACGGATCCGTCACTGCATCTGGAGATCATCTTTATATTTCTGAAGATATTGGAGCCGGTGGAGTTTTCATCATCGGACAAGAGCAAGACACATTTGGCGGATCGTTTAAGAAGGATGAATCTTTTATTGGGAATATTACACAACTCCACATCTGGGATCGTCTTTTGAATGCCAGTGAGATTCAGGCTTTAGCAGGAGATTGTGTGGTTGTTCCACTGGGATTATATTTTCAATGGAACCTCTCTGCCTTTGAGATTGAGTCAACAGTGCATGTGCACAAGGGATTTTCCCAGTGTAAAGGTAATGAGTGAAGAATAACTCTTCCATTTTTTTTTTGGGAATGGGAATGCTCTTTTTAAAACTTAACCTTTGCAATGGTGGTTGATGAAGTGTTGTCATAATACACTTCAAAGTAATCAGACATAAGTTTGGGGTTCTGTAGTTCTCGATTTAGTTGTAAAGCAGGTTATTTCAATAAAGCAAACAGGAGGAAATCTGCAGATGCTGGAAATTCAAGCAACACAACCAAAATGCTGGTGGAACGCAGCAGGCCAGGCAGCATCCATAGGAAGAAGTACAGTCGACGTTTCAGGTCAAGACCCTTCGTCAGGACTAACGGAAAAAAGAGATAGTAAGAGATTTGAAAGGGGGAGTGGGAGGAGGAGGCCCGAAAATGATAGGAGAAGACAGGAGGGGGAGGGATGAAGCTAAGAGCTGGGAAGTTGATTGGCAAAAGGGATACAAGGCTGGAGAAGGGGGAGTATCATAGGACGGAAGGCCTTGGAAGAAAGAAAGGGGGAGGGGAGCACCAGAGGAAGATGGAGAACAGGTAAGGAGTTATTGTGAGAGGGAAAGAGAGGAAAAAAATTAGGGATGGGGTAAGAAGGGGAGGAGGGGCATTAATGGAAGTTAGAGAAATCAACGTTCATGCCATCAGGTTGGAGGCTACCCAGACGGAACATAAGGTGTTGTTCCTCCAACCTGAGTGTGGCTTCATCTCGACAATAGAGGAGGCCATTGATTGACATAGCGGAATGGGAATGGGACGTGAAATTAAATTGTGTGGCCACTGGGAGATACTGCTTTCTCTGGCGGACAGAGCATAGGTGTTCAGCGAAACGGTCATCCAATCTATGTCGGGTCTCACCAACATATAGAAGGCCACACCGGGAGCACCGGACACAGTATATCACACCAGCAGACTCTCACCTTTGTCCCTTGCGCCCACACCTCAGCGAGTTCCACGTGTGCCATGTCACTGAACTCTTCTTATACTGTCTCCGTCTCCGAGCTTACTTCTTCGGCAAGGACTCTCCCACCCCCATCGATGACCCCTTCTCCCGTCTTCAACCCTCCTCCTCTTCATGGACATCCCACTCTGGTCTTCTGCCTGCTCTGGATCTCTTTATTGCTAACTGCCGACGGGACATCAACCGTCTCGACTTCACCGCACCTTGTTCCCATTCCAACCTCACTCCTTCCGAACGCTCTGCTCTCCACTCCCTCCGCACTAATCCTAACCTTACTATAAAACCCGCCGATAGGGGGGGTGCTGTTGTAGTCTGGCGTACTGACCTCTACCTTGCCGAGGCACAGTGACAACTTGCTGATACCTCCTCTTATTTACCGCTCGATCGTGACCCCACTAAGGAGCACCAGGGCATTGTCTCCCACACCATTACCGACTTTATCTGGGTCAGGGGATCTCCCATCCACTGCTACCAACCTTATAGTTCCCACACCCCGCACTTCCTGTTTCTACCTCCTACTCAAGATCCACAAACCTGCCTGTCCAGGTAGACCCATTATTTCACCTTGCTTCTGCCCCACCGAACTCGTTTCTGCATACCTCGACACGGTTTTATCCCTCCTTGTTCAATCCCTTCCCACCTATGTTCGTGACACTTCTCATGCTCTAAAACTTTTGGATGATTTTAAGTTCCCTGGCCCCCACCGCTTTATTTTCACCATGGATGTCCAGTCCCTATATACCTCCATCCCCCACCAGGAAGGTCTCAAAGCTCCCTGCCTCTTTTTGGATTCCAGACCCAACCAGTTCCCCTCTACCACCACGCTGCTCCGTCTAGTGGAATTAGTCCTTACTCTTAATAATTTCTCCTTTGGCTCCTCCCACTTCCTCCAAACTAGTGTAACCATGGGCACCTGTATGGGTCTCAGCTATGCCTGCCTTTTTGTTGGCTTTGTGAAAGAGTCCATGTTCCAAGCCTATACTGCTATCCATCCCCTACTTTTCCTTCGCTACATCGACGCCTGCATTGGTGCTGCTTCCTGCACACATGTTGAGCTCATCGACTTCATCAAATTTGCCTCCAACTTCCACCCTGTCCTCAAGTTTACGTGGTCCATTTCCGACACCTCCCTCCTCTTCCTTGATCTCTCTGAATCTATCTCTGGAGACAGCTTATCTACTGATGTCTACTATAAGCCCACAGACTCTCACAGCTACCTGGACTATTCCTCTTCCCACCCTGTTACTTGTAAAAATGCCATCCCCTTCTCTCAATTCCTCCATCTCTGCTGCATCTGCTCTCAGGATGAGGCTTTTCATTCCAGGATGAGGGAGATGTCTTCCTTTTTAAAAGAAAGGGGCTTCCCTTCATCCACCATCAACTCTGCCCTTAAACACACCTCTCCCATTTCATGCACATCTACTCTCGCCCCATCCTCCCGCCACCCCACTAGGAATAGGGTTCCCCTGGTCCTCACCTACCACCTCACCAGCCTCCGTGTCCAACATATAATTCTCCATAACTTCTGCCATCTCCAACGGGATCCCACCACCAAGCACGTCTTTCTTCCCCCGCCCCCCGCTTTCTGCAGGGATCGCTCCCTACGTGACTCCTTTGTCCATTCGTCCCCCCCATCCTTTCCCACCGATCTCCCTCCTGGCACTTATCCTTGTAAGCGGAACAAGTGCTACACCTGCCCTTACACTTCCTCCCTCACCACCATTCAGGGCCCCAGACAGTCCTTCTAGGTGTGGTGACACTTTACCTGTGAGTCTGCTGGTGTTATTTACTGTGTCCAGTGCTCCCAGTGTGGCCCTCTATATATTGGTGAGACCCGACGCAGACTGGGAGACCGTTTTGCTGAACACCTACACTCTGTCCGCCAGAGAAAGCAGGATCTCCCAGTAGCCACACATTTTAATTCCACATCCTATTCCCATTCTGACATGTCTATCCACAGCCTCCTCTACTGTAAAGATGAAGCCACACTCAGGTTGGAGGAACAACACCTTATATTCTGTCTGGGTAGCCTCCAACCTGGTGGCATGAACGTTGATTTCTCTAACTTCCATTAATGTCCCTCCACCCCTTCTTACCCCATCCCTAATTTTTTTTTCTCTCTTTCCCTCTCACAATAACTCCTTACCTGTTCTTCATCTTCCTCTGGTGCTCCCCTCCCCCTTTCTTTCTTCCAAGGCCTTCCGTCCTACAGTACTCCCCCTTCTCCAGCCTTGTATCCCTTTTGCCAATCAACTTCCCAGCTCTTAGCTTCATCCCTCCCCCTCCTGTCTTCTCCTATCATTTCGGGCCTCCCCCTCCCCCTCCCCCTTTCAAATCTCTTACTACCTCTTTTTTCCGTTAGTCCTGACGAAGGGTCTCGACCTGAAACGTCGACTGTACTTCTTCCTATAGATGCTGTCTGGCCTGCTGCGTTCACCAGCACTTTGTGTGTGTTGCTTTTATTCCAATAAACATTTGTTGCTTTATGGGTAAACTTGCTTGGCCAATTAGTAGGTGTATCCTTCTCTTTATTATTTCATCAGTGTATACTAATTTAATGAGAATGTAAAATAGCTACAGTGCTATCCAAAGTTTTCTATTGTAGAAGTTGTCAGGAACCTATGAAATTAAGTTAGGATACATATGCATTCACTGAATGTTAGCCATGAGTTCAGGGGAGGGAACAAAGGCAAATCGAAGAATTTAATTTTCTGTATTCAGGTCAGAATGAGGTTTCCAGAATTTAACGCCATCTTAGCAAAATTGTTGTGCAATCCATCATTAAATTCCTCTGATAATTGACTGCGGCGTCTTGAGGTATAACTCTAGGGAATGCTGCTCTCTGGTGGTAGACAGGAAGAAAGTCAGAAAGAAAACAATTGCAATGCCATACAGATAAAATGAAAATAGATATTTGTAATAATCATTGATTTTGATGGAAAGGAATGCAGTTCATTGAAAAAAGAACAAAATTAATTTCATTTATTTTAAAAAAATCTTTATAAAAATGCTTACAGATTGCACATCTTGGAGATTTCAAACTGAAACATATTCAAAAAATGATTATTTCTTTGTGAAATGTACATGGCAATTTTCATGATAGATGACTAAGCAAAATTATTTTACATTAGCCAATCTTATGTTAAGATGTATCCACTGTTACTCTGCAATCTTTAAAAATAGACAATTTGCTTGCTAATTATGGTCTGATCTACATAGAAGTAATACATGTAGCTTTTCATCTTTGCAGGAGTGTCTCTTTTAAAGCCAAATAATTACTAAAATACTGTAGTACAACTTACATAGAATGCAAGACTTATCACTACAACTGACGAGTAATACTCATTTTGATGCAGTACTTTAATTTGTGTTCTGTGCAATCTCATTTCCATGGATTTTTTATTTGTATGCACACTCCCCAATTCCCTCATCGTCAACTAGACTTTCTGCACAATGTTAGATGTAAATGAAGAAGTGTTCTCTGATTTAGCTCATCATCATAATGTTTAATATGCCTTAATGTGGTAACTAATTTATGATTTTGCACTATTCTTTATCCTCGAAAGCCCTGGACATATTATCGCCTTTTATAACATAATTACAAAATTTCCAGTTTTCTGCTGGGAGTGGGGTGCTCTACCATACAGGAGTAATTAGGTTTGACATCTGTCTTCTATTTTGTGCAGGCCTCTGCAAAGAGTAATAGTGGAATGACTAATGGCTTCTTTGCCAGCCACTGTAGCAGCAATTGTGTTCTTCTTTTGCAACAAGTTTAATGTTGAAAATAAAGCAGAGAGTGAGGTACCGTGTATCCTAGGAAGTATCAATGAGGCCATCTGGTACAGGTTGTAGGCTCTGGTTGTTGCTACACACAAATATTACTTTAAAAAAAATCAGAAGACAGTGCCGTTGACCAATTGCCTTCGTTCTTGCAGGTGGCAATTCAATTTATGTGATAAAATAATTGAAAATAAACATATGAGATTAGTACAAATAGAGGAAATTGTAGTCTGAGGTAGAATTAGGTGTGTTCAGGTCCGTTCCAGAACCTGATAGCAGTGGGGAAGCAACTGTTATTGAACCATGAGGTGTGGGTTTTCAGTATCTGATATGATATTGACTTCAATATCACTTTTCTGTCAGTTCTCCATAATCTTTAACTTCCCTCAACATCAACAACCTCTGTATTTCAAAAAATATCTTCAATGAGTTAACTCTATAGCTCCAGGATCAAGAGATCTAAAAATTCATAACCCTCTGACAGAGTAAATTCTGCCTTCTCTCTGTGTTCAATCAGTCCTAGTTCTTGATCACCCTAGAAGAGGAATCACTTTGTTCAGCAGGTGCAGTGTCTTCAGAACTTGTGAAGACAGAGAAACGGACTGCTATGAGCTGGCCAGAAGGCTAGCCAAAGCATTGTGAAGTAGAAGGCAGCTAAAAGAAGGAAAAATAAGCCATGGATTTGTTGGAGTTATAAGTACTTGATAACAAGGAGGATCTTGTAGGAGAGTGTTCGTTAAGTTTTGATTGTGAGTCAAGGAAGGTATGTTGCTTACTCCATTCAAAAGGCCATCTCAAAGTGGATGAAAAGGAAGAAGGAAATGCCAGTTACTGTGGTCCAGTTTGTAACCAATAGCAGGGGAAAGAAGTGGGTAAAGGACTTGCTGATGGGAGAACCAGGATTAGTGAGGTGAATGGGAAGTGGAGAATACCTTCTCTGCTGACAGTGCCTAGTGTGAAGTAGAGGCTCCATCGCATGGAACACTGGAACCAATGGTAGAATAAAGCAGGAACGTTTCACCAGGACAAGGAACATCGGAGCCAGTCACAATGGTCTGAACAGCATTCTTGGCTGCATAATTCTGTGACTTTGGAATTCGTGACAATGTTGAATACATTGCTTTAGGTTGTGGCTCATGACAATTACTTTATTTTTTATTCCATGGAAGGTGATGGATTCCAAACAACGGAACCATTTGATGTTGTGTGGGTGGATGGAATGGTGTCCTCTTTTCACAATGTCTCAGCGGATGTTGTCCATCCAGTTAACAAAGGTGAATGCATAGCCTTGAACTCATTGAGTGGAGCGTGGACTTCTGAAGAATGCTCTAAACAGAAACAAGCACTTTGTAGATACAGCAAAGGTACATTTAATAAATTACTTGTTTTAAATTATGCCACTTTCAAGTAACAATCCATTTATTATTATTGAAATAATTTTATCTGAAAAATATATTAAGATAATTTGTTTCAGTTTTTGTGGTTTCAATATTGCATGTTGGTAGAAATAAATGCTAATATTCCAGACAGTAGATAAATCAGCAGATTTTCAAACACTTTTCCCCAGATGTGGGAAAAATACAACAGTTTCATTTTTAATCCTGTAAAAAGGCAATAGAGCTCACAGTAGTTACTGGCATCAGCCACTGTTCTTTTCCTCTCTGGCTCTGTGTGGTACTGTTCTTTTTTGGTTCCTGATGCAGTGAATTCATCTTAATGCTATCTTGAATTTTCCCTTCTTTCTTTTCATATCTAACCTGAGCCTGACTTGCATCCAGATAATGTCCCTGCTGCTACGTGACTCGATAGAGACACTGGGGACTCGAGTACAGGGACGGGTAGAACGACTGATGACCCTGGAAGGGAAGGCAACTGTTGGGAAGAATAGCTTGCGTTGCAGTGAGGGTTTGCAGTGTGCTTGAGAGAAATGTCTCGGTAAAAGCTTGTAACCAATTGACCTTTGTTGAAATTGGCCTGCACCAGGAAACGAAATTTATTGAGGTTCTTTCTGCTGACTGCTGTTCATTATGTCCTACTGCACAGATGTGAAAATGAACTCTATAAAAACAGGGTTGTACTAGGCTGCAATTCTAGGCCAAATAATGTGCTGATCTTCGTTATCCAGGTTGGTGCAGAATGAATATTTGGATAGGCTACCAGAAAGCTTCTGGTACCAAAGTCATGGACTAATGGAGCACAAAATCAGACCCTTTGTCTCAACTGCCCATGCTGATAAAAAGGTGCCCACCTAGGCTAGTTCAATTTTTCTATGTTCTCCCCTTATCCCTCTAAACCCTTCTTATCCATGCACTTATAAAAAAAGTCTTTTAAATGTTGTTATTGTACCTGCCTCAATGACCAGCTTGTTCCATAGATACATCACCTTCTAAGTGAAGAAGTTACCCCTCAGGTTTCTTTTAAATCTTTCCCCTCTCACATGAAACTCATACCCTCTAGCTTTTGGTTTCTTTTCCATGGAAAAAGACTATGTGCATTCACCCTATCTGTGCCCCTCATGATTTTATGCATATCTATAAGGTCACCCTTACTCTCCTAAATGCCAAGGAGTAAAGTTCTTGTTTGCCCACCCCCTCCTTATAACTCAGCTGCCGAGTCCTGGTAAAAGTTTCATAAATCCTCTTTGCACTCTTTCCAGCTTAATGAAATCTTTCCTGTAGCATGGTGGCCAAACCTGGACGTGATACTCAAAATGCAGCATCACCGACATCTTGTACATCTGCAGTGTCATGTCGCAATTCGTAAAACTCAGGGCTCTGAATGATAAAGGCCAGTGTACCAAATGCCACCTTCACCATCCTGTCTACCTGTGCCACCACTTTCAGTGAGCCATGTATTGTATTCCTAGGCCCACAGCTCTCCCCAGGGATCTACCATTCCTGGTTTGACTTCCCAAAATGCAGTACCTCACACTTACCTGAATTGAAAGGGATATCAGGAAGGGATGGAGAAAAATGTAACTTAGAAAGCGGAATTATCATTTATCATATTATTTCTTTATTGGAATAATTTATTTCTCAGCTCGATGGCTGTATCAGTAGATCCAGCATTGTAATATATAGTCTGACCTTTCTGAAGTTTCAGAGGCTGCTTCTGTGATATTGAAGTTGTTTAGAACATTTTCTACTTTATGAGACGGAGAGAATTGTGAAATGTGCTGCTTTTGTTGTTTTGCACTAATGCCAGATTGATTTGAAGTTTTATACAACAGTGCTTGAAATATTCTTCTGAAGTATTTGCTGCAACTGCTCCCTTTGCAAAGTATTTAGATTTGGATCTGTAGTAGGTTATGCATATTGCATTAAACGTTGTCTCACGTGGCTTGTATCAAATGTTTTATAACTGGTATGTGAGGAACTTCTGTATAAATCAAATGTATGCTTTTTGAGGTGCTTATGTCTCATAAGATATCAATCTACACCCTGTGTTAGACTATGAGTGCATGTGTCCAAGAATGTATATTATTTATATTCAACAATTGATTGAGAAATTACATGAGGGTTGTTAGAGGGCAGAAGACAGGAGATTATGCAAGTTTGGGAAATGGGGAAGGAAACCCTTTTGGGATATATAAAAAAACTCATCAGAATCAATTTACTACTGAACTACAGAAGAGAAGTGTGGATTGTTACAGGAAGTGTCCATTATAAATAAGGATATAGGAACATAAAGGACAATACATAAACACGAGAGATTCTGCAGATGTTGGAAATCTTGAGAAACATATACAAAATGCTGAGGCTACCGAGCAAGTCAGGCAGCATCTATGGAATTGAATGAACAGTCGATGTTTTGGGTGAGCACCTTCATCAGGATTGGAAAGGAAAGGGACAGGTTAGGATTGGAAGATGGGGAAGAAATACAAGCTGGCAGGTGATTGGTGAGACCTGGTGAGGGGAAAGGGGTGGGTGGGGGAAGGAAGGGGGATGAATTAAGAATCTGAGAAGTGATAGACAGGTGAGGTAAAGGGCTGAAGAAAAGAGGGACTCTTATAGTAGAGGATGGTGGACCATGGAAGAAAGGGAAGGAGGAGGGAAACCAGAGAAAATGACATGTTCCAAAGTCAGAAATTGTTTATTAATTGGGAAACTAAAGCGGGTCTGAGATTTATTTTTAGTATATTGTGTGTTCTATTTAAGTTTGCTATTAAATGACTATACCAAAACCTCTAGAAGTTCAGAGAAGGATGTCATTGTTTCAGTTCCCTACTTGTTGCCAATGGCATTGTTGTGAGATAACTTTGTGCACTTGCTATTGTTCTGAAGTAATGTTGGGGAGCAGCATTGAGGGACAATGTCACCTCTGATGAAGAGTCCAGAATTGATCAGGGAAGCTTTAGCATACATTAGGTCAATGATTGATTTAAATTCTAAAAGCAATACAAATCCAGTGACTTGTAAGATACTCCAGTTTTTTTTCTTTTTCAGAAGCTTATGAACAAATGCAAGTCTTTACTTCCTTACTTCCATCTGCATTTTTCCTCCATATAAAGGAAAAGTCTACTGAAGTTTCAGTAAGTAGTTGAATAGGATCCTATTTGTGTGTAATTTTGACCATGAATTATGGTTGAATTATTAAAGCGTGTTTGACTGCTTATAGTATTGCAGTACATATGTGTGAGGATGACCTTTAACCTCTGCCCCCCCCCCCCAGCATTCTTAATTTCTAATGTACTCTAATGCATCTTACATCGTGTGGACCAAACAGACAATTTTAAGAGCTAACTAGTAGTAAGAAGCCTGGTCTGCTCCATTTCGTGGAATCACTGTGGAGGACTTGAATTGGAGAAAAGCTCTTCGTGCTCAACTGGGCTGAAAGTTGTAACTCTTATTAAATAATATTCATGCATTTGTAGTGCTCCTGCTGGGTCTCATTGTGACCAGGAGCTGGAGGAGAGGGCCACTTAATCTGCAGAGGCAGATTTTCAAAAGGGGTTGCCACTCAAATGAGATACTTGCTGTGGGCTGAGGTCCCCACTTGCTCTCCACCCCCACAACAGTGTGCGCATCGCTCTCCCTAATAATGTAACTGCCCTTCATACCTCGAAGAAAGGAAACAGATAAATGTGTAGCATACATGACAAGTTTCAAGGTCTGTTGCTGAGGAGAGAGTAATTAATTTCTTTGAGTAGGGAGCAGCAGATTTTTCTAGAAGGCAGGCTTCCCTGATGTAGTGGAACTGATGGCTTGAACATGTGACCCATGAGATCCCTGAAGCGTCCATCAGGAATAGGAACCCTGGGGTGGCCATCAGCATTCACACAGTCATTTTCCCTTGAACGGTCAGGTAAATTCCAGCACAGTCTGTGCCATTTCAGCTGCTTATAGGTATTTTGGAATATTTGAAATATAAAATATTAAATACATATGGTGGTGGCATCTCTTTACAGTTAGTTCTGTGTTGCTCCAGATTTCAGATTATCTTTTGCTGAACAGAAGTGATTATCCACAAGATGTGATGAGTGCAGATTACGTCACCAATGAGCTACTGCAAGCGGCTGATGAAAGCCATGCTAGGCTGACGTCTGTTGACTTGCTAGCACTTATAAGGTTTCTTGGAAATGTTGCCGAACTGGATTTTGAGACAGAAGCAAATAATTCAAAAGCAGTTTTGAGCTTGGCTGCTAACTACGTTAAATTGGCAAGCAAAGTCATTGATCCCAAATGTTCCATGGAATGGCTCATAATATCTGAGGTGAGAATGTTTAATTTTATTATGCTGCAAAACTTAATAAAATATTTAATTATCATAATAATGATGTGTCTAGTGAAATCCACCAATAAAACATAGATATGAATCAAAAATATACTTAAGACCATAAAACGAAATGACGAGTGGAGGAGCAGAATTAGGCCATGTGGCCTATCCAGTTTGCTTCGCCATTTGATCAAGGCCTATTTATTCTATCTCTCATAATCTGTTCTCCTGCTTTCTCTCTAACTTTTGACACCCTCGCTAATCAAGAGCCTATAAACCTCTGCTTTAAATATACCCAATGACTTGGCCTCCAAGCTGTCTGTAGCAATGAATTCCACTGATTCACCACCCCCAGGTTAAAGAAATTCCTCCTCATTATCTCTGTTCTAAAAGGATGGCTGAGGCTGTGCCCTTTGGTCCTCGGCTCTCCCATTATTTGAAACATGTTCTCTACCCTCACTCTCTGTGGGCCTTTCACTTTTCAGTTTCAAAGTCGTTTCATCCACGTTCCCACCTCCACCATCTAACCATCGTTCTAAACTGCAGTGAAATAGACCCAGAGCCATCAAACACTTCTCATACATTAATTGTTCCAATTCCCTGGCTCATTCTCCTACAACTCTTCTGGGCTCTCTCAAATGCCAGCACATCCTCCCTTGCATGTAGGGCCCAAAACTGCTCACAACAGTCCAAATATGGTACGACTAATGCCTTATAAAGTCACAACATTGCATTCTTGTTTTTATATTCTCGTCCTCTCAAACTGAATGCTAACATTGCATTTGACTTCCTTACTACTGACTCAGCCTGCAAGTTAATCTTTAGGGAATCCTGCACAAGGGCACCCAAGTCCCTTTGCACCCCTGATTTTTGAATTTTCTCTCTGTTTTGAAAATAGTCTTTGCCTTTATTCCTCCCACCGAAGTGTGTGTTCATACTCAGCGCACTTCCGGCTGACCGGAAGTGAGCGGTATGCATAAAGGAATTGGGTGCTTACTGTTCTGGCTAACAACGGATGGTGCAATCCGGGGCATATTACGATCGAGGAACGTGTTTGCAGACTGGATATTGAGCTTTTTACTGTTGGACTTCGGCCACATTCCACCGTGATACAACACTTGGCAGCACAGGAGGTCGTTCCTGCCTGTGGCCATCGAACGTGCAGCTCCTCCCATGGAGGGTCAGACACCCTGAGCCAATAGACTGGTCCTGGACTTATTTTCCATCTGGCATAGTTTGCATTTTGTTGTTTGATTGTTTGTGGTTTTTATATTGCTATATTTACGCTCTATTCTTGGTTGGTGTGGCTGTAACGAAACCAAATTTCCCTCAGGATTAATAAAGTATATCTATCTACCTATCTATCTATATATATACATCCCTACACTATATTTCAGCTGCACTTTTTTGCCCATTCTCCTAACCTGTCCAAGTCTTTCTACAGACTCCCGGTTTTCCTCAACAGGATCGGACCCTCCACCTAATTTGTATCATCTGCAAATTTGGCCACCAAGGCATCAATGCTGTTATTCAGATAATTAATGTAAAATGTGAAAAGTAGTGGACCCAACATTGGCCACTAGTCACTGGCAGATAACCAGAAAAGGCCCCTTTTAGTCACACTTTCTGCCTTTTGCTAGTCAGCCAATCTTCTATCCATACTCGTATCTTTCCTGTAATACTATTGGGCTCTTATTTTGTTTAGCCTCATGTGCGGTACCTTGGCAAAATCCTTCTGAAAATCCAAGTAAACAACATCCTCTGACTCTCCTTTGTCCATCTTGCTTATAGTTTCAGAATCAGCATTAATATCACTGCATATGTTGTAAAATTTGTTAACTTTACAGCAGCAGTGCAATGAAATATGTACATGGTAAATAAATAATAAGAAAAAAATTTCCAGCAGGTTTTTCAGGCAAGTTCTTCCCCCTATGGAAACCATGGTGACTCTGGCTAATTTGATCATTTCTTCGAAATAGCTCAAAACCTCATACTTAATAATGGACACTTAACATCTTGCCAACCACTGAAGTCAGGCTAACTGGCCAAATATTTCCCGTATTTTGTCTCCCTCCCTTAGATAAAACTCTGAAATGGAAAATATGCATTCCTTGAGTATTTTTTTTTGCTGAAGGAATAATGGGCAAATAGAAACAATGACTTGAATCAGGCTATACTGTAGCCAAAGATGATTTAGTTCATAGTAGTTTATTTTTGGCAAATGTACTGCTATCCAAACAACTGTAAATCACGCAAATCCAGGTTTCTTTGCAAATTTTGCATGAAACTGTTATCTTTTAACATTTATAATTTTAAAATGGAAGCGTTAGTTCACTTTTTTTTACATTTAGTGGTTGAAAGGAATTTGACGATCCACCCTGTATTGGAACTTCAATGAATTTCAATAAATTTTAGAAGCATTGTTCACAAGTGGATGTGTTGAAGGAAATGCTTATGATGTGACTTTTGATCTTGCAGGTGATCCCTGGTCCATATGTCATAATTCAAAGTATTGATATGCTGACTGAAAAACTTTCTGGTATTTTGCTTTCCATTAAAACAAGTATTGTCCTGTCAACAGATAATATAGGTAAGGATTGTGTTGTGCTTTGCTGATGTTGAAGATTGAGTTCATTTTGGCTACCTATGTAATTTCTGAAGAGAAATGTTGGTGGTTTCAGGACCTTGGTTGAGCTATGTTTGAAAAAATCCTGACTGCTTCTGATTATTTTAATTTTTCATTAACAAATTGATATAATATTAAATAAAATTATCTCAAGGTGATTCACTTCAGTGCTTTGTAAGGAAGAGGCATGTATGGTCCAATATGACACAACATTTTATCTGCTAGTGATCAAAGGGCAATGCAATATTTACAATGTATCTACAATGCTTCCTTGTAAAGGTATTTTTCACAACCCCTTCTTCACACCCACACTCCATTCACCCACAATGAATGTTAATCAGACTTGTCTAATTTTTCAGTTAAGCCCGAGGAACCTATTGTCCTGAGCTGCATTTTAAATTTAATCTATAGTCCACGTTCAGGCCTGAAGATTGGTTGCTGAAGTTAATATTTTGCTATATAATCTAACTCCAGAATACTCTCTAACAGTCCTCTTCTTTGGCATCCTGAATATAAATAAATTTGTACCAGGAACGGTCAATCTTAAGGAGGATCTACTCAAATAGGACAACAGAAATGTTCTGCTTTGGAACCCTTCCCTGTTACTCTCTGTGCATCTACAAATACACTATCATCCCTAATGGCTACCTACAAGATGCTAAGCAGAGAGGTTGTTTCTGAAATTTGACCAACAGTCTTTAAAATGCAGCTTTTGTCATTTGCATGCCTGTTGCCCCCTTCCCTGCTGGCTGATTGCAGTTTAATCACATTCTTCACCTTCACCCCTTCATTCTCTGATAGCTCAAACTCTTCAGTGGCTCTCTGGTCAGGGGCACTAGCAAGATAAATGTGTCAGGCTCACAAGCCCACTCACCGATGTACAGGAGGGGTTGGAATGTCTCCAAGAACCTCTCCCCGGTTGCCACCCCTTCTGGTCTGTCCAGTCGCTTGCTGGCCCAACCACTGAAAGGGCCCAGCTCATTTGTATTTGCTCCCCACTCAGGCTGGGGGGACTGCCCTCAGGTGCTGTGTGTGTGCGATTTCTTCTCTTGCTCAGTCTGCCATGCTATTGAAGTTGTGGAACCTGATGTGTCAGCTGGAACTTGGATCCCTCCCCATCTATTTTCCCCAATATTTTTTCTATTCTACACTGTACAACTAATCATCTGCCTTCAGCAACCAGCCTTCATTACAGAGTGCTGTTACCATTATATTTTAACATGTTATTCACGGCTTGCTGTCGCGCTCTTTCTGTGCCCTCTGCCTTTGCGCTGGCTGTAGGTCTGCTTCCACTGAGTGTGGTCAGGTCTGATGCAGCCGGCTGGTGCTCATTACTTGGGTTCTCTGCAATGGCACTGTTACCGGGTACACGCTGTATCTTTCTCTGTCTGAGAGGGGTGACAGGAAGGTGGGTGGTACGGTTTAAGCTGAGTCCAGTGTTTCCACTGGCTGCCTTGCCGGGACTGTGCACCAACACAGGCCCTGTTTGTCCGGAGCATTACCTGTGGTTATATCCACTTGGGAGTGAAACCTGTCCTTTCAACCAGCTCCCTTACCACGTCTTGGTCACCTGGCTCTGGGAGGACTACCGTCCCTCCCTCTGGCTCTCTCTGATCAGCACTATGTCACTGCTACTTTGCTTGATCGCTCAATGTGTTACCCTGGTTCCGGTAGCTTCCACATCTCTATGTAATCTTACTATTGTAGTTTCTTCTTGGTCTTCTGTTGCCCTCCTCACACTGATGTCTGCCCACTAGTTCCCTTTCGGCTCCTTACTCTCCCCTTTCTGGTGGGCCTTCACTTTACGTTGGTGAGCTTTCATGTTGGGCACGTGGCCAAGTGGTTAAGGTGTTCGTCTAGTGACCTGAAGGTCGCTAGTTCAGGCCACAGCTGTGGTAGTGTGTTCGTGCCCTTGAGCAAGGCACTTAACCACACATTGCTCTAGTGTCTGTGCGAGGAGTGGCGCCCCACACAGACTTCCGATCTGCGCATTGTAAGGCGTGAAAATGCCCGACGCAGGCCTCTCATGGTCTGAGTCGACATTCCCTTCCTCCCTTCACTTTACTCACTGCTACCTCTTCAGGCAGCTGCACTACTTCTAACAGCTCCTGATTGTGCTTGGCATCCACTCTTGGGACCTCCTGACGTGATTCCCAGACATCGCCCTGCCTCTCCCCCTGCTTGGGCTGCTGTCTCTCTCTGTGGGCCGTGTTAGCCGCTTTGCGAGTCACCCATGTTCGTTGTCCTTGTCTTGTCCATGTTATTCTCCGTTTCCTGAGTCTATGATTGCATCTGCCTTACTCAGTGTGTCTATTCCAGGATAGTACCTTCATTGTTTGGGCACACCCAGAAATCTACAGGAAGCTGCACTCCCTCCATCTCAAGCACCTAGGGCTGACTTCTCTCTGCCCTCATTGTTTCACCTCCTGCACTGGTAATGTAAATCGCCAATCCAGTCGTGGGCAAGGGTAGATCAGTTATCAATACTGACGATCCTGTGCCCACTAATGTTTCACGTTGTTGACCCCCTAATAAACTTCTTGTGTACATCTGTGGATGACCACCACTAGCAATAGAGGCTGCTGCCGGATGTCTGTTTGACCTCACCAGCTCCAAAATCTGAGAGAGGGTGCTGCTGTAGATTCTGCCTTCTTTGGTGAGTGATTTTCCCAATTTCCTCATCTTTCAGGGCACTGCCTCCAACCGTGGCCTGAGAAGCCACAGCTGTAGCACACCATCTCCTTTACCCTCCCATGCCTACTCCGGCAGTTCCTTGCTCCATGCCCCAGCTGCTAGCACACGAAGCAAAGCAAGCCCTCTGTGACGTCTCAGCAGCTACATTCACTACAGCCACCTTACAACTTCTCTGTCCTCCGGTCTATCTCGCCAGCTCATGACACTATTGATCCCACCACTATCCTCAAATCGAAAACCTTCTGGTGAGCTGAGCTCAGGCCTTCCTTTTGTGATTTCAGGAAGACTGGGTCGTCCCTCCCTGGATTATCCAACCCGGAATACTCCTCGTATGCTCGATGTCTGTGTTCTGCATAATCAGCTTTCTGAATGACAGACATTATCCTTTCCCAATTACTCTCAGCTCCTCCCAGTCGCTGCCTCACTTCCCCCTTTAAAGAAGCGATATCTCTCTTCATCGCTGATCTTCCCGGTAGTTGCCCGTGTACCATCCCACACTCCCTGGGCCATACTGTCCCACATATTCCTTGGGCACTTCACTTTTATCAACACATGGATATCTTCAGGGTGCGTCTGGTGGATTTCAATCATTACCTTGAGCTTGTGGCAGAATTCTATGTTCTCAGAGGTGACCCTAGTTGACGAAATGCTCTTCTTCTCTCTGGGGGTGAAGGGCTTATGAATGGTCGTATTCAAAGTTAAGAGCTGGCTTGGGGTCATCAGAGTTCTGATGTTGCTTGACCTCAATAGGTACCATCCTGACAGATATATCTGGGTAAAACCTCTCCATGTAATATCTCCACACTATTGTCCACACTACGCAAAATATAAATGACCGTAAGACAATAAGATATAGGAGTAGAATTAGGCAATTTGGCCCCCATCAACTCTGCTCCACCATTTCATCATGGCTAATTCAATTTTCCTCACAGCCCCAATCTCCTGCCTTCTTCCCATATCCCTTCATGCCCTGACCAGTCAAGAATCTATCAACCTCTGCCTTAAATACACTTTAAGACTTGGCCTCCACAGCTGCCTGTGGTAAAGAATTTCACAGGTTCACTACTCTCTGACTAAAGAAATTCCTCCTCATCTCCGTTCTAAAAGGACGCCCCTCTATTCTGAAGCTGTGTCTTCTTGTCTTAGACTCTTCCATCATAGGAAACATCCTCTCTACATCCGCTCTATCAAAGCCTTTCAGCATTCAATAGGTTTCAATAATGTCACCCCTCATTCTTTGGAATTCCTGTGAATACAGACCCAGAGCCATCAAACATTCTTCATATGACAAGACATTCAATCCTGGAATCATTTTTGTGAACCTCCTTTGAATTCTTCAGTTTCATGACAGTATCTTCCACAGTAAAGACTAATGCAAAATACTTATTCAGTTTGTCCACCATTTCATTGCCCCCACTACTACCTCTCCAGCATAGTTTCCAGTGGTGCGATATCCACCCTCACTTCTCTTTTACGTTTTATATATCTGAAGAAACTTTTGATATCCTCTTGAATATTATTGGCTAGCTTGCATTTGTATTCCATCTTTACCTTAATGACTTTTTTAGTTGCCTTCTGTTGGTATTTGAAAGCTTTCCAATCTTCTAACTTCCCACTAATTTTTGCTGGATTGTATGTCCTTCTTTGGCTTTGACTTCTCTTGTTAGCCATGGTTGTATCATCTTTCCTTCAGAACACTTCTTCCTCTTTGGGATGTAGATATCCTGTGCCTTCCGAATTGCTTCCAGAAATTCCAGCCATTGCTGCTGTGCCGTCATCCCTGCCAGTGTTCTTTTCCAATCAATTCTGGCCAACTCCTCTCTCATGCCTCTGTAATTCCCTTTACCCCACTGTAATACTGATTCATCTGACTTAAGCTTCTCCTTCTCAAATTTGATCATATTATGATCACTTGCCCCTAAGGGTTCTTTTACCTTAAGCTCTCTAATCAACTCTGGTTCATTGCACAGCACCCAATCCAGAATAGCTAATCCCCTTAGTGAGCTCAATCACGAGTTACTATAAAAAGCCATCCCATAGGCATTTTGGAAATTCCCTGTCCTGGAATTGAGCACCAACCCGATTTTCCTGATCTACCTGCATGTTGAAATCCCCCATGACCAGTGTAACATTGCCCTTTTGGCATGCAATTTTTATGTTACCATTGTAATTTGTAAACCACATCCTTACTACTGTTTGGGGGTCTCTATACAACTCCCATCAGGGTCGTTTTACCCGTGCAGTTCCTTAGCTCTATCCACAGTGCTTCAACACCTGATCCTATGATGTGGATATTATAGAAAGGGTGCAGAGGAGATCTACAAGGATGCTGTCTGGATTGGGGAGCATGCCTTATGAGAATAGGTTGAGTGAACTTGGCCTTTATTCCTTGGAGCAACAGAGGCTGAGAGGTGACCTGATAGAGGCATACAAGATAATGAGAGGCATTGATCGTGTGGATAGTCAGAGGCTTTTCCCAGGGCTGAAATGGCTAACATGAGGGGGCACAGTTTTAAGGTGCTGCCTGGCCTGCTGCGTTCACCAGCAATTTTGATGTGTGTTACTACAGTTTTAAGGTGCTTGGAGGTAGGTACAGATGGGATGTCAGGGGTAAGTTTTTTACACAGAAAGTGGTGGGTACGTGGAATGCACTGCTGGTGACGGCGGTGGAGGCGGATACAATAGGGTCTTTTAAGAGACTCTTAGATAGGTACCTGGAGCTCAGAAAAATATAGGCCAAACAGTAGGGTAGGCAGCTTCTAGAGTAGGTTACATGGTCAGCACAACATTGTGGGCTGAAGGGCCTGAGATGTGCTTTAGATTTCTGTTCTATATTCTATGACACCACTTTCTGATGATTTGATTTCATGTTTTACCTACAGATCAACGCTGTCCCCTCTGTCTTTCTGCCTGTCCTTTTGATACAATGTGTATCCTTGGACATTAAGCTCCCTGCTATAATCTTCTTTCAGCCGTGGTTCAGTGATGCTTAAAATATCATACAAGACAATCTGCAACTGTGCTACAAATTCATCGAACTTACTTTGTATACTGAGGGCATTCAATTATAACTCCTTTAGTCCTGTATTCATCCTTTAAAGTTGCAACTCATCCTGTTGACTGCAATTTTACCCTTTCAACAGCCTCTCCTCACTACACATTGCCTCTGTAAGCCAGCTACCTCATCTTCGACACTATCATCTGCCTTTCCTATGATACTTCTTGTGTTGAACTATATGCAGCTCAGGACACTAATCGCACCATGACAGGTACAAGTTAAACAGTACATACTTAAAACCACAGGATATGTACTCTGCAATCTGCTACTTATGTGCCTCTGAACTCATAATGCCCGTTGCATTCCTTTGCATCTAACTGTTACACCAAGGCTACAGACCTGTTATTAAAACAGAACACACGTAAATGCGTCTGCCAAAACACGATTCCTGGAATGAGTAAACACTCCCCCAATCTGGTGTCCAAAACCATCAGTCACCTTCCTTTGCAATTGGTGGCCCTGTCTCACCAAATGAACACAGACGTGTTTAGTTTTTTTTACATAAACACACATGCACGCACACATATCACACGACTTTTATATCTCAAACACGAGGAAATCTGCGGATGCTGGAATTTCAAGCAACACACGTAAAGGTTGCTGGTTGACACAGCAGGCCAGGCAGCATCTAGGAAGAGGTACAGTTGACGTTTCAGGCCGAGACCCTTCGTCGGCCTGAAACGTCAACTGTACCTCTTCCTAGATATGCTCCCTGGCCTGCTGCGTTCACCAGCAACTTTTATGTGTGTTGCTACTTTTATATCTATTAGTTCAGCTCTCCGCCATGCTCGTGGTAACTTGGATCCTATAGCCGCCGACCTGAACAAGTCTGAGTGTGTGCAAATTTTAAAAATATTCACCTGCTTAGACTGCTGAGATCGCTGTCCACTTAGTGGGTCACAAGAAGGTATCCTGGACGAGCCCCTAAATGTTGTAATGTGAATAAAGTCACCAGTGAGATACTGAACCTAGTGAACATAAAGTAGCTCATCCAACAAAAATGAGCAGCAGGTAGTACATTGTGACCCTTTTGAGGAAGAGACCTGTTTCACCCAATATTACATGACAAAAAGATTAAAGGACAATTCTATATTTACAATGTGTCTACAATGCTTCTTTTCAATTACATATGAGCTTCACACTTCCTTCTTCGCACCCATACTACAGACACCCATAATGAATGTTAATCAGCATTGTCTGGTTTTTCAATTAGCTGCTTTTTGCAACTCGACAAACCTATTGTCCAAAGCTGTATTTTAAGGTTAATTTGCAGTGCACGTTCAGGTCTAAAGTTGGTTGCTGAAGTTAGTAGTTTGCTATGTTACCTAACTTCAAAATACTCTCTGTAACAACATCCATCTCTTCCTTTGGAAAGTAAGGGTTAGATTGAAGATTGGTATTATTCTCATTCCTATAGGACTTGTACTTAATTTTTTAAGTTGACATACCTAAACTGATCACTTCAATGATTATGAGTAGTACACAGTGGACATTGAAGGACCTTTCCCACTGTTTAAAATGCCCTCATAAAGGCACAGCCATTTTATAGAATGACTAGCAAGGTCATGTACAAGAAAGCTACTAGGTTCTGGTTTGCGCTGAATTATCAAATGTTCTGCGGTGTGCTAGGAGCGACTATCACTGAGCTTGCTGAGCCTGCTTCTGGTTGGGTTTTGTGAAGGAAGAACTAGATGTTGGGACTATTTTACGTATATAATGCAATGGAGGAGCTCGGGCCAAAGAGAAGTCTAGCACAGAAAGCCCCATGATGCATCTGCACTAATCCCATTTGCTTGCTTTACACTCGTATCCTTCTGTGCCTTGTTAATTGAAGTGTCTGTCTGAACGCCTGTTAAACATGGTTAATTGTATCTGATTCCTCTGACAGTGAGTTTCACATATCAGGATACTCCTTCCTCTCTTTTTAAACTTATGCTTTCTTGTTTTTGTTATCTTTACCACGGTAATACATTTTGACAATCCATCTATAATCTGTGCTTGTTATAAGCTTATATACTATCATGTTACCCCTGGGCCTCCTTCGCTGAGCCCAGCCTGGCCAATATCTTCCCATATCTGTAGTCCTCCAATCCAGGAAGCATACTGGTGAACCTTCTCTGTACTCTCTCCAGCGCCATCACACCTTTCCACTTGTGTGGTGATTAGACTCCAAGTGTGGACTAACCAACATTTTGTAAAATTTGCAACATAATATCTCAACTCTTGTATTCAATGTCGAGTCTATGAAGGCAAGAATGCCATATATCTTCCTCACCACCTTATCCACCTGTGATGCCACTTTCAGGGAGTTGATCCCCAAGGTCGCATCGACTTTCCTTAATGCTTTACCATTTACTCTATATGTTCGATCCCTGTTTGACTTATCAGTGTATATTTGTCAGGATTAAATTGCAACTGCCAATGCTTTTCCCACCTTTCCAACTGATCTATA
The DNA here is from genome assembly GCF_030028105.1 of Mobula birostris. Taxonomy (NCBI): domain Eukaryota; kingdom Metazoa; phylum Chordata; class Chondrichthyes; order Myliobatiformes; family Myliobatidae; genus Mobula; species Mobula birostris. The sequence goes on from NC_092381.1 coordinate 74,057,145, forward strand.
TCCTGCTGTAGCCTTATACAGCTGCCTGCACTATCCACAATCCCAGCAGTTTTCACGTCATCCATAACTATCTAATCAAACATGTTATATTCACATTAAAATCATTAGTATGTACCTCAGACCGCAAAGGGCCCAGCACTGATCCCTGTGATTAACTAATAGTCACAGAGTTCCAATTAAAAAATCCTTCCATTACTACCCTTTTGATGTCTCCTATCATCAAAATAAATTTGCATTGACTTAGGTAATTCTCCTTGGATGCCAAGTGCCTTAACCTTCTGGATTGGCCTATAATGTGGAACCATATCAAATCATTTACTGATGTACTGTAGAGTCCTTTTAGACAGCTTATACTGCCCTGCCTTCATCAATCTCCTTTGCTACCTTCTCCAAAAATTCAGTAAAATTAGTGAGACAGGATTTCCCCTGCACAAAGCCAGGCTGGCTATCCCCACCCAGAATTCAGGGAAGGGTACATTGTTAGTCTGGAGTATTTATGTATTAAACTGGAGGTGTTACATGTTCTGGAGTGAGTAAAAATGATAAATTGCCAGAACCGGATATGATCTACCCCACTGTGCTATTGGAAACAACAAGATTTCTGGGGCTCTATTAAATTTTTTTGCATCGAGTCACAGAACACCACAGCACAGAAACTACGGTCTATCTAGTCCTTTTAAAACTATTAATCTGCCAGTCCCGTCGACCTGCACCCAGACCATAGTCCTCCATACTGCTCATTCTCCTGCCTTCTCCCTGTAACCTTTGCTGTCCTGACTAATCAAGAATCTGTCAACCTCCACTTTAAATATACCCAGTAACTTGACCTCCACAGCCATCTGTGGCAGTGAGTTTCACAGATTCACCACCCTCTGGCTGAAGAAATTCCCCATCATCTCTGTTTTAAAGGGACAGCCTTCTATTCTGAGGCTGTGTCCTCTGGTCCAGGACCCCACCACTATAGGAAACATGCTTTCCATGTCCAGTCTATTTAGCCCTTTCAATATTCAATTCTGTAGGTTCCAATGAGATTCCCTTCTTTCTTCTAAACTCCAGTGAGTGCAAACTCTGAGCCGTCAAGTGTTCTTTTTCATCTCCTCTTTTTTACTTTCCTTGTTTCCTTATTAAATACTTCCCTTTACCCTCTACGTTCCTGAAGGGACTCGCTTGATTGTAGTTGCCCATTCCATTCATATGCTTATATTTTGTTGACCAAGCCTTCGATTATCTTTTACTCCCTTCTTTATTGGAACATAATGTTCCTGAACATTTGCTGACACTCTTTTAAAAAGAGACTCACTTGTCAGATGTTGTTTTGACCACAAGCATCTGCTCTTTGCTCTTACAAAATGATCCTTCCTACCATTTAGGACCTTAACTTGAGGACAAATATTATGGTTTTCTGTAACTACCTTGAAAGAAGCAGAATTGTGGTAACTTTTTCCGAGTTCCCCAGCCGGCATTTCTGCCACTGCCCAGTTTTATTTCCCAAGATGATGTTAAATACAGCCTCTTCTCTGGCAAGATTGTTTATATATTGTCTCAAAAAATATTTTGCAGATTCAACTTTAAGCTTCATATACTGAGGCAATCCCAGTCAATATTGGGAAAGTTACTGTCCTCCACTGCTATAACCCTGTTGCTTCTATATCCTTCCGCGATCCTGCCATTATTCCTGATTGCGATTTTGTTTTTTGTCAGAAATGATTGTGAGTAGATGTTGAGTAAAATCTGGACTGGAATTTGTTAGGTCACACTCACTGCTCTAGCTCATGTTACAATAGTGGCCACCTTGGGGCATTTTGAAGATTTCTCAGCACCACTGGGAATCAAACTCCAGAAAAGGGAGTTTAGGTAGGCTGATGGGAGGAAAAGTGGATAGCATTTTGCATAACATTTCCTGATTTCACCTTGTAGATGTGCAGATGAAAGCAAGTCAGTTGTCTAGTTTGGAAAATGGTCTTATTTACAAACCAACATGTCTTTCTGCTCGGGACCGAGTGGATGAAGTCCGGGTTCCTGGTTCAGAGATATCTAGGCTCTTCACATCAGGTAAGTGATACTGAAAATCTCAATCCAAATCTCATGTAGTATTTTAATCATCTTTGTAAGAGATTCTTCCCATTGAGTGGCAACCATCTATACTGCTGATCTATCTTTATTTTAATGTTGCCAAGGAGGAGACTGGTAACAGCCAGCTCTCTGAGAATATTCTAGAAGAGGTTGACTAATTCAACACAACAGACCTGAATTAGTTTGAAAGAGAACACAAGGCTAGTTGGTAGCCCCACGTAGACAATAAAGAAGAAATCCCCATTGAGGTAGCTGTCTTTAGATGGAATAACAACAAAAGTATTCCAATTGGCAAGAAGAATTGAGCCAGCACTCCTTTATGATCAGAAACTGAGATGAAAAGTACTACATTTTTTTGTTCTATGAGGTGAATCTGCAATACTTTCATAAGGACTAGTCTACTGCATTTATTTTTCAAATCTCTATCTGTAACAGGAGCATTTTGATGGACTACTTACGATATTAGTTGGGCACAGGAAAGACTTGACCTGCAGCTTGTGAAATGGCATAACCATGCATTTTCAAAAAATCATTTAAGTTCCTTAAAAATATCACATTTCTCTCATGCAGTTTGTAATGAGTCCAAGCAGACTCTTAAGTCTATCAGTTGACAGCTAAATAGGCATTTCCCTGAATGAAACTGTAAACTGAAGGTGCTTAAAATGGAAATATCCCAGAAGACAAGCCTGGTTAAGAATAGAATCCTAATCTGCTTTGGGGCAAAAGATACTATTAATACAATTTAAAAGAAGGATTTCTTGTAGCTAATTTTCTTAATACAGGTGCAATCATTCTTTATTAGATCCCTTAATTGTCTGCACATACGTAGTATGGAAAAGAGAACCTAACTTTTCACTCTCGAGATAAATGAATATGTACCCTGGTAATTGTGTTAAATGATCAGCCAGTATTCCAGAATAGTAACCTGGATTCCTGAATTCTAATCTGAGAAATGGCAGCTGGGAATTTAAATTAGTTGTTCAATTAATCTGGCATTGAATCAAAAATATTACCTCAGTAATAGCACAAAACTGCAGAATTGTTGTTAAAGCACATTAGACAAAGAAATCTGATACTCATATGGGGTCTGGGCGATGTCTGACTGTAGATTCACCAGTGTTGCTTAGGGTCAAATAGGGATGGATGATAAATGCTGACATTGCCAGTGAAGTCCACACCTCTTGAATGAAAAATGCAGGCTGAGGAGGATTTATGTGATCAGTAGGAGGTCTTTACATATGCAGTGTAAATCTATGACTTCGGTTACCAATAGCTAACTTCCACTCTATTCTGTTAGTTTGGTGCTGGTGTTGTACTGAGTCATCAGGATCAATAAATGATTGCTATCCAAGGTGAAAGCTGAAACATCTTGTGTTATTGTGAGCTGAAATACAGTGTTCCTTTTTCACTTCCAGGCTATGAGGACTTGATATTTATACATGCTTACTACCGGAGTGTAGAACATCATTTGGCACCTCACAATGTAGACTCTGTACTAGTAGCTGGGCGGACAGACAGAAGGTAAGGCTATGCTTATAAATAACCTATAACAAGTTTGATCATAATATAATCAATACTCAGATATAAAATGTAAACTTCAAAATTGAATTAAGCAGAAAGATGTAGTAAACTGATTCCATCTGAAAAAGAAAATCAAATTTCAGGTGACCATGCTACTCTGCACTGAGTAATTTCTGGTATTTTTATTTTATATTTAATAATGTATTACCTACTACAAGCCAAAAAACATGTGGAAAGAATGACTGTCCGAGCATTACAAATTATGATTTGGAATTTAATCTGTGTCCAAAGGGGGTATACTGTTCAGTTGGTGCATAACATATCTGCAGCCCCTTGGTTGTGACCCACTGCCATGAACCTCAGCCATGTTCAGGGCCTTGCCATTGAACAACCATTGCATCATCTTGTTTGGTGTCTCTGAATAGGGTTAGAATGGGTCGTGGTCCAATTAGAGTCTGGTGGCACAGACTGGGGTGGATTGCGAGTGGAGAATGTGGGGTCTGATTGGATATTACTGCATTTTGGTTTGGAAATCTTGGGCCATTTGGAGGCACCAAAACTTGAATGAGTAATCAAGGCTCAGTCAGAGCATTCTATGAATCAGGCTTCCATTAAGAAAGCTGGGAGTTCAGGGCTGAGGGGTTAGGCTATTTGAGGAGTGTGTTGTGATCAGACTGGGCCTGGTGGGTGGGTTGTTTGTTAACATGATGGGTAGAAGGAGAATGGTGGCAGAGCAGATAAGTTATAGGTTTTATCTTGTGGAGTTCCAGCCACAGTGGCATTAAAATATGGGTCCCCTAGGAGTGCCCAAGGATACAGCTACTTGGAAGAATATGCGATAATTACTCAACACCACTCAAAAAAGTGTGGTACAGTTTTACTCTTGAATGATTGTAATCACATCTTGTGTTAAGGAGTACAGTTCACAGATATATTGCCTTGAATTACAAGAAGTAAACATGCCTCCATTACTTTAGATGAAGTGAATTGACACGATGAGAAAGGAAATCTCTGGATGCATTTTAGTGGCTCTATATAGAATGAAAAGACAAGTCATTGTGCTTTACCAGGAGCACAAAGATTTGGAAAGTGCTACATAATCAGATAATCATAATGCTTTCTGTAAGTGAATAGTGACTGATTGGGTAAGATGGGGTTTTCAAATATTGGATTCAAATTATACCTGGATAAGGTACCTATCTTCAAACCGAGTGTCAGAATTGGCTGTGGTATCCTTGGTTCAGATTCAGATTCATTTATTTATCACATGTACTTCGAAACATAGAGTGAAATGTGTCATTTGATTTAACAACCAGCACAACCTAAGGAAGTGCAGGGATAGCCTGTAAGTGTCACCACACATTCTGGCAGCAATGTAGCATGCCCACCATATTCAGCCGAACAACATGAGTAACAACAGTAACAATGCAACAACAGCAGCAAAACAAACTCCTTTCCTCCCTCTCATCGATCCTCCCACTCATACACGGAGACAGGCCTCCAATCCCAGGGCTGGCCACCTCCGGGCCTCCAACCTCCAGTCCCTGGCCTATACTTGGAGACTGGCAGACACTGAGCCTCTGACTTTGGGACAGGCCGAACCAGGGGCTTCAACCATCAGGCCTCAACTTCCAGACTAGCCAATTTCAGTCTTCAACCTTCGGGGTTGAATTGTTGGACAGATAATCCACAACTTCTGATAAACGGTTCCTTATTTCACATGGACCTGAAGTAGGTCCGTAGTTGCTTTGTCTCCCTGTTTGAACAAGGATATGATGCAGTTGTGCCAAGGGAATCAGAATGATACACCTATTTTCTTGTGTCGGGAGAAATAGAAATTTCCCCTCATGTTCCCCTTAAACATTTCACCTTTCACCCTTAACCCGTGACTTCTAGTTGTAGCCTCCCAACCTCAGTGGAAAAGCCTGCTTGCGTTTACCCTATCTATACCCCTTGTAGTTTAGTATAACTCTATCAAATACTTCTTCCTCTGTAATCTGTATAGTTTCCAGGACTTTGTTGCTGCTTTGCCTGCCTTCTATAGACTCTGTGTCCATTCTGTAAATACAGAAGTAAAAAGGTTTTCCTCCATCTCTTTTGGCTCCATACATAGGTTACTATTCTGATGTTCCAGAGGACCAGTTTTGTCTCTTGCAATCCTTTTATTCTTAACATACATACCTGTAGAAGCCCTTAGGATTCTCCTTCACCTTGTCGGCCTTCTTTCAGCCCTCCTGATTTCATTCTTAAGTGTTCTCTTGCACTTCTGATACTCCATAAGCACCCAATTTGTTCCTATCTGCCTATACCTGCTATGCACCTCCTTTTTTTTTCTTAACCAGGGGCTCAATGTCTCTCAAAAGCAAAGTTACCTAAAACTGTTAACCTTTCATTTTATTCTGATAGGCACATACAAGCTTTGTACACTAAAAATTTCACTTTTGAAGGCTTCCCAATTACCAAGTACACCTTTGCTAGAAAATAGCTGTCCCAATCCACACTTGCCAGATCTTTTCTGATATCATCAAAGTTGACCTTTCTCTAATTTAGAGTCTTAACCCAAGGACCAGACCTAGCCTTTTCTATAATTACCTTGAAACTAATCAGTTAATGTAAAGTGTCCCCTACACAAACTTCTATCATCTGCCCTGTCTCACTCCCTAATTGAAGATCAAGTATTGCACATTCTTTTGTTGGAACTTCTTGTATTGATTCAGGAAACTTTCCAAGCTCTCCAGTCTGTCTTGACTGAGCACTGCCATAACATTTTCCCTGACTAGTAACACCACCCTTCCCCCCTTTAATCCCTCCACTCTCTCACATCTAAAACAACAGAACCACAGAATACTGAGGTGCCAGTCCTAACCCTCCTGCAATCAAGTCTCACTAATGGCTACAATATCATATAGTAATTCTGGGTTTTGATCCATGCATTGAGTTCATCTGCCTTTCCTACAATACTACTTGCAGTGAAATATACGCAACTGAAAGCATTAGTCCCACCATGCACAACCTTTGATTCCTGACTTTGAGGCAGTAACAACATCTGTCTCCACAACCTCTCCACTGTCTGTTCGAGCACTCTGGTTCCCATCCCCTTGTGACTCTAGTTTAAACCCTCCCCTCCCCTCCCCACCCCCAATGTAGCACTAGTGAGCTTTCTCGCAAGGATTAGTCGCCCTCCGGTTTAGGTGCAAGCTCTCTCTTCAGTATAGGTCTCACCTTCTCTGGAAGAGAGCCCAGTGATGCAGAATTCTGAAGCCCTCTATCCTACACCAACTCCTTAGCCACATTTTAAACTGTATGATTTTACTATTTCTGGCCTCAGTGGCATGTGGCACAGGTAGCAATCCTGAGATCACAACCCTGGAGGTCCTGTCCTTTAACCTAGCACCAACTCTCTAAGCTCACTTTGCAGAACCTCGTCTCTCTTCCTACTGATGTCATTGGTACCTGTATGGCTCTTGATCTCCGGCTGCTCACCCTCCCACTTAAGAATACTGAGGACTCAATCTGAGACGTCCCAGACCCTGGCACCCGGGAGGCAACGTACCATCCAGGAATCTTGTTATCATTCACAGAACCTGCTTTCTGTCCCCCTATCACCACAGCTCTTCTCTTCTTCCTTCCCTTACCTGCTGAGCCACGGAGACAGACTAGGTGCTGGAGTCCTGACCGCTGTGACTTTCCTCTGCTGGGTCATTTCCCACTCCCCCAACACACAAGAGTATCCAAAATGGTGTACCTGTTGTTGTGGGGGATGGCCCCACAGGGGTACTCTGCTCTGGCTGTTTAACCCCTTTCACCTTCCTGTGTCCTGCACCTTGGATGTAAGTACCTCTATCTATGTCTTGTCTACCACCCCTTTAGCCTCCCAAATGATCCGGAGTTCATCCATTTCCAGCTCCAGCTCTGTAATGTGGAGTGCACTTCTTGCAGGTGAAGTTGCCAGGGATTCTGCCCAGCATCCCTACTGCTGTAAGGGTGCAATTATAAAGAAGGAAACAAAAAATAAACTGAAAAAAATCTACCTTTAGCTTTTGATTACTACAATAACAGCTGTGATGAAGAGCTTTGAGAGGTTGGTTATGGCTAGAATCAACTCCCGCCTAAGCAAGGACCTGGACCAACTGCAATTTGTCTATCGCCACAATAGTCCTACAACAGATGGTTTTCCACTTGGCCTTGGACCAACAGGACAACAGCAATACCTATGTTAGGCAGCTCAGCATTCAACACCATCATACCCTCAGCGCTAATCAAAAACGTCAAAACCTCGACCCCTTTACCTCTCTCTGCAACTGGATCCTTGACTTCCTCATCAGGAGACTATAGTCAGTGTAGATCAGAAATAATATCACCTCCTTGCTGTCAGTCAACACTAGTGCACCTCAAAACTGCATGCTTAGCCCATTGCTCTACTCGTTTTACACCCACGACTGTGTGGCTAGGCGCAGCTCAAACGCCATCTATAAATTTGCCGATGACGCAATTGCTGGCAGGATTTCCGACGGTGACGAGGAGACGTACAGGAGTGAGGTAGATCAGCTCAATGAGTATTGTTGCAACAATAAACCTGCACTCAACCTCAGTAAGTCTAAGGGATTGATTGTGAACTTCAGGAAGGGAAAGTCGAAGGAACAAACACCAGTTCTCATCAAGAGTGAGCAGTGGAAAAGGTGAGCAGTTTCGAGTTCCCGGGTGTCCATGGCTCTGAAAATCTATCCTGTGCCCAACATACTGATGCATCTACAAGGAAGGCAGGACAGTGGCCATATTTCATTCAGAGTTTGAGGAGATTTAGTATGTTACCAAAGACTCTAGCAACTTTCTACAGATGTACCATGGAGCAGATACTAACTGGTTACATCACTGTCTGGTATGCAGGGGCCACTGCACAGGATCGGAAAAACTGGCAGAAGGCTGCAAACTCAGTCAGCTCCATCATGGGCACCAGCCTCCCCAGAATCAGGAACATCTTCAAAAGCTGATGCCTCAAAAAGGTGGCATCCATCATTAAGAACCCCCCTCACCCAGAACATGCCCTCTTCTCATTGCTACCATCAGAGAGGAGGTACAGGAGCCTGAAGACACACACTCAACATTTTAGGAACAGCTTCTTTCCCTTGCCCTCAGATTTCTGAACCGACAATGAACCAACCCAAGAACACTAATTCACTTTTGTTTTGCTTTCTTATTGCATTACTTAATTTAAATATATATTTCTTACTGTAAGTTATAGGTTTTTTTATGTATTGCACTGTACTGCTGCCACAAAACAATAAATTTCATGACATGTGAGTGATATTAAACCTGATTCTGACTCTGACTCTAAATACAGCCCAATTGAGACACAGGATAAATGTTATTTCTTACATTGTAAATTCAGAATGCAAAGAATTTCACGGGCCAACCTCTGTAATTTTTGCAGTGAAAACAACCAATACAACTTGATATATTACGATTCTAATTTGCAAGCAAACCAGCTACAAACGGCTGTTATCTCGTCAACTGTTCGTGATCCAGTCCGAGGGAGAAACATTCCCACTGCTGTGCAATACTCTCTCTCGCACAGAGCTGTGGTAAGCAGATTGAGAATACTCCTTAAACTTAATATTACTTGATTTTGAACTAGATTAATAATCTTACTGTTTTGACAGATTACAATAGCAGCATTTTTGATTGCATTCTTTTATTACTCAGGTGAATTCAATGATGTCTGCAATGTGGGTGAAAGTGGAGGGGCAAGGGTACTAGCAGGCATTCTGACGCACAGGCAGCTCCATTCCAACCCTTTACTCCTGCTACCCCATACTGTATATATAGATGCATATGCACAATCATAATTAAGTTAGTGCCCAGAAGGAAGGAGCGAAGAGTGTAGTTTTTAATAGGGAGTCAAGCAGTGAGTGGAGCACATACATGAAATTAAAGTGGTCTGAAATATTATAACAAGTACAGGTTCAGTGCCCCTTATCCGAAGTGCTCAGGGCCAGAAGTGTTTTGGATTTGGTGTATATAATGAGGCAGTTTTGGATCAGCATCATTTCTGACTCTGAATTTACGTGCTACTGGAAAGCAGGTTTTGTCTTACATATGTTCTTTTCACATGTGCAATTGACTGTAAAAATTATTACAGATCACCAATATAATGTGTGCAGGGCAAAAGCAGCACAGCAGCATCAGGAGAATACCTGAAACAGCTGTTGAGTGACAACAAATAACGGCAGGCTTTCAGTCTTATCTACAATGCCATGTTTTGATTAAAGGTTACATTACACTGTATTTGTATTTTACTTTTTTTGTGGTTTTATGTAAGGTATAAAAATAATCAGCATTATAGGCTTGTTCTGGTGTTAGATTTTCATCAGTGACGATCTTTGCAAACTTATTAATGAATTTCTGCTGCTTCATGATCAGCAGATGCTCTACCTTTAAAATTTTTAAGAATTTAGTGCTGTGCCTTTTCTTAAATTTTTGCAACCAGCCTTCTAAATATTCAGAACTACTTTCAATTTTCAGTTCATTGTGATAGATCTTTGCTTGTTCCGTGATCAGTATACCATTAAGCAGCATATGTTTACTTCGATGCTGATAGCTTCATTTTATCCATGCATGAGCAAGATCTTCATTTCTTGCTTTATGCTGTGTTTTTCTATTTATCATTAACTTCTGTTTATTACATATATGAGCTCACTGCTTAGAACTGTCTGTGCTATATGGAGACCTGTGCTAGGCCTGGGAATCTACCTAGCATCTTGTGGAATTTTCCATTTATGAAGTCATGTCATCGTTCAAAATATTTCGGATTTGTGCAGTTTTTGGATTTTAGAAATTCAGTTGAGGGGTATTCAATCTGCACATACTTTTATTATTGTAAAAGATAGCCTTTTGAAACATCAATTATAGAATTATAACCAATGGGTAAAATATTTTAGAATCATAAAGTAAGTAAATAGAATCTCATTGAAAACATACTTGAAGGATCAGATATGTTGGAGTTATTTTGTTTTAAACAATATGAATGATATCTAGTGCTCATTTTGGCCAATTTGAGTAACTGTTTGTGTTTTCCTCATTTTAAGGTTGGATTTTCTAAATTTGCCATTCCAGCATGTGTATTTTGGAATTTCAGTCTTCAGTAAGTACAACATATTTATTCAGAGCAGACTACTGCATTCTGTGAACGCTTAACAAGAATAGGTGCCCATCAGGTTTGGCATTATCCCTGTGCTTTGCAGTTGGTGATGAAACGTATTCAACCTAATTCAGTCAATGATTAATGCTCCAAAAAGTGCTTCCTCAAGTAAGCAGGATAGCAAGTTGTCAAGACCTTACTTGTATTAAGGGAATCACAATAAAAGTCATTCAGTGCTAGCAAGAGCAGGAAATTGATTGTGGACTTCAGGAAAGGGAAGCTTAGAGATCACACACCCGTCCTCATTGTGGGGCCATTGGTGAGCAGCTTGAAGGTCCTGTGCATCAACATCTCAGAGAATCCATCCTGGGCTTAACACATTGATACAATCATGAAGAGGGCATGGCAGTGGCTCTAATTTGTTAAGGGTTTGAGAAGGTTTGGTAAATACTCTGGCAAATTTGTATAGCTGCACAATGGAGAGCACTTTGACTGGCATGGAGCCTCCAATACACAAGATTGCAAGGGGCTGCAGAGTCTTACAGACTTGGCCAGCTCCTCTCCACCAATGAAGACAGCTTCAAGAGGCTGTATTTCAAGAATGTGGCATCCATCTCCATTATTAAGGACTCTCAGTACCCTGGGTGTGCCCTCTTCTCAGTACTACTTTCAGAGAGGAAGTACAGGACCTGAAGACCCACCCTCAATGATCTGGGGACAGCTTCCTGCGCTCCATCATCGGCTTTCTGAATAGTCCACGAACACCACTTCGTAATTCCTTTTGTTTTACAATATTTATTTTTTTAATTTATAGATTTTTGTCTTTGCCCTGTGTCGCTGCTACAAAACAACAAATTTCACGTCCTACAAAAGTGATAATTAATCTGATTCTGATTCTGAATGCACTTTCTGTATTTACTCATGTCTCCAAATAGATTGACATGAGAATAAATTAGATTTTCCTACTGACTTTTCTCTTGTAATCAGCAAGTAATGGAATGCATACCACCCCAATCAAACTGGTCTACTGGACATTGAAGAGAAGGAACCAAGCATGACTTTTCACCTTGTCCAATAGTCAGTGAATTGTCCACTCCACTTTCTCTGTGCCAACCACCCAATCGTACTGGTCACACGTCATTCACTCGAAGTTCCCATCAGCTCCCAGCAGCTTATACCATATTCCCACACACTAGGGAAATGTACGATGTCAAACTTACCTACAATCTGTAGGTCTTTGGGATAAGGAAGGAAACTGGATAATTCTGAGGAAATACAAGCCAACGCAGGGAATGTTTAAACTCTGTGCAGGCATTACCGGGTCACTACAACTGTGAGGCAATGACTTTACTGGCTGTACCACTCTGTGGCTGCATTGTTAATGCAACAAATTATTTGAACCCATTACTTCAAAGCTGAATAACTTAGTATTGAGAAGATAAAATCAGTGACCCTCTTGATTCTCTCACATGTTGGTTAATTTATTAGCTTAATTAAAAGGTGCAGGTATACTATTATGTGTTAGTTAATTCAGGGTGCTCAACATTAGAAAATGTATCTGGATAAGCACTTAAGTTGTTATGGCACAGAAGGCTGTAGACTGCGTGCTTGTAATGGGATTTGTATAGATGAGTCAGTAGCATGGACATAAAGGGCCTGGTTCTCGGCTGTATGAGATGCCTTTTCAATATAAATCTGATTTGTAGTTAGCTACTAATTTGATAAGATATCTGTCTCTTTGAAAATTCTATTTTTATAGAGAGTGGATATTGTATTATGCTTATTTCAGAGATGGACGTTATGCCGGATGGTCAAGTCAGGGTTGCCAAGTGGTCCAGTTTGAGTCGGAAATCACAGTCTGCTTTTGTAGCCATACAACTAACTTTGCTGTGTTGATGCAGTACACCGAGATACAGGTGGGGTTGTGAGTAGGTGAGGAATTTTCATTCCATTCAAAGATAGAGAATTTTTCCATTCTGGCATATGTATTTGACTGATGTGTGGGAACTTTGATCATTTTTTTTCTCACCCATAATGAAAATGGCATTAATCAGTCCATATCATACAGGGTGACCTAAGAAATTGAGATTTATGCATGATTGAATGGTTTGGGAAAGATTATACACTTTGGGAACAATACAGAGCTTTGTGTTCATGTATCAATGCCTGTGGAACACTTGCTATGCTGGACCAACAAAGCCTTTCTGAAAATGCAGCATAACTCCTGGAGAACTAGTCTAACTTCAATTAGACATACCTCCCACAGGTCAATAAAGAATATTTTGTGGGTGACATGTTGCGACTGAACATAGCAAATGTGATTAATAGCGGCTGTTACTTTGTGAAAAGCAGCATTTCCCATGTTAAATGAAGGTTGAACCAAGAATATAGATAAATTATGATCACAACACAAATTTATCTACCCGATTGCATTGATTATTATAAAAGTGTTTGAAAATTCTACTTCTGATATGCATTTTCCTTCACAAAATTTATCAGCACAAATGTTTTGAGCAAGTGTCCCGAATTATTTGTTACCTTCAATTCTTTTTCAATTGTGTCACATTGTATTTTTGCTACTATTTGCATATCACACACAGTCACAAACACAGACACACTGAGACAGGGAGACAGGCACACACCATAGAATTCTCTGAAGATCGATTGTCTTTTAGGTTTAGGTTAAACCAGCAAAGTGTGATTATGCTTTGGCAAGGCTTGGACAGAGTGTGAACCATGAGGGGAACAGTGAGACAAAGAGCTCTGCCTTTCCTCACTTGGTTCCATTCTCCCAATAACCATGGGATACAATTGTGATGAAAGAGCACGGGTATTAAAAGATAAAATAGATGTTCTCTATGGATTTATCTTTAGTATGAATTATATGGAGTAGGCAACAACTCTAAATTGGTGTCTGCTGTATTGTATTAACTCAATAGTTTCTAGAACATTGTATTGTTCTAATGTTCTGTGCAGTGGGGCGTGGAAACGGAGATGATTTTAAATAAACTGACGTTCATCGGATCTGGAGCCTCCCTGTGTGCCCTAGTGGTGACCTTGATTCTTTTCACTGTACTGGAGTAAGTATTTTACAGTGCATATGCTATTAATTCCTGCTACACAGAAATTTTTTGTTTTGTGGTATGATGTGGGAGTGTTCCCGTTGCATTATACGATCCCAATCACAGTCATCAGATGAACACCTTCCTTCAGGTAGCATAACTGTCAAATAAGAGTAATTTCTCTTTCTGTTTTAAATCTCTAGTATTCCAAAATCTGATCGAACCTCCATTCACAAAAACTTGTTTGTGGCTCTGATTGCAGCACAGGTAGTGTTACTGAGTAGCGACTCGGCAACAGACAATGAGGTATGTTGAGCCTCTGTGATACAGCAGCTTGTCTTACTAGAATGCCTTTAATGCATAAGCATGTCAACAGTATCTATTGTACATATGATAAAAATAATTGAGCTATTTAGATGGTTGAGCAGCATTGTATTGTTATTAATAGAGAGAGAGAGAGATCTGGAATATTATGCTCTCTGGCACAGTACTTTTGAGAATAAACATTAAATGTAATGTAGTCATCAGTATAACAGTAATACAGTGCCTGTGACCCAGGCTGACCTCCCACCGGTGTCTGTAAGGTGTTTGTATTGCCTCCTTGTTACTGATGGGCTTTCTCCGGGTGCTCTGGTTCCATCCCACATCCCAATAGACGCATGTGTTGATGCTAATTGGTCACGTGAGTGTAACTGGGTGACACAGGCTCAATGGATCAGAAGAACCTTTTACAGTGGTGTATCTCTAATTAAAAATAAATGAATAAATAAAGAATATTTTCATGTACCTCTATTAAGACAAGGGATATCATTTGGAGATTGCGATCAGCAATATTCTGATCAAAGTCTATCATACTTTTGCTTTGCTCTGTGAATCAATTTATTTTCAACATTGACACCTAAGTTAAATTCAAGTTTAAGTTTAATTATTCAACTACACATGAATACCCATAAATACAGTCAAATGAAACAATGTTCCTCCGGGGCCAAGGTGTAACACATAGCAGAACACAAGTATAGCACATATAAGTTAACGGTAAATGTATACAGCATAGACGTCAGGCTACATGACCTCTGGCATTTCCTCTCCTGGACTGCCGTGACAGGCAAGCTCATGACTTGAGGTCTGGTCCTCTCTACAATCAAGCTCACATAGTTCCCCCAATAAACAAGGGAAAAGGACTTGAAGTATTTTACATTACCAATGTCCAACAGGGTCTTGTGATCACAAGTGAAACATCTAAGAAAATCACTCGCTATTAGAGGGCACACTACCTTCACGCACTGACTACAACACTTTTCTGTAGCAGGCCTGCACCAAGTCCAACTCCTCTAGCTTCCTTGCAAACAAGCAGCTCTCCATTGGGGTATCCCTGCAGAACTTGAAGTTCTTAGTGTCCCCGTTGTCTTGTGATCATAAAAAAAGGCACTTAAAGAAGACAAAAACACCTTTGGTCAGCCCCAGAGAGGCTGCTGCATCCAAACGTGCGGCCATCTTACCGGAGCAGCTCTTGTTATTTATTTATTGAGATCCAGTGTGGAAGAGGCCCTTCCGGCCCTTTGAGCCGTGCTGCCCAGCAATCCCCCATTTAATCCTAGCCTAGTCACAGGACAATTTACAATGACCAATGAACCTGGGGTGCAGTGCTAGCTGGAGCGCACCAGAGCGTGTCCGGCACATCTTTAAGAAAAAAGCCGAAATAAACAAGCTAGTTAATTAGGTACCGCCCAGAGTGATTTGAGTATCTCAGAAACTGCTGATCTCCTGGGATTTTTACGCACAACAGACTCTGGAGTTTACAAAGAATGGTGCCAAAAACAAAAAAAAAATCCAGCGAGTGGATTTAACAAGATGTTTTCGCTCACAGAACAACCACTCGCCAGATGATTTTTGTTTTTGGCACCATTCTTTGTAAACTCCAGAGTCTGTTGTGTGTAAAAATCCCAGGAGATCAGCAGTTTCTGAGATACTCGAATCACCCTGGGCGGCACCTAATTAATTAGCTTGTTTATTTCGGCTTTTTTCTTAAAGATGTGCCAGACGCGCTCCGGTGTGCTCCGGCTAGCACTGCACCCCTGAATGAACCTACCAACTGGTATGCCTCTGGACTGTGTAGGAGACCGGAGTACTCGGAGGAGGGAATGTATGAACTCCTTTTAGGCAGCGGCAGGGTAACAACTCTTAACCATGATCATGACTGAATGGCAAAATATTCTAACAAGGAAACTCTAACAAGTACATTTTTACTGCTGTAAGTAATCAAAGAACAACTTGCATTTGCATAGTGTGTGCTCTGTAGCCCAGTAAGGTACTCCTTTGAAGTGTAGTCATTGCTTTAATGCAGGAAATGCAGCAGGTAATTTGTGCACAATACTGTCTTAGACAACAATGTGCTCATGATAACCTCCGATTTTAATGATCTTGGGTGATCTTTGAAATAGTGCCATGGGATCTTTTATATCCACTTTTGTGAGCAGGCAGGAGTTCGGTTGAACTTCCCTCCTGAATTTTATTAATGGGTGTTAATAAGTTGGAGGGTTTGTTGGGCTGGTGTAGTTTGTTGGGGGGGGGGGGTGAAATTGTGATTGCATTTCCTCCCCTTGCTGCCTTTTTCTGGATCTTCAAGCAATGTAGAGTAATGCACTGTGGACCTGTGCAGAGCTGTGGACTGGGAGCTCCACTGATCCTACAGACCAACTTATGTAATTTTATTGTAAATGAGTCCAGTTAGTGAGCACCATCATGACAGCTTAGCAGTGGGGCAGTACATAGTCAAGCCTGACGTGATCAGCTCACAAACGCAAGACTTTCTGCAGATGCTGCGTTTCCAGAGCTGGAGAAACCCAGCAGGACAGGCAGCATCTAGGGCAAGGAATAAACGGTGAAGGGTTTCGGCTTGAAACGCTGACTGTTTATTCCTTTCCGTTGATGCTGCCTGACCTGCTGAGTTCCTCCAGCATTTTGTATTTGTTGCCTAGACATGATCAGCTGACATTTACACAACACACATTGCCCTAGATTGATAATGTGACAATTAATGTGTCAAAATACTAATGAGAAAAGTAATCTGTTGCATCTTTTTCTAGACTGCCTGCACCGCTGTTACTGCACTCCTGCATTTATTCTTTATGGCTGCTTTTGCATGGATGATGGTGGAGGGGCTGCTTCTCTGGAGTAAAGTAGTAACTGTCAATTTGAGTGAGGAACGGAGAATGAAATATTACTACCTTATTGGATGGGGTAGGTTACTTGAGAACTACAGTATTTTGATCAGGAGAGTATAGATTTCCAACTTGGGTTGTTAATACTGCACTTGTATATTGTTGAAATAAATGATGCTGTTTTATAAATGCCCAATTTATGTAAAATGTGAACTATGGTTTGTACTACTCAGCTTATTTAAAATTATTTGGCAAGTTTGATTTTAACTTCCGCTTAACACTGATAACTGAAGTCACAATGTCCAAATTTAAAGAGTACAAGAGGATGTAACCATTGGGACATAAATGTTAAAGTTTAAAATAAATATATATCACCATATATATATATTCGTAGCATGTACACTACTATGTTTTCTTATTTATAATTTGTATTGTAGGAACAATGGATTTTAAATATCCCTTAGTGGTTCTATGAAAGTCCAGTGAATTCAGAGAATATGCACTTGGCTACACTTTGTTTTTACCTGAACAAGTTCACAGCAAGTGGAGTAATGATGTCCTAGCCTAAACAAGGAGGAATTTATAAGCATATTTCTAGTTATTCAGACAGGCTGTTCTAACAGTTCACAAAATGCATAATAACCGGGTGTGATGTAACGTGAGTGTGCCCACGTACAGTAGACATTGTGCCATAGATTGCTAGCATTCCTAATGCTATTAGAATCGCGTGTTGGTCATGCAAGATAGACATGACCTTGCTCGGTGCCAAAAATACTATTCAATCTTCCTATAATTACATAGCAGGGAAACAAATATTTTGGCGCTACCAATCTGTTGATACGTTCTTCCAAATATTTGATAGCATGCACATGATTTAGCTACTGTATATAACAGAAAGAAAATGGTTTTAAGTCAGGAGCTTAAAGGGACATTATAACGGAAAACTAAACAAAGTTTAGTTAGTTAACCAGTTAGTTCGTGTGATAAATTCACCATTGTTAGATCTGTAGCCAGCTGCATGCAGGTTAAAACTGAGAGTTTCCTAGATGTGCTTTAGGACAAGCATTCTTCTAATTGGGTGAATCGTAATGAGTTAATGTAACAGTTAGAAGCCTACTCTGTTTCTTTGTGTTATATGTTGTCAATAGTTAGGCTGGGAGACAAGAAGAAATAATGATGACAGACAGAAGTGGCCATTTCAGACAGAAAGAAAGAGTGAGTGAACTGTAGTTGGAGATTTTGATACAGAAGACTGCAATATGCCCAGATAGAATGTGAAGTGTTGATCCTCAAACTTGTGTTGGAACTTTTCCTAACAGTGTAGGAACCACAAATGGGTCAGAATAAAGAGAAGCACAGTGAATTAAAATGACAGGGAAATGGAGGGGCATTCTTCCAAAGTGAACACAGCTTCTCCACAAGTTGATCCCCCAGTCAGCATTTGGTTTCTCCACAATAGAGGAAACCACATTGTGAACAGTGAATGCACTAGAAGAGATTGGAAGAAGTACACGAGATTGCTGCTTTATCTGGAGAGACTGCTTGGATGTCTAGAAGGGAAAATGGATGACACTCCTCGAGTTGTATGGGACAGTGCATGCAGAGTTTGTGAAATATGTTCTGAGTAAAAGTAGTCCAACTCTTATTGATGAACTCCTTTGGGGGAAAATAACTGAACCACATCTTATTAAGAATTGGACTGAGAACTTCAGGATGAGGGCTGACACTAAAACTTATGCAACTGGGCCTTTATTCAGTTGAACAGATTGTCTGAGATTTGCAAGAGCTATTACAGAAATGTACATCTCATTGAAGGTTATAAAATTATGAGAGGTATGAAATCATTAACAGACAAGATTCTGCAGATGCTGGAAATCTTGAGCAAAACACACCAAGTGCTGGAGGAACTTAGCATGTCCGGCATTATCAATGGAGTTGAATAATCAGTCAATATTTTGAGCCAAGACCCTTCATCAGGACTGGAAATGGGGGAGGAAGTCAGAATAATATGGTGGAGGAGGGGGGATGAAGTAAGAAACTGGGAGATGATAGGAGGAAGAGGTGAAAGGCTGAGGAAGAATGAATCTGATAGGAGGAGATAATGGAGCATGGATGAAAGAGGGGTACCAGAGGGAGCTGATGAGGAGGTGAAGAGAAGAGAAGAGGTAAAAGGAGAACAACAACGGGAATGGAAAAAGGGAGGGGTGGAGGGGGAGGGGGAGAGAAATTCCCAGAGGTTAGAGAAATCAGTGTTCATGCCATCAGGTTGAAGGCTACCCAGCCAGAATATGAGGTGTTGCTCCTCCAACCTGACAGTGACCTCATCGTAATAGTGAGGAGGCCACGGACCAACATGTCAGGGTCGGAATGGGAATGGGAAGCCAAACTGAAATGTGTGCCTACTGGGAAATCCTGCTTTCATTGGCATATAGACAATCAAATTCTTTTTTTCCCAGGCAGGGGTGTCTAAAACTAAAGGACACAGGTTTAGGATAAGAGGGGAGAAGTCAAAAGGAGATTGGAAGGTTAGGTTTCTCACACATAGGATGCTGGTTATCTGAATGAACTTGCTCGTTAACTGAATGAGTTTCCAGATTATGTGGTGAAGCTATATACACTACCTTACTTTCCATTTTTCTATTTTCTATTTATGATTTATAACTTAAATTTTAAATACTTACTAATTTTAACTATTTTTAATATTTAATATTTGTAATCCAGGGAGTGTGAAGCGCAGAATCAAATATCGCTGTGATGATTGTACGTTCTAGTACCAATTGTTTTGCGACAATAAAGTATGAAGTATAAAGTACCAATGACAAAAAGGCACTTGGGTAGGAAAGATATGGAGGTACAGAGGCCTAATATAGGCAAATTGGATGGCGTAGATAGCGAAAACTGCTAACATTGAATAGATGGGCTGAAGGGCCTGTTTCTTTATTGTTTGATTCTACAAAATATGGCCAAGTCCGTTCCTAAAGGGTCCTTAATGGAATTGACGTATATATTTTCTTCTGTTAGAGAATATATGAGAAGTAAATTTGGATACAGACCTGATGAAATCCATGGATGTGATTTAGTCCAGTGTTTTTTTTTTGCTTTTGTAATTTAAACTAACAGGTTATGTTTACACGTTGGGAAAGTGCAGAAATTTCAATCTGTGGGACTTAACCCTATCAGCATCCTGTGACAATCCATTGGTTTTCATCAGTTTTTCAAATTTGTTCAAACCTACCATTAGTTGTAATATTTTGCATTTTGATTTTAGGTATTCCGGTTCTTATAGTAACTATCACACTGGCAGCAGCGCACGACAAGTACATTGCCGATCGGTACTGCTGGCTGAATGTCCACAATGGAGTAATCTGGGCCTTTGTTGGGCCAGTGATCTTCATTATTATGGTAAGCCTCTGAAAAGAGCATCGAACCCTTATTGAACTCTGAATTAGCAGGGCAGCTCTTTCAAATCCTCTCTGTGAAATTAGCAAATCTATTAGTATTATACTGAAAATGCATACTTAAATTCTAGAAAGGGGATTGGATTCATCATATTCAGTCACTTGTTGTTGAAGATGGGAACATCCTATCCAAAGATAATTGACAGGAGCAATAAACAAAGTTGGAAGAACTCAGAGGATCAAACAGCATCTGTGGAGGCAAAAGATGTAAGTCAACATTTTGGGTTAAAACCCTCCACAGTTGCTGCTTGATCCACTGATTTACTCCAGATTCTGCACCTGCAGTTTCTTTTATCTTTGTCCATTCACAATCCTACTGCAGAACCTCTTTTTCTGTGTCACAGAAGCAGGTTTATTCCTTTTGATTGGGGTAATGTTGATCCAGCAAACTTATCAAAGAAATAATTTCAAAAAATTGTCTGTTACCTTCTACCATGACACCTTATCCTCAGCTTTAATCACTCATGCGGTCTCTGGTAGTGGTGTTCCTATCACCGCTTACAATAAACACGGACTCTCTTAGTTATCTGTAACTCTCTTGGGACGAAGTGATTGTCAGGCTTTGCTGGCTGGAGTTGAGAAAATAGAATACCCTCAGATCCATAATGAGCCTGTTATGACACAACTACTCATCTTCTGAAAGTTTATTTGTGTAAAATTCTAAATATAATTTTGCAGTTCATGTATTTAGCTTTAACCAGTTACCCCTAAATTACATTTGGCATGAGGCTTGACTTTTTCCTGGCTTTGCTGCCAAATACATTGTGTTATTGTTGTGCAGGTGAACATGTTTGTGCTTACACGAGTTGTGCTGATCACCATGTCAACAGCTAAACGGCGCGCCATCATGCTTGCTGTTAACAGCAGTCCGATGGAGCAAGCCTACGATCAGATAAGGTAAGAATCATTGTGTAAATGATGGTGCTCAAGGGGTGGTATTGAATTGCCTTGGTATTTCTCTTCAGAAGATGTAAACTTTTCGCCCTACGTAAAAAGCAGACCACAGTACTGTAAATGCTGGGTTTGGAAAAACAAAAGCAGATTATGTTGGGAACATGGAACGTCATGGAAACAACCCATCATTAATGATTCAGACTTGCATTTTTCTTAGAATCCTTAAGTAATTGACTTTTTAGAAAAAATGCAGTGTCCAAATTTTGTCATTATTTCTCTGTTCTTGAGTTTACCCCTTCATGGATTCATGTTGGGTAATGACACGACTGGGATTCCCTGGGAACAACATAGCATGCAGAATGACTATAATTGCTTTAAATAATGATTTTTTTTTTGTCACTGACGCTGAGTTGCCTGCATGAAGCAGGAGTTGTGGTTTGATCTGTGACCACAAGACCATGTGGTGTGTGATTTTCTTCGTTCTGTTGACAGTGTGTCTGTTGCAGGGCTGCTGTGAAGGCGGTGCTGGTACTGTTGCCCATTTTGGGACTCACGTGGCTCTGTGGAGTACTTGTTCCATTTTCTGTTGTGATGGCGTATATCTTTGTGATACTGAATTCCCTGCAGGTGAGTGATATGGCTTCTTCCAATCCACATTGTTAGGGTATGAATTCTTTGAGTGCTCCCATAAGATGTCTCCGCTGAACATACAGTCATGAATTTATAAAAACAAATGTTTGCTTCTTTCACTGTTCAATAGGGTGCATTGCTTAAATAATGTTAGATACTATTCTATTGTATTTTTCTAAATGTCTGTATATTTAACTTGCTCTGTCCATTCGGAAGACTATTCTCTGAATTCCAGTCCATACTCAGAAACATTTCATATTAAGCTAATAGGAATATGGGCATTTTATTTTCAGTAGCATTCCATGACTGGTAAAGACTAATTTGTCATTTTTTACAAGTACATTTATAGTTCACAGGTTGGCAGTGGAACATAGGAATATTTTGACATCTGCTTTTCAGTGAACTTGTAAACTGGTCTTATGATCTTGAAGTACTTTCATGGTGGGTGAAATTTTTGACTTGTGCTGTAGATTGTTTCTCCAGGAAATTTGGCAGAAAGCACATTTTTAAATTACACGCAGTTGTGCTGAAGTTTCTTACTGACAAATGTTTATTTGAGTGTTCTTCAAGTCCTGTTCTTAGTATTGTGCTTTTGAGCATGTGCTATCGTGTAGACAAACTTTTTTGAAAAGGTTTGCATTTAATTACAATATTTTGATTTTGTTTGTTTTCTTTCCTTTTTCTGAAACCAGCTTTATGTGCCTGCTTCTAAATTCAGTTAGTAACAGGTCAAGAGTATATCTGGCAAAGTCTGTGCTCTGCAATATCTGGAAGAACCAGATGAGCATTAAACAAAAGAGTAAGTGTAGGCCCCTCAGCTCTTCAACTATGGTCATTTCTTTAACCACTTGTGATAAGACAAACCTCTCATTCCAGCAAATGAGTTCTGCAAATTTTTTTTGGACTGACTCCAAGGTGAGTATATCCTTTCTTAAATCAGGGGGACCAAATAATTCTTCTATGCATATATTTGGGGATCAGCGTGCTAGCCAGAGAGCTCCACATTCATCTGGGACATTTTTGGCTGCTGCTTTCAAGTGCAGGAAGAAATTAATTACCTGATAGGATAGATTTCTAAGACCCATCTGTATTCTCTTCAGCAATGGTTCTGTGGCCAGAGAATGTCAGATTAACAAGTGTAGCCAAAAGCTTCATTCAAACAATGATCTGGAGGCAGGGTGCCTATAGAGTCCAGATGAACTGACTGCAGGGTGCAGAGTATTAAGAAAAATAAATCAGAGATACTGAGATGTTGGTTATGTTGGTTGGAGTGGACGAGTGCCATTAATTGATATCTTAACAGCAGAGCCTAAGTTAAGAATGAATTACTCAAACCATTTAGTGGTTTAGAACATATTGGTGCATTTACGCAGAAAGCATGGCAGTTCCACTACTTCCATAGGAGCTTCCGAAGATTTGGCATGACATCTAAAACTTAGACAAACTTCTGTAGATGAGTAGTGGAGAGTATATTGACTGGCTGCATCACAAGCTGGGATGGAAACATCGATGTCCTTGAATGGAAAATCCTACAAAAGATAGTGGATGTGGCACGGTCCATCACGGGTAAAGCCCTGCCACTATTGATCACATTTACATGACAGGCTGTCGCAGCAAAGGAGCTTCCATCTACCCAGGGCTCTCTTCTCACTACTGCCATCAAGAAGGTACAAGAGCCTCAGGACTCACACCACTAGGTTCAGGAACAGTTACTAACCTTCAGCCATCAGGCTCTTGAACCAAAGAGGATAACTTCACTCAACTTCACTTGCCCCATCATTGAAATGTTTCTGCAACCAATTGACTCACTTTCAAGGACTCTTCCTTCTCATGATCTCGTTATTTATTGCTTATTTATCACTATTGTTTCTTCATTTTGTATTTGCACAGTTTGTTGTCTTCTGCACTCTGGTTGAATGCATTAGTTGGGTGGTCTTTCATTGATTCTGTTATAGTTATTATTCTATAGACTTGTTGATTATGCTCACAAGAAAATGAATATTAGGGTTGAATATGGTGGCATATATCTACTTTGATAATAAAATTTACTTTGAACTTTATTCTGTGTTGCACACCATGGAAGATTTCACTGAATATTGTTTGGTCCAAGAAATCTCTGCAATGCTCTCAGACTGCTGGGAGGGGTGAGGGGATGGTGGGGTATGGCTGCAGATGATTTTGTTGGCTTTATTGTAATAAATTAATATTGATTTGTAATGTCTTTAAAACACTTGTCGGCTTGTGTGAACTACTGTTTCTGGTCTTCTGGTAACTTGACTCCAAAGGTTACTTTAGCCAAGACTGACAGGGCTGCAGTCCAAAGAGTAGCTACAAAGCCAGTGCAGAGTATTAAAACAACAGATACTGCTATTTATATAACTTGTTTATTGTGCTAAATTTGATTATACAGTATGTATTATCCAAGCTCTTGTAAATAGATAATAGTGAAACAAATTTACAGGCAATAAATATTTGCATAGCCTTGTTATTGAACCAATTTTCATTTATTGTGATTTTGTCATAATTAGAAATAGCACTTTAAACTTTCAATAAATTTGCAATGACCAAGATCAATATTGAATGTAATTAGAAGTTGTCTGGGGTATTTAATTTGCATTGGCTGGGAGAACATCAGTGCAATCTCACTAATCACACATTGCTCACATGAATACAGCTGCCATCATCTTGCTTTTCCAGAGAACCTTCAGCTGTTCAAATTTCCGCAGTTGGTTGTTTCCTGCTTCTAGCAGCAGCTGTTTTGAAGTTGATATAGTGTGTGTTGAAAGATAACTCAATCCACAAATGATGTTTTATTTGCTCGAGTTTAAACATCTTACTGCCCATCACTCTGTTGGCATCTAGGGCAGTAATGGAGGTCCTTCGTCTCTGTCTGTCCTTGGCCAACTTCTCTATTGTGCCCATGTTCAGGGTCGTCATTTCTGCCTCTACGTTATGGAGTCAACTTATTTTTGGTTTCCCGTTTTTCCTCCGCCCTTCAGGGGTGCAATGAAATGCTGACCTGATGATGGAGTTGGCTTCGTCATGTGCCCAATCCATCTCCAACGTTTCTGCCATAGCTGCTTGATGACACTGAAGGAGATCTTTCTTAGCCAGAAGATATCAAGGATCTTCCGGAGGCTTGTGGTGTGGGGTGAGGACAGCTTGGCAAGGGTCACTCTCAGTCATGCACCAACATTCTGACCCGCACAAGATTGACAGAACACAGCTCTGATATAGCGTCACCCTGTTATGGACGCTATATTTGGTCGATCATGTGTTGCTCATTGCTCTGAAGATGTTTCTAGCTTTGCTGAGTCTGCTGTGGATGTCGTCCTTGGTCTCACCATCGTGCTGAGTGATGCTGCCCAGACAGGTGAATCTGCCGGTACTCAGTAAGTCGACACTGGGTAAATATTCCTTGATGTGAGGGAGAAGACTCTACGGTGAGGGCCATGGTCTGAGTCTTTCTCTGGCTGGCCCTGAGTCTAACCTGTCCACCAAAGGTATAGGCACTGAGTTTTCTCTTGCATGTGATGGTATTGTGAGGTCATCCACAAAGTCAAGCTCTTCCAAAGTAGAGAACAGAGTCCACCTAATACCTCCCTGCTCACCTTTCATTGTTTGCCTCATAACCCAGTCAATCACCAGGTTAAACAATGTCACTGTCATAACGCAGCCTTACCTGACTTCTGACTTGACCTCAAAGCCATCCCCAACTGTGCAGGTGAAGTTAGCATGGAAAATATGGATGAGCTGGACAGATTTGGAAGGGACCCCATATGATTTGAGAATTCACCTGAGTCTTTCCCTGTGGATGCTACCAAAAGCCTTTTCAAATCCAGAGAATTTACACACAATTGTCTCCGTACTGGGTGCACCGCTCTATGATGTTGGGCAGTGTGAAGATCTGGTCGATACAGCCTCTGTTCTTCCTGAAGTCAGCTTGATCTTTTCTCAAGCAGACATCGACAGCATCTGTAATCTGTTGGGCAATGACTTTGGCAAAAATCTTGCTGGGCACTGACAAAAGTGTGATGTCATGCCAGTTGTTGCAATCACTTAGTCAGGATCCTAACAGTCCTTTGTCCAGTCCTTGGGAATTTGTCCTCGTTCCTAGACAATAGTAAACAGTGGTTGCAGGATGACTACTACAACTTTTGGTTCAGCTTTGAAAAGTTTGGTGTTCAAATTGTCATGTCCTGGAGCTTTGCTGTTCTTTAGTAAGTTAATCGTAGCAATAATCTCTTTTTTTTCTTGGGTGGACCTATGTTGATGTAGAGGTCCTCTGCTGCCTCTCACATATCAGGTTCTTCATCTGGTGCTGGTTTATTTTCAGTAATTTTCCAACATACTCTATCCATTGTGCTCCTTGCTCTTTCTCAGTTGTTAAAAGCAAACCGTTTTTATCTCTCATGGGGCCACTGGATTTGGCCTAAAATAAAATAAGTCAAAATCAGCATGGTTTCTGTGAAAGGAAACCTTGCCTGACAAATCTGTTAGAATTCTTCAAGGAATTACAAGCAGGATGGACAAAGGAGAGGCAGTGGATGTCATTTACTTGGATTTTCAGAAGGCATTTGAAAAGGTGCCAAACATGAGACTACTTAACAAGATAAAATCCTGTGGTGTTCCAGGAAAGATACTCGCATGGCTAGAGGAATGGCTGACAGGCGTGAGGTAGTGAGTGGGAATAAAGGGGGCCTTTTCAGGTTGGTTGCCAGTAACGAATGGTGTTCCTCAGGGGTCAGTATTGGGACTGCTACTTTTCACATTGTTTGTTAGTGGCTTGGATAATGGAACTGATGGCTTTGTGGCAAAGTTTGCAAATGATATGAAGATAGGTGGAGGGGTAGGTAGTGCTGAGGAAGCAATGCAATTGCAGAAAGACTTAGACATATTGGAAGAATGGGCAAAAAAATGGCAGATGGAATACAGTGTTGGGAAATGTATGATAATGCATTTTGGTAAAAGGAACAGTAGTGCAGATTATGATCTAAATTGGGGGGAAGTTGAAACATCAGAGGTGCAGAGGGACTTAGGTCCTCATCAAGACTCCCAGAAGGTTAATTTACAAGTTGAGACTGTGGTAAAGAAGGCAAATGCAATGTTGGCATTTATATCAAGGGGAATAGAATATAAAAGCAAGGAGATGATGCTGAGGCTTTATAAGACACTACTCAGGCTGCTCTTGGAGTATTGTCAACAGTTTTGGGCCCCATCTCTCAGAAAGCATGTGTTGCCATTGGAGAGAGTCCAGAGGAGGTTCACGAGAATGATCTCAGGAATGAAGGGGTTAACATATGAGGAGCATTTGGTAGCTTTGGGCCTGTACTAACTGGAATTTAGAAGAATGTGGGGATTTCATTGAAACCTACCAAATATTGAAAGGACTAGATAAGGTGGATGTGGAGAGGATGTTTCCTATGGTGGGCGTATCCAGAATGAGAGGGCACAGCCTCAAAATTGAGGAGCAACCTTTTAGAATAGAGGTAAGGAGGATTTTTTTTTAGCCAGAGGGTAGTAAATCTGCGGAATACTCTGCCAAAGACTGCGGTGGAGGCCATGTCCATCGGTATATTTAAGGCGGAAAATGATAGCTTCCTGTTTAGTCAGGGTATCAAAGGATATAGCAAGAAGGCAGGTTCAGTGGGATCCAGGATTAGCCATGATGGAGTGGTGGAGCAGACTCACTAGGCTGAATGGCCTAATTCTGCTCCTATGTCTTATGGTTTTATGGCCTGGAAACTTCTGTATACTAATTTTGAACTATTTTATATATTTCACTGGTCACCTTTGGCTTGCACTGTAAGGTCTTCCATATAGACACCCTTATCCTTTCTCAGGTCTCTTCACATTCTTGTTAGCTTCAGTGTATACTAGCTGAAGTTTCACCTTAAGTCATGTTGGCTTTCCATCCAGCTCTTTCTTAATTTTCCATCTTTCTTCTAAGGCTGTCCCTCTTTCCTGCTGTGTCCATTCTTTGTTCTGCTTTCCAGCTCTGTATCCTAGATGACCCTCGTTGCTCTCCTCGAAGACTGAGGCAATCACTTCCACATTGTGTGATCTTGTCTACTGACACATCCTTTCCAATGTCTTACAAGGCTTGAGGTCTGTTCTTAAGCTGAATGGTGAAGGCAGATCTCACACTGGTACCTTTGGGCTTCTCACCTTCAGAACGTTTTTGTACATGCGTCCTGGTGCCGCTGCTTCTCAGCTTGAGTTACAACAAGTTGGTGATGACTTCCTGTATCTGCTCTTTCCTTCACCTTTACATCCTGCAAGGATTGTCTCCGCATACCATTGATCATCAGAATCAGAATGAGAATTTATAAATAGTTAAATTAAATAAGTGGTGTAAAAATAGAAATAAAATAGTCATGAGGTAATGTTCAAAGGTTCAATGCCTATTCTGAGATCAGATGGCAGGGGGAAAGAAGCTGTTCCTGAATCATTGAGTGTGTGCCTCAAATGGCCAATTTGGTTCTTGTTGCGTCCATTGGGTGAGCACCATGTCACTTAGTGGATTTCATGGTGTGGAAGGAGGGACCCTTCTGTGACCAGATTGTTCACGGTACAGAATTCCACCAGTCTTCCACCATCGTTATTCATCGTTCCACATCCATGCGTGTCCATGACCCTAGTGAAGTGTGAGTTGTTATTTCCCACTTTGGAATTTAGATCTTCCATGACGATGATTATGTCAAGGTGTCATGTTAACTTGATCTTTTATTGCAGTTGTTCATAGAAGAGTTCCTTTTCTTCAATGTCACTGTTGTTAGTTGGAGCATAGCACTGGATCACAGTCATGTTCACTTGCTTCTCTTTCAGTCTGACTCTTACCAGCCTCCTGTTGACTGGTTTCCACTCCAGCAAGCATTTCTCAATACCTTTCTTCAAAATGACAGCTACACCATCATGATGCTGACCATATTCCCCTCCTGAGCATAAAACCATCTCACCAGTTGTTGCTTTTAGTCTGCCAGACCCTGTCCACCTGCTTTCACTGACGCACAGTATATGTAGGCTGTAACAATGGATTTCTGCAGTTACTTGTGCTAGCTTGCCAGTGTTGTACATGGTTTGCACATTCCAGAAACTAATTTTGGTCTTGGTCTTGGCAGACTTCAGGGCTTCCTTCATCATGTTAGTAGCTTCCTCGCAGTTTTCACTACCGTCAGCCATGCAAGTCCCAGGTGGAGACTCAGGGATATTGTCACACACAGATGTAGGGTTCTTCATTGCTGTTTCTGTAACAGTTTTGTTTGACCAGTCAGGATTGTTAGGCCTGTGCTGGACCTCTGAATCTGGAGGACAGGTGGACCACTCTTGGTCTGGCCTCTACCCTTTGACCTGTTTGGCATGGGTGACCCTGCCAAGAGCCAAAGCATAGAGCCCTGTCTCCGGACAACATAGCTCTCTGGCTCGTTGAGGCACGAAAGCCTCCAAACCCTCCGACAAGGTTGTGGTCCTCCTGGGGAGTTTAAAGAAAGAAAGAATTTATTCTTTCACCTAAAATTTAAAAAAAACTCACGATGCTGGGAGGCCATTCATTCCACTGAGTCTGTGTTGGTTGCAAAAGAACCACTAAAGTAAATCCCACCTCCCATCACTCAGCCAATGACCCTGCATGCCCCAGACTTTAGCTGCTTATCCAGGCATTTTGTTAACGCTGCTGAAGGTTTCTGCCTCAACAATCCTTTCAGCAAGTAAGAGCCCTGCTATCCTCTGGTAAAGTACATTTCTTCTGTGTCTCAGTCCATCTTCCAGTTTTAGTCTTTGCCCCTGTTTCTAGACCCCTCTGCCATGATGTCAAATGTAAGAAAATCCTCTTGGGCCTTATTAGGAGTCTTTAACTGAAGGTAAATACTGGGAATTGAGGGCTCTGGATGACTGACTAGGCAGTGCAGGGCTCTGGTTTCATCCCATTTTTTAAAGACATACGGATTAGTATGTTAATTAATCACATGGGTGTAATTGGGTGGGAAGACCTCATTGGGTTGGAAATACTTGTTACTGCGCTGTATTTCTAAAATAAAAAAAAACACACTCAAATAAAAGGCATGTTGAATCATCTATGACCTGATGATATTCCAGAGTCAACCTTGAAGCAGTGCAGTTGTGAAAATTTGTTGAAATATGAAGAAGATTCTTCTGTTTAGTGGCATGGTAAATATGTTGAAAGTGAGAGGTTTTGAATCTCTAATCTGTGTGTTGCCATTGGGGGCATTGGTTTAAAGTCAATGGAGAGATTTAAAAGCATCCTGAGGAGCACTTTTTCACACAGAGGGTGGTTGGAATATGGAACGAGCTGCCAGAGGATGCTGGAAAGGTGGATACAGTTCCGGCATTTGAAATATATTTAGACAAGGGCATGGATAGGAATGGTTTAGAGGGCTGGGTCTAGCTCAGGTAGGCAACCTGGGTAGCATGCATGAGTTGGGCTGAAAAGCCTGTTTCTGTGCTATATAACTCTGATAACTTTGTGAAGATCAGTGCTAGGCTACAGGATTGGATAATTTTCAGAAATCGGCAATACCTATCCATAATTGGCTTCTCTGAATGCGGAGATATGGGTGAACGAACCCAGCAAGGTGGGAGGAGAGGAAACGTTAGAGACCTTGCTCTATGGTGCTCCGACATCTTGCCAGATTATCACTATAAAGCATTTTAAACTTCCTCTACTGTAGTCTGTGATATTTAAAGAAAGCTCAAGTATAATTGATTAATTCTTAACAAAATATATATTTTTAAAATACATTAAAAAGTTAAAAATAAATAAAAGGTAAACAACTCAATCACATAACTGTCCTTTGTCCCTATTTATATCTGTACTGTCTTTGGGGATGTTCTGAAACAGAGATAATTAACTACATGTAGTGCAGATAAGTGGGAAATAACAACTCACACTTCACCAGGGTCATGGGCACGCATGGATGTGGAACGATGAATAACAATGGTGGAAGGCTGGTGGAATTCTGTGCCATGAACAATCTGCTCACAGAAGGGTACTTCACTGTGGAAGACAGGATTCTTCCATAGATTCTGCCTCCTCTGCTGAGTTCCTCCAGCATTTTGTGCGTGTTGGTTTTGAATCAGAATATGGCTTATTATCATTGATATAATGTCATGAAATTTGTTGTTTTGTGGCAGTACTGCAATGCAAGACATAAAAATTACCCTAAGGTACAGTAAGAAATAAAATAATTAAATTGAAGCATCTGCAATTAATAAGCACAAAATACTCAGTCATAAGATACTAAAGATTGCAAAAAACAATAAAGCTGTAATTGATTTCAAGAGATGATTAATTAATGCCGTCTTCTCACGTCGTCTCCAGCAATGTACTGTATATGAGATGTGCATGTTTCTAATCAGAAAAATCAGTGGTTCTAGTTTTCAAAACCTACCACCAGATGGCGACATTGCCTCATTACTTGGCCTCTGCACTGCTAGGGTTTCTCTGAAGTGAGGGTTAGATTGCATTTCTTTTAGCTTTGAATTGCAGCGTTGCTTTTTGCTGACTTATGGAAGTTGCCAAAGTTGAGTAAAATGATTGATTAAACAATTAGAGAGGTGGTGATTACTTGCCTTCTCCGAGACATTGGCAATGTAACGTGGGGTAATGCTGCTTTTACAATAGTAGGGCAAGCTAAGCATTGGTGTGGTAATGTGGCAGAGATAATTTCTGTGCTCTGTTTTGTGTGCTACGTTCTGCAAAAAAAAATTGATGTGCACTTATTCAGGATGTTAATCATCTGAAAGTTCTTACCAACCCTACGACTACTTTATAGTGGACCTCAGCTGTTCATTAATAGACATAGAGACTTTGAACAATAAAATAATTTTGTTTGCTAGCTTTAACAGGATCACCTCGCAAGTGTCTGTGACCTTCCTAATTGTTGCAGAGCCCATTAGCAGTACTTTGTGGATAGTGTGTGTATTGAAGAGGATAATGGATACCTGCAGATGAATTACTACAAAGCGGTAATCCAGTTGAGGGCAAATCATGATTGCTGTCTGGAACACCCAGATTGGATTACTGAATTTCGATAATCTGTTAACATTTACCTGAAGAATTTCTTGCCACTTAGTTGTTACTTTCTTCATTGCCCGAATCTGAGACTATTGCTGTATGTATCCACGGAATATCATTCTGTGTACTGTGGGTCTGGGTAAGGTTAGGGGGCACAACTGGCAACATTGTTCATTTATAATGGGAACATAAATATCTAATGCAGTACTTTTGAGGTTATTTCCTTGTTCATTTTTCTATTTTGTTCAAGTTTTCACATTAGTTTTTCATTTATTTTTATTTAAAATAAAACAATATATTTATTGCCATTCTTAAGAGTTTATTGGCTGAACACGTTAAAAATATACGTAAACTCCAAACTGAAATGCTAGCATTTACATAGGAAGATTAAGATATTGTTACCATTTAACTAAAGTTAATAACAGAGATGAACAAAATACTGTTGTTTCCTATTGGAATTGTATATTCTTCTGCATTTATTTTCAGCTGATTAGGTAGAACATGGTAAATATAGATTACAGATTATTCTCAAACCTGCTTGATAATTCCTAATAACAATTCTTGATGTAGCAGACATGTGTCCTCATTGAACAATACAAGGAGTGGAGTTGTCATGGACGGTATATTTTTGCTTTCAAAGGAACACACAGAGAACTTACCGCAAGATTAAGAATGTTAAAGGACCTCATAATTCCTCATATTAAACTGAAAGAATTTAGTATTGAAATAGCTTTGAAACTTTTTCTCCAAATTAAGTACACCATTAAGAGACTGAGGTTTTTGTTCATTGCATATGTGCTTGTGAATCGAATGAAGTTGAGCATCTAACATACCTCACTTGACTTCTTGAGAAATGGTTACATGTTGTCTGTAACTTTGACATTTGCTGACAGTTCTTTCATTCAAAGTGTGACTTTCATGAAACCAATTATACTCTCAAAAACAGTTTTTAAAAAATTTGGATTGAAAGCAAATCTTAAGAACTTTAGCTTCATCAACAGTGTATTTGTGAATATATCAGTAAGTGTCAACTAGTTGATATGACCTCAGATATTTGGTTGAAACTGACATTCAGGTTTACGTTATTTTGGAAACTATGGATATTTAGAACTTATACTACTGATTCCTCTTTCATCATCTTTGCATTTTGAATGTGGCGTTCTAATTGTTGGAATTGATTTTTTTTTGGAGAGGCAGTTAAATTTTATTCTTGTACACAGGATTTTAAAATTAGTGTCCGTCACTGATTTATGGTTTAGGTCAGTCCCAGCTCAGTTGTTCTTTTTAATCCACTATGAACTCTTGTCAAAGGATTAAAACTCCAGCCTTTTAAAATGGCAGATGAAGATTCAATGTTGTTTTATAAAAAGAATAAATCCATTTGTGTTTACTGATTTGGTATGCTAACCAGAGCTTCATATATGCCCAAAGCACAATTTGAAATGCAACTTTCTACATGCAGAATACTGAGATTGTTTTCAATGTTAGATCCCACTGAATAACTAAACTGTTTCCACTTCCCTCACAGCTCTAATTTCCTGTTCAATGAATGCCATTCTCATTCGCCGCATATACTTTCTGTGGTTTTGCAGATATATATTCGGTCTTGCACTGAGATTATAAAATGCAATGCTATTATTCTATTATTCCTTAATGTCAGGCGTTTCTTCTTTTGTAATTGTGGAAACTCCACTATCTTCTTAAATAACTGTAACACTAGTGAGCTAGCCAAATACCTTGGCTAATTGGAATGAATTACATTAAACACTGATTCACTACTGTGACAAGAATATTTTGTGCTGTCAATAACACAGTGTAAACAAAAGATAGTAAGCTACTGTGATTTAATTGAACTTGTCATGAAAGAGCAGACTTTTGACAACATCAACACATCCCAAAGCCAATGAAGAAGGCAAGGGCATTTCTTGAACAGCATTCTTTAAATAATGACCTTTAAACAAATGTAGTGAGCTTGCTGATGGATGAGTACTTTCTAGGACAGAAGGGAAAAGATCATTTGCTCCTATCTGAAATAATGATATTGGATCCTTTATATTTCATTCAAAAATGCGGATGGGGCATTGCTTTTGGCATTGTATCTGTAAGATGATGCTCAGACAATACAGCAATCCCTCAGTTCTGCAGCTTAGAATTTTGATATGTTTTTGAGGTAAAGTGAAAACATTAACTTGAAATGCCCCCAAGATGGTGCCTTTTCTCTTACTGAGAAGCAAATCACCATTAATTAATAAATACTTTGGACACCATTGGAAAGCAGAATCCGGAAAAAAAATCATCGCATATACAGTGTGGAGTAAATTCAGACAAGTGGAACGTTCGCCAAAAAATAGGCATTGCAACATTGTGAATCCGATCAGTAAATTTATCCTCTTGCTGTGATGTCCATTTTTTTTTGCTTAGGTTTTCAATAAATGTTTAAAGCAAACATGTTTACTGAAGATCCTGATTTTGTGGCAAAGAAATGAGTAACAGAAGTTGGTCACATGTCTTCTTTCACAATCTTTGGAAAAAGATTACCAAAGGGTTGGCAGTGAATAGTGCATTCTTCCATAACCACTACATTTCATTGCTCTCAGAGCTGGTTGATTTAAGAACACAGTGTTGTAAAGGTTAAAGGCAATCTAGTGCCTTCTCTACTGTCATTTAATATCAGTATAGATCCTGGTCCATTTTGCCTCCCTGATTGCCATTTCATCTGATTTCCTTCCTTAGCGTTTCATCTTCTGAGCTTTGACTGTTGGCATGTGCTCAGTTATCAGCGGATCAGATGGATGAAGTCAAGACCTATAACTATCGACAACCTAAATGGCTGATCCCTGATCTTCTATTTTTTCCTTTCTAGATTCTGTAGCTAAAGCAAATGATTTTTCTGTGTTTACTGCTTCAGTCGTTACTCTCATGAATCATAGAGTTTCAAGCATAGTAACAGGCCCTTATGCCAATTATCAAGTACCTGTCTAAACAAAACCCTGTTTACTATGACTTGATCTGTAGCAAATTATATCTTGGCAATTCAGAAGCTTATCCAGGTGCTTCTTGAGTGTTGTGAAAGTACACGTGTCTATCCTTCTCAGGCTGTGCGCTTTAGCTGTCAACTATTTCCTCAAATCCATTGAATCTCTTGTTCCTCACCTTTAACCTATGCCCTCTGCTCTTAGAAACCTCTATGGTGGGGAGAAAGGTTTCCTGCTGTATACTGTATCTGCCCCTTTCACAATTTGTATCCTTGAGAATCTGCTACTCCTAGGAAAGCAGCTGTAGTCTCTTCCAACAAATCTCTTCTGCACCTTCTCCACCATAATTATCGGCTTCTGAGCTCTGTAAGCCAAGTATTATTCACTCAGTCTTTGAGGATAGCTCCCCTTATCAGTGGATATGTTCAGTAGAATGATAGTGCAGTATCTCCATGGCAAATAAAGCCTTCTATATGTATGTAGGTCAAACCTTGATGCATAAAAATGAAAGCTAAACATGAAAAATTCTGCAGGCCAGGCAACATCTATGGAAATGAATAACCACTTGAGTTTTTGGCTTGAGACTCTTCTTCAGAAATAAAAGCTAATTTTAATCTCAGTAGGAGATCTTGGCCTATACATTCTAATTCTGTTCCTTTGGTTGTAAGTTGATAAGGGAATTGGTAAGGGTTGATTAAAAGAAATGATGTTTAAGTGGAGTGGCCATTGTGTGAGTAGGACTGAGTTAGAGTGGGGTACTGAGGCTTCAGTGAGAAGAGGTGGAGGCTCGGGTGATGTTTCTGTTAAATTTCTCTTTCTTTATCGCGTAGCAAGAGTGGAGATGTGTTCCTCATGCAAGATGTGGGAGATCTGGGAGACCGCCATCTGTGTGGTGCATCCAGCTACAACTCCTGTTACATACTTCATGGATATTTTGTGACTGTCTTATCAGGATGATGTAATGGTCTTGCGGAGGTCACATGATGTAATTTTCCCGCCAATGTGAGGTCATGTGATGACCTGTTCTCACAAGGTATACGAGGGTAGACCTCTGGTGACGCAGTTAGTTTTCAGTTAGATCGTCCATCAGATACTCCGCTACGCTGCGTATTAGTCTCATGATGCAGTGTAGTTTTAAAACGGAGTTTTACTTTCTATTGTAAGGTACAGAAGTGTTGGGCTGGTAGTTTCACCAATTGCTGCCAGGTTTGTAGATGAATCTTTTCAGTAGTATTGGAGAGTGAAGATGGGAACCTGAAGGAGTTGTTCAGTGGTTTTGGGGAGGATCGACCATTATTGAATTCGTTCAAGAAAGAGTGATCTGTATGAGATAACCTCTGATAAAAGCAGCAGAAAAGGTTGTGCAGTACCTAGTCTATCCTACAGAGAAAAAGGTCAGTGCCTTTAAACCGTTTTATTTCCGTCGTCGTGAATCCTGCTGACAAGGCAGGTTCCAGCTGGAATCGGCAGTAACGTCGTGTCTTCGAGGAATTCTTTACTTCAGGAAAGTCTCTCCTAATTGACTGTATAAATATCTTGGACTTTCAAATTTACCATTCTAAGAACTGTGTTCTAATTTGCCACTTTAAGACTGCGTTCGCATTTATCGCTTTAAGAACTAGTACTGAGTTTGGTGGTTTGTTAAATGGCCGCATAGCAGTTTACTTCCGGTTAAGGTTTTCGTTTGCTTATCTTTTTACTAATATTGAGCAGAGTTTAATAAATGGTTATTTGTTTATAAAACCTGACTCAATTCTATATTCATTGTTGCCGGTCACGTGACACTCCTTACGGAT
Organism: Mobula birostris; assembly: GCF_030028105.1. Taxonomy (NCBI): domain Eukaryota; kingdom Metazoa; phylum Chordata; class Chondrichthyes; order Myliobatiformes; family Myliobatidae; genus Mobula; species Mobula birostris. The sequence goes on from NC_092381.1 coordinate 74,093,886, forward strand.
TGTGTTAGAGAGGTGGAGCTGCAGCTGCAAGACCTATGGCTCAGTCGAGAGAATGAGAGGGTGATAGGTAGGAGCTATAGGGCCGAGGTTGCAGGACAGGTAGCTAGGTGATGGTCAGGAGAGGGAAAGTGAATTGGTGGATGGTGCATATGACCCCTGTGGCTGTTCTCCACAGTAACAAGTACAGTCAGCCCTCCTTATCCGCGAGTTCCGCATGCGCAAATTCAACCAACTGCGAATTGAGAAAACCCGGAACTGCTCTTCCAGCACTTGTTGTTCGAGCATGTACAGACTTTTTTTTCTTGCCATTATCCCCTAAACAATGCAGTACTGTATACCAACTATTTACATAGCATTTACATTGTATTAGGTATTATAAGGAATCTAGAGATGATTTAAAGTATACGGGAGGATGTGCGTAGGTTATCGTGGATTGGGATCGAAAAAAACCTGTAAGTTCTCTTACTAAGTAAGTCGGAACAGGTACATCTGGTACTATTTAGCATCAGTTAGTCGAATGTTTGTCTTAGTATATAGTATATATTTTACCTTTCTATGCATATAAAACACTTAAGAAACGGATGTTTCAGTGCTGAGTTCGATCCAGTGACAGACCGCTCCTGAGCCTGCTCTCCATCCGTGCCGGGTTGATGTGGAGGATCAAAAACCCAAAACCCCAAAACCCAATAATTAAACCACTGCATTGCTTAGTAATAATTGTAGCTTTCATCGGGGCAGGGCCTTTCTCACTTTATCCTTTAAAATTGTTCTGATTGTTGACCGACTGTAGCCTAACACTTTTCCAATGACCGATGGCGTTTCACCTCTTTCCGATCGCTTTATTATTTCCACTTTATTTTCAATTGTGATCGTGATTATTTTCGTGAACAGAAACACTGCGGATTCAGAGCTCTGCCACTGGGTCCTGATGTCCACCGCCCTGAGCCAGGTTAAATAAGGTCTAGGGTTCCGCTGGGTCCTAAGGTCCACCGTATTGAGACAGGTTGAATAAGGGACTTGAGCATCTGCGTTTTTTGGTATCCGTGAGGGGTCCCGGGAGCAATCCCTCGCGGATAAGGAGGGCTGACTGTATACCATTTTGGTTACGGGGAGTAGTGGGGGGTGGAGTTGAAAGCCCTAGTGTCCAGGTCTCTGCATGGAGACTAGCTTTGTGGCTCAGAGTGAAGGAGAGTTGGGGGGGGGCGGTGGGGTGGTGATAGGGGATTCAATAGTTAGGGGAACAGACAGGAGATCTTGTGGATATGAAAGATACTTCCAGATGCTATGTTTCATCCCAGGTCCCAGGGTCAGGGACATCTCAGATCAGGTCCGCAACATTTTTAAGTGGGTGGGGGGGGGGGGTGTTCACATTGGTACCAACAATATAGATAGGGATGAGGTCCTGAAGAGAGAATATTGGGATCTAGGTAGGAAGTTGAAACACAGATTTCAATGGTAGTCATTTCTGGATTGCTGCCTGTGCCATATACCAGTGAGGGTAACAATAAGATGATATGATAATTGAATGTGTGGATGAAAAACTGGTGCAGGCAGCAGAGTTTCAGATTTGTAGATCATTGTGATCTCTTTTGGGAAAGTATGATTTGTATAAAAAGGGATGGGTTACACCTGAACTTGAGAGGGTGCAGTGCCCTTGCAGGCAGATTTGCTAGAGCTGTTGGAAAGGGTTTAAGCTGGATTGACGGGGACAGAAACCAGGGTGCGAGGTCAGAGGATGAAGCAGTTGGTGTAAAGGTAGATGCAGTGTGTGGGGAAACTGTGAGGAAGGTTACAAAGTGGATAGGGCATGATTACAGTCAGTTGGATGGGTTGAAATGCATTAACTTTCATGTGAGCAGTATCAGGAATGAGGATGAATAACTTACAACATTGATCAATACATGAAGCCATGTTCTGGCAATGATCCCTGGATCCTCAGTGGCCACAGGAGCAGTACCAGCAGACTGGCGGAGGTGATTTTTATAGATTATTTAGATGAGGAAGTGGAAAGGTGGGTTAGTAAGTTTGCAGGTGTTGTGGAATGTATAGGTTATAATGGGACATTGTGGAGATGCAGAGTTGGGCTGAGAAGTGGCAGATGGAGTTCAGCTGGAGAGGTGTGATGTGATGCACTTTGGAAGATCAAGCTCGAAGGCAGAGCACAAGGTTAGTGGCAAGATTCTTAGCAGTGTGGAAGAACAAAGGGATCTTGGAGTCCATGTCTATAGATCCCTCAAAGTTGCCGCTCAAGTTGATACGATAGTTAAGAAGGTGTATGGCGTGTTGGCCTTCATTAGTCGGGGGACTGAGTTTAAGGGTCGCAAAGTAGTGTTGCGGGTCTGCTTAGTCCAGACTTGGAGTATTATGTCTAGTTCTGGCCGCCTCATTATAGGAAGGATGTGGAATCTTTGGAGATGGTGGAGAGCATGTCTTACAAGGATAGGATGAGTAACTGGGGCTTCCTCTTTGGAGCAAGGGAGGATGAGAGCTGTCTTGACAGGTGTACAAGCTGGTAAGAGGCATAGATCGAGTGGATAGCCGGAGACTTTTTCCCAGGGTGCAAATAGCTAAAACCAGGGGACATAATTTTAAGATAAATGGAGGAGATGTCAGAGGCAGGTTTTTACACAAAGAGTGTTAAATGCATGGAATGCACCGCTGAGTGCAGTGGAAGTAGAGGCAGGTACATTAGGGACATTTAAGAGGCTCTTAGATAGGCAGATGGATGAAAGGAAAATGAAGGATTATGTGGGAGGGATGGGTTAGATTAATCTCGGAGTAGTTTAAAGGGGTCAGCACAACATGGTGGTCTGAACTGCCTGTACTGTTCTGTATTGTTTTATGTTAATCATGACAATAAAGGCTAGTGCATCATTTCTCTTTGTAATCATTTGTTGAACCTGCGTCTTCAAACCAACGCAACAATACCCCTCTGTACACAATTTGATTCCTCTGTGTTTCAATTAGTATTCTGATTTTCCATTCTTTCCACCAACATGAATATTTTCACATGTTTTCCACATTGCACCTCTCTGCTACTGCCTTCCCCCCTCACCCAGCCCATCCGTAGCACCGCATTCTCTTTGCCACTCATCTTGGTCGATTACATGAGTGGCATGGAGGGAGAGGGGCTCGAGCTCATGTCTCTTGAAGCCTGGATCAGAGATATGCGTCAAGTCCTGGAGCAACACCTGGGAAATCGAATTGGAGTAATTAAATAAAAATAAACAGCCATTGTCAGTAATCTAGAAGTGATAGGACTGTTGTAAACGCCTTCAGGGCAGGAAAGCTGCCACCCTTATCTGGATTAAATGCCAGGCCCATGAGGCAGACCATGTACTGCCTGAAGAAATGTTGATGTTGCAAGTGGCCAGATGAATTAAAACCCTCCTTCCCTCATATTTTAGGTATTACCAGCAAACATGGTTTGTCATACAACAGGAATTCTGCAGATGCTGGAAATTCAAGCAACACACATCAAAGTTGCTGGTGAATGCAGCAGGCCAGGCAGCATCTCTAGGAAGAGGTACAGTCGACGTTTCAGGCCGGGACCCTTCGTCAGGTCTTGGCCTGAAACGTCGACTGTACCTCTTCTTAGAGATGCTGCCTGGCCTGCTGCGTTCACCAGCAACTTTGATGTGTGTTGCATGGTTTGTCGTACTGTTTTTTTAAGCTATTAACATGAAACGTGAATATTAGAAGGCACGATATGGCATCACATGATCGAGGGTCCACACACGGGGAAATACCCCCTGCTATTCTGGATTCTGTGATTGCTTTCTCTTTTGCACTACCTCGATGTACTTGTGTATGGAATGATCTGTCTGAAAGGTTTGCAAAACAAAGCTTTTCACTGTACTAATTGATAATTCATTCCCCTGCTCTGCCTCTATGCTCTTACCTCATTTACACCTTATGAGCCCTATCTAATGTAACAGTGTCTGTAATGTTTTTTCACAGCTCAGTACAGTGATGTTCCTGGAAGCTATTGAGGGAACCGATGGTGGGGAATTGAATAGTGAGGAAAATAGGCTTTAGTGTGACAGGCTTCATCAGGGCTGAGAGTCTGCTAATGAGGCAGCAGATTTGTAAACACAGAAAGATTAACCGAAGGGAATCTTTATTTTCAGTAGGAGTGTTTGGAACATCCTCTATCTGCATCACAACGCCACGTAAATGAGGAGCAGTAATGCATCTTGGTGTGATTTTAGAGAGAAAAAAACTTGTTGAATAAAATCTTTATCAGTGAACACCTGTAGCTACTTGGGTACTGAGACAAGGTGAGCTCAGTACTTGGGTACAGAGGACAGTAAAAGCTGCTGAGAGGATCATCGAGGTCTCCCTCGCCCATTTGTGTCATTTACGGGGACGAGTTTATACGAGGGGTCCAAAGCATTGTTGGGGAACCCTACTACCCATTCCACAATCTTTTTGATTCACTACCATCAGGAACATCAGAACTAGGATGACCATGAACAAATACTCTGCCATCATTGAGGTCTCGTCATTAGGACAGCAAGCTGTCTACGGTTTACCTGTGCTCTGCTTGACTACATTCTAACTTATTTGTAGTATAACTTGGATGGCAGGGTGGAGATGCATCTCTACCGAAAGAGGTGTAAGGTGCTCCTTCCCTCCGCTAGCCTGCAGCTCACCCTCGGACAAGGAGTAGCACCTGCTTTTGCCCCACACCCCCGATCAGGGTCACGTGAAGCCACGGGAGCAGGGGTCGTATGGTCACGTATCACAAGTCCTGGTTATCTCTGTGAAAAGCATTGATAATGGCTGGGGTCACCCATCTTGTAAAGACACTGCCCAGAAGCAGGCAATGGCAAACCACTTCTGTAGAGAGACTTGCCAAGAACATCATAGTCACCATGATTGCCCACGTCATATAACACAGCACATAATGAGGAAATGATAGTATAGTATTTTGGTTTATGTAATGTGTGTGATATATGTTGTGTGGGAGCAATGTGGCCAGAGGAACGTTGTTTCGTTTAGTTGTATATATATACAGGCAGGTGACAATAAACTCGAATCTGAACTTGAAATTAGAGCAACCAGGCTACTGTGTGTCATCCGGTTGGTGATTATGCTTGATAGTGAATGATTAATGTGACATGGTGTTAAATATGGAAATTTAAGACCAAGTTTATCCCCTTCTCAGCTGTCACAGTTGTGTCTCTTCAGCCCGAAAGTCTTCCTTATCCCGCTCCCTACTGCTGCTAATGTACCCTCTTCCCTCTCAAATTTTTGGAAGTTGATTACTTAGATGCCAGGATGCCACAATAAGAGCAGCTGGTTTGAGGAAACTCGACGACCACGGCATTAGAAATGTTACCTTTGGAGTTTCCTGCGCTGAAAGTGGGAGTGCGTATTTTTAGAATAAAGAGATGAGTGGCATGCCGTGCGTTCTCCAGACAGATGCCTCCTTCAGTATACATTTCCACTTTATTCCTTGGTAATCTGATGAATAGAGAGTGCGCTTGTGACCAAAGTTAGCGGGCCAGATGCTGTGAAACCAGGGACCATCACACTGGCTGAGACATTTGTCCCAGTGACGATTGCATAAGTAGCACAGAATAGTTTCTGTATTGCTTGTTCTGCTGTGTGTGGCAGCTTTGTCCTCTATTCTGAAGCCGTGATTCTGGTCTCTAACTGGAAATCTCACTTGGACAGTTTCAGCTATACAGACTGGTTGTTGAATGTCCAAGAAGCTCTCAAAGCCAGTTTTTGTGGAACTAAGCCAGATGCACTGTGTAAAGGCCAAACTTGAGACCCAGTTTGGACCAGACTACTGGTAGTAAGCGAGGGATCAGAACCCAGCACAAATTGGTAGAAGAGTTTGAATGAGAGTGGGACAGGTGAGGGCTGACAGTACAGGTGTTTGCAATGAAATCTGGAGACTTAAATATGTAAAACAAAGATGTTATGAAAACTTAATTTGGCACATACCATATAAAAGGCAAGATCAGTGTTAGTTTTTGAAAGGATTCAAGTTTTTGCATTTTGTAGGGTAAGACAAAAACCAGGTTAAAAATTTAATGGGTGCTAGGAACATTCAGCGTGTCAGCAGCGTTGTGGAAAGGACAACTGTTAATCTTTAATGTTAACCTTCCTTTTGTCATTCTGATAAAGGAGAAAACAAATTAGTTTTAAAGTCTAGAAGATGAGGTGCTGTTCCTCAACCTTCCGTATAGTGGGGTGTCCATTTAGAACAGAGATGAGGAGGAATTTCTTTAGCCAAAGAGTTGTGAATTTGTGCAGCCATGGAGGTTAGAAGTTGATGGGTACTTGATTAGTCAGTCTACGAAGGCAGGAGATTGGGGCTGAGAGGGAAAATGGATCAGCCATGATAAAATGATGGAGCAGACTCGATGGGCCAAATGGCCTATTTCTGCTCCTATGTCTTATGGTCTTGTTATAATAGTACACGAGACTGTAGGCAGATAAGAGTGAAGTTAAAATGGAGAATTAAAATGACAGGCAACAAAGAATGCTGGTGATCCCTAAGACACTAGAATCTTCATATGGTTTTCCTAACACTGAAGAAGCCACATCTTAATTCCCCTGTCACTCCCATTCCTACCTCAGTGTAGTACGCAATGTTGGAAAATCTGCACGCCAATCCCTGCTGTTCTTGGAAAGACTTTTTGGTTTCCCAGATGGCTGGAAGGAAGGTGGGTAAATATGGCACATTCTGAGATTACATGAGCAGCATCTATGGGGGAGGGGTGAAGTGGGGATGTGAAGGATTTTCTGATGCAGGGTTTTGACCTGAAACTTTGACAATTTCTCTTCCCAGCAGATGGTGCTTGACCCGCTGATTTCCTTTAGCCGATTATTTGCTGCTATGTTTCCTTTCTTTCCACGTTTTGAAAAAGTCTTCATCTTAAAACATGAACTCTATTTTTTGTTTGCCACAAAAGCTGCCTGATCTGCTGACTATTTTCACCATTTTCAGTTTTATTTCAGATTTTGTGCATTATCAGTTGTATGTTACCAATGTTGCTTTTGACAGACACAATGCAACCAGCTCCTTTGTGAATTCTGCATTATTTATCACCAGGAGCTTTCTGAAGAACTGTGACTCTGTAAATTACAAAGGAATTTCAGTTCTGAAGGTTTGATCCTTGAGTGGAAAATTTCCAGATATCACTTTTTAAAGTTTCCTCTCCAAATTATTTCTTCTTTATTTTTCTGGTACATTTTGATCCCTGAGTAGAATTAGAAAAATGCAAAGAAACATAGATCATTTCTCAAGGCCGAACAGATGTCAAGTTTGATTCAGAAAATTATTCATTTATTTAATCTGTGTTAGATGTGGTATTAGCTCCTGCCGATTTAGCTTGTGCTTAACAACACATTCACGGCATTGCATAGAAATTCCAGTGCAGAAAAATTCCAGCCAGACAACCATGTTGGTGTTTGAACTTCCCACGAACATTAATCTGAGTGTCAGCTCTGTTCCCATATCCTTTTCTTTTGCTTTTGCTTTTGCTTCAAGTGAATATTCAGACAATTCTTTAGATGTCAGCATGGTTTCAGTTTAACTCACTTATCCAGCTCATCTATTCTGCAACATTGCAACCCTCTTTTGCATAAAAGGACAAGTAAATTAATCTTGCATGGGCTCTTTGCATATTTTTTATGCATTTGTAGGATGAGTGTGTTGGTGCAGGGCCAACATTTTACTGCACAACCCTATTTGTTCTTGAAAGTAGGACTGAGCTATTATCTTGAACTATTGCAGCCTATTGGATGATTATCTAACCATAAAGGATACATTATCTAGGACTTTACACCCAGGGTTAATGATAATATGACAATATGCTCACATCAGGATGCCAGGTGACTTAGTGGAGTTTAAGGAAGTCGGTGGATGATAAGAAAGAAGAAAAGCTGCAGGTGATGGTGTTTCCATTAATCCCTTTTCATTGGGGTCACCCTTGTAGCCCTTTGAAGTAACCGCAGGTCATTTTGTAGATAGTTTATGAAGTCATATGGCATGGAAACAGATTTTTGACTGAACTGATGTTCCCATTTAAGCTTGTCCATACTGCTCTTAAGTGTGACCAATTGCATGGAGTGAATGTTTGGGATGGGTTCCAGTCATCCTGGATAGCATTGATATAAGATGTTCTTTGAGATATTCATCCAGACAAGTGGATAGTATTAAATGTAAACCTTCAATTAATTTAAAAGTTAGAAGTACAGTTTTAATACAATATTGAATGCACTGAGATTGCCGGCTGGTTTAGTGAGCAGAGCGGCGGACACCCCTGCTGAAATCTGGAGGAAAACACATAGAGGATGCAGAGTGGGATCACAAAGGTGAGGAAAGAGGACTGGGTTGAGACAACAGAGACTTATGGAGAAGAGGAGTTCGGTGGGTAATAAAGTGGATGAGTTCATGGCGCTAGCCAGGCATCAGAGAACATTTCGGGAGTGCAGTGTTATATGTTTCACTGGAACGGGGCTGCACGAGGACATACCCGATCAAATCTTTTCCATGACTGTTCGGGCTGACTGGAAGTGCACTGAGAGCGGTAAACGTAAAGGAGTTGGGGGCTTGCTGTTCTGGTTAACAACGGATGGTGCAATCCGGGTCATATTATGATCGAGGAACGTGTTTGTAGACCGGATATTGAACTTTTTGCTGTTGGACCCTGGCCATATTCCACCGAGGTACAACACTGGGCGTCACGGGAGGTTGTTCCTGCCTGTGGCCATCGAACTTTGCAGCTCCTGCTGTGGAGGGTCAGACACCCTGAGCCAATAGGCTGGTCCTGGACTTATTTCCATCTGGCATAGTTTGCATATTGTTGTTTTGATTGTTTGTGGTTTTTGTATTGCTATATTTATGCTCTATTCTTGGTTGGTGCGGCTGTAACGAAACCCAATTTCCCTCAGGATCAATAAAGTATATCTATCTATCTATTAGGTCAAGAATTGGTATAAAATTGAAAAGTATTAATTTTTGTTTCACCCACCGCCTCATTAGATTTTAGAAAGCTCATAGGGGTGACTTGGATTATGTGTGATCATGCAAGATGGGTGATTATGATCCAGCAGCTGGAATTAGAGGCAATGTGGAACAGGCTATGAGCTAGCTAGCTGTTGTTTTGAACTATTGCTGAGAACAGACTCTGTGTGGCCCGGTCATACAGCAGGGAAATTGGCCCTTTGGTCTAACTGGATGCCTATCCACACTGATATCATTTTCTTGCCTTTGGTACGTATGCTTCTATTTATTTCCTGTCCACTTTACCAGTCTGTGTGTTTTAAAAATGCTGCAGTTGGCCCTGCATTGCCACCCCCTCCGGTACTTTGTTTGATATACTCACCATCAACTGTGATGGGGAGAAAAAAACTTGGCCCTTAGATCTCCTTTAAATATCTCCTCTCTCATCTTAAACCCATGTCCTCTCATTTTAGACTCCCCTTGGAAAGAAGGCTGCGACTATTTACCTAATCTATGCCCTCATAATTTTATACTATATAAGATCACTCCTCTGTTTTCTGCATTTCATTGACAACAATTCCAGCCTGTCCAATCTTTCCTTGTAACTAAAACTCTTGAATCCAGGCATCATCCTGGTGAATCTGTACTGCACTCTTTCTAGCGCTGTTGTATTCCTTCAATGCAGTGGTGACCAGAACTGCACTTAATATTTCAAGTGTGGAATTATGATTTTGCACCCTAGGCTCTCTCAGTGCGCCAACACTTTAAAGGTCCCTGCTGTTTCCTGGGATGGCAGGACTTTCATATGATGAAAGACTGGATTGACTAGGCTTATACTCATTGGAATTTAGAAGATTGAGGGGGGGATCTTATTGAAACGTATAAAATCCTAAAGGGATTGGACAGGCTAGATGCAGGAAGATTGTTCCTGATGTTGGGGAAGTCCAGAACGAGGGGTCACAGTTTGAGGATAAAGGGAAAGCCTTTTAGGACCGAGATGAGGAAAAACTTCTTCACACAGGGAGTGGTGAATCTGTGGAATTCTCTGCCACAGGAAACAGTTGAGGCCAGTTCATTGGCTATATTTAACAGGGAGTTAGATATGGCCCTTGTGGCTACGGGGATCAGGGGGTATGGAGAGAAGGCAGGTACAGGGTTCTGAGTTGGATGATCAGCCGTGATCGTAGTGAATGGCGGTGCAGGCTTGAAGGGCCGAATGGCCTACTCCTGCACCTATTTTCTGTGTTTTGTATATGTGTCCAGCCAATATTCGATGATGGGTTGGGGTGGGGGATTTGATGCTATTGTTGCTGCTTTGTTTTCTGCAGGGAGAGGGTTTGTGAGTTTTGTTTCTTTTTCTTTTTCATGCCAGGGGAGGGGGTCGTTAATGTCTTTTCTTTCAACAACCCCCATGGTCTTTCTGTATATCATGGCTATCTGGGGAAGACAAATATCAGAGTTGTATTGCCCATGCATACTTTGACAATAAAATGAATCTTAGAACCTTTGAGTGTGCAAAGCACATGACAAGACACGGAAGTTATGGTCCTCCACTTCAACCACTAAAGACCCAGTTATGATGAATATTTGTACCACTAGACCCAGACTTCTGAGGCTGAGAGAGTGGAACTGCCCCAGTGTAATGGCATTTCCACATTAAAAATTCTCCTGCACAGGTTTCTTCATGCTGTTGTGTTCATAAGATACAACAGACAGCCAGTCATTCAACACTCAATCATTAGATAACCCAGAATGTATTACCTCAACCTTGTTTGGATTAAATTCTTTCTGCCACTGCTCTGCCCAAACTTGCATCTGATCTATGGCCGTTTATCCTTAAGCAACCATTCCCACCATCTGCAACTTTTCCAATCTTCAGGTCATCAGCAACTTTCCTCATTAGACCACTGCACCACTGATCCCTAAGATTCACGACACATAACAGACCTCCAAGCAGAAAGGCAACCCTCCGCCACTACCTTCTGCTTCTTATCACCAAGCTAATTTAGAAAACAGTATGCCAAAACACTTGGACTCCATGTGTGTTACTCTGGACTCTATGTGTCCTAACATTTTGGACAGCCCGCTGTGTGGGAACTTGTTTAAACCTTTGCAGATGTCCATGTGTCCATCTACCACTTTGCCATCATCAGTTTTCTTAGTAAACTTAAAAAAAACCCTATCAGGTTTATGAGGCACGATTTTCCACACACAGACCCATGTTGACCACACCCCCCCAATCAGTCCGTGCCTTTCCAAGAAATCAGCAAACCTAACCCAAAGTTTTTTTTGGTTTATATCCCTATTTCAGATGTAAGGCTCACTGGCCTGCAATTTTTGGCTTATCCCTACTGAACTTGGGATCAATATGAACTACCCTTCAGTCTTCTGATACCTCAACCGTGGCCAGAGGTGATGCAAAAATCTCCATCAGAACCCTAGTAATCGCTTCCCTTGCTTCCTGTAATGCCCTGAATAGACCTAATCATGACCTGGGAATTTGTTTACCTTAATGTGCATCAATATCTCGAATGCTTCCATTTCATGATTCAGACATATTAAAGACAATAAGCATATGCCTCCCCAACTCTCTACCCTTCTCCCTGGTGAATACTGATGCTAAGTATTCATTCAGGACACCACACATATTCCCTAGCTCCACACAAGGACTTCTATTTTGGTCTTTGAGAGAACTTACACTTTTCCTAGTTACCCTCTTGCTTCTAATATAGTTATCAAAGGATTTGGAGTTCTTATTAACTCTGTTGGCCAGGGTCATTTCCAGTATAGTACTCTTTTTGTCCTGTTCTGCCACTCGGGTTTTCTTTGGTTTTAGCGTACTGATAAACAATGATATATTTCTGCAGCAGAATTGGGAGAAGTCAAGGGAAGACTTTCTTGTGACCAGAGGAAGGAGGGAGTGATTTTTAACGGAGGTTGGAGAGGAATTTTCGGCTCCTTGAACTGGTGAATTTTGGAGGCTACAACTGTCTCATTGAACTGGTGGGGCTTGGAGGGGAAATGTTACCTCATAGCACAAGTATATTCTATAGGGGAGAAAGCAGTTTGATGTAAGTAGAAGGAAGCAGTTGTAAGCATGCGTGCTTTCATGTTTTTGCTCCCAGTGGTACTGAATGAGCAATTGTTATGAAGTAACAATTAGGAAGGAGCAATATTCTGACCTAAGACAGTTGTATTTGTTCAGAAAACAACATCTATAAAACAGGAATCCTTGGACATAGCCCAGTCATTATTGCTTCAATAACCACATTTCTTAGGCAATATCACTGATTTGAAAATGGGCCCTATTATATATTGCAACAAAAACACTGTATTAAGAAATTGAACATCTGTTTTTTTCACCATGAAACTTGAGCAAATAAACTTGTATTGTCTTCTTCTCTTAGAAATAGAGTAATCTTGTCTATGCAACAGTTTAGCATCAAATAGGCTGAGCCCATAATGTTCTGTGTCATCGAAAGGCAAACCAAGTTGAGTCACATTAACTGAATGTTGCGGATCAGTTGATGAGGCTGCTGTGACCTTTTGACCCTTTATTTTTTTAAATAATAATAACCTTCAAACTATTGACAAGCTCTGGGAAAGTTAAATCATAATCAAGTTCTTTGAAGAACTGGACAAAAAGCAAGGCTGTTCTTGATTTATCGAGTTTTAGTAGAAGATGCTTAAAACATTCTGTTAGGTATAATGATTCAACTGTTAAATAAAACCATGTAAGGGAGTTATAAAATTGTATTTGTGTAGATGCGGTATGAAAGCAGTGCCATTAATCTTGAAAGGTGGATGAGCTGGTCGCATTGGTAATGTATAGTGTGATTCTGCAGTCTGAATGCCAAAGTTCAGATCTTAGTAGAAGGCATTTCAGCTCTTGGACTTGCACACCAATCTGCCAGTGTATTAGGCTTCTTTGATAAGGCTTTGGTCTTGGGCTGAATGAAGAAGAATCAAAGCCTAAACTAAATGTCACTGCACAGAAGATTCTCTCCAATTGGCTGATTAGGAAACATTACACATGCCACCCACAATGTCCTCATGCATTATATCATTCTTGGTTGAAGGAGCAAATGAAGCAGAAAAAAGCAGCAGGAACGTTGTTTTAGAACCATGCCATGTTAGAATAAAAAATGGTAAACTGTGGCTTTTAATGGAAAAATTAAGCATACTTTGTTTAAACATATTGGTAGAATTGACAAAACATAGAAACCAATGTTCGTTTTTTGTTACATAAATAGTGCCATAATTCTTCAAAAAAGTTACTTGCAAAGTACATTGTACTAAGACTGGAATCTTGTGTAAATGTTATAATTTTGTGTGGCAGCTTGTAATATTCCACAGATGTAAAGCTCAAAAGTATGTTTCCTGTGGGTATATTGACCAAAGCTGTACCATTGGTTTTATGAAATGCCAAGGCTTGTATTATTTTCATCAATGAAACCTCACGGTTTCAGGCCATTTTTGGTTAGTAGTGTTTACAGAGCCCTGCTGATGCTTATTAAGCTGTTTCTTGTCATCCACAGCTGCCATGGCATGTGAAATGGTCAGACTGGCATTTCTGACATTCTGTATGTGATTTCAATAGGAACACACGCCTGTTACATAGAACAGATGCAGATTGTAGTTGTTTTTCTTTGTAATTACAGTCATTTTCTAAAAGTATGTGCCAATCAACTTTACACTTGAAGGTATAACACATCTGTAAGAAGTAATCTTGATGTGTGCCATTAAACAAAAAACTAAGTTTTCCTGCAATGTGTTTATTTCTGTCTTGATATGATTTGAACTTTAATATGATGTTACTTAACTTGATACGAAAGTGCTTATGAAAAAGACAAGAAGCATCATATTTTGATGTAACCTTGGAAGGGTTTAATGGTTCAATATATACCAACATTCATTTAGTTTATTTTATGAGAGTGCAGTTATTGTTATGAAGCAATAGGTTCAAATGTAAAATAAAGGAAAATATTTAACATTTAGCAGGGAAGACTTTTTTTGGTTTCCTAAAATGGACTGGAGGTACTAAATCAGGCTTTTATTCCACAAAATGCAATCACAAGCAATTGTAAGCATAATTAAATGGACTGGTCACGTTGTGTATTTGGGAATGGTATAAAATGGTTTCATTTGGTTGTGAATATAAAATGTATTGGTTTGACTTAGATATAATGTGGATCAACCTGTGTTGAGGTGAAACAGTCTTTTTATTTGTTGTTGTCAACTCCCTACCCTACTTTCTCTCCCTTATGGTCTTCAGTATTTTTGATGTCTTTTTGTGTTCATGATATTATGTGCACTCTGTGGCCACTTCATTAAGTATCTTGTTTGTCTAATAAAATGGACACTGAATGTATGTTCTTGATCTTCTGCTGCTATAGCCTATCCACTTCATGGTCAGAATCAGAATCAGGTTTAATATCAGCCGCATATGATGTGAAATTTGTTAACTTAGCAGCAGTAGTTCAATGCAATACATAATCTAGCAGAGAGGGAAAAAATAATAAATAAAATAAAACATTATAATAAATAAAAAAGAAAATCAATTACGTATATTGAATAAATTATTAAAAAATGTGCAAAAACAGAAACGCTGTATATTAAAAAAGTGAGGTAGTGTCCAAGGCTTCAATGGCCATTTGGGAATCGGATGGCAGAGGGGAAGAAGCTGTTCCTGAATCGCTGAGTATGTGTCTTCAGACTTCTTTATCTCCTACCTGATGGTAACAGTGAGAAAAGGGCATGCCCTGGGTGCTGGAGGTCTTTAATAATGGACGCTGCCTTTCTGAGACACCGCTTCCTAAAGGTGTCCTGGGTACTTTGTAGGCTAGTGCCCAAGATGGAGCTGACTAGATTTACAACCTTCTGCAGCTTCTTTCCGTTCTGTGCAGTAGCCCCTCCATACCAGACAGTGATGCAGCCTGTCAGAATGCTCTCCACAGTACAACTATAGAAATTTTTGATTGTATTTGTTGACATGACAAATCTCTTCAAACACCTAATAAAGTATAGCCACTGTCTTGCCTTCTTTATGGCTACATCAATGTGTTGGGACTAGGTTAGACCCTCAGAGATCTTGACACCCAGGAACTTGAAGCTGCAAACTCTCTCCACTTCTGATCCCTCTATGAGAATTGGTATGTATTCCTTCGTCTTACCCTTCCTGAAGTCCATAGATGTTCAGAGATGCTCTTCTGCACATCACTGTTGTAACAAATGGTTGTTTGAGTTACTGCCGCCTTCTTATCAGCTTGAACCAATCTGGCTATTCCCCTCTGACCTCTCTCATTAAGAAGGCATTTTACCCACATAACTGGCACTCACTGGATGCTTTTGTGTTTTTTGCACCATTTCCTATAAACTTTAGAGATTGCTGTACATAAAACCCCCAGGAAATCAGCTGTTTCCGAGAAACTCAAACCACCTGTCTGGCACCAACGATCTCTTCATGGTCAAAGTCACTTAGATCACATTCCTTCCCTATTCTGATGTATGGTCTGAACAACAATTGAAGCTCCTGACCGTGTCTGCATGCTTTTTCTACATTGAGTTGCTGCCACACGATTGGCTGATTAGATATGTGCATTAATAAGCAGGTGTACAGGTCTACCTAATAAAGTGCTCACTGAGTGTATGTGTAAACTCTTCTTGCAGTTGAAACGTGACAGATGAAAGATTAATCTAGCACTTCATTAACAGTTTAAATGTAATCATGAAATGTATTACACAATAAAATATTTATTATGTGCGGCATCAAAATATAATTCAGATTCTTTAATGCCTGAAGTGTCAAAGTGACCTTTGTATATCTAGAAGCCAATGTAATATAATTTGGTCTTCTTCAGTGGGTCCACAACAAGATAGGTGATTAAGGAGAAATTTGTCTTACAGTCAGGATTTCCCTTGGCTTTGGATCCAGGTTAAACGTTTACAGACCATGCTGTGAATTATTGAGTGGTAGACCTAATAGACCTGGTTCTTCAGACTAGGGCTGTGCTTGTGTGGGTCTCCTTCCACATCCTGAAGACATCTAGGTTAATTAGTACACTAAATAGTCCCAGGTGTGCAGATGAACTGGGGGCTGAATGGGAGAGAGGTTGATGGGAATGTGTGGTGAATCAAATGGGATTAATGTAGATGGGTACTGGATGATTATAGGACATAGTGGCCCAAGGGGCTTATTTCTGTTCCATATCACTCATGACTGTAAACTTTAAATCACTTAAAAAAGTAATCTAAGAACATTTAGCTCAAATATTTTGTACACAGTGACTGGTTTTCTAAACAATGCTGCTCTGTCTGCAGTGGTATTATATGTCAGCAGAGCAGGTTGAAATTGGTAGTAAACTATACCCTAGATGCAGGCAGCTTGAGAATATGTAGTGCTAATCAGAGCAATGGACTTGAAGTTGTAATTTTGGACAGTGGTATACCCAGGGAATGATACCGTGTACAGACAAAAGCAAGTAAATGAAATGATTGGTCACTTGTAATATATCATATGTGGTGGACTGTTAGTTAGGTTAGGAAATAGAGAATATGAGGAGGGAGTGAATGGAGGTTGTTGTGGTAAGGGGTTTGTTTATTATTCATAGAGAATATCTCCTCTCACCTTGTGTTGCTAATAACAGAAATAATCCTTGAATTTGGTTGCCTGAACTTGGTGCCTTTTGTAGATAATACAGCCATCTTGTGCTTTTATCTATAGCTGTCTGAATTTTGAAATGTAGAATAGTTTTAGATGTTTTAGATGTGGTGATGGATGGTAAGGGAATTGACGACATTGACTGTGTCACATGGTCTTTGGAAAATCTGGGGCATTTTCATTTCAGGCCTTCAAAATTGTGCTAATGAATTGTAGGCTCCGAATGGCAGCCTGGTGAGAGAAAACCTGGCAGAGCTGGCAGGTAAGACATCTTTGAGAATTAATTTCCTTTCAAGATAGAGATTTATCCTTTTGGATGAAATATGTTATTTCAGAAGTTGTAAGAACGTATGTTGTCTTTGAAAATGAGAAATTATTTGCAAATATCAGTTTTATCCAGAAAAAACTTGTTAAATATGATTGCTTCACTATTCATTTCCACAAGGAACTTAATTATCTTTGTTGAGTTGCATACTGTTTAGATGCAGTAGCAGGTCTGTCCTAAGGCTACAACATGACACTTTGCTTCATGGCCAGAAGACCTTGATCACATCCATCTCCTCTTCAAATTAAAGATATTTTAAAAATTTGAAAGTATCCTAGATAGTTTCCCATCAAGTAATATGCAGCCTAAGTCTGCTTGGCTTGTGAGATTGATCACGATTGTGTTTCCAGATTAATACAAACAAACTAGAAAAAATATGAGTTACATAAATACTTAATGGGAAAGTATGTAATTTAAACACAGTTGTTAAAATTTGGTATTATACTCCCTTGTATTTTAGCATCACATTCGTACTTCGGTATTTCAGAGAAATTATATGACATCACTTTGGAAGCTTTTCCAAAAATAAAGAATAAGGTCCTTGTATTGGTTCTAATCGGACTGAAATATGTGAAATTATCAAATAATTTCTAAAATGTTTATGATTTGGATTTATATATGGTGTCTTTTCTGAGGTATTTCAGCTATGCACTAACCTGCTGATGTACTTTTGATCACCTCTGAAAAATGTTTTGGAAACTTTATAGATTAGGTTGTAACATGTAACAGAAAAAAGTTTCATTTTCCCTTTTCTTTTGAGTATGCAGCAAGCTATATGACCATCTTTAAAGAGGAATGGCTATAAATGATTGTTAACAACCAAAATAATGCCTGTCACGTGCCACATACCTCACAAACACCTCTGGAAGCTCTAAATAGATTGTAAAGATCTACCACCAACTTTGTCAAAAGGTTTATGTTTCTGAGAAACTCTGATATTAAGAAAAATTAAACATTTAAAATGAAGTAAGCAATTAAAAACTTTTATTTTGAAAGTTGAAAATCAGTTAAGCATTTCAAAATACTTGAAATTAATTAAAGAAAAAACAATGATGATGGTGGTTACACACACAAAAAATGCTGGTGAACGCAGCAGGCCAGGCAGCATCTATAGGAAGAGGTATAGTCGACGTTTCAGGCTGAGACTCTTCGTGAGCAGAGTTATGAGAGATCTTATCTTTTGTGCATCTCAGTGGTCTGTTTATAATGCTTTGAAATTCCTAGTGGTTCACTCGTAATAGTTGTATAGCCTTGATGACTAATTTTGTGCATTCCTGCTTCTTTTTGAGAATAATCCTTTGAGGCAAGTACTTTTGAGTAGCAGACCACTCCCTGAGTCAGTGCAGTACTTCAAACACTGAAAATAACAATGCAACACTCAGCATCATGCAAATTAAATCCTGCATTTAGCTATGATTTATTTCTTCTAAAATCATTTGGCACTTAAAGACAGCTATCATTAACCTTCAGCTCGTTCAGCTGGAAAACCGTGGGACCTAGTTGACTTGAGTGGGGTGTGGTGGGGGAGGTGGGGTGTGCAGGGAATGAAGAAAGTGCCACCTTTCAATGTGCATCAACCAGAAATACGGGCACCATTATCTATTGATTAGTAGCAATTTACTCCGACACAGTTGCCTTTATTGTGGGTTCGAGATTGAATATATATTTTCACGTCTGTTTTACCCTTGTACGGATAGCAGTCATGAATTCAAACCTCCAATTAGAGTTCCGTGCACTGTACAGCACTGAACTGCAGTCATCTTATCTGTCAGATAAAGCTGGATCTTCCACAGAGAGGGAAAAAAATTAAACATTTCCTATCATTTCTGTGTAAACATTGACTTGTCTAAACTTGATAAACTACAACACATGAAGCTGTTATTTTTACTTGTGTGAAGAGTGTCTCCTTTCCTTTTGGTTTGTTTTCTTTGGCTCTATGCACATTGCATTTTAAATTGGTTTATTTATGGACGAACTAGACTTGGCATGTGTTTGCAATGAAAGTTTTTTTTTTGGTCAGATCTTTCAAGCTACCTTTTACTGGAGGAGATTTTACTTCGAGGAGTCAGTGGTTGTTATTTGCATACATGCATTTTGAGCTAGGAGGAAGCTTGTTGTTGTACACAATTCCAACCGTGCTGAGTAGACTAGGTGTGTACAGGTAAAATATTTAAAAGTTCAGGTCTGCGGCTGGTTTGTGCGAAGCCTTTGTCATAAATACTCCTTACAGACCTGTAACTCTCGGTAGCTTGAACATCTGTTTCTACCCTGTTGTTCCCCTTGGCTGCCTTTCAATTGGATTTCCTCAAGCAGTTCCAAAGCTTGTCACCTCAGCCTGGCTCTGTTAACTATCATCAGTGGCCCCACATTAAGTAGGTGGTTCAGGGTGAAGTTAATAATTCTTCTGCCTTTCTGACTGATCATTGTTACTGTGTCTACTCAGCTCACTGAACTCTTGTTAGATGTGAATTTGTTTTCGTGTCTTCTTTATAAAGGTAGAATTGTTTTTGGTTATCACAGTGGTGTTGCAAGCAGAAGCTAAAGCTGCATTACTGCTTGTACATTGAGTTGTTTGATCTTGGGTGTCTTTTTCTTAAGGTCACCTTTCTGAATTGATATTTTTCATCAAAATTTCACATTTCTCCATTCAAGCTTGCACTAGTTTTCAGCAGACAGAGTACCAAATTAAGAAAATGAACTGTACTTAACATCTGTGTTTATAGATAGAAAGTCTGCTCTTCAGATCTTAGTCAGAGTTTATCGAACTTTTTGGCTTAGATTTTGAATTTGCATCAAATTTGGATTATTCTTTACAACTACAATAAACGTTAGAAACTCCTTGACTTCTTGGCATTTGAAGAAACATTATTTGTGTTGAGAGTATATTACTTATGGAAACAGTGATAGGTATACACTCAAAACCATTCCATTTGTTTGACATCCATCCCTTTCCTTACACACTCATTTACTCCATCACTGTAGCACACTGATTACACAACGCCCTTTCTTGAAAAATGCAATGAGTTGCTTGACTAGGCTACTCCACCAGCACCACGCCAAGCCTTTATTTCTACAAGCATAGTGGATAAGGGCAGAAGGCACATTGAGAATATTATCAACTGCATGTCCCTCCTCAAGTTGAGTGTTTACCTGACATGTAAATATATTGCCGATCCTTTTTTGGGTCAGACTCTTGGAACTTGCCTGAAAATGTTGTGGGGCCACCGTCACAAGAAGGACTGCAGCAATTCAAGATTGAATCACTACTTCACTTAGAGCAATTGAGAATGGGCAAAAATAACAGGTAAAAATAAAATTCTGATAGGATTCAGATCTACTCTATTGTTCACATTTTGATTTTCCAGCACTATTTGGTCTTTATTTTCTCATTTATTATCCTAGATTTGCTCTTTTTTCCCCTAATTTCCAAGAAGTAGTAAGTACTGTGGATGTACTATACTTAGATTTATGGAGGCATTTAAGGTGCAGATATAAAAATTGTTTTGAAAAGTAAAAGCTGATAGAGTAAGGTTGCACTTTGGCTTGGAAAGAAGAGTGACAGGCTAAAAGGAAACACCATTGTCATAGACAGTCTTTCTCTGGTTGGTAAGATGTAAGAACTTGTCACTTGGGTTCGGGATATTGCCCAAATGCGGAGTGAGAGACACTGAAGCAGGTCGATAGTTCACAAAACTTTAATGCGAACAGTGTTAAAGGGAAAATAAAACAATAAGCGCTAGGCCAAACAGGGCCATTAACTAAAACTCTCAAATGGGAAACGAAGCCTACACTGTGGCTGAAAAGAACAGCTAATCATTAAATGAATACCGCTAGTCTTCAGAGTCACTTGACTCGACAGTCCAATTTCTCAGGCAAGGCCGATGCAAACAGGCAGTGGAGTGTTGCTGTGCTCTGTCCAAGTCTTGACAAGCACTATGACGACTAGTATGGAGTTAAGTACTATCATAGATAAATAATAATTAGCTGACGTGCAAATTCACAAGCGCAATTGCTGTATCAACTGTGCTGCCGTCCGTGGTTGTGACACAACTGGTGTTTCACAGGGATCAAAACTGAGGCCTCAGCTATTTACATTTATAGAAATGGATGAACAACACTGGACCTATGATTGATAAGTTTGCTGATGACATAAAATAGTTAGACAATATGTTATGAAAAGGGCATAAAGCTGCTGCAAAGGGGCCTGAATGGTTTGGCTGGGGCATGACCTGACACATGAACTATATGGTGGAAAAATGTGACATGTTCAATTTTGGCAGGAAAAAGGAAAAAAGAGTATGCCGTCTAAACGGTGACATTGCAGAGCTTTGATACGTAGAGGGATCTGGATGTCAAAATGCATTATTTGCAGATACTTCACATAAATAGGAAAGATTTAACAAAGGTTTATTGCAGGGTGAATTGCATATAAAAGTAGTGAGGTAATGCTTGAGTTACATGGGGGATTGGTGAGACCTCATTCTGGAGTAAAGTGTTCAGTATTTCTCTCCTTGGGTAAGGAAAGTTGTAAATATATTAGAAGTATTTCAAAGGAGTTTAGCAGCCCCGTATACAGAATGAGTGAGCTGACATTTGTGGAATGATTGGAGAGGCCAGGCTTGTATCCTTGGAGTTTAAAAGAATGAATATACAAGCTCCTGAGGGGTCTTAACAGGATGGATGTGGAGAAAGTGCTTCTTCCTGTAGGAGAATTTTGAACTATGGGCTAATATTCATAAATAAGGGCTTGTAGCGGTGTGCTACACACAGCGCTAGAATAACCACACGGAGTCGGTGAGTTAGAGTTGCGATGAAAGAGATTTATTCAAACTTCGCGGCCTGCTTTAAAGCCTTCTCGTTCCCGCCCTCCCTGGGCGGGATTGCTGTGGGGAATGCATATTCCCAGACCCTTTCTGCGCGCGGGATTTTCCCCCTGATGGTGAAGGTGGCCTGGCGCCCTTTTTGGGGCCGGTCCTCTGCCTGCGCACGCTGTTGTGAGCCGGTTCGTGTGTGCCAGAAAGTGGGTCGCCACATAACCCCCCCCCAGAACCGGCGATACCTCCCCCAATGTCCACAGTCTGGATCGGCCTCTGTTTGGGAGGTCTGCCCCTGCGCCGCGGTGCCTGAGCCTGGACCGGCTACGCCAAGTCCACATGGGCTGGTTTGAGTCCGTCCACCGTGAAAACCTCCTCTCCCCCCGCAATGTCCAGCATGAATGTGGACCCGTTGTTCCTGATCACCTTAAACGGCCCCTCGTAGGGCCACTGTAGCGGTGCCCGGTGTCCACCCTGTCGTACAAAAAGAAACTTACAGTTCTGCAGGTCTTCGGGTACACAGGTCGGGCTCTGTCCGTGCTGTGAAGTGGGTATGGGGGCCAGGTTACCGAGCCTCTCACGTAGTCTGTCCAGGAATGCTGTGGGTTCTTCGTCTTGCCCCCTTGGGGCTGGTATGAACTCTCCTGGGACGACCAGGGGTGCGCTGTACACCAACTCGGCCGACGAGGTGTGCAGATCCTCCTTGGGCGCCGAGCGGATTCCGAGCAGGACCCAGGGAAGTTCATCCACCCAGTTAGGCCCCTCCAGGCGGGCCATGAGAGCTGATTTCAGGTGACGGTGGAAACGCTCCACTAGTCCGTTCGACTGTGGGTGGTAGGCAGTTGTGTGGTGTAGCTGCGATCCTAAAAGGCTGGCCATAGCCAACCACAGGCTGGAGGTGAACTGGGCGCCCCTGTCGGAGGTAATGTGGGCCAGACCCCAAAGCAGGCTACCCAGGTTGCGATCAGTGCTCGGGCACAGGATTCGGAGGTGGTGTCGGTGAGCGGGACTGCCTCTGGCCATCTGGTGAACCGGTCTATCATAGTTAGGAGGTACCGCGCTCCTTGCGACACTGGCAGGGGCCCCACGATATCCACATGGATGTGGTCGAACCTCCGGTGGGTGGGTTCGAACCGCTGCGGCAGAGCCTTGGTATGCCGCTGCACCTTGGCCGTTTGGCACTGCATGCACGTTTTGGCCCATTCACTGACCTGCTTACGAAGTCCATGCCACACGAACCTGTTGGCGACCAGCCGGATGGTTGTCCTGATGGAGGGGTGCGCTAAGTTGTGAATGGACTCGAAAACCCGCCAGCGCCAGGCTGCTGGGACTACGGGGCGGGGTTGGCCGGTAGCTACGTCACGTAGTAGGGTCCTCTCACCTGGGCCTACGGGGAGGTCTTGAAGCTGTAAACCGGAGACTGCAGTCCTGTAACTGGGGATCTCAGTGTCTGCCTGCTGTGCCTCTGCCAGCGCTGCATAGTCCACCCCCTGGGACAGGGCCTGTACGGTAGGTCTGGAAAGTGCGTCTGCCACGATGTTGTTCCTTCCAGAGACATGCTGGATGTCCGTCGTGTACTCGGAGATGTAGGACAGATGTCGCTGCTGGCGGGACGACCAGGGGTCGGACACTTTAGTGAACGCAAAGGTAAGCGGTTTGTGGTCTGTGAACGCGGTGAAGGGCCTACCTTCTAAGAAGTACCTGAAATGCCGGATTGCCAGGTATAGTGCCAATAGCTCCCGGTCAAAAGCACTGTATTTGAGTTCCGGTGGTCGTAGGTGTTTGCTGAAGAACGCCAGGGGTTGCCAGCAACCCTCGATGAGTTGTTCCAGCACTCCACCGACTGCTGTGTTGGATGCGTCCACCGTGAGGGCAGTAAGAACGTCCGTTCTGGGGTGCACTAGCATCGCGGCGTTTGCTAAGGCTTCTTTGGTTTTAACGAAAGCAGTTGCGGCCTCTTCGTCCCAGGTAATGTCCTTGCCCTTACCCGACATCAGGGTGAACAAGGGGCGCATGGTTCGGGCTGCTGAGGGGAGGAAACGGTGGTAAAAATTCACCATACCCACGAATTCCTGCAAGCCTTTGATTGTGTTGGGTCGGGGGAAGTGGCGGACCACGTCTACCTTGGCGGGCAGCGGGGTTGCCCCATCTTTAGTAATCCTGTGGCCCAGGAAGTCGATGGTGTCGAGTCCAAACTGGCATTTGGCTGGATTGATTGTAAGGCCGAATTCGCTCAGGCGGGAGTAGAGCTGGCGGAGGTGGGACAGATACTCCTGCTGACTACTGCTGGCTATGAGGATGTCATCCAAATAGATGAATGCAAAGTCCAGGTCGCGTCCCACCACGTCCATTAGCCGCTGGAACGTCTGTGCGGCATTCTTTAGGCCGAACGGGGTGATGAGTGCTGTTTTGGGGATGTCGTCCGGATGTACCGGGATTTGATGGTATCCTCGGACGAGGTCTACCTTGGAAAAGATCCTTGCGCCGTGTAGGTTTGCTGCGAAGTCTTGAATGTGCGGCACAGGGTAGCGGTCTGGCATTGTAGCCTTGTTCAGTCTGCGGTAGTCACCGCATGGTCTCCAGCCCCCCGTTGCCTTGGGCACCACGTGAAGGGGGGAGGCCCATGGGCTGTCGGACCGTCGTATGATCCCTAATTCCTCCATCTTCTTGAACTCCTCCTTCGCCAGTCGGAGCTTGTCCGGGGGAAGCCTTCGAGCACGAGCGTGGAGGGGTGGTCCCTGGGTCGGGATGTGGTGCTGTACTCCGTGTCTGGGCATGGCTGCCGTGAACTGCGGTGTCAGTACTGATGGGAAATCCGCCAGGACCCTGGTGAATTCATCGTTGGACAGCGTGATGGAGTCCAGGTGTGGGGCTGGCAACTGTGCTTCACCCAGGGAGAATGTTTGAAAAGTCTTGGCGTGGACTAATTGCTTCCCTTGCAGGTCGACCAGCAGGCTGTGGGCTCGTAGAAAATCTGTCCCCAGCAGTGGTTGGGCCACGGCGGCCCGTGTGAAGTCCCACGTGAACCGGCTGGAGCTGAACTGTAGCCGCACCGTGCGGGTGCCGTAGGTTCGTATTGTGCTGCCATTAGCGGCCCTCAGGGTGGGTCCCGGTTCTCTGTTGCGGGTGTCGTAACTCGTTGGAGGTAAGACGCTGATCTCCGCTCCGGTGTCGACCAAAAAGCGGCGTCCCGACTGCTTGTCCCAGATGTACAGGAGGCTGTCCTGATGGCCAGCCGCCGTAGCCATCAGCGGCGGCTGGCCCTGGCGTTTCCCGGGAATTTGCAGGGTGGTCTGCAGCGGCGGGCCTCTGTGCCCCACCGCTGGTGGTAGAAACACCATTGTTCGTTGGGCTCCTCACTCCCGTCGCCGGGTTTTGTAGGGTCTGCTGCCAGGCCTGGTCTGGTCTGTCGTTGGGCACGCGGCTTGGTGATCTGTGCGACGGATGCCCCTCTCTCTTTCCTGGCATTCCACAGCACATCTGCTCGGGCCGCCACCTCCCGGGGGTTGCTGAAATCTGCGTCGGACAGCAGCAGGCATATGTCCTCGGGCAGTTGCTCTAGGAACGCCTGCTCAAACATGAGGCAGGGTTTGTGTCCTTCAGCCAGGGCCAGCATCTCGTTCATTAATGCTGACGGCGGCCTGTCTCCCAAACCATCCAGGTGCATTAAGCGGCGTGCTCGTTTGCATCGTGAGAGTCCGAAAGTCCTTATGAGCAGGGCTTTGAATGCTGTGTATTTGCCGTCCTCCGGGGGCGAATGTATAAACTCCTCAACTTGTGCAGCAGTCTCCTGGTCGAGTGAGCTCAGCACGTAGTAGTAGCGAGTGGACTCCGAGGTTATCTGCCGCATGTGGAATTGTGCTTCTGCTTGTTCGAACCATAATTGGGGTTGCAGCGTCCAGAAGCTTGGCAGTTTTAACGAAACTGCGTGAACAGATGCAGCGTCGGTCATCTCTGGTCCAAATATCGTTTGGGCCGTCGGGGTCACCAATTGTAGCGATGTGCTACACACAGCGCTAGAATAACCACACGGAGTCGGTGAGTTAGAGTTGCGATGAAAGAGATTTATTCAAACTTCGCGGCCCGCTTTAAAGCCTTCCCGTTCCCGCCCTCCCTGGGCGGGATTGCTGTGGGGAATGCATATTCCCAGACCCTTTCTACGCGTGGGATTTTCCCTCTGCTGGTGAAGATGGCCTGGCGCCCTTTTTGGGGCTGGTCCTCTGCCTGCGCGCGCTGTTGTGAGCCGGTTCGTGTGTGCCAGAAAGTGGGTCGCCACAGGCTCATTCATTTAAACTAGGTAAAGTGATTTTGTTTTACTGTTGCTAAGAATACCATGTCTTCAGAATTCTCTTCTTCAAAGGGTGGTGGAAGCAGAGTCTAGGGATATCTTCAAGACAGAGATGGTTGGATATTTGATATGCGAGAAGGTCAAGGTTGACCAATGCCACATGGGAATAGGGAGTTGAATTGTAATTGTTCTAGGCATGAGCTTATTAAATTATGCAGCAGCCTTGAGGGATTATATGGTCCACTGCTGTACCTCTTTTTGTATGTTTACGTGAATAATTGTATCGTATGTAATTCAAGATACTGTCCATAAATCTTATCCAGTTATCCTTTGGCCTTTTCGGGTACAAACAGGATTGTTTTCTGCTTATTTTAGAAGGCCGGAAATGAGCTCAGCAAGAGGTATTTCAAGGTGTTCCTGGGGTGATAGCGGCCGAGACGTATGCACCATGTCCTTTGATTTTTGAGCACAAGTGGCACCATCCCTAAGATGTACACTTGAACTTGCTTTGGGCCTGCTTCCTCAGGATTCTACTAGAGCTGTTGTAGTACAGAAAATGGATGCCGTGGCATAGCAAAATTTAGAACTTCCTAGAACTTTTCCAGCTCTACTGCACACCTTGTCATTGCTCTAATTTATAATTACTCCCTAGCAATGTTCTCACCCTGTTTGGGCCTCACCTCTCTTCTGTTGCACAACCACCCCGCCTTACCATTAAAGCAATGTAGCACCTAGAGATCTCCTGGGTGAGAGAGGAGGGCTGGAACTGAAACATCGCTAATAGGTGAATGATCTCAGCAGCCTCAGCAGATCACCCAAAATGATTGCAATGGGGCTTAAAGTCCAAACCCAAGTGAGCCTCAGCCTATGAGTCTAGAGCACGCACTCCCTGCCTGTGCTTGGAAAAAGGGAAGAAACAATTACGACCTTTGAGAATTTTTGATTACTGAAATCCAGTTTAATAAATATTTAAGCTGCTTTTTTTTAATAGTGCATAGCTTAAGGATTATAATTGCAATCAGAACAACATTTCAGCTTTGCTGATGTGCATGCAGGAAACGTGCTTAAAGTTACGCCGGTTAGGTTGCTGTTCAAACTTTGACTAAAATACATTTCCGTAATCAAAAACTCAGTCTTCCTTGAGCTAATGTAACATGATGTAATGTGATTATTTAATGTTCTTTTATGTAAATATGGTAATGTGGAGCAGGTTATCCATGCATCTGAAAATTGGAGCATTTTATATAAGTCATTTATCTGTGGGTAACTTGGTTTAGAGTCACAGAAAATGAGTTTTAAAATGCTTTAAAATTATTTCATAGATTTTTAATACCCACTAGAAAAGTAAATTATTTCAAAATGATTTTATTTTCATACGCCTCTTCTTCAAACCGACACAGTTATTGGAATCTTGTAGCTTCATTCTGTACACAGGACCTGATTCAGAAAAATTGGATCTTAAGCCAGTAGAAATTACTTTGAATATAACTCAGATTGCAGTTAGTATTACCAATGTAAGCAACTAGGAACTAGCATCAATTCCATACTTGCGTTGTTATTTTGCATTTCAAATTGGTGCAATATTAGTGGATTTTAGAAGCAATGTGCAATAAGTTGGTATATTCTTTATTTGTAACAGCTTGAGGTGGACCCAAGAAACCATCTCTTCCTTCTACAGGGTAAGTTTGGCATCAATTTCTTTTAAAACTAAGGGCCATTGATATTAATCCAGCTCTTTCACTGAGTGGTGTGTGTGTGTGTGTGTGTGTGTGTGTGTGTGTGTGTTTGTTTCAAATTGGCATCCTGCATGTTCTGCTGTAATGTATTCTTGTACGAATCTGCATCCAGTGAAACCAATAGACTATTTGTTCTAAACTTGATTAAAAATTATTTTCTAAAATAAGTCTTCAAAATTATTTAACAATCAAAATTTCAAGATAACAAAATCTTAATGTTCCCTTTTGAGTTGCTTCTTTAGTTTATCATAAGCTTTTTATTTACATAACTCAATAAACCAGGAATAAAATGTTTGTGGCCTTTCATGCTTTGAACAATTGAGAGCGAACTGATGTTGCTTGGGAGCTGGACTGATCCAAAAAAAACTGGTCTTGGTCAACGGGTGACCCTCTCACTACCTCCAGAATAAGCACGTGGAGGGGTAAAGTAAGGGTAATTTTTGTCCTTCCTTTCCACACTCTGTGGTGCATCGGGAGACAAACTTGTTGTCTCTTTAGCATTTTTGTCTGTTTTTTACGAGGCCGAGTTGCTAGCCTGGCGCTCAGCCCAGCATGAGTGGAAAGCACGCAAGGAGTCAAGTAAGCGTAATGCCAGTGTGCATAAGGTAGCTGTAGGCGTGCTGGGTGATAGTAAGGTGAGAGAAATGTTAAGTTGAACCCTGCAGCACTTTAATATAAAGGGGTTATAAGATTGTTGTTCTTTTGGCTTTTTTAAAGTGGGTAGATTCAAACACTGAGAAAATAAAAAATAAACAATGAGAAGACATGATGCCAATTCTGATTGTTCCTCGAGGGTTGAAATAGCACAGGCTCACTGGTTAATGTATGTTTTCTGCAGTATTTCCTCCAGTGAAGATCATGGTAGATGATCAGACTCTGTCAGATGAAAAGAAACACAAAATGGGGTTGCTTTGAATGCAAACTACCCTTATACAAGTTTACTGTGACAACTTTGGTTTTGTTTATTGGAATAGAGTCAAGATGATAATTTACTACTTTGCAGCAACGTCTCTTTTGCAATGACCTTTTGACAGCAGTAGTGATTATATAACATGTTAAATCCTGTTCTATGGAGATATGAAGGAATTTTCCACACAATAAAGTTCAATGCTGATACTGTGAGCATACTTAAAAATATATTTATTAGTGGTAAATTCAATTATGTTAGCAGTATAAGTATGCGTGGTTCAGCTGACCACTGCATTTATAGTACATGAAGTTTTATTTTGGAGCTGTTTCCTCCACAGTAAGAACAGGGAGTTAAATTAGAAATGCTGTATTTGCTGTAAAGCTTCAGATTCAATAAGGAGAGTAAGTGTGTGTGTGTGTGTTGAAATCTAGATTTATAGATGAAGATATATATGTGGTTGGATTTTTCCTCTCTGTTTGTTTCCTGGCTTGACAAAGGTCTTGTTGAGGTTGTCTAGCATTTGTCCAGCACTCAGATCTCACACAAGTGCTTAACCTGATGAACAACCAACTTCTTGCATTAGCCTTTGACATCTTCTTTGAAATTAGTGGGTTAAGCAGTGCCTGTGGCAGGAAAGATGTCATCGGTGTTTCGTGTCAAAACCCTGTATCAGGTCAGATACAGGATCACCACCTGAAATGTCAGTATTTCTTTTCCCTCCACAGATGCTGCACGACCCACTGAGTTCCTTCACCAATTTATTTTTCTCAGATTCCTGTATTTGTAGTGTCTTGAGTCTCCTTTTGACATTAATATTGGTTGGAGACCAATGAGCAAACTTGCTGTTCCTGGTGGTATCTTAGTAACTTGTGAAGATAGTTGTGTGTAGAGAAATCTGTTCAACTGGACAGGTGCCAATTTCGACCTACAACATCAATGGGGTACTTTTAGGAGGCAAGTAACACTTTGAAAGACAGTGATGAAATGCTTTGAGAGGTTGGTAATGACTAGACTGAACTCCTGCCTCAGCAAGGACCTGGACCCATTGCAACTTGCCTATCGCCGCAATAGGTCAACAGCAGATGCAATCTCAATGGCTCTTCACACGGTTTTAGAACACCTGGACAACATAAAGACCCTTGTCAGGATGCTGTTCATTGACTATAGCTCTGCATTTAATACCGTCATTCCCACAATCCTGATTGAGAAGTTGCAGAACCTGACCTCTGTACCTCCCTCTGCAATTGGATCCTCAATTTCCTAACTGGAAGACCACATCTGTTTGCACTGATGATAACATATCCTCCTCACTGACGATCAACACTGGCGCACCTCCGGGGCATGTGCTTAGCCCACTGCTCTACTCTCTATATACACATGAGTGTGGCTAGGCATAGCTGAAATACCATCTATAAATTTGCTGATGATACAACCACTGTTTGTAGAATCTCAGGTGGTGACAAGAGGGTGTACAGGAGTGAGATATGCCAACTAGTGGAGTGGTGCCGCAGCAACAACCTGGCACTCAACGTCAGTAAGATGAAAGAGCTGACTGTGACTTCAGGAAGGGTAAGGCGAAGGAACACATACCAATCATCATAGAGGGATCAGAAGTGAAGAGAGTGAGCAGCTTCAAGTTCCATATTTTTATTAACGACCTGGATGTGGGGGTAGAAGGGTGGGTTGGCAAGTTTGCAGACGACACAAAGGTTGGTGGTGTTGTAGATAGTGTAGAGGATTGTCAAAGATTGCAGAGAGACATTGATAGGATGCAGGAGTGGGCTGAGAAGTGGCAGATGGAGTTCAACCCGGAGAAGTGTGAGGTGGTACACTTTGGAAGGACAAACTCCAAGGCAGAGTACAAAGTAAATGGCAGGATACTTGGTAGTGTGGAGGAGCAGAGGTATCTCGGGGTACATGTCCACAGATCCCTGAAAGCTGCCTCACAGGTGGATAGGGTAGTTAAGAAAGCTTATGGGGTGTTAGCTTTCATAAGTCGAGGGATAGAGTTTAAGAGTCGCGAAGTAATGATGCAGCTCTATAAAACTCTGGTTAGGCCACACTTGGAGTACTGTGTCCAGTTCTGGTCACCTCACTATAGGAAGGATGTGGAAGCATTGGAAAGGGTACAGAGGAGATTTACCAGGATGCTGCCTGGTTTAGAAAGTATGCATTATGATCAGAGATTAAGGGAGCTAGGGCTTTACTCTTTGGAGAGAAGGAGGATGAGAGGAGACATGATAGAGGTGTACAAGATAATAAGAGGAATAGATAGAGTGGATAGCCAGCGCCTCTTCCCCAGGGCACCACTGCTCAATACAAGAGGACATGGCTTTAAGGTAAGGGGTGGGAAGTTCAAGGGGGATATTAGAGGAAGGTTTTTTACTCAGAGAGTGGTTGGTGCGTGGAATGCACTGCCTGAGTCAGTGGTGGAGGCAGATACACTAGTGAAGTTTAAGAGACTACTAGGCAGGTATATGGAGGAATTTAAGGTGGGGGCTTATATGGGAGGCAGGGTTTGAGGGTCAGCACAACATTGTGGGTCGAAGGGCCTGTAATGTGCTGTACTATTCTATGTTCTATGTTCTATGTTCCTGTGTCAAGATCTCTGAGGATCTAACCTGGTCCCAACATTTCGATATAGTTATAAAGAAGCCAAGACAGTGGCTATACTTCATTAGGAGTTTGAAGAGATTTGGCATGTCAACAAATACACTCCAAAACTTATATAGTTGTACTGTGGAGAGCATTCTGACAGGCTGCATCACTGTCTGGTATGGAGGGGCTACTGCACAGGTTGGAAAGAAGCTGCAGAGGGTTGTAAATCTAGTCAACTCCATCTTGAGTACTTGTCTACAAAGTACCCAGGACATCTTCAGGGAGCAGTGTCTCAAAAACGCAGCATCCATTACTAAAGACCTCCAGCACTCGGGGCATGCCCTTTTCTCACTGTTACCATCAGGTAGGAGGTACAGAAGCCTGAAGGCACACACTCAGTGATTCAGGAACAGCTTCTTCCCCTTTGCCATCCAATTCCTAAATAGACATTGAATCCGTGAACACTACCTCACTTTTTAAAAATATACAGTATTTCTGTTTTTGCATGTTTTTAAAAATCTATTCTATATATGTAATTGATTTACTTGTTTATTTATTATTATTATTTTTATTTTATTTTTTTTTCTCTCTACTAGATTATGTATTGCATTGAACTGCTGCTGATAAGGTAACAAATTTCACGTCACATGCCGGTGATAATAAATAAACCTGATTCTGATTCTGATTCTAATTGGAGCTGTCTGATAAACCAAACCCAAATGTGCATTAACTTCCTTGACTTCAGTATTATGTCATACGGTCAAGATATTATTGTGTATTTTGTATTGTAATTTTATAGTCTGTCATGTTATTAGTTGTAATCTTATTTCCTCACCTTGCTTACCCTCACAATTCCCTCCCTAAATATTTTTCCAAGACTGATGGCACACTGTCATTAACATCAGCAAGAATTAATCATTTCTTTTCAAAGGTACTTGGACAGAAATCTTAAAGTCATCTTTGCCTATTTGCAAAACTGCCCACTGCAAAGTTTAATTATCCACAAACTTTCTTAAAAATTAATTAGTAATTTTTATGTTCTTGGAAAAGAAATCCTTCATTGCATGCAAAGGTATGCTGCTTCATAGAATCTCTTGTTCAAAGTATTCTTCTCAGCCCTACGCATTGGGACATAATAAGGCAAAGAGCAAGGTAGCCAGGACATGAGATGTTTATGAAATAAAAGATTCTCAGAAAGTTCTTTGGAAATTGAAGTATGTTGTACAGCTTTCCACTGAAATAGAACTCTCTATTCTTTTTGCCTTTATTTGGTCAAAACTATATCCTGAGTAAGAGGGATAGAAATAACAATTTTTGGAGTGAAAGGGATATAGAAAATAAATAACTTGATTTGCACTCCATCCATATACTGGGACTGATAGAATAATATTTGTTCAATTTAAATTACAAAAAGTTTTCTGTGAAATCAATTACTTTATAGCCATCTCGTTTCTTTTTCTGGCTACTTTGCTCTTTGGCTTGTTATGACCTGATGGATAGGGCTGAGGAGAGCATTTTGAGCTGATTTTTTTTGTGTGTGTGCAAGCACTTGACAGCCCTCTGTGAATGGATTTTATTCAGTTAACTGTCCTTGGCTACTTTTAATAGACCATTATTCTGCAAATCATTGGCCTGACAGATAACTTGGATGAAATGTGGAAGAGCTGACTTTAATATTCAGAGTAGTAAACAACGTGGCTTCAGCAATTAAAAGTCAGTTGGCGTTATATTCATTAGGATAAACAGGACAAAGATAACTACCATTGAGAAAGGGTAGGCTAACAAATGGAAGTGAGTTAAAGTTTATAAAAGGAATGTCATGTTTTGAAAAATATTCAAGCTTCTTGATGAAGTGGAAGGAGACAGCCTCTTAGATAGGGGCATGGATGAAGGAAACATGGAGGATTATGGTGGAGGGAAACAGTTTGATTTTGGAGTATGTTAAAAGGTCGGTGCAACATCATGGCTGAAGGGCTTGTACTGTTTTATGATCTATGAGATCTGTTGAGGGTAGAACGATTAGGGAACGTTTATGTTCACCCTAAAGTGTATTACTGGTCAGTAGTGTCAAACAAGTTAGAGCGGCACTCTGTATTCTGTAGCTGGAAATTAGTTCCATGCTTCTGACTGGGGTTGTACTTTCAGGGGGCCCTTGGTGAATCCCCATGCCATACACCAGGCTGTAGCTATGAAGAAGCCTGGTCTTATTCTGTCCAGTCTACCACCTGAAATCATGCCTGAGGTCCTTGCATGCCTCTGCACTCTGAGATTGGCCAAGGATGTGCAGATGGCAGGAAACTTTCTACGTTATTCACAGAGTCCACAAGCGTGGTTGCACTACGCTAAAGTCAGTGATGGAGTTGTAAGAGAATTGAAGCTACCTGATGTATTGATGTTATTGTAAACATCAGGCACTAGTGTTCTTGTGGTGGCAGGATGAGTAATCTCAAAGTGAAGATTAGAAACAAAGGACTTTAGACTTGAGCTTGAGAATTACGTGCTAGTGGACGGGATCAATGAGCTAAGCTTTTCACCTGTGACAACAGAAACCTTTAAAGATGACAGATATGGTCTAAACTCATTGCACCTAGTGGCTGATGATCAAACTCAACAGCCCTTGAGTTCTTGTGTAGAGCAGTTGGAGATATTTTTCAGGGTACACAAAATTGATGTAACTGAGGTGAAGGACAAAATGGGTGCTGCTCAGCAGGAAGCGGTAAGAGAGGCAAGGTAATGATTTTGTTTATTGAGGTGAGCTGAATTTGAATGCAGTTTCATTACAATACCTGGCCCATATGTAACAAAAGATGTTGCGTTTGAGA
This sequence comes from Mobula birostris, assembly GCF_030028105.1. Lineage (NCBI taxonomy): Eukaryota > Metazoa > Chordata > Chondrichthyes > Myliobatiformes > Myliobatidae > Mobula > Mobula birostris. Next base: position 74,128,007 of record NC_092381.1, read on the forward strand.
TGATAGATTACCGATCCAAATTTAACCAAGTACACCTGGAGATGGCTGAAAGTTAGAATTTTGCAACTGAAATCCAAGTTCAGAAGGGAGCATTTTAATTGCATTTCTGTGTGCTGAAGAATCTGTTTCAACAATGTAATTCGGCACTGGCTTGAGCCGTGCACTGTCGGGCAAGTTTGTGCGCAATTTATTGGACTACGGTGTTGAAAGTTGAAGATTTAAGGTTTAAGATGGCTTCTTGGAAGAAACTTTGCAGGTGCACAGCATCAATGTTAATGCAGCGCAAATTCTTGTGTCAGTAGCAAACGTTCAGCTCAATTCACGTGTGTCTGGTCCAAAAATATGAGCTTGGTGGAAGAAGCTGCTGCCAGTGTAATGCTCTAAACTCAGTGTAGAGCACCAAAATCTTTAATTGCAAAAGCGCACAAAGCCTCAGTGAGCGTGGCTAGGCTTAGGACAGAGGGTCAGGGAAACATTGATAATAGAAAGCCACAGGGGAGAGACTTGGCTAACAGTAAAGCTGCTGAGCTTTTAGAAACACAATAATTTTTAAAGTAAAATGAAGGTTAATGATCATTGAACACCAATATAACCGCTGACTACTTGATTATGGGTAGTGATGTAAGCTTAATAAAGTGCCTGTCTTCAGAAAGCAAGTTGGATCACTTTGTGTTCATAATTAGGAATTAAATATTGCATCCGACTGGACTGGGCTTTCTCCACCTCTGTATACTGCAGCAAAATGGTGAATGCACCATGTCAAATACAATATGTAGCTTCTCATAATGATCGGAAGGAGAGGTCAGAACTTGCTGTAGCTAACATAAAAACCAGCTCTGTGAAAGAAAGATCAGTTCAAGGAGGTAATGGTGCATTGGAATAATATTGTGTAAGACTGCTTTGTAAGCAGATATGGATGAACATCTAGAGCAGGGGTGCCCAACCTGGGGAGCCCCATGGTTAACGATAATGGTCCATGGTATAATAAAGGTTGGGAACCCCTTGTCTAGACCAACATGCAGGACAATTCAAAGACTTGTGTCGTTCTTGTTAGGTAGTCGGTTCTCATTGATCACAAACTTCCTTTGCCCTTGGTTGTTCCTGGCTCCAAGTCAGTATTTCCTGTAGTAGCAGGCTCAAGAAGGCAGGGGTAGGCCATTCTTCCCTCCTAGTCCGGTTGGGTGAGACTACAACCAGAAGTCATGGGTTAAGGGTGAAAAGCGTAAAGTTTAAGCGAAATGTGAGGGGAAGTTTCTTCCCCCAGATGGTCATGAGAATGTGCAACAAGCTGCCAGGAGGTGCATGCAAGCTCAATTTTAACATTTTAGAGAAGTTTTGGATAGGTACATGGATGGTATGGGTATGGAGGGCCATGGTCCAGGTGAAGGTCGGTGGGAGAAGGCAGTTTAAATGGTTCAGCATGGACTAGGTGGGCTGAAGGGCCTGCTTCTGTGCTGTACTTTTCTATGACTCTATGGCCTTGAATATCAGTCACCCAGATGGTGGACACGTTACTCAAGGCTGCCTTAAGAAAACACCGATGCAGGTATAAAAACAGACAATATACATCCAGCAGGATGACCTTTTGTAGCAGCCGTGCAGATAGAAAGATCGACACAGAAGGATTCTGTACAACTGCTGACTGCTTGATCTGAGGTTTAGCAATACCTGTTGACAGGAAACAAGTTGGATCATTCTCTGATCATTATGAGGAATTCAATATTGCACCTGATTCAGCAGCAAAAGAAAGCTTACAGATTTACTTTGAGTAATTCAAACTCATGTTTGGATGAGATAATGAAGCCTTTTCCATCATGTTACAAACTGCAAATCAATACTGAAACAAATATGGCCAAGTAATAGTTATGCAGAAAGAATTATGAGGCAGAATAGTGCAGGGACTTCACTTGGAGGACTTAGGCTTCATTAATGTGAAGGCAGTAGCTTGTAGCCTTTTCTATGGGTTTGACATTGCGAGGATCTAAAATGAATGGTCAGCATGGTGTACATGCCACCACATCTACTGAATGTGGCTTATATATGGCCTGTGAGAAACTTTAGTGTGTCCACACAGGTGAGAAAGGCATGGACAAATTACTGATAGTGGTAGACAGCCATTCTAAGCTCAAGTTCAGGTTCAAGTTGATTTCCATCTACCTGTACAACCAAACAAAACAATGTTCTTCTGGACCACAGTGCACCCACAAAACATGTATCACAAACAGCACATAAAACAAAATAATTACACAAATAAGTTAATAAAATACAATTCAAAGTGCATGTAGAGCACAGCACAGGTATACAGTAAACAGCTCGCTGTACTCGATAGGAGACTGCAGTGGTGGCAGGGTATTCATTTGTCTCACAGCCTGAGGGAAGAGCTGTTACCCAGTTTGGTAGTTCTAGTCCTGATGCTCCTGTACCTCCTTCCTAATGACAGTGAATCAAAGAGATTGGGGGATGGGTGGTAAGGATCTTCAGCAATGCTTTGGGCCCTTCGTATACAACACTCCTGGTAAGTGTCACAAGTGGGGTGAGGGAGACCCCAGTGAATCCCTTGGTGGTTTTTACTATCCTCTGTCTGTCCGATGCCTTGCTGCATCTGTACCACGCAATGATGCATTCAGACAGGACACTCTCGATAGTGCTCTTGTAGAAAGTTGTTAGAATGGGGCGGGGAACCTCACATGCTTCAATCTCCCTAGAAAGTGTAGACACTGCTGTGCCTTCTTGACCAATGAGGAGGTGTTGTAGGTCCAGATTAGACTGTCCATTTGCACACCAAGGAACTTTGCTCTTTACTCTCTCCATAGCAGAGCCATTGTTCTGCAATGGAGAGTGGTTGACCTGTGTCTTCCTGAAGTCCACAATCATCTCTTTTGTCTTGTCCATGTCGAGAGTCGGGTTGTTGTTTTCACACCATTTGACAAGCCTCTATACCTCCTTTCTGCGGGCCAACTCATCATTGTTGCTGCTCAGCACTGTGGTACCATCAGCGAACTTGATGATGCGGTTTGAGCTGAATCTGGCAGTGCAGCTGTGAGTCAGCAGAGTGAACAGCAGCAAACTGAGCACACAACCGTAGGGTGCACCAGTGCTCAGCGTGATGGAGCTTGAGATGTTGCTGCCAACCCAGACTGACTGGGGTCTTTCCAGCAAGAAATCCAAGATCCAGCTACAAAGAGGACCACTGAGTCCCAAGGAGGACAGTTTACTCGCCAGTCTCCGAGGGATGATCGCATTAAACACCCTTTGAAGTCAATGAACAACAACCTGCTATATAAGGCATCATTTTCTATGTGGGACAGGATGGAGTGGAGGGCTGAGACTACAGAATCATCAGTGCACTGGTTTGAGCGGTAGACAAGCTGCAAAGTGCCCAATGTAGATGAAAGATGGGATTTTATACGATCCATTACCAATTGCTCAAAGCACTTCAAGATTATTGAGGTCAGTGTCACTGGGTGATAATTGTGCTGTGTTTTGGGCACCAGACTGCTGGTGGCTGCCTTGAAGCCTGCGGGGACTCTGGACTGTGGCAAAAAGATATTAAAGATGTCCATAAAAACCTCGGTTAGCTGAACCATTTGATGTCACATTGTTCATTGTGTCAAATCACTCCTAGAAGGGATTCAGCCTATCAGGAAAGGAGGCGTCGCTGTCATTGGTGCGCAAGGTGGACTTATAACTTCTTGTAGTTTGTATGCCTCGCCACATATGTTGTGTGTCCTTGCTGTCATAAAGGTGTGTGTGATTTTTCTTTGCCTTTCTGATGGCACAGGAAAGTGCGGCTCCTGCTGACCTTAGAAGTTGTCCTGCCCCCCAAAAAGAGCTGAACCACGTAAGTGAGGCCCCACTACATGCTCTATAGGAGAACGTAGACCAACTTTCAGGGGTGCATGTACTTCTTGTGGGCATTTTATCAGGTAATTGTCCCTAATTCTTGTCCTGTCATTTGGACAGTTTTTGAAGTAAGCAGTTGCACAGTTGCAGACCTTTTTTTTAAATCATCCAGCCATAGAAAAAGAAGCTGTAAAATAAATAAGGACAAGAAGGTCTGCGGTTGCTGGAAATCCAAAAGATGCTGGAAGAACTCAGTAGGTGAGGTAGCATCTATGGAAATGAATAAACAGTCATTGCTTCGGGCCGAGACCCTTCGTCAGGAATGAAGAAGGAGAGTCCTGAGGAAGGGTCTCAACCTGAAATGTCAACTGATTATTCATTTCCATAGATGCTGAGTTCCTCCAGCATTTTGTGTGTGTTGCTATGAAATAAATACATGCAGTAAAAGACACCCTAAAGAAAGAAGCCATGATATATATTACATTTCCACACATATCCCATTTTGATGCTCATTCTCCAACAGTAACTGCACATAATTTCCAGTACCCATTGTTCATCGCTTCCCACACCCACTGTACATATCCATCATGTTGAGTTTGAACTACAATGTTGTCTCCTTGGGGGAACCAAGTGTAGAGTGTAGCAACTTTGGACAATGTCTCTACCCATTCTGCAAGGTTGACCTTCAGCTACCAGCTGGGTGTCAACTTTGAACCTCTAACCTATTCCTATTCTGAATCCTGCCCCCTCTGCTATGCCTACAGAGTTCAAGGAACAGCATCTCCTCTTCCCCCTCTGCACATTACAGACTTCGAATTCAACAATTTAAAATAATCATCCAATTCAGCCTGATCTCGCATTATCTGCAGTCTTTTCTCTCTCCTCTCTCTCATTTCATTAATCTTGCTGCTCTGGACAGGGTTTCTGTTTGCTGGCATTTACTCAGCCTTTCAGCCAGTATCATTATTCAAACTCTCCTTATTTCCATCCTACCTAGCTCTTTTCCTTTTGTTAATTCCCTTTCCTTTCTCCTGCAAACTTTCCACGATTTGATGACAGGTCAGTGATCAGTTAACCCTGTTTCTGTGGATGGTGGCTGACTGGCTGAGTACTTCCAGCACTCTGTCTTTTATTTCAGGTTTTGCATATCTCTCAGATTTTGCTTTCGGCCCTAAAGTACATAAACCTTTATACTGAGAGTTGTGCCTGTCAAACCTTGGCAGTCTGGCAATGTAATGGCTGCAAGAATGCTAGGCTTCCAGCTTTCCCATGGTATTACCAAGAATTAAAGATTAAATCATTGAAGAATGCTGCAGGAAAATTGGGGAAAGTAATTATATAGGAAGTTTAGAAAAAGTTTTTATTTTAGTTTTCCATGTAAACCATAAGACCATAAGACATAGGAGCAGAAGTAGGTCATTTAGCCCCTTAAGCCTGCTCTGCCATTTCACCATGGCTGATCCCGGATCCCTCTCAACCCCATACTATAAGACTCCATTAACACTTCTGAACTTCTAATTATTAATAAAATAAAGGAGATTAATATAAAGACTGTTCAACATTTTCAAAAATCAATCTGATAATACAGAGGTTCTTGAAATTCCAGTGTGCTTTAGAAGGCAACGTGTCTTAAAAACACTTGTTTAAAACACTAAATTAGCAAGCTGGCATCAACAGATTTCTGTTAGAAGAAGATATCAAGTGATATTGTAGAACTTGAAGTACAGATCAGCCATAATCTCATTGAATCGTGAATAATTCAAAGGGCTGAGTAGTCCACACTTTTTCATCTGTTCCTATTGATGAGTTCTGCAGGAATGCATCCAATCAAGGGTTGGAACTCCTAAATGTGGTTTTATTCAGCTTATTCTGCAATATTTGGATGTCTTAACTAGGATTAATCAAGGGAAGACGCTGGATTTTTTAACAGGATGCTTGCTGTCTAGTGTCTATAGTATTCGAGTACAATGCATACCACTTCCTTTTCAGAATTTCAAGGTGACAACAATCATCTCTAAGAATGAACCTGGTTAACAGTTTAATAAAAGAAAACGTAGGAAATTTAGCAACCATATTGTGTAATAAAAAAGAAAGCCCCACAGGCTTTCATGCAAGATGGGCTGCAGCATTAATACCAGATGCAAAAGAAAAACAGCTGTATTCAAAACTGCTGGCAGCTCCAAACAATGTTGTCTTTTGGTGGAGTCATCGAATAGCATTTCTAATGGATCAGATGGACTAGTGAAAGTGTAGGATATGACATGTTGTCATGCTCATTAAATTCCTTTGGAAACTCCATTGGAAAGCTTAAACCACAATGAGGATGTGAACAGTAAAGCTGATGAGGTTGGACTATTAACCATGGAAGTAAACAGAACTTGAATCTGGATCTGTCTGAAGGGATGTAAGTGACTGTTCTGTAAACGAAAAGCAATTCTAAAACCTGATCCTTGTGAAACTTCCATGACAAACCAACTATCAAAGCTGAAACTGTAACAGCTCTATTCCTCTATACAAAGAGGGCATTATTGTAATTTTGTATTAAACACTCTTGTGAAAGTAGTCAAAAATTTCCCATACACAAGTGTTGTGCCAAAGTTGGTAATCCATCCTTTTTTTCGTTCAAAGCCTGGCTGTACAAATATTGGAATGGGTGTGTAATTTGCTTTCAGCAGCACCCATCTCTATTGGAAAAAAATGTTGAAATATAAATGCAGCCTTCTGTTTTCAGAAATCCAATTTCTCATTGTTCAAATATAGCTAGAACTGTTGCTATAGTGTCTGCTGATAGCATCAAAATCCTTTTAAACTCATGACGGGCACAGATATATGAAGGGGCAGATGTCAGAGTCCATAGTGTCATGGGGCAAGAGTGTGGCTCTGCATGCACTGCATCAAACTTTGCTTCTGTTTTCCTTCCTCCTTTCCTTTGAAAGTAATCAACTATGCCTCTGCACATGCCCCAACTTTTGGAAATAGAATCCAAATTAATTAAAAATAAAATCTCTGCATTTTCAGTTTTTCAGAAGGTTTTGTTGGCTTTTGGCAAGTTACTAAAGAGTGTAGAAGTAAAGAGATCTTACGGGTTTGATGCCGTGTTTCTATCTGGGGAGCAACACTACTTGCATGTTCCTACTATACCAGAATATCATGACTCCCAGATTCAGAATTAGATAGGGTAATAACACTAAATCTTTGAAGTAATTATGTGATTTCAACTGACAATTCAGCTATATGCTGACCCTGTTGTTTTGATGGGAAAATTTTATTAACAGGCCAACCATTCCCCAATAATACATACAGGGAGAGTCAACCACACAGAATAGGGTCCTTTGGCTCATCATGTCCATCAGATACCCATCCATATTAATTCCATTTACTGAAACTTGATCTGTATGTTATTGAATAGTGTAGATCACATACAACAGTGTAAAGGAGGCCACTATTCATGTTGAAAAATAAATTCTGCTGCTGGGTAAACATTCCTTGTTAAAATCTCTGGCAACAAGTAAATCAAGCAAATGGTAGGCAGGAGAAACAAATCCAAAATGGCAATCAAATTTTATTTTTTAAAAAAACAGAATCTCACTTGACAGGCCACATTTGAGTTCTTATTAAAGCTAAGAATCTCGCAGTTTTCTGAAAATCCAATAACCACATGGAGATATTGATGTCAGGATGTGAAATTTCTTCAATGCTTATTGTGAGAGCAATTGTCCTTTAATTGTTCTATTAGCAAGTTTGAGGTCATGGAGCTGACAAAATTGGTTATTTAGAGCTGTTAGATAATAGGTAAGTAATTGCAGTTTATAATTGCACTTGGAATTCATTAAAAGATGAAATCAGTATGAAATTATTGTAATTCATACACTGAATAGTGCTGTATTAGCTGTCTATTGCTGTTCAGAACCAATCTAATACTCCTTTCATTACTCCCACTTTACATTTTTATAAAGGTGTTTACTCAATGGATTGTGTTTATGGACATTTTAACAGCAATACTCAGGAATAATTGGTCCAAATATTCAATTTTTTAAATAATCAGGTCAGAAATACAGAGTGGGTCATAATTGTAGTTATTCCTCAGTCAAGTCTTTCCAGTCATCTTAATGCATCTTAGTTGGTTGCAGTTTTAGACATAAATCAAATGACATCATTCTCTGCATGGTAAATTAAGTCCATTTTGTCTCAGCGAAGTCCATTATTCCTGGGGAAACTAGGTTTTTAGCAAAGATTAAGCAAAGCAATATTCCCACAATCTAGCATTTTAAGTGAGCACATCAGTTTCTGGCCAATCAACTAGACCCAGAGATGAATGCAGCTGTTTAAAATAAACATTTCCACTTGTCCCACCCACATCAACTCCCTTGATTTTCTGAGTCCTGATCTTCGTATTTTCTTCAGTGTCACCCTAACTACATATCCTTAAGCAAGGCATGACAGTAGCAACACTGGTTCACTGTGTACCAGAAATGTCATATCAGCTTAGTGTTAAAGAGATTCCTCCCAATGCAAATAACAGAGGCTCCTTGGAGCTTATATTTCAGGTGCAAGGATTGTAACCTGTATCCCCCGAGTACCTAACAATAAGAAGTAGATCTGAATCTCAAGGTCAATATTTTTATTTTTAAACAACCCTTTAGCATTGTAGATAATAAGTCAGGTAGTGTATTTGTTATTACTGATTACCAGATATCTTGTATGAATGATGACTCAATTAACAAAATGTCTCTGAAAATTTGCTGTTGCTAGTTGAGTTTCTGTAGTATTTCAACTTGAAAGTTATAATTGACTGAAAACATTCTCCTTGGGCTTTGATAAGTTAGCTTAAAAGCCATCAAATACTGTGATTAATGCGTTTATGTGAGATGGGTCAAAGGCATTACTGTGTCCTTTACATAGAGTTTGAACTCTTTTGCAGTATTTAACCTCTAGCACTTTTCGGCAATTGGCTCCATATGTTCAGTGTCATAAACATTTAGATAGAATGCTCTGAAGAAAGATCAGGCCCTGAATGCAGAAAGGACAAGGTTGCCTTTAAATGGTTGGGAAGTAAAATAATGGTTAATGACTCCAATTTATCTATTGTTGCCAGAAATGAAACAGAATTACAGAATTATTTTAGTTAAAGTTTAAAATTTTAAAAGCTGTTACATCCAATTCTGTTGATCTTCATAGATTGATTTAAAATTTACTGGGTATCAACAATGCACCTACTGATCCAATAATCATGGTTGGCAAGTACTCCCTGGTGTCATTTCCTTTACTGGGAATCTACAGTGTGTGGAATGTCAGCTTCTCAGTTCCATTCTACTTCATAGATTTAATATATAGGTTTCTGTTGTGTAATTATGGAAAAGCCACCATCAGTTTAAAGTTTAATTAATCAGGAAGTATAACCATCTTGGTTATAGTTTTGGGGGAATGTATAGCACACAAAACTCAACAAGGATGGAATGATGCTTTCAGTGTTAGTTGTGGCATTGAACGTGTGCTACCTCGCAAGTCCACAGTTTCTACTCATTGTTTGGGATCCTTGACCGGCTGGACAGGGACTGTATTCAAGGCTCTGCAGGGCTACTCTTTACCTTAAATATATATTTTGCTTGCCCATTGGCCAGAGATGTTGAAAGTCAAGAATGGAGTATTTTTATGTTCAGGAATCCATGGTGACTGTCAAATGTATCAAGCAGCTTCAGCTGTCCTTTAGGCTCCCGTAACTCTGTCCCAGATCTATTTCTGCATGACCACCTGAAGATCTAATGACTGAATCTTTGTTAAGTTTTTTTTCCATTTCCCTTACTAAGTTCAGTGTCGAGCACTTTTTAATTGTGCTTAATCAGTGTCCAACACTTTTTATTAAGTGCTTTCAGATAACTTTTTAATCCACTGTATAAAGAGGTTACAATTTCATGTTGCTTTTGTTTTTGCTGCACAGTAAGAGACACATGTTCAACAAGGTTGGTTGTATCTGCCCAACAACCTACTTTATGCTTAAGCTCACAAAACTACTTCCCATTGCGCCACTTCATAGCAACTGCCCTTGTATATTCTCCGAATGAGCCTGCCTTTGTAGTATCAGTCTGCCTCAGGACAAAAGTGTACACCTATTTCAAATAGATTAATTTTATTAGATGCTTCACTGTCAATAAACATTCATTCACAGTTACAAACACTGATTGTGCAATGTAGTATGTGTGTGGTATGCTGCTTCTTAAATTTGGTTCCATTAATTTCACTGGAGTTCAGCATGCATTCATGATTACATTTAGCAGATATAAAGGCAATTTTCTACCCTCAGAGTTTGATCTTAATTAGCCCTGCCACCAGAGACAAAAGCACAATCTGCTAACTGCCTGCATGATCCAATTCAATTTGCCATTTTCCCTTGAGGCCCCGAAGATATGGATTAGAGCACCACCCATTGGTTACTGTTCAGTTATTAAGAGAAAGACTGGCAGTCATTCACATTGATCAATCTTCCTATTCAGATTTTCCTTCTTGTTTTATCCCACTGACTCAGTTCAGACTTTTCTCACCAGAGTGCCAGCAGTTTGAAAAATTCGTTATTCATAAAAACACACATTACTTTTTCCTGTTGTTTTGGTAAAATTACTGTTTTAAGTGTCCATTGATTACCTTACGATGTTTGAGGTGTGTATGCATAGGCTACTACATTGACGGAAGATCAAAATATCTTTTTTTCTACACCAGAGTCCAAATCAGTGTGTTTTCATGCCTTGATCGAGCATTCTGGATTCTTAATCAAGGACGCCCACGATTCCAACTCGTTATGTACTACAGCAGCCATTGTTTCCTACAGCTGAACAAAGAACTGTTGTAACTTGCTGTAGGAGTCACTGTAGTTAGTCCACTGTTCTTCTGATAATTAAAATTATAGGGAAAATAGAGAAGAGAAATGACAATCAAGTTGAAGAAAAATTTGTACTAATTTAAGGATGTATCTAAGCAAGGTGTCAAAATAATTTTCATTAAAATGTATATCAAAAATTTTAAGAAATTATTAGCAAATGAAAAAATTTTTACAAATCACATAGAGTTGAGAACAATTACTTTTAAATCTTTAATTACACCACTGAAAATCTGTAACTCATGCTTACGTAAATATAGTACTGAATGGGACAATACTGATTTGGTAAATTAATATATTGTTGCTCAATCTGAGTGCAACTTGATTGGTTAACAATGCTATTTTTTTTTAAAAAAAGGATAAATGGCAATTATACCTCTAGCTGGCTTCCATCGCTGTAGCTGGTGAATTTTGTATGAAACTGGTGTCAAGTGCTATTATATATTTGCAGTGAAAAATAGAAACTTGTCCCTGGATCTCCTTGTCGAGGCACAGTCTGTCTTTAATCATACTTTTCATCAGTACATTGAAATTTCGGTTACCAAGGACAACATCATAAATAAATCTGTTTGTTGAGTTTTACTTGCAACTTCCGAAGTTTGTGCACTTCGTGCGAGTGAGCAAGAGAGGTGGTCGTCTGTGGAAATTTATAATCATTTATTACATATGTGTGAAGCGAAGGAGGAATAAAAGCGTGAAGGCATACATCCATAAACTGGGGCAGAAAGCCTAAATGAAAACTGAAGTGAATTTCTGGGTCTTGTCACAAAGTAATGAGAAACTAGGGCTTTTATTCATAGTGGCGGAAGATACATTTGCTCTCAATCTCTTTTTAGCAGTAAATGCTTCACTGATATATCACATCAAATTTGAACAGAAATATTTGTGCTCTACATTATAGCGAAGCTTTGGGAATTACTACATGGTTGGATAGATTCTGTGAAGGTTTATAGCATGTATGGTCACAGTTATTATATTTAATCATAATTTATCTAATTCATTGTATTTTGCTCAGCTCAATGTGACTTAAAGTAACATTTTAGGCTATGAAAATAAGCCCTAGTGCTGCAGTTTTATTGAAGTAAATTGCAAGTAATAAAGAATACTGTATTATTTAAATGCACTTTTTATTGTGTGTTGATTATTTGAATTGAAGCCTATTCAACAAAATGAGAAAGTGGGCATCTTTAGAAGGGAATCCTCATGGTAGTTTTGCAAAAATAACATTTTTGCATCTGCTCCAATTAATGGCATGTACTCTTTGGCATGAATGATGTGAATTTATCAGAATGTCTATATAACAGCACACAGTAGAAGCTTCTCTTTCCAATTTGCAGCAGACCTGAAATTTGAACTGTCTAAAAGTTGATTCCAATGTATAATCATGAAGTTCTGAATTGACAGACACATGAAAATAATGCTAATTTGGGTGGTGATTTATAGCTGCGGATGTGTATAACCAAAATGATGGCAACCTTCCCTTTCTGAAGCAAATTTAAATGTCATTAAATGACCTGAAAGAGTGTTATACTGCTCAGAAACTAAAACTGGGTTTAAGGAAGTTATGCAGGAAAGAAGGTTTATCAAAGTGGGAAGAATGGTAAATTAATATAGAAAAGCCAAATATAAGAATATCTGGTTCAGCATCTATTCTAAATGTATAAATCTCTAAATATAAATAAAAAATACTTCTTTCCTTAAAAAAAAATTGAGAATTAACATTTAAAACAGTTTGCACATTTGTGCTCTACAAAAACATGAATTTAAATCACTCCACTTTGGGGAATATAACTTTACTTAATTAGATAAATCTAGATGAGACTATTGAAAGAACCAAGCTGGTTCAGTTTGGTCCTTGTAGGGAAGAATCTGCTATCCTTCCTCAGTGTGGTCTATATACAGTATGTCTGCAACGTAAAGCAATGTAGTTGATTCTAAACCATTTGCTGAAATGACCAAACAAGCCACTTGGTTCAAGGGCAGTTGGGATGAACAGTAAATGCTTGCCAGCACCAGCTGCATGTTATGAATTATTTAAAAAATAAATTCTTGGATCAGCCATATGGAGTTTTCTTGCTTAGATAAATGTAAGTAATACATAATTTGAGTATCCAGGTAGTGAATGTCTAGAAACAACTGAATTATTGATCTGTCACTCATTAAATCAAATGAGTGTTGTTAATTGGAATATTTGCAAATCAATGATGCATATTTCCTGTTTCTTTTATAAGTATTTATTGAAGTACAGAAATAATGATTTATGCCAAAGGAATGCCAGTGTCTTAAATTGTGGCTTAGGTGGACAGTGTACTGTGGGGTGAACAATTAGTGTTGTGACTCTTGCTAGATATTGTTAAATTAGCTTAACAATCTATGGTATAAGAGTGAAGGCATGTGCTTGATTTTCCCAGGAGTCCAGCCAATGTGACAGTAATAATGAGGCACACAGTGTGTTAATGAACTTGATAACAGTTGAAGTGGTTTTGCTCATTTCTGGACTCTTTCTCAGAAATAGTGCTTATAGATGGAAAATGGCTTTCTACATATATCATATTGTTTTTTTCAGACTCTACAGTGCTCTGTGGAGGGAATGCTGAGAGCTACAGAGGAATCCTACATGTATTTTTTTTACCATGCTATAATGTGAAATTGTAGGAGAGTTCCTTCTGTCTGAAATGAAGAGAATGCATAAAGATTTTCCCAAGTTACAGTATCTCCTTATTTACCTCAATTTTTCCAGTCACATTTGCACTCTCGTCATTAACAGAATTTATTTAAATCTTACATCCATCCCACAACATGAGGAAGTTAAAATCGTTGCATTATGACTCTCTTGCAATGTACGGACATGTGAATTTAAGCATCTAATAGCTTGTAGAAAGAAGTTGTCTCATAGCCTGTTGGTCCTGGCTTTAATGCTGTGGTAGCATTTGCCAGATGGAAGCAGCTGAAGCAGTTTATGGTTGGGTGATTGGTGTCCCCAATGATCTTCCAGGCTTTCTTTCTGCACCTGCTGCTATAAATGTCCTCAATGGAGGGAAGTTCACATCCTCATGTGAGCTGGGCTGTCTGTACCACTCTCTGCAGTGCCCAGTGATCAAGGTTGGTGCAGTTCCCATACCAGCCAGTGATACAGCCAGTCAGGATGCTCTCAATGGTGCCCCTGTGGAAGGTTTTGAGGATTTGGGGGTCCATGCTGAACTTCTTCAGTTGCCTGTGGTGGAAGACATCAGAAGTTCATTGCCTAGAATTTGAGTATAGTGTCTTCTCTTCAGATCCTATTCCTATCCACAGATTTTTGACCCCATTCTACAGCAGGTTGCTTCATAATATATCTAAATGACAATGAGGGCTTCATTTTGCTAGTGCCCTCTTGTACACTTTTGTGTGTACTTTCTTGCCCGTTGCTGAATTACTGATGTTGCTGTTTAGCTTCATTGTTTTCACAGGTCACTGTGGTTGATTAATCTTTTGATCTGGGCAAATTTATTTAAGGTGAGGAAGCTGGAGGGATGATTACTGATGTTTCTTTTTGTAATCTGTGCAAAACAATTCTGGGTGGTGCAAGCAGATTTTGACTGTATGAACCACTTCTTGTAATCTCTTTTTGTGTTTCTATAGCTGGCTGTGATGCAACCAGTTAAGGATACTCTCCCCTGTTAATATATAGAAGTTGGTCAAAGGATCACCAATGAACTGGTGATCCAAATGTTACTAGTCCTTTATAAGCCTTTATAACCTTCTAATTATTTTGCATATGCCAATGCGTTTTGCAGTCAATTAATTAGTTTTGAGGTGTGGTTGCTGTTCTGCTGTGGTTAATGCAATCGGTTTATGTGTAGTAAGCTTCCGCATCAGTAACGTGATAATGACCAGGCAATCTCCTTCGGCAAAGCAGAGCGCGAGATAAATATTGGCCATGTGTAAGGGGTTAATGTGCCTGCCCTTCTTTGAGGCATGGCATTTTTGACACTTTGAGAGGGGAGTTAAGACCTTGGTGTGAGTTTACTTATGATTGGGGGCACTTCCAGCAGTGCACTTTATACTCTGCAAAAACACCAATGCATTTTCCTGTTCAAGATTGGAGCTTTAACTCATGACCTGACTTGGAGATGAGAGAGCTGCTAGACTGCTGAGATACAAGAGACCTACAGATCCACTGGTTGATGAGGAACTCTCGTAAATGCTGAATTATTATTACTACCATTAATTAAGACAATGTTGCCTTTTGATTGATTGAATGTAAGTTGCGATCCATCTTGACCCAGCTAAATGAAAGCATCAAGAGCCTTGGTGTAAAAGTTGGCTGTTCTCCTTAACTGGTCATACTTCCAATTCATCCAAGCTTCGCAGGGGTACACACACTCATCCGCCATACATGGGCAAGTAATTATTTGTTGGCTAGGCACTAAGTAAATGTGTCACTTCCAAATTTCAGAAGGGTAGTCAATGAACAAGGGTTAATTTAAAAAAAACAATGATAAGAGAAGCAAGGAAGACTGCAGATGCTGGCAATCTGGAGCAACACACAAAATGTGGGGGGGGTGGTATCAGCATACCAACAGGTTAGGCCGCATCTGGACAGTTAATACTCTTCTGGAATGGAAAGAACGAAAGTGGGGAGAAGCCAGTATCAAGGGGTTGGGGGCTTGGTGGGAGAAGGGTGTAGTGAGAGTTGGCAGGTGATAGTTGTGTCCAAGTGAGGTGGCGGAAGTCAGATGGGGGGGTGTTGGGTATGATGTAAGAAGCTGGAAGGTGTGAGAGGTGATAGGTGGAAATGCCCAAGTGCTGAAGAATTTGTCGTCTGATAGGAGAGGGCAGCGAATCATGGAATAAGGGGAAGGAAGTGAGGAGAGAGGAGTGTGTGGGTGATGGTCAGATCGAGAGGGTGGGGAAGAGGAGAAGGAAGCAGTATGAGTGCTGGAATGGAAGTGAAGTTAAAATGGCTGGACACAGCAAGATACTGGCTGTTACAGTGGACTGAGCAAAGGTGCTCAACCAAGCAATACTTTCAATCTTCACCAGTCCAAGTGAAAAGAAACTTACAGAAAGAGGCCGTGGCCAACAGTGAGGAATCAGGTTCAGATGTAGTCTGAGATTATAGATCCTATTCCTCTGTCTTCCCTGCTATCCAGAAATGGGGTGGCACTGTAACATAGCTGTTAGCGCGGAAGACTTTACTGTGCCAGCGGTAAGATTGGTGTTGGATTTCTGCCACTGACTGCGAGGAGTTTGTACGTTCTCCCGTTGGCTATATGGATTTTCTCCGGGTACGCTGATGTTCTCCTACATTTTAAAGACATATGGTTACAGTTGGCACCAGAAGCATACCAACACTTGTGGCCAGTACAATTCTAGCTGATTTAATTTGATGCAATTACCATATTTCACTGTATGTTTTGATGTATATGTGACAAAGTTAACCTTTTTTTCCAATTTGATTCTGCCATTTATAATAAAAATCCAATCATAATAACCTTAATTCTTTTGATAATTATGAGATAATCTGCAGATGCTGGAAATCCAAGCAGTACTCACAAAATGCAAGAGGAACTCAGCAGGTCAGGCAGCATCTATGGAAAAGAGTAAACAGTCGATATTTTGGCCTGAGACCCTTCATCATCCTGAAACATCAACTGTTCACTCTTTTCCATAGATGCTGCCTGGCCGACTGAGTTCCCCCAGCATTGTATGTGTGTCACATTTTAGTGATGACAAATCTAACTTTACACTATCATCCAAAAGCAATAATTGTGCTTTTAACTCCTAGGGAAGCAAACAGATTTTGCTATATTAATGAAAAGTCAATATTAAACTAAATGATTATTGCTAAAAAAAAGCCAGTTTTGCATGAGTACAGTTGATGAAAGGAATTTGCCTGATGATAATGTTGTGATTGATAGTAGCACATTTAACTTCAGGCAATATATATTGAAATTCTTTCAACTTGGATGGAACAACTCAACTTGTGAAATACACACTCTAATGTAATTCACTATAGATCATGCCTGGTATTTTGCTGCTGTTTATGTGTGTATAAGTATTTGGAAAAACCATCTGTTTCTCTGAGCTAGGGTGAAAATAATGTAGCCACTAACTGTTTTCAACTGTTACACATTCTCACTGAATTTTGTGAAGTTCCAGAATGAACATATTTGCCAACTGAAATGTCTAAATAATGATATCCACCATATCACCATACAGAGAATCTAAATTAATTGCCCTCCCCGATAATTACAAAGCCCACACACTAATAGTCATAATTTCTTTGTTTCCTACCTATTTTAAGGAGGGCTTACTGTGAAGATTTCAGCTAACCATAGGATAGAAGGAAATGTGGCTAAACAGATCAAATTGATTTAATTAGTGTTTCCATTATATATCTCCAGAAAAAATGGTAAAGGAGAAAGTGCAATAGAACTGCAACAAATCTGGACATTTGAGTGCTGGCAGAATGGTTACTTAGGCAGGAAAAACAGATGGTTTGAAATATATAATAGTTTATGTAATTTAAGGATTAAATAGTTCTGGTCAGTTTTTAAGCAGTGTACATGCTTCCCAAGTTAGGAAAGTGAACAGGATGTCTGCTAGCCAAATAATCCTGGGGGCAAAATGGGAACATCTTGGTACACTGGGTTAATAACTTAATATTAATGGCCATTTACCAGTGAACAATCATGAAACCAAGCACCCAGTTACTGATCAAACAAACAGCTTCAATTCACAAATGAATTTTTAAATTAAAAATTTAACAATTTGGTGAGAAATGTTTATCGGAAGGCTGCACAAAGGCTACCACTGTATGACTGATTCCTGAATTTTGTCTATATTTCTTGGTCATTAGCACTTCCTGTAGATTGTAATTTATAATACTGTTGAATATTTGCTCTTACTCCTCCTCCCAGTTAGAGGTTTTGTAAACATTTGAAAAATGTGTAGTGGCAAGAAACCATGTTGATAATTATGTGGGCCTGCAATTTTCGAATCCTTTCAAAATTATTGGTGATGTTATGAATAGAAAAAGCATCAGTTTCCCAGGATGCTAGGAGATGGTTACACTCCTGACCTAACTCAGTCGTTACAGCTTTAACTTCCTAGGTTACCCTACCTCACGTAATTCGTTTATCTTATTTTAAAGAAATAATAAAATATTTTATTTTAATATAATGAAAATGTGAAGGTCTGCTGCCAGATAAGTAAGTATAAAATCTGTATGAGAAAATGGCATGATGTGAGATGAGGTGAATTGTATTTAATTCACTAATCATCTGAGGTGTAATATCGAGTTTCACCGCAGTCAGTCAATATAGTGCACGTCCTTCCAAGTGTTGAACAATCAGGAAAAATACTGGAGTACTTTTGTATGTATTATATAAAATATGTGACTGTATTAGATACTCCAGTCCTTAAAATGGATCTTATACATTATGTGAGATTAAGTTTCTTGATTATAGAATTACTTTTCATCATTTAAGGAGCTGCCAGTTCTTGTTGTCAACATTAATAGCAATAATGCAACTCTCAATGGAAATGCATGATATAAAATATTTGTGATATGGTTGTACTGTATAAAAAAAACACCCATAATACATAATGTGCCATCCTTTTGCTTTGATCATTTCTTCTGCAATAAATATACTTTCATGTTTGCTTAACACTGATAAAAATGAATCTTAGAGCAAATTACTGAGGTAGATAGATTAGAGAAAATATTTATGCGTGTACTGTAGAAATTACAAATATCATGCAAGCGTCTCTGCTGTCACCTCAACTGTTCACTACATTTTATAATGAGTTGGTGTGATAACATTTTCCAGTTAATGCAAAGATTGGTGGCATTGTGCGTGAAGGGGAGTACATAATTATAAAGAGATAGATTGTTTGGTTGAGAGCAATTGTATTAAATATATTACAAAAGAGGCATGCGTGAAGCCGTCCATTTTGTATCAAAACAGTGTCCTATCTGAGTATTAAAGAACTAAAACAGAGAACAGTACAGTACAGGAACAGGCTCTTTGTCCCACAATGTTGTGCCCAAACCAATTATATTAGTAATCAAATGGCCAACTAAACTAATCACCTCTGCCTACATGATGACCGTATCCTTCCATTTTCCTCACATTCATACTCTATGCCTATCTAAACACCTCTTAGAAGTCCCTAATGCATCTGACTCTACAACCAGCCCAGGCAGTGCATTCCAGGCACCCACCACTTGGTGTAAAAAGCTTGCTCCTCACTTCCCCTCTAAACTTAGCCCCTCTCACCTTAAATGCATGCTCTCTAGTATTAGACCTTTCAACATTGGGAAAAAGATACTCCCTCTACCTATGCCTCTCAATTTTATAAACCTCCATCAGATCTCCCCTCAGCCTCTGTCCCCCAGAGAAAACAATCCAGTTTTGTCCAACCTCTTGTTATAGCACATGCCCCTTAATCCAGGCAACATTCTGGTAAACCTCTTCTGCACCCTCTCCAAAACCGCGACATCCTTCCAATAATGGGGTGAACAGAACTCTATGCAATACTCTAGATGTGGCCTGACTAGAGTTTTATAAAGCTGCAACATAACTTCCTGACTTTTAAAATCAATGCCTCATCTAATAAAGGCAAGAATGCCGAATGCCTTCTTAATCACCCTAACAACCTGTGTAGCCCCTTTCAGGAAGCTATGAACTTGGACCCCAAGATCCCTCTGCTCATCAACCCTTAAGGGTCTTGCCATCAGCAGTGTACAGTCTCTTTGCATTTCACCTAACAGGATACAACACTTCACATTTGAGACCATAATACCATAAGATATAGGAGCAGAATTATGCCAGTTGGCCCATCGAGTCTGCTCCGCCATTTCATCATGGCTGATCCATTTTCTCTCTCAACCCCAATCTCCTGGATTCTCCCCATATTCTTTCATGCCCTGACCAATCAAAAATCTACCACCATCTGCCTTAAATATACGTAAAGACTTGGCCTCTACAGCTGCCCATGGTAATGAATTCCACAGATTCACCAATCTCTGGCTGAAGAAATTCCTCCTCATCTTCATTTTAAATGGACACCCCTCATAAATCTCCTTTGAACCCTGTCCAGTTTCAGCATATCCTTTGTCAGATAAGACCAAAGCTGCTCATAATACTCCAGGTAAGCCAGTACTCATTGGAGGATGAGAGGTGGAGAGGGTCCATAACTTTAAATTCATCATTGTCACTATATCAGAGGACTTCTCCTGGACCCATCATATAAGTATAATTGCAAAGAAAGCACGACAGTGCCTCTACCTCCTCAGGAGTCTGTGGAGATTCAGCATGTCTTTGAAAACCTTGGGAAACTTCTATAGATATGTGGTGGGAAGTGTGGTGATTGGCTGCATTATGGCCTGGTATGGGAACACCAATGCCTTTGAGCAGAAAATCCTACAGAAGTTTGTGGATTTGACCCTGGTACATCATGGGTAAAGCCCTCCCAACCATTGAGCACATCTACATGAAATATTGCCGTAGAAAAGCAGCACCCATCAAAGATCCTCACCACCCAGGCCATGGTCCCTTCTTACTGCTGTCCTCAGGTAGAAGGTACTAGTGCCTCAGGACTCGCACCACCAGGTTCAAGAACAGTTAGTACCTCTCAACTGTCAGGCTCTTGAGCAAAAGGGAATAACTACACTCGTTCTATTTCTGGTGTTCCCACAGCTGATGGTCTCACTTTAAGGACTCTTTATCTTGTTATTTAATACTTAGTATTTTTTGCTACTTTATTTATATTTGCATTTGCATAGTAGTTATTCATTGATCCTGGTTACAGTTACAGTTTTGTGGATTTGCTAAATATGTCCATAGGAAAAAGAATCTCAGGGCTGTATGTGGTGACGTGTATGTACTCTGATAATAAATTTTGCATTGGACTTTGAAGTGGGGCCTAATCAGAGCTTTATAAGGCTTTGACATTACAACCTTGTTTTTATATTCTAGTCCTCTTGAAATAATGCTAACATGGCATTTGCCTTCCTCGCCACATATACTCAACCTGCAAATTAACCTTAGAGAATCCTGCACAAGTACTCCCAAGTCCCTTTGCACCTCACATTTTTGAATTTTCTCTCTATTTAGGAAATAGTCTACCCTTTTTTTCTTCTACTAAAAGTGCATGACCATACACTTCCTGATAATGTATTCCATCTGCCACTTCTTTGTCCATTCTCCTAATCTGTCTAAATCCTTCTGTAGCCTCTCTACTTCCCCAAAACTACTTGCCTGTCCACCTGTCTTTGTGGCATCCACAAACCTTGCAACAAAGCCATCAATTCTGTCATTCGAGTCATTGACAAATAATGTAAAAAGAAGCAGTCGCACCACAGACTCCTGTGGAACACCACTAGTCACTGACAGTCAAACGCAAAAAGCTCCCTTTATTCCCACTCTTTGCCTTCTGCCAATTAGCCACTGCTTTGTCCATGCTAGTATCTTTCCTGTAATACCATGGACGCTTAACCTGATAAGCAGTCTCATCTACGACACCTTGACAAATTTCTTTTGAAAATCCAAGTACACGACATCAACCAATTCTCCTTTGTCTCAGCTACTTGTTATTTCTTCAAAGAATTCCAACAGATTTGTCAAGCAAGATTTTTCCTTTAGGAAACAATGCTGACTATGGCCTCCAAGTACCTCAAAAGCATATCCTTAACAATTGACTCCAACATCTTTCCAACCACTGTGATCAGACTAACTGTCCTATAATTTCCTTTCTTCTGCCTCTCTCCTGCTTGAAGAGTGGAGTGGCATTTGTAATTTTCCAGCCTTCCGGAACCATTCCAGAATCTAGTGATTATTGAAAGATCATTACTAGTGCCTCCACAATTTCTTCAACTACCTGTTTCAGAAGCCTGGGGTGTACACCATCTGGTCCAGGTGATTTATCTACCTTCAAATCTTTCAGTTTCCCCAAGAACCTTCACCCTAGTAATGGTAACCACACACTTCTGAACCCTGACACTCTGTAACTTCCACCATAGCACTAGTGTCTTCCACAGTGAAGACTGATGCAAAATATTTACTCAGTTCATTGGCCATTTCTTTGTGCACCATTTCTACCTCTTCAGAATAATTTTTCAGTGGTCCAGTATCCACTCTTGCCTCACTTTTACACTTTATATACCTGAAGAAACTTTTGGTATCCGTCTTTAATATTACCAGCTAGCTTACTTTTGTATTCCAACTTTCCCTTCTTAATGACTTTTTAGTTGCCTTCTGTTGGTCTTTAAACACTTCCTAATCCCCTAACTTCCAACTAATTTTTTGCTTTATTATATGACCTTTCTTTGGCTTTTATATTGGCTTTGACTTCTCTTGTTAGCCACGGTTGTGCCATCTTGCCTTTAGAATACTTCTTCCAGATATGTATATCCTGTGCCCTTTGAATTGCTTCCTGCCTTTGCTGTTCGGCCATCATCCCTGCCAGTGTTTTTTTGCCAATCAGTTTTGGCCAACTCCTCTCTCATGCCTCTGTAATTCCCTTTAATCCACTGTAATACTGATACATCTGACTTTAGCTTCTCTTTCTTAAATTTCAGGATGAATTTGATCACATTATGATCATTTGGCCAGCTAAACGCCATCTGCCATATGTGTACCCATACCTGCAACTGATCTATATCCACTGTATTCTTTGTCAATCATCTACACTATCCAAAACACCACCAATCTTTGTGTCATCTGCCAATTTACAAACCCACCCATCTACATTTTCGTTCTGATCATTTATACAAGTGATAAACAGCAAAGGTCCCAGTACAGATCCCAGTGGAACACCAATAATCACAGACCCTCAACAAGAGCAAGTCCCTTTGAGCACTACTCTGTGGCTTCTATGGGCAACCAAATTCTGAATCAAAACAACCTATTCACCATTGATTCGATTCATCTTAACCTTCCAGATGAGTCTCCTATGAGTGATGTTGTCAAAAGCCATATTAAAATCTATGCAACCAACATACACAGTTCTCCCTTCATCAATCACTCTCAACACCTCATCAAAAAACTCAATCAAGTTAGTAAGACTCTACTTGCCCTGCACAAAGCATGCTGGCCCTCCCTAAGTAGGCAATGGTTTTCCAAAAGCTCATAAATCCCATCCCTAAGGATTCTCTCCAGTAACTTCCCTACCATTGACTTGCGACTCACTGGTCTATAGTTTCCAGAATTATCTTGAATAATGGAACAACATTAACTACTTGCCAGTGCTCCGGGACCTCACTAGTCATCACTTTACTTGCCTCTCTCAATAACCTGGTGTGTATGTCTTCAGACTCTGGGACTTATGCACCTTAATGCTCTTTAAGAGACCTACACTACCTCCGCCTTTATTTCAAAATGGCCTAGCGTATTAATGCTCTTGGCACTGATCTTCCTATTCTCCGTATCCTTCTCCTTGGTAAATAATGACATAAAGTACTCATTAAGGACATTACCCACATCATCTACATCCAAGCAAATTTTTCCCCCTCCACTCCCCCCTTTCTCAATTAGTGGTCCGACCCTCTCCCTAGTTATCCTCTTTCTCCTGATGTATTCAGAGAATGCCTGGGATTCTCTTTAATCCTACTTGACAAGGACTCTGGTGGCCCCTCCTGGCTTTCCCTTCCTGAGTTCTTTTCTGGCTTCTTTATAATCCACAAGTACTGTGCTTGGTTCTAGCTTCCTAATCTTTACATGCTTTTTCTTCTTGACTAAATTCACCATCTCTCTCAATATTGAAAGTTCTCTTACCTTGCCATTTTTGTCCCTCCTTCTGACAGAAACATAGCTGTCCTATACTGTCTGTCTGTATCTTGTTTTACGGCGGTTGGCATCCAGCTTAATGGTGCATTACCGCTAAACCTGTCCTATACGCTGTGCAGTTGGTCTTTTAAACACCCTCCTCACGTTGGAGGTGGAATTGCCAAAAACAGCTGTTCCCAATTAACTCTCCCTAGTTCCTGCTTAACGCTCTTATAATTTGCCTTGCTCCAATTTAATACTCTGCCACAAGGTCTAAACTTATCCTATCTTTTGTTGTCTTAAAATTTAAGGAGCTGTGATCACTGTTCCCTAACTGCTCACCCACTGAAAAGTAGGTCAGCTGGCTAGGCTGCTTACCCAACAGCAGATCCAGTACAGCCCCTCCTCTTGTTGAACTATCTACATATTGATTTAAGAAACCCTCCTGGATGCACCTAACAAATTCTGCCCCATCTAAAGCACTTGAGCTAAGAAGGTCCTAGTTTATAATTGGGAAGGTGAAGTCCAGCATGATGACAACCTTACTGTTATTACATTTTTTCTTAATCTGCCTGCATATCTGTTCCTCAATGCCCCAGTGGCTATGGGGGAGGGGGGTGGTGTCTGCAGTACAGTCCCATCAGAATGATTGCACCCTTCCTACTTTTGAGTTCTACCCATATAGACTCAGGGGACAAGCCCTCCATTATGTTCCCTATGAGTGCAGCTGTGATATTGACCCTGATTGGTAGTGCAACTCTCTCCCCTCTTTTACCTGCCTCTCTATATTTTCTAATACCCTGAAACCCTGGAATATTAAGTACCCATTCCTTTCCCTCTCTCGACCAGGTCTGCCATAACATCATGATTCCACATACTGATCCATGCTCTAAGTTAATCTCCGTTACCCAAAATACTCCAAGCATTAAAATACTCACACTAAAACTATCCGTTCCATTGTATCTATTACTTTGCACCTACTTGTTTTTACTGGCCCTGACATCTACCCTCCTCTCCATCCCTCCACTTTCTGACTTGGTGCTCTGGTTCCTGTCCCCCAGCCACGCTAGTTTATCTTCCTGATGTCAAGATAGGAACAGCAGTGGTATAAAGCAGTGGCCAAAGGTCATTAAAATGTAGTGACCAAGCACAAAATATAATCTAAGAGCTTACTGGAATCTTTTTGTTTTAACCAATGGTCCACGTTGCAACACATCAGGAAATTGTGCTTATTTATGCAAAATCCTATATACTCCATATTGGGATATCTTATAGAGTTCAGATGCTGTTTGCATTATATTAACCTTAAAAGAGAGCAGCACCAATACATTTGGTGGTTTTGAAAGTACGAGACATCAGATAAAGCGGAAAGGATCAATGAACTAAGTTAATGTTCTCTTAATATACCAGGTCTTAGTGAAATTTGCTTGAGATTTTTAAGGTTTTAGAAGTGTTTGGTAAGATGGATGGGTAGAAACATTTTCTGCTGTTGGGACCATCTAGAACCAATGTATTTTGGAGATCTGCAGTTCAGCAAGGAAACACGTGCAAGGGAAGGTAGAAGTATGGAACTCCCATTAAAAACATTAAAAGTCAACTTGTAAAGTCAATTTGGTAGAATTTTGCTAGTCATGTTTGTTTAAGAGTACAGAGTCAAGGAAGATGAGTTGGCATAAGGACTGATGTGGTTTTAGTGATGAAGATACAGCTTTGAAAGGGTAACCGATTTCAGTTACTGCATTTCTTTCTTTCATGGCACCAATTAGTTTTAGACTAGTTATGTTTTGAAAGCGATGTCAACAATTTTCTCCTGCTTCTGAACCACTCTAAAATTAGTCTCTGAGTGCCCGTCAGAAAAGAGTGGATCATTTCGTGAGTTCCCTACTAGTTTTTTAGCTAGTGTATCTATAGACAATCAGTGGTCAGTTTTTTCCATCACTTTCATATTGCAATGAAGAAATCAGTAGTGAGCTGGAGGGCAATGCTGTATATCCAACCTGCAGCATAAGCATCCCAATCCAAGGGACCACAAGTAGCCCCCAAGATATGTGTTACCTAGCATTGCTGCATTCATTTGAATAGATCACTGGTCTTGATGACCAAGGAATTGACAGCAAGATTTTTAAAATATATTTGCATTTAATCATAATGTTTTAATTAACTTAAAATTTCAAGTTATTTTATTATCTAAGTACATATATGGGACCATATACAATCCTGAGATTCATTTTCTTGTGGGTATACTTAGTAAATCCAAGAACCATAATAGAATTAATGAAAGACAATAGACCATTAAACTATAAGATATAGGAGCAGAAGTAGGCCATTCGGTCCATTGAGTCTGCTCCACCATTCTATCATGGGCTGATCCAATTCTTCCAGTCATCCCCACTCCACTGCCTTCTCCCCATACCCTTTGATGCCCTGGCTAATCAAGAATCTACCTATCGCTGCTTTAAATACACCCAATGACTTGGCCTCCACAGCCACTCGTGGCAATAAATTCCACAGATTTGCCACCCTCTGACTAAAGTAATTTCTCCGCACCTCTGTTCTAAATGGACGTTCTTCAATCCTGAAGTCATGTCCTGTTGTCCTAGACTCCCCTACCATGGGAAATAACTTTGCCATATCTAATCTGTTCAGGCCTTTTAACATTCAGAATGTTCCCATGAGATCCCCCCTCATCCTCCTGAACTCCAGGGAATACAGCCCAAGAGCTGCCAGATGTTCCTCATACGGTAACCCTTTCATTCCTGGAATCATTCTTGTGAATCTTCTCTGAATCCTCTCCAATGTTGGTATATCCTTTCTAAAATAAAGAGCCTAAAACTGCACACAATACTCCAAGTGTGGTCTCATGAGTGCCTTATAGAGCCTCAACATCGCATCTCTGCTCTTATATTCTATACCTCTAGAAATGAATGCCAACATTGCTTTCGCCTTCTTCACCACCGACTCAACCTGGAGGTTAACCTTTAGGGTATCCTGCATAAGGACTCCCAAGTCCCTTTGCATATCTGTATTTTGAATTCTCTCCCCATCTAGATAATAGTCTGTCTGTTTATTTCTTCCACCAAAGTGCATGACCATACACTTTCCAACATTGTATTTCATTTGCCACTTCTTTGCCCATTCCCCTATACTATCTAAATTTTTCTGAAGGCTCTCTGTTTCCTCAACACTACCCACTCCTCCACCTATCTTTGTATCATCGGCAAATTTAGCCACAAATCCATTAATCCCATAGTCCAAATCATTGACATACATTGTAAAAAGCAGTGGTCCCAACACTGACCCCTGTGGAACTTCATTGGTAACTGGCAGCCAGCCAGAATAGGATCCCTTTATTCCCACTCTCTGTTTTCTGCCAATCAGCCAATGCTGCACCCATGCGAGTAAATTCCCTGTAATTCCATGGGCTCTTATCTTGCTCTTGTCAGCCTCGTCTGGCACCTTGTCAAAGACCTTCTGAAAATCCAAGTACACCACATCTACTACATCTCCTTTGTCTACCCTGCTTGTAATTTCCTCAAAAAATTGCAATAGGTTAGTCAGGCAGGATTTTCCTTTCAGGAAACCATGATGGCTGTGGCCGATCTTGTCATGTTCCTTCAGGTATTCCATAATCTCATCCCTAACAATGGATTCCAACAACTTCCCAATCACTGATGTCAGGCTAACAGGTCTATAGTTTCCTTTCTGCTGCCTCCCACCCTTCTTAAATAGCAGAGTAACATTTGCAATTTTCCAGCATTCTAGTACAATGCCAGAATCTATCGATTCTTGAAAGATCATCATTAACACTGCTGCAATCTCTCCAGCCACTTCCTTCAGAAGCCGAGAGTGCATTCCATCAGGTCCAGGAGATTTATCCACCCACAAACCATTAAGCTTCCTGAGCACCTCCTCAGTCGTAATTTTCACTGCGTATATTTCACTTCTCTGCCACTCTTGAATGTCCGGTATACTGCAGATGCACTGTGAAGACTGATGCAAAATACGCATTCAGTTCCTCTGTGTCTCTCATTACAATATTTCCAGCGACACTTTCTATTGGTCCTGTACCTACCCTCAAATCTCTTTTACGCTTTATATACTTTAAAAAGATTTCAGTATTTTCTTGGATATTAGTTGCCAGCTTCTTTTCATAATTCATCTTTTCCTTCCTAATGACCTTCTTAGTTTCCTTCTGCAAGTTTTTAAAAGCTTCACAATCCTCTGTCTTCCCACTAAGTTTGGCTTCCTTGTATGCCCCTCTCTTTTGCTTTTACTTTGGCTCTGACTTCACTTGTCAGCCACAGTAGTGTCCTTCTTCCATTCAAAAATTTCTTCTTATTTGGAATACATCTGTCTTGCACTTCCCTCATTTTTCACTGAAATTCCAACCACTGCTGCTCTGCTGTCCTTCCTGCTAGTGTCCCTTTCCAGTCAACTTTGGCCATTTCCCCTCTCATGCCATTGTAATTTCCTTTACTCCACTGAAATACCAACACATTGGAATTTAGTTTCTTCTTCTCAAATTTCAAAGTGAACTCAACTGTATTGTGATCACTGTTCCCTAAAGGTTCCTTAACCTTAAGTTCTCTTATCACCTCTGGATCATTGCACAACACCAATCCAGCACAGCCGATCCCCTCGTGGGCTCAACAACAAGCTGTTCTAAAAAGCCATCCCTTAGACATTCTACAAATTCTCTCTCTTGAGGTCCAGTACTGGCCTGGTTTTCCCAATCCACTTTCATGTTAAAATTCCCACTGATTATCATGACATTGCTCTTCTGACAGGCCCTTTCTATCTCCTGCTGTAATTTGTAATCCACATCCTGGCTGTGAATAAGCTATCAATCTACCAATGTGCAAAAGACAACAAACTGTGCAAATACAAAAATTTTAAAAAATGAACAATAAGCAATAAATATCAAGAGCGTGAGATGAAGAGCCCTTAGAAATGAGTCTGTAGGTTCTAGGAACAGTTCATTGATGGGGTGAGCATAGTTATCCCCACTGGTTCAAGTGCCTGATGGTTGAGGGGTATTAATTGTTCCTGAACCTGGTGGTGTGAGACCTGAGGCTGTGATGGCAGCAGCAAGAAGAGAGCATACCCCGGGTCGTAGGGCTCCCTGGTGATGGATGGTGTTTCCACGCGACAGCGCTCCATGTGGACGTAACTTCTATAAATACAGTTGTTTTAAAATTTTAAAAATTATTTTCTTAAGTTTATTTAGCTCTTTTCCAACTATTAAAAGACTTTGTTCAACAGAGACACTTTAACAAGTAGCACAAAGGCATGGCAGCAGTGAGCAATCAAAATGTGTCATTCTGGGATTTTCCGCCCTAAGACCAGTTGCCATCTCCAGTGTGCCCTACGTTTTGGAAAACTGAACTGGCAAGTGCAATAACAACTCTGGAGATACTGCAATTAAGTGCAGCTACAAGACTGACGCCGCTACTGTGCACACAGAGCAAGTGCAGAACAGTACATTAGTATTATACAGTTCACCTTTAAACCTCAAATGTTTACATACGTCGGTGTGAAGGCAAAACAATTTGAGATGTTACTCATCTAAGCTGTCACTGCATTTATAGTCCATGTCCTAAAAATCTTTGTACTTAAATGCTTACTCTTTTGTGGCTGATGCTTGTGCTGTGTAAAGTTGCTTCACAATATATAAGACAAGAGATCAGAATTTCAGATGGTGCTGGTGTAAGGAAGAATTATTTGTGAAAACTTCCCTGCTCATCTTGCTGGCAAACCTTTGTATGTTCATCTCACATAGTTCACAGGGTTTCTGATTAACAGCTTTTCTGCAGGACATTGCGTTTCGCAAGGCAGTTCTCCTTTGGCACTGTACTGTGACTCAAGCCTAAATTTAATGCCCATATTGTGGAGTAGGATGAACTCTTAACTGCAGGACTCAGCTAAGCCAAGTTGACTCTCAAGATAATGTAAAATCTGCAATGGACAGAGGTTCAGGTGAACTTGTGCTGCCCATTTAGCTTTGCTGTAGTACAAAGTATGCAATATTACTGTTCTTTGTGTATTTTAATGAGGTTCTGCATCATAAGTGATTGCAATTGTGGTGGTAGTTTCAATGGGACCTGTTCCTTTTCAAGGCCCCCAGTTGTCCTGATAACCTTGATTACTATTCAGTTGGGTAACAGAGATTTGTAAAGAGCTGCTTTCCTCTGTGGTGGATACTTGAGCTGCAGTTCATGAAATTGAAAAATAAAAATTGACCTTGTCTGTTACAAGAACTTCTTTGTGTTTGTTCTCAGGGAAACTTCATTTCAAAATTGCAAGTGAAAATAATGATTACAGTTAACAGCTTCTTTCCTTCCTTTTGTCTTTATAGGGTATCTTCATCTTCCTGATATATGGAGTGTACAACACAGAGGTAAGGCAAGTTATAGTGTTTCAAGGCTGACAGCCAGGATGAGGGAAGTGACAGGTTTCTGATCTCACAGAGGGACAGAGCAGCTTATCGCTTGAGTGTCCTACTGCCCTTCATGCTTGGACTGCCCCATATGCATTCTGGTTTACCATTAAACACTGACAACCAGATGGAAAAGGATACATATCTCATAGTCACTTATCGATATTTCAAAGTCCTTTCTTGTTTTTCAAGAGCCTTAAGTTTACAGAGTGAAGCCTATTTAAAGTTTAAAACAGTTCGTAGAATTATAGACTAACTCTTAAGATTGGGACTAAAAGATTAAGTACCAAGGGCAAGATCTTACAATACTGCAGAAAGTATTATGTACATAACAATATTACTTAAATTCTCCCGAGGTTTTGTTATTTTCCATATATCTGTCTGAACAATCTTCAGATCAATTTTCAGGAAAAAAGAGCTGATCTATATGTTTGATAGCTAATGGTTTTTCTAATGCATTAGAATAGAATTTGTTTCATATTTAATTCAGTTTCCACTTAAATCTGTACTAATTGCTTTAACTGTATATATAGAACGTATCAATCAGCAGTAGTCTTGTAAATTTGCATTGTAAGATCAAATTGGATGAATATATTTTAATTATTCCTGAGGACAATTTCATATTCCAATAGGTTTTAAAACCATGGTTTAGAAGGAGTATGAAGCTCAGTGAAACTGGTGCCACAAGAAAATTGGCTGGTTTACTCATCTGTGCCTTCAATATATTGAGGCTGTGGCCATATAACGAGAACGTATTTGTACCCGTGAGAAGCAAAGGACTGAGCATAAACCAGGCGACTGAAGGACAAGGCCTACTGTCTCATCCTTCAATTGTCCAGCTTATCCTCAATTTCCCAGCACAGTGTGCAGGCGTTATTGCTTAATTTGTCATTGAAGGTTATTCTCTCATGGCCAGTAAAAAATCTATTCTTCATGACTGTCAAATATAGCTTTGTTCTAGCATAACTCTATTGAGCAGACTCTTGAATGAGTGGACTAACTTTGAGAAGAATATCCACAGGAATGGATGAGTGTCTAGCTCTACCTGAATGAAACAGTGAAAGCTGTGAAGTAACAAAACTTGAAAATAACCGAATATTCTTACAGAGGGAAAACAATTATATTACTGCACGATTGGCTACATTGGATTTATAGACAGTTCAAGGAACACAAGTGGAATACATGGTATTTGGTGAAGAAAGGGTGAAAGTAAATATGGTTATAGTCTATGGTGCAATATTACAACATAATTTTTTTACTTAATATGCTATTGCTTTATTATCAGATGCTGCCTTAGATGCCAGTGCTGTAACAGACAATAACTAATAACTTATTATCAGATGTATCACTGAGTGGACTTATAGGATGGAAGCTCTTCTTGTTAACAGTAGAAATGTAACCAGAATGCAGATCTTCCCTCAAGGGTTTAGAGTAATTTTCCTGATGGAGTTTGACATAATTGAAATAGTTTCCATTTGTTTGCTCTCTGGAAAGCAGATAGTGGCACCTACCATCCATGTATAAAATCTGTAAGTGTGTTTCAGCTGACTCTTATTGGTAAGCCATGGATTGAAAGCTAGGATATGGAATGCAGATTGGAACTTATTGTTTCCCTTTCATAGAAAAATGGTCCAGTTTTATGCTGCTGAATACTGACGACACCAATTTGAGGCTCTGTTACCAGCCATGTATCACTCCTGACCTGTGGGTACAATTGGGTATTATATCAGTGATACCAAAACACATGTTATAGTCTCTTTAAATAAACTTTGTGGCCTAAGTTCATTGTAGAAATGAGTTCCTCATGAGAACTGATTGCCCTCCTGGGAGTGTTGTGTGTTAGCATGGAAATTGTTAACAAGACTGGTTAGAACTGGGTTTATACGTGGTCAGCTGGCTGCATACATTTAAACAATCTGGGGCAAAAGTTGAGGTGAAAGTGCAGAAATTTATGATTGAACAACAGTGGACAAATGTGGAATGAATAAATGGGCAGTGGAGTGATTATGAGTTTATAATTTGGATAAGAATCCATATAATGACTGAACCTCAGTGGTTTATAAAGACCATCTGGATTTCGAAGTTACATCTCACGCTTCAAGTTACTCTTAATTGTATTAATAATCACTTAGAGACTGTAAATGTTTATCTGTTATGACAAGACCCAAAATTCTTGTCTGTCTTAATTTAGCAAAATAGTACATGTGGCCAAAAAAAATTAGTCTGAGGAAGTATGTTGTGTGCTGATTGGCCATGCCTAATGCTCCTTGTCACTTCTCAGAGAATATCCATACCTCACTAGAAGGTCTTAGCTTGTTAACGTTACTTGCTGAAGTTTATCATTGTCTGCCGTTCTGCAGTCAAATTAAATATGTTAGTCCATTTTGCAGAACCTACCTTGTCCTACACTGTTACTGTTGGAGTTCTGTGGGTTTACTCTTGGTAAAGTAACCTACTTTTCAAACTAATAATGAAGGACATTTAAAGATACATTATTATGATTACGGTGTAATTAGTTATGTGGGTGGGATTTCTTCTGGCCCAACTCAAGTGATGGTTTTACAGCATGGGAAGTTCTGTTGACGTCAGGACTTGACGTGAGCAACTAAACCTGCTTTGGATAGCAAGGTATAGTAGATACAAATATATATTTTTGCAGATATAAATCTTTTTTTCTCAACCTGCACTAGGTCCTGTGGTTAGAACAAATGGGATGGGAGCAGTCATTCAATGCAGGGCCAGAACTAATCTTTCATTGCTCACAGATTTTCTGACAAAAAGTGATGATATTTGTTTTTCGTTAGCCCCAAGCCTCATCCAACAGGTCTTAAGGCAGATAATAAGGGTGCTCCATTAGTCTTTGTGGTGGATTCCTAATCCTCCCTAAAGGGGGAGGAGAAGATGGTGACGTGACGCAGCGTGCGCAGCCGCTCCGAAATGATATCGTATTTGTTAAGTGGGTACTGTGCACAATCCTGATTTGATGGAGGCAGATGTGAGAAGCACGGTGGAACATCTGGAAAAACTTCTGAAATGCCTGCTTTGCTACCGCTGCTACTGTGCGATCGAGAATCTCCGGAGGGGAAGGCCCCAAATCCTCAGCTTTGCCTATTGCCTGTTGCCGGGGCTGGGGTTGAAGCGCTCAGTGGAGATGGTGCTCGGTGCTCGGTGTCGGAGGGCTAGTTGGAGGCTCGAAGTTTTCGGACGGACTCAAGAGTTGGCTGTGGTCGGGTGCTTCCAGGGTGCTGCATCGGCAAGTTTGCGGCGCTGGAAGCTCATGGCAGGGAGAGTTTTTCTTCCTTCTACCATCTGCGGGAGATGATGGGACTTTCGAGAGACTTTGAGACTCTTTTTTACTGTGCCCATGGTCTGTTCTTTATCAAATTACGGTATTGCTTTGCACTGTTGTAACTATATGTTATAATTATGTGGTTTTTGTCAGTTTTTTTTAGTCTTGGTTTGTCTTGTGTTTCTGTGATATTCTGGAGGAACATTGTATCATTTCTTAATGCATGCATTACTAAATGACAATAAAAGAGGTCTGCGTGTCCTCATAATCTAATCTAATCTACTTGTTGTTACGTATTAGTGGAAGTTAAGACAGTGATGAAGGGAAGGCAGTGGATGTTGTCTACATGGACCTTAGCAAGGCCTTTGACAAGGTCCCACATTGGGGTTTGGTCGAGAAGGTTGAGTCAATTGGCATTCAGGATGAAGTAGTAAATTGGATTAGACATTGGTTTTGCGGTAGAAGCGAGAGAGTGGTAGTAAATGGTCGCCTCTCTGACTGGAGGTCTGTGTCTAGTGGTGCGCCACAGGGATTGGTGCTGTGTCTGTTTTTGTTTGTCATCTATATTAATAATCTGGAAGGTGATGTAGTAACTGCATAGTCATACTTTATTGATCCCGAGGGAAATTGGGTTTCGTTACAGTTGCACCAACCAAGAATAGAGTATAAATATAGCAATATAAAACCATAAATAATTAAATAATAATATGTAAATTATACCAGATGGAAATAAGTCCAGGACCAGCCTATTGGCTCAGGGTGTCTGACCCTCCAAGGGAGGAGTTCTAAAGTTTGATGGCCACAGGCAGGAATGACTTCCTATGACGCTCTGTGCTACATCTCGGTGGAATGAGTCTCTGGCTGAATGTACTCCTGTGCCCAACCAGTACATTATGTAGTGGATGGGAGACATTGTCCAAGATGGCATGCAACTTGGACAGCATCCTCTTTTCAGACACCACCGTGAGAGAGTCCAGTTCCATCCCCACAACATCACTGGCCTTACGAATGAGTTTGTTGATTCTGTTGGTGTCTGCTACCCTCAGCCTGCTGCCCCAGCACACAACAGCAAACATGATAGCACTGGCCACCACAGACTCGTAAAACATCCTCAGCATTGTCCGAAAGATGTTAAAGGACCTCAGTCTCCTCAGGAAATAGAGACTGCTCTGACCCTTCTTGTAGACAGCCTCAGTGTTCTTTGACCAGTCCAGTTTATTGTCAATTCGTATCCCCAGGTATTTGTAATCCTCCACCATGTCCACACTGACCCCCTGGATGGAAACAGGGGTCAACGGTGCCTTCGTCCTCCTCAGGTCCACCACCAGCTCCTTAGTCTTTTTCACATTAAGCTGCAGATTATTCTGCTTACACCATGTGACAAAGTTTCCTACCGTAGCCCTGTACTCAGCCTCATCTCCCTTGCTGATGCATCCAACTATGGCAGAGTCATCAGAAAACTTCTGAAGGTGACAAGACTCTGTGCAGTAGTTGAAGTCCGGGGTGTAAATGGTGAAGAGAAAGGGAGACAAGACAGTCCCCTGTGGAGCCCCAGTGCTGCTGATCACTCTGTCTGACACACAGTGTTGCAAGCACACATACTGTGGTCTGCCAGACAGGTAATCAATAATGCATGACACCAGGAAAGCATCCACCTGCATTGCTGTCAGCTTCTCCCCCAGCAGAGCAGGGCGGATGGTGTTGCACGCACTGGAGAAGTCAAAAAACATGACCCTCATAGTGCTCGCTGGCTTGTCCAGGTGGGCACAGACATGGTTCAGCAGGTAACGATGGCATCCTCAACTCCTAGGTGGGGCTGGTAGGCGAACTGGAGGGGATCTAAGTGTGGCCTAACCATAGGCCGGAGCAGCTCCAGAACAAGTCTCTCCAGGGTCTTCATGATGTGGGAGGTCAATGCCACCGGTCTGTAGTCATTGAGGCCGCTGGGGTGCGGCGTCTTCGGCATAGGGACAAGGAAGGACATCTTCCACAGCACAGGAAACCTCCGGAGCCTCAGGCTCAGGTTGAAGACATGGTGAAGTATTCCACATAGCTGAGGGGCACAGGCTTTGAGCACCCTGGTACTGACACCATCTGGTCCTGCAACCTTGTTTGGGTTGAGACGTTTCAGCTGTCTTCTCACCTGTTCAGCTATGAAGCCCACTGTGGTGGTTTCGTGTGGGGAAGGGGTATAGTCATGAGAGCAGGGTGGGGGACTGTGAGGAGGGGTAGGAGGGGAGAGTGGAATATGTGTTGTTTGGGGGCCAACAACAGATGAATCATGTGGGGATGGGCAGGGGCCACAATGTCAAATCTGTTAAAGAACAGGTTAAGTTCGTTGGCCCTGTCCACACTGCCTTCAGCTCCTCTGTTGCTAGTTTGCCGGAACCCAGTGATGGTCCTCATCCCCCTCCAGACCCCTCTCATGTTGTTCTGCTGGAGTTTCCACTCAAGCTTCCTCCTATACCTGTCTTTAGCCTCCCTGATCCTGGCTTTCAGGTCCCTCTGTATTGCCCTCAGCTCCTCCCTATTCCCATTTCTAAACGCCCTCTTTTTAGCATTCAGGATGTCCTTAATGTCCTTTGTTAACCATGGCTTGTTATTTGAATAACAAAGGACAGTTCTTGTCGGAACATTGCAGTCCACACAGAAGTTGATGTAATCAGTGATGCCCTCTGTGAGCCCATCAATATCCTCTCCATGTGGCTCAGAGTGCCTGCCAGTCTGTCACCTCAAAACAACCCCGGAGCACCTCATAAGCCTCCTCCGACCATTTCCTCACTTTACTCTTCACCAGAGGAACGTAGCAGGGTTTTAGATGCACCAGGTTGTGATCTAACTTTTCCAGTGGGGGGAGGGGAGAGGAGCTTTATGCATCCTTAATGTTAGCGTACATCAAAGCCAGAGTCCTCTCCCCTCTGGTCGTGCAGCTCACATACTGCGTGAAGTTGGGCCATGTTCTAGCCATGGTAACCTGGTTGAAGTCACCCGAGATGGTAATGAGGGCAGTCGGGTGCTGGGTTTGTAATCTGGCTATGACGGAATAAATGATGTTACACGCCGACGTCGGGTTGACAGAGGGAGGGATGTTCACAACAACCACAATTGCATGCGAGATTTCCCTTGGCAAATAATATGGCTGGAGTACAACAGCAAAAAGTTCAATATCCGGGCTACAATCACGTTCCTTGATTGTAATATGACCAGGATTGCACCATCTGTTGTTAACCAGAACCGCAAGCCCCCCTGCTTTACGCTTATCGCTTGCAGTGCAATTCCGGTCAGCCCGAACGGTCTGGAAGCCCTCTATGGAAACGTTTTGATCAGGTATGTCCTCGTGCAGCCACATTTCAGTAAAACACATAACACTGCTCTTCTGAAATGTTCTCTGACTCCTGGCTAGTGCTGTCAATTCATCCATTTTATTACTCAGCGATCTCACATTGCCCATAATGATCAACAAATTTGTGATGACATCAAGACTGGGGGCATAGTGGACTGCGAGGAAGACTATCATGGCTTGCAGCAGGATCCGGACCACCTGGAAAAATGAGCTAAAAAATGGCAGATGGAAATTAATGCAGACATTTGTGAGGTGCTGCAGTTTGGGAGGACAAACCATGGAGGATTTACCAGGCGAGCGGTAGGACACTGAGGAAGTATGGTGGAACAAACGGATCTGGGAATACAGGTGCATAATTCCTTGGAAGTGGCATCACAGGAAGGTAGGGTTGTAAAGAGAGCTTTTAGCATGTTGACCTTTATATGTCAAAGCATTGAGTACAGGAGTTGGGATGGTATGTTGAAGTTGTACAAGGTGATGATGAGGCCTAATTTAGAGTATTGTATCCTGGTCCAGTTATCTTCCTGCAGGAAAGATATCAATAAGATTGAAAGAGTGCTGCAAAAAAAATTGACAAGAATGATGCTAGGACTCGACAATCCGAGTTACAGGCAAAGGTTGAATAAATTAGGACTTCATTCCCTAAATTGTAGAAGAATAAGGGGGTTTGATAGAGGTATATAAAATTATGAGAGTGATAGGATGAAATCAAGCAGGCATTTTTGCCTCTGAGGTTGGGTGAGACTACAACTAGAGATCGTGGGTTAAGGGTGAAAGGAGAAATGTTTAAGGAGAACTTAAGGGGGAACTTCTTCACTCAGAGGGTGGTGTGAGTGTGGAACGAGCTGCCAGTGGAAGTGGTGGTTGCGGGTTTGATTTCAACATTTTAGAGAAATTTGGATAGATACATGGATGGGAGGGGTATGGTGCAGGTGCAGGTCGATGAGACTAGGCAGACTAATAGTTCAGCAAGGACTAGATGGGCCAAAGGACCTGTTTCTCTGCTGTAGTGTTTTATGACCCTTAACCCCACCACGACAGTACAGATTAAGTCCCTTTTATACTAATCCTATTTTCCATCACTTCAGAGTTCAAAGTTAAACGTTCAAAGTAAATTTATTATCAAAATGCATTTATGTCACCATATACAACACTGAGACGCATTTTCTTGCGAGCATGCACAGTAAATACACGAAACTCAATCAATTCAAGGAAAGACTGCACCCAACAGTTCGGACAAACAACCAATGTGCAAAAGACAACAAACTGTGCAAATACAAGAGAAAAAAGAAATAATAATAATAAATAAATAAACAATAAATATCGAGAACATAAGAATGAAGAGCTCTTGAACGTGAGTCCATAGGTTATAGAAAGAGCTCAGTGGTGGGGCGAGTGAAGTTGAGTGACGTTATCTCCTCTGGTTCAAGAGCCTGGTGGCTAAGCGATAATAACTGTTGCTGAACCTGGTGGTTCCTTGTTTCTTCTTCAGTTGTTCCTTAGTCTTCATATGTTGCTCATTTAGTTACTTAAATCTGTGAGAGTCTTAGCCTCCATTGTCCCCTTGGTCAGTGCGTTCCAGATCCGAGCCACTGCTGGATGAATAAAAGCTCTTCTGCAAATCTTCGCTAAACCTCTTACCCCTTATCTTAAACCTATGCGCTTTGGTTTTTAATGCACCTCAGCTATGGGAAGAAGCTTTCTACTGTCTATGCCTTCCATAATTTTGTACACCTTCATCAGGTGGCTTCTCTGACTCCTCTACTCCAAGGAAAACAAAGAGAGCTTATCAATTCTCACCTGATAGCTGGAACAGTCCATCCCAGGCTGCACCCTGGTGTATATTCTCCGCACTCCCTTCGATGCAAACATGTCCTTCCCATAGCGTGATGATTAGAACCATGTACTGTACTCCAGTTGTGGTCTAATCAATGTGTTATAAAGTTGTACCTCAGCCTCCCTGATCCTGGATCCTTGCTAATGAAGGCATATGCTGCCTTTTCTACCTGTGATGGCATCTTCAGGAATCTTATGACATACTGCAAGGTTCCTCTGTTCCTCAATATTCCATCGCTCCCACCATACTTTTTATATATCCTAACTTTATTAGTCTTCCCAAAATGCATCATCTCACACTTAACAGGATTAAATTCCAAACACAAAATAAGGATTAAATTCCATCTCTCATTGCCCTTCCACCATGCCAACTCCTTAATATTACCCTACATCCTGATTCCTCCTCACTATCACAACATCACAAAGTTTAAATGTCATCTATATTCATGTCCAATTGTTAATGTACATGAAAGTGTGATTGGCCCAGCTTCCATTGTTTTAGTACACAGTAGTTAGAGGTTTACAATTACAAAAATAACCTTCCACCTTCAATCTTTGCCTGCTAGGACCAAGCAAATTCCGGATCCAATTTACTACCTTTCCTTGGATCACATGGGTTCTGTCCTTTTAGACTGGTTTCCATGGGATCTTGTTCCAGGCTTTATTGAAGTCTACATGAACCACAATGACCTCATCAATAATATTTTATTACTTTGTTGAAAAAATCAATCAAATTGGTCAGATAGTATCTCCCTGTATCAAAGCCTTAGTGATTACCTTGCATTAATCCCTGCCTCTTTAAGTGTGTATTAGTTCAGAATTTTTTCCATTACCCTCCCTATCAGTCAGTGGGTGCTGTCCCGAATCCGGGGTTGGTGGCTATGCACTTCCATCTTCTTCGATCTTGCGCTCTTTTACCGGCCTCAGCATAACTCACCCCAGTCCATTGCCTCACATTATCGTACCAAGTGGTTCGCTGCCTTCCTCTTTCCTGCTTTCCTCCTGTCATCCCTTCCAATAACAATTTCTGCAGTCTACCACCTCTTAACAAGTGCCTGGCATATTCCAGCTTCCTTTACTGCACATTCTTCAGCAACTCCTTTTCTGTCCTCGCTCTCTTCAACACTTCCATATTACTGACCTTCATCACCCTCCCTATCACTGATGTTAAGCCTTACTTACCTGATTTATTCTTGTCCCTTGGCTGTCCTCCTCCTTTAGAATGCCCAGCAACAGTTTAACGACAGCCTTGAGCCCAGCCTCAGAGATGTAACACATTAAATTGGTACATAAATTTATTATTGTCTCATATACTGAGGTGCCATCCATATCAATACTTCATTACATCAGCACATTGGGGCAGGACAAGAAAAAAACAACAGAATGCATAATATAGTCTTACAGTTACCGAGAAAGTGACAATAAAGTGCAAGGCCATGACGAGGTAGATTGTGAGGTCAAGAGCCTATCTTATCAGACAGTTGTCTTATAACAGTGGAATAGAAACATTACTTGACCCTGGTGGTATTTGTTTTCAGGCTTTGCCTGATAAATGTGCAAGGAGAAAGGTTAGTGGGTGGAAGTCCTTGATTATGTTGGTTGCTTTATCATGACTGCAAAAAGTGTGGACAGAGAGGAGTTTAGTTTTCGTGATTGACTGAGCTGTGTCCATAACTCTCTGCAGTTTTTTGTGGTCTTGGGCGGAGTATTGTTCATACTGAGCTGTGACTTATCTGGATAGAATGCTTTCTATGGTGCACCTATAAAAATAGCTGAGGGTCAACAAGGATGTGTCAAAATTCTTTAGTTTCGTGCTTTCTCAGTTTAATTACAATCTTTAATCCCTATTTTGCCTCAGTTCCTGGAATGTCTCAAGTAGTCTAATTCTAGTTTTGCCTCATTCCCACCAAATATTGTGAGACTATTGGAATCATTCCCTCCGGCCCACTGCTACCTCCACGATCCTGTTCCTGCCTCACTTGCTATTGAGATTCATTGTTTGCTATCCCACTTCTATCCACATCCCAACCAAGACCTCTTTGCCGTTTTCACTTCTAAGACCTTTTCACCCCACTGTTGTCCTACAATCACTCAATGTAGAACAAGTCTGATCTGTGTACTTCTGGACTCTCTTCACCAAACAGGTTTGTTCTTAACCTAAACCTTGTCCACTCTTACTTCTTATCTTGATTTCAATGACGTAACCAAAACCAAGAGGATTATTGGAGATGGAAGATGAGAAATTGAGCTCATTAATGCACAATCTTAGGAGATGATTGACTACAAAATGTTAGAGGTTCAAGGTGAAGTAGATGG
The DNA here is from genome assembly GCF_030028105.1 of Mobula birostris. NCBI lineage: Eukaryota > Metazoa > Chordata > Chondrichthyes > Myliobatiformes > Myliobatidae > Mobula > Mobula birostris. The sequence goes on from NC_092381.1 coordinate 74,168,696, forward strand.
GCTTGTGAAAGAGAATATGAGTGAGACTGATGTGATTCCTCTGAGGGTTTGCATGGATTGATGACTCTAATGCCCCATTCTCCTCCTCTGTCATAGTATAATATGAATTTGGGACAACTGGGATATCCTCTGGAGTAGAGGTGACATGTGCAAGAGGGATGAGATGAATGAGGGACATTCTCCCTTTTAGGGAAATTTGTTAATGCTACGTGGGAAGGTTTAAACTAGATTGGTAGGACACTGAACCTGTCACGGTCCTGACGTTTAATTCCCCATTTTCTCCTAATTTCCTTTGATTGTGTCAAGGTCCTGACCGTTAATTCCCCATTTTCTCCTAATTCCCATTGATGGCGACACACCTGGTTCTTATCAAGACCTGCACCTTAAAAACCCCAGCTTTGCATCCACTCGTGGCCAGATCATTGTTTAGCCAGTGTGGTAATTAATGTTCTCGGCCGTTTAGGATTGTGTATTCTAAGTTTTACTTCAGTACCGAGGTTTACCTGTGTAACTCTGTCTCTCCGTGTCAAGAAAAGTATTGTCTACTGCTTGCCTTTCTACGCTCCGTGTCAAGAGAAGTTCTGCCTGCCTCCTGCTTCCCTGCTCACCCTCCTGTTTGCCGTTCAGCTCCAGCCACTCTCACACCCTCGTCTGCATCCTAACTCAATCTCCGTGCCAGTGTCCTGCGTTTGGGTTCGCCCTGTTCTTTGCAACAGAACAGGAGCAAGTCATCAGATAAAGTACTAGTCAGGAAGAGTGGGTTTAGTATTCTGAATAGCCTAGGCACAGTAAAGGGAGGGGACAGAATACTCAATTAGACTGCATTTATTTCGATGCCTTTGGTTTAATAGGTAAAGCAGATGAACTTAGAACAGGGGTAGACAACCTACAGCCCCCTGGCCAGATCCGACCCGCGAAGGTATTTTGACCAGTCCGCGAGCAAATATTGGGATACTATGCTTATCCGGCCTGAGAGCGATTTTTCCTTATTCTGAGTGTTTCATGTGACCACACTGATGGACATGTATGGCGTCTTGTTACACTGGCCCCAGGTTCCGTTTTGTTCCAAACCAAACACTGTATATACTGTACGAATGACAGGAAGGCAGACTACCTTATTAATATGTATTAGATATTCTCCGTGCATGCATAGGTTCTCAGATGAGATCATTCAAATTTGTAAACAGAAACAGTGTCACTATGGTTTAACAAGAAATCCATGCTAAATATCCAGATATTTACATGTGCTACGATACTTGTTGAATAACTCGCGTTTCGAAATAAGATAGAAGAAAAAAAATTCCAATGGCAATGAATGCAAAATGCAGGAAGGTAGACACTGAGTGCTGAAATTTCCAAGACACTTGGACACTAGACTACTTCTTCATCAAGTAAGCTGGGAGGCCAGTTTGTCTCATTTGCCTAGAAAATGTTGCTGTGAAGAAGGTGGCAAATATCAGGTGACATTACGAGACCCGCCACAGTGGAAAGAAAGCTGCAATTGTGGGAGTACCAGCTTGAAAAAGGAAATTATGCACATTTTCCCACTTTTCAAAAAAGTAAAGCGCAAGATCCAGGCAATTTTGTGAATATGGTCCAAGAATTGAGAAAAGAGTTTTCATCTCGTTTTGCTGATTTTCGCTTGCATGCAAATGAGTTCAAGCTGAAATTTTTCAAATGGAATTGATTGAGATGCGGTATGACGACATATTGAGATAAAAATTTCATTCTGAAGATGTGTCAGTGCTTGACTTCTATAGAAAATATATTCATCCAAGTGGGAAGTATCCTAACTTAGTGGACCATGCAAAAAAGAAGGCATAATTGTTTGGCAGCACTTAATCTGTGTGAGCAATTATTTTCAAAGATGAAGCACACCGAGAACCATTTGAGAACAAGACTGACTGATGCCCATCTGGATAATGTCTTGCTCTTGGCATCAAGAAGTCTGAGAAGTTTCACATTGATTTATCGACTGTTTGCATTAGAATCTTCCTTTTTATTATACTTAATTTACCACCATTCAATGCATCGTGTTCATACGTTTTATGTTTAAAGATTCGTGTCCTTTTAATAGTTTCAAAAGATGCCTTGATTGAAATAAATTGCAACTAAACTGAGTTCTTTGATTACTAATTGGCATCCTTGGTTAAGCACAAATGATTTTCTAGCATGCGTTATTCATTAATTTGAGGCAAAACATAACTAGATGTATTTAAATGGATAATTCCCATATTTCAAGTTTTTTATGGCATTTCTCTGGCCCACCGTCCGCTCATTAATACACGATCTGGCCCACAGAAGCAAAAAGGTTGCGGACCCCTGACTTAGAACATTTTGATAAGGGAGTTTGTATCAGCAGCTCTTAGAGATGACATTCCTGGGGGATCGTCCAGCGAGGCCTTATGAGTAGAACTTAGAAACAAGATGGGAGGATCACTCTGGTGAGGCTGTATTATAGATGCCCAAATAGTTAGAGGGAATTTGAGCAGAAGGTGTGTAGAGAAATTGCTCATAATAGTGTTGCATTAGTAGGAGATTTTAATTTTTCAGGTATTGACTAGGCCTCTCAGAGTGTTAAGGTCTTGGACAGGGTGGAATTTGTGAAATCTGTTGTAGAAAGTTTCCTGAATCATTATATTAGAGGGTGTTCCGCTACATGGGAGGGTGTTATACCGGACCTCCTCTTAGGAAACGAGGCAGGGTAATTAACTGAAGTGGCAGTCCAGGAGCACTGTGGTTCTAGTGACTGTAATTCTATTAGTTATAAGGCATCCGTTAATCTTGCGAGACCATGGATCTGTGCCTGGAAAGTCTTCACTGGGCAAGGTTGTATGGAAGACCAGCAGTTGCCCATGCTGCAAGTCTCCCCTCTCCACAACACCAATGATGTCCAAGGGAAGGGCATTAGAACCCATACAGCTTGGCAGCAGTGTCATCACATAGCAATGTGTGATTAAGTGCCTTGCTCAAGGACACAACACGTTGCCTCAGCTGGGGCTCGAACTCACAACCTTCAGGTCGCTAGTCCAATGCCTTAACCACTTGGTCACCATGTTAGTTATAAGATAGTGATGGAAAGGGATAGGACAGGTTCACAGGGTAGGGCCCTAAACTGGAGCAGGGCAAGCTTGACAGATAACATTAAGGAAAATCCCAAGAAGTTCAATAGCTATATTAAGAGGAGGGAGAGATTAGGTCTCTTTAGAGACCACCTTCTGTACGTTACAAGCCATAGGAGATGAGTAGGATTTTTAAACGAGTATTTCTCCTTGATCTTTACTGGGGTGAAAATCGTAGTTACTTGAGAGACACAACAATAGGTGGGGATGTCTTGGAGGACATTCATATTGCCAGAAAGGAGTATTTGTAGCCCTACAAAGCATTTAGGCAGACAACTCCATAGGGCCTGACCATTGCGTCCTCAGACTTTGTGGGAGGATGGAGAAGAAATTGTGGACACCCTTGCAGAGATACTTGTGCATCATTAGTCATTGGTGAAGCTCCTGAAGACTGGAAGGTGGCTCATATTGTTCAATTGTTTAAGAAGGGTAGCATGAAGATGCCACTGAACTACAGGTCAGCCTGCCATCAGTAGTGGGGAAGTTACTGGAGGGAATTCTGAGGACCTACCAACATTTGGATAAATAGTCCGATTAGGAGGAGTCAGCATGGCTTTGTGCATGGAAAGTCATGTTTGATGAGTCTCATAAAGTTTTAATATTTGCATTTAAATATTTGCATTTTAGCAGGATCTTTGACAAGGCTTATGAAAGGCTGGTCTAGAAGATTAGGTTGTATGGAATCCAGGGAGAGCTATTGGGTGGATTAAAAGTTGTCTTGGAGGTAGGAAGCAGAGGGTGGTAGTTGAAGGTTGTTTTTTGGAGTGGAGGCCAGTGACTAGTTGGTGTGCTACAGGGTTGGTGTTGGGACTCTGTTATTTGTTGAAAGAGGTATCACAGGCAGACAAGGTGGTGGAAAAGCCACTTAGCATGCTGGCCTTCATCGGCCAAGGCAATGAGTACAGGAATTGAAATATTCTGTTGCAGTTGTACATGTCTTTGGTGAGGCAGCTCTTGGAGCACTCTGTACCGTTTTGGGCACCATTATAGGAAAGGTATGGTTAAACTGGAAAGAGTGCAGAGAATATTTTTAAGGATGTTGCCAGGGCTTGAGGACTTGACCTATAGGGAGAGGTGGTCGGGCTATAATTTTATTCCTTGGAAATTGGAAAATGAGGGCTGACTTTGTGGATGTTTATAAAATCATGTGGGATATAGATAAGGTAGATGGTAACAGTCTTTCCCCAAGGGCAGGGGAGTCCAAAATGAGGGGGGCATAGATTTTGAATGAGTGGGAAATATTTAAAAGGGACCTGAAGCACAACGTTTGCACACAGAGGACGTTGAGTATATGGAACAGTCAGGTATCATTTAAGAAGCACTTAGCTAGGTACTTGCAAAGGTGAGGCTTAGAGGAATATGGACCAAATGCAGGAACTTGGGACTAGATGGGTGGACACCATGGTCTGTAGGGACTGGTTGGGCCACAGGGCCCGTATCCATGCTGTATTGCTCTATGACTCTATGACTACGAATATAAAAATGAATAGAGATTGTAGATGTGAGAGCTTACTTCTCATGAGAAGTGAACCAGTTGTCCATCTTTAATATGATGCTTCGTGAGTGTGCTGCTAAAAGGTCACTGGCAAAACACAGTTGTGAGGGCTTCCTTTCCCTCTTCCTCACCTAGCCTCATTTGCCCATCGTTCATCCCCCCCCCCCACCCTCGTCCAGTTCTACCTATCACCTGCCAGCCCCTGTCTAATCCCTCCCTCTCACTTCTGTATGCTGGCTATCTTCCTTCTCTGCGGTCTCAGTCCCAAAACTTTGACCATCCCTTTGGCTTCACATGTTGAGTTCTTCCAGTGATTTTTTTGTGTATGTAGGCTGTAATCTTTCCAAGTTTTAAAGAGTGGATTTACAATATAAATTTAGAATTGGGGTGAAAAATGATTTTAGTTTAGAAAGAATGCTAAAGTTATGCAGCACAAATAGATAGTGAGGGCTGTTGAATTAAAGATGAGGTAGGTTTTTTAATCCGGAGAGTCACATTCAGCTGATTTGGAGTGTTGTTCAATTATCCATTTAGTCATGCCGTGTCAGATATTCCCTTTGTTATATCTATCCCTTCCCCTCCTTCTTTGCTACTAAAAACTATCTGGTTTTCTCCAATTCTAACTAAGACACTTGGACCTGTTATTGGTTTTTCTTTCAACTAATCCCGCTTGAACTTGTAACCGTCTCCAGCATTTTCTGCTGCATGCCGGAATTGAATAGGTATTCACACTCTGGATTGAGGTTGTAAACCAGTATTACAATTGCAGTTTCTTTGTGGAGAACAATTGCTCTGCCGTTGTGTGAATTCATATTTATGGAAAAACAAATGCATCAGATGCTGGAAATCTAAACTGAAGGCACAAAGTGTGGGAAATTCCTTGCAGGTCGGGCAGCATCCAGACAGGAATGGGTGTATGTTGAAAGAACAGACTTAACATTTTAGGTGAAAGTCTTTTAATTAGGAATGGATAATTCCATCGAAGCACTGTGCTGAATGCAAACTCAAAGGTGACAAATAGAGGGATGGTGGGACATACCATAGGGGAGGGACCCTCTCTGTTATAAAAATAGCCTTATCTTCATTTTAAAGAATGGAAGGCCAGAGAGATTATCTGATTAAAGGGACGACAGTGCTTGTGGTGTTAATTTTCTATCACACTCACAGTTTGACCCCTCTGTCCTCGGCCTCCTACACTTCTCAAATGAAGCTCAAGGAACAGCACTTCATCTTTCCATTAGGAATTTTACAACCCGAACAGAGCATTGAGTTCAACAGTTTCTGATCATAACCCGTGCTCCCATTCTTTTGGACAGCAGCTGCTGGTAATGAGTCTGCTGCTGTAATTTATGGCTCCTCTCAACCCATATTTTGTTTCTTTTCTTGTCCCATTACCATACCCTTTTGCCTTGCACTCTTTCACCCCTTATGTCATTTAATCACAGTTGCCTTCCATCCTAAGAAATGAAGATCAAGCAGCTTCTACAGTGAGTAGCTGATGACCACTGTTCATTTTATATCCAGACAGAAAATTGAAAGTCATTCCCAGTATGTTACAACCAAGTTCACCTATTAATTTAAGTAAAAACTTAGCAGGCTATCATTGTTTTCTTTCCTATCTTTATTTTTCTATCAAGATATCTCACATTTGTTTCTTCTTTTACTAACTACATCATAGCAGGAACTACCATTTATGCATATCTAATATTATTAAGCACATCTAGGTTTTGTGCACCTGGGAGAGAATGAATTCAGTCTGTCAATGAAGAGTTCCCCATATTTGGATTGGACTATGCTAGATTGAAGTGACAGACCAGCATTTAATCACCTAAACTTTTAAACACTGATGCAGCAATAGTGCAAATCTGTTTCTATCCAACAATCTACTTCCCATCTCTTGCCCCAACCATCCTGTTTTAAAAGGGCATGTATAGTTACTCACTTTCAAGGACTCTTCATCTCATGTTCTTGATATTTTTTGCTTGTCTATTTATTATTATTTCTCTCTTTTTGTATTTGCACAGTCTTCTGCTCTCTGAACACTCAAGTTGTGTGGTCTTTTATTGATTATATTATGGTGATTATTCTATACATTTATTGAGTATGCCCACAAGAAAATGAATCCCAGGGTTCTATATGGTGACACAAGTGCATATTGATAATAAATTTACTTTGGATCTATGGATAATTGTGACCTGAGGAAATGAGCTTATCTGGAATGTATGCACATATTTTAGATGCACGACATGTTTGGCTGGTCCCTTCATTATTGCACTGCATTTCAAGGGGAGACAAAATATATCGCCTTATATTTTTAAGGATATTTTGCCTTTTTATCTGAAATTTCAAATATTGTTGGCATATAGAGCAAGGCAGTGGAAATGCTGTGTTGTATAGTTGCATTATGAATGACCAGGTCATAAAGATAAACTTGTTTTTAAGGAGTGAATGATATCACCTGTAGCTGCAATTGTTTCCTTTTCAGTTGCTGTTCCTTGAATATCATTGAAATACAATATCTGTAGGAATTAGATAAGCTTAATAACCAAGACTGAAGTGTCTGACAAGCAATACCTTATTGACTGAAGATCTAATCAATACAAAGCAGTGACCAGGACCTCAATAAAAGTGCACTGCTTAAGCAAAACACACAAGAAATGCTCAGCAGGTTGGTCACATCTGAACAGACAGAAAAGTATTAAAGTTTAGGCATTTAATCACATTCAGAAGATGCACAGCTCATTAGAGGGAACATAACAAGGGAAAGGACAAATAAAAAACTGATATACATAGGAGAAAAAGGACAAACTGACAATGCCTATATATACCTCGCCACCACCTTGCCTATTTCCTCTGTTCAGATTGTTTGTCTGGCACATGGCGCAGAGTGAATGAAGTGAAATTGGATATTAGGAAGACCAAACTCATCTGTTACAGTCTCTTGCCATGCCAATTTTCTGGCCACAAGTGGATCCCTCTCCCCAGCAGCCGTCAGACTAAACCAGATGTTTGCAACCTTGATAGTACACATGTCTCTGATTCTGAGATGAACATCAGACCATGATCTGCTAAATCCCCCAGAAACTAGAAACATGTTAATTCGCAACACAAGGAAGTCTGCACATGCTGGAATTTGAAGCAACACACATAAAAGTTGCTGGTGAATGCAGCAGGCCAGGCAGCATCTCTAGGAAGAGGTACAGTCGACATTTCGGGCCGAGACCATTCGGCAGGACTAACTGAAAGAACAGTTAGTAAGAGATTTGAAAGTTGGAGGGAGAGGGGGAGATCCGAAATGATAGGAGAAGACAGGAGGGGGAGGGATGGAGCCAAGAGCTGGACAGGTGATTGGCAAAAGCGGTATGAGAGGATCATGGGACAGGAGGCCGAAGGAGAAAGAAAAGGGGGAGGGGGGGAAGCCCAGAGGATGGGCAGGGGGTATAATGAGAGGGACAGGGGGAGAAAAAGGAGAAAGAGAGAGAAAAAGAATGTGTGTAATTTAAATAAATAAATAACAGATGGGGTACGAGGGGGAGGTGGGGCATTAGTGGAAGTTAGAGAAGTCAATGTTCTTGCCATCAGGTTGGAGGCTACCCAGATGGAATATAAGGTGTTGTTCCTCCAACCTGAGTTTGGCTTCATCTTTACAGTAGAGGAGGCTGTGGATAGACATATCAGAATGGGAATGGGACGTGGAATTAAAATGTGTGGCCACTGGGAGATCCTGCTTTCTCTGGCGGACAGAGCGTAGGTGTTCCGCAAAACAATCTCCCAGTCTGCATTGGGTCTCGCCAATATATAGAAGGCAGCATCGGGAGCACCGGACGCAATATATCACCCCAGCCGACTCACAGGTGAAGTGTCGCCTCTCCTGGAAGGACTGTCTGGGGCATGTGTAGCACTTGTTCTGCTTACATGGATAAGTAATAGATGTTAGTTGATTGGTTTGAGGGGAGTTGAGAGTTTTTTCGCCCACAGTGATTGGAGGGCATGTGGAAGTCATTGAAAGAATGGCAGAGGCAGAAATCCTTGCCAAGTTTTAAAATCCCTAGAAGAATACTTGAAGAAACACAACCTGCAAGACTTTACACCAAGATTTTGTAAACTGGATTAATCAAAAGTCCATTTTGGCATGGCCACAATCAGCTGAATACTTCTTTGTGTGTGATCTAGAATTATTTCTCCAAATTCCTGTTTACACCTCAACTCACCTTTGTTGAAACCCTAAGTTGTGCCTCCACCCACCACCCCACCAGGGATAGGGTTCCTCTTGTCCTCACCTACCACCCCATCAGCTTCCATGTCCCCACATGATTTTCTGTAATTTCTACCATCTCCAGTGGGATGCCATATACCAACAACATCTTTCTCTCTCCCCCCCCCCCACCACTTCCTGCACGGATCACTCCCTAAGTGATTCCCTTGTCCATTCGTCCCTCCCCACTGATTTCCGTCCGAGCACTTTTCCTTGCAAGCCCCTACACGTCCTCCCTCACTACCATTCAGAGCCCCAAACAGTCCTTCCAAGTGAGGCAACGCTTCACCTGTGAGTCTGGTGGGTCAGCTACTGTATCTGATGCTCCTGGTGTGGCCTCCGGTATTTTGGTGAGACCCAACAAAGATTGAGAGACCGTTTCGCTGAGCACCTGAAAAAGCAGGATTCCTGGTGGCCACCCATTTTAATTCCACTTCCCATTCTGACATGTCAGTCTATGATCTTCATTACTGTCATGATGAGGCCACACTCAGGTTGGAGGAGCAACACTTTATATTCTGTCCGGATAGCCTCCAACCTGATGGCATGAACATCGATTTCTAAAACTTCTGGTATTTCCCCCACCGCTTCACCATTCCCTATTCCCCTTTCCCCTCTCACTTTATCTCCTCACCTGCCTATCACCTCCCTCTGGTGCTCCTACCCCCTTTTCTTTCTTCCATGGCCTTCTGTTTCCTATCAGATCCCCCTCGTCCAGCCCTATATCTCTTTCACTAATCAACATCCCAGTTCTTCACCCCTCCCCCTCCCAGTTTCACCTATCACCTTGTGTTTTTTCCTCCTCCCCCCACCCCCAGCTCTGACTCCTCATTTTTTCTACAGTCCTGATGAAGGGTCTCAGCCTGAAATATTGATTATACTCTTTTCCATTGATGCTGCCTGGCCTGCTGAGTTCCTCCAGCATTGTGTGTGTTGCTTGGATTTCCAGCATCTGCAGATTTTCTCTTGTTTCTAAATTATGCCTCACTGGATTTGAATACTCCAATGAATTCCTACCTGGTCTCTCTTATTTGGCTTTTCATTAATTTGAGATAATCTGAATCTCTGCTTTGATGTCCTAAATTGTACTGCATTGCAGCAATGCTTATTGATTGGTTAAATGAAAGCTTGATTTCAAAATTCTTATCCTTATTTTCAAGTCTCTCCATATTCTTCTCCATTGCTATCTCCATAATCTTTTCCTGCCCCATCACCTCCGATATCGACATGATTCCAATCCCTTTGAGGAAGGTGAAGAAAATTGAAGATTAGACACATTTGACCTATCTCAGGTACATTGAAACAAAACAATGAAATCCACCATTTACATCAACAACCAGCACAGTCCAAGGATGTGCTGGGGGCAGTGGCTGGGATGGCAGAGTAGCACAGTGGTTAGCACTTAACAGTACCAGTGACCTGGGTTCAATTCCCACCACTGCCTGTAAGGAGTTTTGTACATTCTCCTGGTGACTGCGTGTTTCCTTTGAGTGCTCCTGTTTCCTCTGACAGTCCAAAGACATACAGGTTGGTATGTTAAATGGTCATTGTAAATTGTCCCATGATTAGCCTAGGATTAAATTGTGGGATTGCTGGGCGGTGTAACTCAAAGGCCTGAACGGCCTATTCTGCACTATATCTCTATGAATGAATGAATGAGTAAATAAATAAGTGTTGCTAAGTTTCCAGCACCAACACAGCGTGCCCACTGCCTACTAAATTTAACTGCTCATCCTTGGAATGTGGGAGGAAGCTGCAGTAGCTGGAGGAAACCCACGCTGTCATGAGAAGAACATACAAACTGCTGACAGACAGCAGCGGAATTGAACCCAGGTTTCTACCGCTGTAATAGCATTTTGCTAACCACTGTGCTACTGTTCTACATTAAAATCAAAATGGATAGTGGACTAGGGCTCTGGGCTACCAGCTCATGGTCCCTGCTGTTACCACATCCCCACACCCCCTTGCTTACCCCAAATTTAACTTCTGCACCATTGGCTGTTATGCCTTCCTTAAGATCACAATCTCTAGAATCCGTTCCCTGGGTCTTTCCATCTCAATAGTTTTCCTTCCTAATATGAAATGTTCCCTAGAATGCTGAACAGAGCCTATTCCCATTTGGATAAGCAGGGCTAACTGTGAGGATCATATCTTTTTGATTTCTCAAGTGCCTTCAATACCTTACAACACCAATTGCTGTGGGAAAAGCTCCGTTCAATGCACTTCCATTGTATCCTGGATAATGGACTACCTGACTGGCAGACCAGAGTATGTGTGGCTTCAGAGCTGTGTGTTAGATATGGCTATAAGCAGCACTGGGATCACACAGGGGACTGTATTAGCTCCCGTCCTGTTTACCTTGTATACCTTGGACTTTAGATACAACACTAGGTCATGTCATCTGCAGAAATTCTCTGATGACTCAGCGATAGTTGGGTGTATAAAGGAAGGATGAACACAGAACCCTGGTGCAGCACTTCGTCAAATGGTGCAAGCTGAACCATCTGCAGCTCAGCATCAGTAAGACAAAGGAGATGGTGATGCACTTTAGGAAGACTAGGCCTGCACTGCTCCCTGATACTACTGATGGTGAGAATGTAGATGTGGTGAGGACTTACATATATCTGGGGCTGCACCTGGATGACAGACTTGAGTGGAGCACCACAGAGGCTGAGCACAAGAAGGGCCAGAGTTGTCTCTACTTCCTGACGAAACTGAAGTCCTTTGGAGTATACAGGCCTCTCCTTCACATGTTCTACCAGACTATTGTCGCCAGTACAATCTTCTATGCACTGGTGTGCTGGGGCAATGGCACCAACACAGGTGATGCCAACAGGCTCAATAAACTGATCAGAAAGACTGGCTCTGTTACAGGAGTCAAACTGGACACTCTGGAGGCTGTGGTAGAAAAAAAGAACCCTATGGAAAATCCTGGCAATTCTGGACAATATCTCTCACCCTCTGCATGCAACCTTGGCTGAACAGAGGAGCACTTTTAGTAATAGACTAAGACAACTGCACTGCTCCAAAGAGCGTTATATGAGGTCATTCTTACCCTCGACCATTAGGCTCTATAGTGAGTCAATCTATAGCTGGGGAAGAGATGACCCCCTCCTGTTAGACTGTTTGTGGTAACTTATTTTATTCTTTCTACATCTCTTCTAATATTTATATCTGTGCACTTGTAATGCTACTGTGACACTGTAATTTCCTTTGGAATCAAAGTATCTATTCTTTTATTGAGCTTTTCATCACTGTCTCTTATTAGTTTTGGCTTCATTCTTTTAAAAAGTAAAACAGGAATGAAGAACCTCTGCATCTTGTGCTTTATTACTGGGAAGTAGTTACAACAGAATGTTAGGTTGTAATCAGGAGATGAACCATGTGACAGGTCAAATAAACTCCAGCCAGTTACTGGTATCAATATTAACCGTTTTGATGACGATCTCTGCCATCTTCATCTGGGATGATGCCTGGGCATGTCTAGTCTCATGGTACTTATACCCCTGTCATCCATCCTTCCTGATTGAATGAGGACTAACCGATCAGGTTTCTACTGTCCCACTTTGCTTACAATCGAATTCCAGTTCTTACTTAGAGCGAGACCTTCATCTTTGTTAAAATACTTTTCCTCTAGTTTTATTTCAATGGCTTCCTTCACCAGGCGGTCGCAAAAGCCATTGGCATGGCACAATAGTTTTGTGCCGAAGTTAATCCTGTGGTCATTGTGAATACAATGTTCTGCTCCTGCTGATTTCAGTGAAGAGACACACCTGCACTCCTTGATGCGGGCTATTGTTATTTTCTACATGGAGGACTTTGAGGAGACGGCTCCAAATTCATTCTGTACACCCCAAATGCTTCTTCAGATACATTGATGACAACGTATCGTCAACTACTACTTCATAGTATGGCCTCATGGACTCCAGGCATCCGACAGTTCCACGGCCATCTGAACAGCATACAGCCAAGCATTGAATGATTGGGGCAAGGATCTGCAGGGATAGAATGATGGGCTGAAGGTAGATCTCCATTTCAGCTGGGCCAAAATGTTGTGACAGGGTGTCCATCTTAGGTTTCATGGAGCTGGGTTGGTAGGAGATGGTGAAGTTGAATTGCTTGAAGAAGAGGGCCCAGCGAGCCTGACGTGGGATGAGTTGGTGGGTCTATCATATGGATATGAGGTTCTGGTTCCAGTCCAGATCAGGAAGGGCTTGGTGTTTCCCATCAGCCAATGTCTCCATACCTCCAAGCCGATTTAGTGGTGAGTAGCTCCCTGTCTTCTTCATAATGGCATTGTGTAGAGTTGAAATTGCTTGAGAAGGCGGCACATGAGTGTGTCTTCTTGTCCAGTCCTCGCTAGGAGAGGATGGCCCCGGCACCAACATCAGATGAATCCATCTTTACCACTAAAGGTCTGGAGGGCTTCAGATGGTGGAGAATGGCAGTGGTGGTGAAGCCTCTTAAGCTCCTCGAAAGTGTGGTCTGGAGCAGCAGTCCAAGTTATCCATGAGTTTGGTGACCGAGATGAGAGGAGCAGCAATTTGGCTGTGATTTCAGATGAAGCTGCTGTAGAAGAAGTTGGTGAAGTCTTAGGAGCACTGTAGCTGTTAGAAGGAGTGCATTCAATGATGGCTCACACTTTCTCTGGGTCCATGGTTAAGCGTCGGGGTGAAAGGATATAACCCAGAATGGAAATGACTGGGGTGTGAAACTGGCATTTCACTAACTTGCAGTACAGTTGGTTTTCAAGAAGACAATGAAGTACTGAGGAGATGTGACAGACATGGTCTTGGGGTCGTTGGAGAAGGTAAGGATGTCTTTGAGGTGGGTGAAGGTACACTTGTGTGGCATGTCTTGGAGAATTTTGCTAATGAAGGCTTGGAAAGCAGCTGAGTCTGAAAGGCATCACCAAGTATTTTGATTGGCCAGTGGGTGCTATAAACACTGTCTTCTACTCGTCCCTCGGTGGATGCAGATCAGGTTGTATGCACTCCGTAGGTCCAGTTTGATGAAGATCTGGGTCTCATGGAGTGTTTCGAATGAACTATCCATCAAGGGGAGAGGTAGCAGTTCTTAATGGTGATCTTGTTGAGTCTGTGGTAGTTGGTGCAGGGATGGAGAAGAATTTTGCACTGACTGGGGACTGGGGTGGGCAAATGAAGCTGTGCTGTAGCACATTGGCGAAGTAGCCATTCATGGCTTGGGTCTTCGGATGGGAGAGGCAGAACAGGTGTCCTTTGGAAGGGATTGTGCCTGGAAAGAGGTTGATCATGTAGTCTGTGAGTCAACAGGCTACTTACTGGCTTTCCTCTTACTGAAGGTGATAGCAAGGTCATGGTATTGCTGTGGGAGTTTGGAGAGGTTGAGAGCTTCCTCCGTCTCCGTGGATTTACAAGATGAAGTCAGCTGAGGTTACAGGCAGGTGGTCCAGCAAGTGAGTCCCCAGCTCAGCCGTGAACTAGATGACCAAGTGAAGTGAGGGTTCTGGGTGGAGAGCCAGGGGAACCCAGGATGAGAGGAGGGTTGGGTGATGCATTCAGGAGGAATTTTATGGACTCGTAATGCTCTCCGATGTTCATGTGTGTAGGCTGTGTGCACACTGACCATCCCAGACCCCAAGGTACACCCAGCAATGGTTGTGATGCACAAGGATTAAGAGATAGGCAAAGTTGGAAGACCAAGCTAAATACAGAGTGTCTGGTCCAGAAAGCTGCTGTGCTGGAATGCTTTTAGAACCTCCGTGCACATGGAGCAGTTGGGGTGTGGAGGAGGACAGAGAAACTGAGTTGGACAATGATGCTGGAACAAGGTGCCAGGGGAACCTACCAGGTAGAAGGTCCCTTGTGTCTATTTCCCAGCTGGAGTGGACATTTGATGCGTTGGTGGTCGGCTGCCCCACAGTAGGTATACAAGTTGTTTCCCCACCGCTACTCCTGATCTTAGGGAGCTAAGGGAGCGCTCCCTAGCTGCTTGGGTTATGGAGACTTTGCTAAGGAAGGCCCTGCAGCCTGAAACAGTTCTGAGAATGAATCTGTAGGTCTGGATGTTGATCTGGAGGGCCACTCCATAGGTCGCTTGTCACCACAGAGGGCCAGAGTGATGTGGCTTTCAAGGTCGCTGGTCATCTCCCTCTCAAACACTCTGAGAGGACGTGCTGGTAATGAGCTAGCAGTGCTTTCACATTTCAGCTGCATTATTCTGCAAGGGTCCTGAATTCCATGGTGCAATCCGGCACCAAGTACGAGCTTTTGTGTAGACGAAGCATCTGATCTACCGCCTTCATTCCACCTCCCGGGTGGTCAAAAACCCAGCACATCTCAGCAGTGAAATCCTTATGCATTGCAAATGGGTGTCTTGTTGTCCCAGTTCACGGCAGCCCGGGTACAAGTTCACCCAGTCAAGAGAGAGATGAGGAAGACAGTCTTAGCTTGGTCCAGAAAATGCAGAAATGGCTGGAGCTCAAAGTGCAAGAGGCACTAGGACAGGAAGCTGTGGGATTGTGGGTCAATCGAAGCATTCAGGCACCAGAATCCAAGGCTCGAAGGGAGGAGTTGGCTGTTGTAGGCTTGCTGTATCGAGATGGAGAGTTGGCTGAGAGTGGTGAGCAGATGGTCAATGGTTTCCTGCTGATTCTGGATCATGTGCTCAGGTTGACAGATGAGTTCCTTCAGATAAGCAAACTGTTCTGGGTCAATCACTGGCTCACTCATCCTGTCAGGGAATGTAGAGGAGGGTTGACCCAAAAGCAGAGCAGCAGAGACGACTTAGTGGTGAGTGATAGGTTTAATAATAAACAGCAAAATAATAGCCATGAGGAGCCTCAAAATGAGAGAACTGGTACTAAATACCACAGGCGACAAGGTAACTTAAGGCTAGGAGCAACTGCTTGAGGCTGGCATGTTCAATGAGAGGCCAAGGGCTGTGGATGAGAGCTGTGTTTAAGTAGGCTGCAGGTAATGGGTTGGAAAAGTGTGGCAGGTGACTCCAGTTAACTGGGTGGAGACTGGGAGGTGCCTGACACCAAGAGATGGAATTGTGGTGACATTTTCATGTTGTTGATCGTGAGGAAAGTAGTCTTTGGCTACAGATCAGCTGCATAATTGGACAGGGCGATGGTGGGTGGAAATTAATTCTGAAGTGATACAATTTGTGATTTATTCAATTTCTGAGGTGATACAATTTATATGGTTTAATAAAGCTACTGTCAGTGCCCAAGTGAATATGAAGAACAAAATCCGAAGATTCCCAAAGGTAGAAGCATTGATATTTATGGTGGTGAAGAAGGCAAATGGCCTCTCTCTCTCCACCTCCACCCTTTCTCCCTTCTCTCCCCTCCCCTTCACTCCCTCCCCTCCCCCTTTCCCTCTCTCTCCCCCTCCCCTCCCCCTCCCCTCCCCCTCCCCTCCCCCTCTCCCCCTCCCGATCTCCCCCTCTCTCCCCTCCTCCTCCCCCTCTCTCTCTTTCTCCTCATCTCCCACTCTCTCCCTCCCCATCCCCCCTCTCTCTCCCTCCCCATCCCCTTCTCTCTCCCTCCCCATCCCCCCCTCTCTCGCTCCCCAACCCCTCCCTCCCCATCCCCCTCCCTCTCCATCCCTCTCTCTCTCCCTCCCCATCCCCCTCCCTCTCTATCCCTCTCCATCTCCCTCCCCATTCCCCTCCCTCTCCATCCCCCCTCTCTCCCTCCCCATCCCCCCTCTCCCTCCCTCCCCATCCCTCTCTCCCTCCCCATCCCCCTCTCCCCTCCCCATCCCCCTCCCTCTCCATCCCCCTCTCTCCCCATCCCCCCCTCTTTCCCTCCCCCTCTCTTCCCCTCCCCATCCCCCTCTCTCCCCCTCCCCATCCCCCTCTCTCCCCCTCCCTCCCCCCTCTCTCCCTCCCCCCTCTCCCTTCCCCATCCCCCTTCTCTCCGCCTCCCCATCCTCATCCCCCTCTCTTCCCTCCCCATCCCCCTCTCCCCTCCCCATCCCCATCCCCCTCTCTCTCCTTCCCCATCCCCCTCTCTCTCCCTCCCCCATCCCCCTCTCGCTCCCTCTCCTCCTCCTCCCCTTCTTGCTTACTGATCCCGAAGGAAAGTCCCTACATTCGAATGATCTCTCTCTCTCCCTCTCACTAGGCGCTGCTGGAGGGTGGTACTGGAGCAAGGTTAATAGACGTGGTTTGACTCTATAGTTCATGTTATGATGTGTTTCTGGTTTTTGGTTGCTCCTTTTATGATGCTATTTTGAGCAATTTTGATTTGAGGTGGCCTGCAGATAATGAACACTGTGCTGAACTGAATGTGCCTGGACTCTTTCAATTTTGTGTTTTGTATTCTGTGTTTTTTGCTAATTTTTTTGTTGCCATTAGTTTGATTTTTTTTGCATGTAAAGGTTTCGTGTTTGATGTATTTCTTTGAACGGGTTCCGTGGTTTTTCTTTGTTTCGTGGCTGTATGAGGGGAAGACAAATATCAGTTCTATACTATATACATACTTTGATAATAAATATACTTTGAAACTTTGAGGTGTTGTACTTCGGTAGGGCCAACCAAGGTGGACTTACACAGTGAACAGTAGGACACTGAGGAGTGCTGTAGAACAAAGGGTTCTGGGAATACAGACCCGTAATTCATTGAAAGTGGCATCGCAGGAAGATAAGGTCGTAAAGAAAGCTTTTGGCACATTGGCTTTCATAAATCAATGTATTGAGTACAGGAGATGGGATGTTATATTGAAGTTGTACTAGTCATTGGTAAGGCCTAATATGGAGTATTGTGTGCAGTTTTGGTCACTGGTCTACAGGAAAGAGAACAGGGAAAATTTATAATAATGTTGCTGGGACTGGAGGTCCTGAGTTATAAGGAAAGATTGAATAAGCTAGGACTTTATCCCTTGGAACACAGAGGATTGAGAGGGAGATTTGATAGTGGCATACAAAATTATGAGGAGTATAGATAAGGTACATGCAAGCAAGCTTTTACCACGGAGGTTGGGAGAGACTACAACTAGAGGTCATGGGTTAATTGTGAAAGATGAAATGTTTAAAGGGAACATGAGGGAAAACTTCTTTACTCAAAAGGTTGCGACAGTGTGGAATGAGTTGCCAGTGCAAGTGGTATCCATGTGAGCTCGATTTCAATGTTTAAGAGAAGTTTAGATAGGTACAGTACATGGATGGTAGGGCTATGGAGGACTATGGGCCTGGAGCAGGTCAATGGGAATAGGCAGTTTAAATGGTTTAGCATGGACTAGATGGGTCGAAGGGCCTGTTTCTGTGCTGTACTTTACTGTGACTTTATGACTCGATATATGTACTTTGGTAATAAGTTTATTTTGAACTTTGAACCAAGGAAGCTCAGGTGGCATGGAAGAACTTAGACTCATTTTTCTTGGAGTAAAACTCTGAGCTCTGCACTAAATGCAAAACTTAAGCATGCTTGTAAGTTCATTCATAATGAGGGTGAAATACTACTGGTTGTAGGTATTTCTATTTTCAACTGGACAAAAAATAGTATTGAAGACAACAGAGTTTTAAAATACTGTGAGATTAATGGACCTTTCATGCATAACAACATACATTGTGACATTGTGGAGATACGCCTCTACCAAAGGAGGTGTAAGCGCTCCTTCCCTCCGCTAGCCTGCAGGTCACCCTTGGGTGAGGTGTAGCACCTACTTAGCCCCCCCAGTCAGGGTCATGTAAAGCCATGGGATCAGGTTGTATGAGCAGCTGGTGCTTATCATAAGTCCTGGTTATGTGACCAGTGATGCCACGTAGACAATCTCTGAAGAGTATTGATAATGGCTGGGGTCACCCGTCTTGTAAAGACAGCGCCCAGAAGGCGGCAATGGCAAACCACTTCTGTAGAATTTGCCAAGAACAATCATGGTCACAGACCTTGATTATCTACGTCATAAGACATAGCACATAATGATGGTGAGTGTCTAAGATAGGGCATTGGACTCACATGGACATGGAATCAGACATTCTTGCTCTATACTTGACATTATTCTCTCATACTTTGTGGCCTTTGCAGAGACTTAAGGCTAATTTATACTTCTGCGTCAAATGGACGCTGTAACCTATGCAAGTGGCCTACGCGTGTTGTGAGCATTTATACTTGTGTGTTGGTGTGTCTGTGTCGCTCTGTAATTCGGGCACATCGCACATGCGCACGCACCTGCCTGTGCAAGGCTTCATGGTCATGGTAGTCTTTCTCAGGGTAAACAAGGTTAAAACGAGCATCTTTTTCGTAAAAGTGAAATGTGTCCTCCATAATTTCGGAGGTCTGTAGAGCTTTATGGAAAGCATTGCAGCCAGAGTTCCTTCCCTGCCCTTCAGTCGCCCAATGGGAAGCTATTGTAGCGTAGGAGGAAATGCGATGCTACCAAGCAGACCAATCACAGTTGTTGCAGTCTGCGTTGCCGCAACGTGTAGTTACATTTTGGGAGAAGTGCGTGTCAGGCTACGGCGTAGGGATTCACATAGGCTCCGCATAGGGTTTGTGGCTACGCCGTACCTATGACGTCGATTTGACGCAGAAATATAAATCAGCCTTTACCCTTCCCAATTCCTTGCAGCTTAAAAGTAATTTGTTTACCCACTTTCCCAACTCTGATAGTAGATTTCTGGCTTGAGATGTTAACTGATTCTCCTTCCACTTTATGGTATCTGACCTGTTAACTTTTCACAGTATTTTATATTTTCATTTCAAAACTTAAGTCTATCTAATAAGTGTTAGTTTCTGCTTTTAAGCTGCTTCAGTCAAAGTGCTGCAGTAACCCACCCACTCCACAGTTTGTTACGTAGGAATTCCATGACTTCGCCCAAGTGACAATGAACAACCTTGGATATATTTCTAAGGCAAATTAGCATGAGGTTTGAGGGGAATCTGGCAGTAGTGTCACCCCGTGTGCTTGCCACCCTTTTCATTTTGGGTGATAGAAGCCACAGGTGTATAGAGACTTGGATGCTACTGCCTATACCCTGTACCTCTACAGGAGGGAAAGAATGTTTAGAGTGCTGAATGAGATGTTAATCAAAATGTCTAGGCATTTTTTGGATGATGAGATTCTGCGTACTTTTGGAAGTGTTTATTTGGGTAAGTGTTCTCACTGGGTCCTCAGAAATGTTGATTAGGCTTCAGAGAACAAAGAAGTGAATCAGGTGCCAAAGAATTCTCAAGTACTCTTTTTATGGCTGTGAAGCATTACCTTTCCTATCACACAAATACATTTCAGTAATAGAAAAAAACGTCATATTAATGAAACAATATGATTCTAGTTTAGACAAAGGAGAGAGAAGTGACTCTGTGTTAAACTTTGATGACTTGGCCTTGAACCTGTATTATGAGAACAGAACAAACCTAGCTCAACCTAATTTCCTGCCAAAAACCCGTCAAACTCTGTTTAGCAAATTTTTGCGGTGATAAGTTAGTGTTTTGTTAGAATTTATCAATTCTGATTTAACTAATAAATTTGGTTCTGAAGATGTATGCATGGCTTCAAAGTTTTTAATAACCTCATCTGACAGCTTCATTAAGAACGGTAAATGGTAGAGGCACTTTAGTTCTTTAAAATTCTGCTCTATCTAACTTTCATTCAATAAATTTACCATTTTCCAAGAGAACTTAAATTTCAGTCACTAAACGTGAAATGAAACATTACAGCCCAACACAGTGTGCTGTATTTTCTGCTATAACTGAAAGACCTAGAGTGAGTCATACAAGTAAAGCAATAATCAAAGGGGAGCAGTGGTGGTGAATGACATAACAGAGTGAGAGTAGTTCCTTTCCCTCGCCCCTTTCCTCCCTTCACCAGCTGGGAATGGGTGGAAGAGGTAAGTAGCAGGGGTGTGGGGTTATAATCGTGAAATTAGATTGCAACCCATTGACTTATAGTTTTAACAACTGTGAGTCCGGATTGGTCAAACATGATTCAAAAGGTGGATCAGTTACTGAAATCATTTAAGAGGCCTGTGTGTGACCCCTTCAAATCTAATTTTGAGGCCTATAGGTTGTGAATATGGTTGTTTATGTTTTTATAATTAATGTTTTGGAACCCGGGTCTTTGAAAGGGTGGTGGTGTGTCACCTTCCTGAACCGTTACATTCCTCTTAGGGAAGTTACTGTCACAGTGCTGTTCGGTAGGGAGTTAGCAGTGACCGTGAGGGATCAGTAATATATCTCCAAGTCTGGATGGTGTACACAGTGGAGGCAAACTACAGATGTTGGTGTTGTGGCGGGGGGCAACCTGCAAATGAAGTGATTTCATGTATCTGCTGGTCTTTTCCTTCTTCGTGGTGGAGTTTGTGAGTGTGAGAGATAATGACAGAGGAGCCACAGTGCATTTTGTGGATGGAATAGAACGCAAATGCAATAGTGATGCAGAGCATGAATGTTTCAGGTGACAAACAGGGTACCATTTGAGAAGGTTGCTGTGTGCTGGATATTTGTAAATTACTTGAGGTTTGTTGGTATTGCACTCATTCCAGGCAAGTGGAGGGTATTTCATCACGCTCTTGAGTTGTGCCTCGCAGCTGATGAAAAGGTTTTCAGATGCCAGGTGGTGAATAATTTGCCACAGGATACCTAGCCCTTGACCTGCTTCAGTCGATACTCACAATATTTTATATTGCTAGACTAATTGGGTTTTTAATTAGGATCCTGGAATACTAATGGTGAGTGACTTAGTAAAGTTATTGATTGTTGGAAATGGCTTTTGTCTGTCATTTCTGTGGCATGTACGTTACTTGCCACTTACCTGTCCATGCCAGAATATTGTGTAGATTCTGCCAGGGAATTGTTTTTGCTGAGGAAATGCTGAGTGGAATTGAAAATGATGCAATTATCAGCAAGCATCCCCATTTCCGAACTGATGGTGGAAGGAAGGTCATGGATGAAGCAGGTGAGGATGGTTGGATCTAAGATGCTACCCTGAGGAACTCCTGCAGTGATGATCTGGGGTTGAGCTGATTGAACTTTGACGTCCACCACCATCTCCAACATTCGAGTGTTTTCCTTCTAGAGCTCAGTGATTTCAGTTTCACAAGGATGCCTCAGTGAGACCTAGTCAAATGCTTCCTTAATGTCAAAGATGGTCATGCTCTGGTATTCAGCTCTTTGTGATCAGGAGCAGAGTGGTCCTGGCAAAGCCTAGGCTGGGGATTGATGAGTATGTTGTTGGGGAGCCGTTGTTCTCCTTCAGTTCAGGATTTTGTATGACTGACTTCACTCTGTTATTTTTGAGTTTTCAACTGGTTAATAAGGCCAATGTGGGAACTACAAAACCTTTCCACAGATGAGCCAAGTGGTGGCTGATGGGCTGACAGAGTGGATAGATTGTGTGGTAGTCTGCTCCTTCTGTGGGGTTTCTGTGTGAGCCTTGTTCGTGGCCTCCAGATTCATAATATCTGAATGCTCCTACGGACCAGAGGTTCCCTGGAATCAGTCGAGATGTTGCATTTCTTCCAGGAGGCTTTGAACACATTCTTGAATCTTTTCTTCATTCACGTAGTAATCTCTCCCCATGGCAGATATAGAATGTCTACCTTGGGAGATTGTTGCCAGCACGCAAATGATGTGTCCTGGCCAAATTAGCTGACTGAGTTAGGGGAGCGGACCTGGGGAACGATGCTGCCATTAGTTCACTTGTCCTTCCAGTAAAGTTGGAGGATTTTGTGGACACTGAGTTGGTGGCATTTTCCCAATATCTTGGGATCTCTGTTGTGGATAGTTCAATAATAGGCAGAAATCCTTGTTGCCTGTCAGACTTTGTGCCAAGACCAAAGTCCTGATCTGATCTTCAAACACCCTCTACTTCAATCCGCCAAGGACTGTGATAGTGTATTAGCATAAACATTAACATAAGAACTAAGATGGGAAACAGCTTCTTCCCCCAGGCCATAAGACTACTGAACTCCCTGCCACCACCCAGGCCTCATTAGGTAGCATCTTACTGTTAACTTTATATCTAGTGTCATAAATGCTCCTTACTATTTGTTAATTTATTTGTGGTAAAATTTCAAAAAAGTTCAAACTAAAATTTATCATCGGAGTACATACATATCACCACAGACAAACTTGAGATTCTTTTTCTGTGGGCATACTAAGTTAATTACACATATAAGACACAAAATAATTGATTGCATAAGTATTCACCGGCTTTAAGTTGGTATTTAGTAAATGTACCTTTTGGCAGCAATATACCCCTGAGTCTGTGTGGGTAGGTCTCTATCAGTTTTGCACATCTGGACACTGCAATTTTTCCCCATTCTTCTTTACAAAACTGCTCAAACTCGTCAGATTGCATGGGGATTGTGAGTGAACAGCCCTTTTCAAGTTCAGCCATAAATTCTCAATTGGATTGAGGTCTAGACTCTGACTTGGCCACTCCGGGACATTAACTTTGTTGTTTTCAAGCCATTCCTGTGTAGCTTTGGCTTTCTGCTTGGGGTCATTGTCTTGCTGGAGAGCAAATCTTCTAAGTTGCAGTTCTCTTGCAGACTGCACCTGGTTATCCTCCAGGATTTCCCTGCATTTTGCTGCATTTGTTTTACTCTCTGCCTTCGCAATCCTTCCAGGGTCTGCTGCAGTGAAGCATGCCCACAGCATGATGCAGCCACCACCATGCTTCACGGTGGGGATGGTGTGTTTTTGATGATATGGCCAAACCATAGTGTTTAGTTGGATGGCTAAAGAGCTCAATTTTGGTTTCATCAGACCATAGAACCTTCTTCCAACTGACTTCAGAGTCTTCCCACATGCCTTCTGGCAAACTCTAGCCAAGATTTCATGTGAGTTTTTTTCAACAGTCACTTTCTCTTTGCCACTCTCCCATAAAACTGGGGAAGCACCCAGGCAACAGTTGTTGTATGCGCAGTCTCTCCCATCTCTGCCACTGAAGCTTGTAACTCCTCCAGAGCTGTCTTAGGTCGCTTGGTGGCCTCGCTTGCTAGACTTCTTCTTGCACGATCACTCAGTTTTTGAGGACAGTCTACTTATAGACAGACTTACAGCTGTGCCACATTCTTTCTATTTATTGATGGTTGATTTAACTGTACTCCAAGGGATAGTCAGTGACTTGGAAATTTTCTTGTATCCATCTCCTGAATTATGCTTTTCCATAACATTTTCGTGGAGTTGCTTGAAGTGTTCTTTTGTCTTCATAGTGTAGTCTTTGCCAGGATACTGACTCACCACAGTTGGACCTTCCAGATACAAGTGTACTTTTACTACAATCAATTGAAACACCTTGACTGCACACAGGTGATCTCCATTTAGCTAATTATGTGACTTGTCAAACCTATCAGCTGCATCAGTGATGGTTTGATGTGTCGTATTAAAGGGGGTGAATACTCAACGTAATCAATTATTTTGTGTTTTATATTTGTAATTAATTTAGATCACTTTGTGGAGATCTGTTTTCACTTTGACACAAGTGTCTTCTGTTGATCAGTGTCAAAAACATCAAATTAAATCCACTGTGATTCAATGTTGTAAAACAATAAAACATGACAACTTCTAAGGGTGGGGGCGCTGAATACTTTTTATAGGCACTGTAATTACATTCCAACACTACGTTTCTTGGAGGTGAGGTGCAACATTGCAGCAAGAAAGATGGAGAAAAGCTCTCGGGCAATGATGCAGCCTTGCTTGACAACAGTCTTCACTGCAAATACTTTATTCATAAGCACATTGGTTAATATCATGATGTGCGTGTTATTGTGGGACAAATGCAAGAACAAGCCAATTTTTTACATGCAGCTAAATTTAAGGATGGTCTCTTCCAATAGATGAAGTCAGAGACTTTGGTGAGATTGATAATGGCAGTGTGAAATGGCTGGTGCTGCTCCTTGCATTTCTTTTGAAGTCGATACACAATGAAATCACGTCCAGGTGGATAGAATACATACTTTAATTTGGGGAGCGGCTCTTCAGCCACAGGGGGAGGAGATGTTCAGGATACATTGGTGATGATTTGTTTTGTGTCAGTCTGCAAGGACTCCCTTCTATAGTTTTGTTATGTGTTAGGCTCCAAATGTAGCAGCTGAAGATGTGGATGTAAAGTCAAAGCTTCGTGATGGAGAGTTGTAGGAATTTGCTGAGTGTTCCTGAGGCCTTATTATTTTTTAAGTGGGATTTATCCACCTTGTTTTCCCGTCAGTTAGGTATCAGAACAAGGCTGGTCTGGATACGGTGCTGTAGCATGCAGTTAAGCGTGCTCATATTAAGGACAGAGTTGTCATTGAGGGTCCAGGAAGTGTTCCATCCAGCAGGCACTGATTGCCTCTCTATCCTTGATGAAATTCATCCCATTCCTGGCTCTTATTGAAGTGCAGTGTTGGAGGACAGGTGATTTAACAGCCAAGAGTTAGACATGTCATCTGTTTATTTTTCCTTGAGGAAGTCAAGCTTCCAGTTCCTGAACACCTTACAAATGTGGTTAATTAGCTCGTTGCCTGGTGATTTTCAAAAAGCCAGTCTTAGTTCTTCTTGGCACAGGAGCCAATGTCTGCTCCTGTAGCCTAGAAGTTGGCAGGTTGTCTGTGAGACACTGTCTGATAAGAGTCTTATGGGGCCCTTGAGAGTTTTGACATTGATCTTCTATCAAAGCTTCTGTTCATACTGGTGTTTTGGCCCAGGTTGCTGGAGATAGCAGTGGATTAGACAATCATCCGAAAATAATCATCAGTACCTGTTAGGGTATGGGTGATATGGACATCTCTGTTGTCCCTTGGTCAGATGATGATATAATATAACAATTATCAATACTTGGACCAGAAGGGTAGCAATAAGGTCGAGCATTTGTCAGCTTGAAGAAACAGAGTGTTTGTTAAGATAGGGACAATACTCCATGCATTATGTCAAGATGTTTACGTCCATTTCCACCTGCCCTGGAGTCAAAGACTTGTAGAGCATAAAAATGGACCTGTCAGGGCTAGATGTTTATGTGAACTTTGTGAAACAAATCAGAGAAATAAATAGACTTGATAACTAAATGGCCACCCATGTAATAATAAAACTTTGTGTTGGTTGTTGACTCAAAACAATGAATTTCACTAAATGTTTCAATTTACATGTGACAAATAAAGCTACTTTTTACCTTTGAAACATCAACATGAGAGGACTATCCATTGACTGGACTAAGAAGGTAATGTTTTGTTTCTATTGAAAAGTACAGGTGTTGCCTCATAGCTGTTGAACCAGATTTTTTTTACACACAACAGACATCCCACCCTGCAAAAACTCATTTCAGGGAACCAGCACCATCAATTTGCTGGAGACTCCCAGAACTTCTGGAGAGGTGGGATGTCTGCTGTTGCAAACAGTGCAGTGAGTAACACTGTTATTATTTTTGACCCCTATTAGGCAGGCATACACTTTAGTGCAGTCTGGGGTGACATACGTTTTATATTTTCTTTTTTTGGAACACTCTGCCATGGCGTTCTCTCTCTCTCTCTCTGTCAAAAAAATTGATTTCTGGGATATTGTATATAATTTGCAGGCATCAGGGAGCTACTATCAATATGTGGGAGACTCCCGGAACTTCTGGGAGAGGTGGGATGTCTGCATACAAACAAACATCCGTCTTCGACTGGATCATAGTTTTATTTGCGGCTAACTGTAATTTGTCTGTTCTTTACTGTTGACAAAGGACATTTATTAATGATTCTACTAAATTATTTCTGAAGAGGCTGCTTCTAGTTACAGAATATCCTCCCAAGGTTATGACAGAATTCCATTCCTGTGAATGGTTCATAACCCAGACTGTTCACAAGTCAGAAAGTGGCCGCACACCAAGTTTCCACACAGTGGAAGATGCAACCAGCAGGTCCAGCCCATCAATCTTCCAAACGCACGTTTGTATGTATGGGCTGTACGTGACAGGCATTGGTAGCCGGGGAAGACCTGTGTTTTATAGGATTAATAGTGGACTACCCATGCTGCCTGTTCATTCCCAGTGATAGGGAACTATACCGGTGAGCATTGTAATTGAGCCCGCCGTCCACGTTTACTGTGCTCAGAGCTGCAAGTATGAAAGACCAAGTAATAGACTTCAACATGGTCAGGAAGCACGTCAACAGCATGTTTCAGTTTTTTTTTGTCACGCACTTGTATGCTATGAAATTTCGCCATATGCTTTTCACTTGCCCTGTTTCCACTGGAGGAGGAGAGTCCATTAATCGTCTTGGTTGCATGACTGCTGTTTGTGGCTGAGCTGTTCAGTAGTTGCTGCAGGTGCTTTGTCTGCAGAAGCTTCAAGGATGACCTATCTGCACTGTCACTATAGTCCTTGCATATTGCCTCCATTAGAGATCAGTATTCAACACATCTCCTTCCTGTGCTGGGAATTTTGCAAACACTATAATAATATAAATATTGCCCGTTGCACAGACCAGGCAGGGGTTTTGGTTAGTGTTGTATTAACTTGTGTGTCTATTAGGCAGGTTCATTAGAATCAGAATCAGGTTTATTATCACCGGCATGTGATGTGAAATTTGTTAACTTAGCAGCAGCAGTTCAATGCCATACATAATATAGAAGAAGGAGAAAAATAAATAAGTAAGTAAACCAATTACAGTATCCATATATTGAATAGATTAGAAATCATGCGAAAACAGACATAATATACGTTAAAAAAATGAAGTAGTGTTCACAGGTTCAATGTCCATTTGGGAATCGTATGGCAGAGGGGAAGAAGCTGTTCCTGAATCTCTGAGTGTGTGCCTTCAGGCTTCTGTACCTCCTGCCTGATGGTAACAGTGAGAAAAGGGCATGCCCTGGGTGCTGGAGGTCCTTAACAATGGACGCTGCCTTTCTGAGACACTGCTCCCTGAAAATCTCCTGAGTACTTTGTAGGCAAGTACCTCTGTGATCTGTCATTTGTTGGTTACAAGTACATTCAGAATGTTGAGGAACATTGACAAGTTATTCAACAACCCTCCTGACTGCCTAATTATAATCTTAAATCCGAATGTAGAGTTTATATTAAATGGCACCAGATGCCCTGCTTCATTGCAATTAGAATAGTCTGACTCTCTTCCATCCATCAAACTACTGATGGCGCAGGAAGGGGAAATAAAAATTCAGGTTAGTTGTGAAGTAGTTAAGCACTGAGGGATTGAATAGCTTACTACTGTTTCTAAGTCCCGAGTCAATGTGTCTATGTATTTGCCGGAATCTGCAGCAAAAAAACAAACAAGTGCCTGGAGGAACTCAGTGGGTCAGGCAGCATCTGTGGGAGACAATGTTTTGCGTCAAGACCCTGCATCTGCAATGGGAGCGTAAAGGGGAGATAGCCAGTGTAAAGGGTTGAGGGGGAAGGGTGAGGCAGGACGTGGTAATTGATAGGCGGACTCAGGTAAGGAGGGGTTAAAGGGCAAATGGAGCAAGCCAGGTGGGGTGGGTGGGGTGGCGGCAGAGATTGAAATAGTGACAGAGGATGGTATGGTTTCTTTTCCCCTTCCCAACCTCATTGCATTTGCCTCTCACCCAAACAAGGACACCCTGGTTTTCTATCCCCTCCCCCTTCTATTCCTTTCTGCTTACCAGCCCCCTCTTATCGGGTTCCACCTACCACCTTCTCTTCTTATTGGATTCCATAATCATCACCCCTTTGTTCTCTCCACCAGTCACCTTCCAGCATTTGTCATTATCTCCATCCCTCCCTCCCCCACCTGTCAATCAAACATTCTCACCCCTGGATCCACTTACTGCTTGCTAGCACCTGCCTCACTCTTCCCCCTGACTTCCTTACACTGGCCGTCTCCCTTTTACACTCTGGTCCTGATGCAGGGTCCCATCCTACAATGTTCACTCTCTCTTTGCCTCCACCCTGACCTGCAGAGTTCCTCTAGCAGCTTGTTTTTTGTTTGCCGGGGTGAGCTTGCTAGTGTTTGTTGTGATTCTTGTAGTAATTTAGAAAACGTGTCATAACAGGTGGTGGGTTGTATGACAGACGTTCAGAGCAAATTTATTATCAAAGTACATACTGTATATGTCACCATACACAACTCTGAGATTCATTTTCTTGCGGGCATACTCAACAATTCCACAATAGAATAATAACTGTAATAGAATCAACGAAAGACCGCACCAACCAGTGTAAAAGACAACAAACTCTGCAACTACAAAAAGAATTAAATAATAAAAATAAATAAATAGGCAATAAATATTGAGGACATGAGATGAAGAGTCCTTGAAGGTGACTCCATAGGCTGTGGGAACATTTCACTGATGGGGCAAGTGAAGTTGAGTGAAGTTATCCCATTTGGTTCAAGAACCTGATGGTTGATGGGTAGTAACTGTTCCTGTACCTGGTGGTGTGAGTCCTGAGGCTCCTGTACCTTCCTCCTGATGGCAGCAGTGAGAAGAGAGCACGTCCTGGGTGGTACGGGTCCCTGATGATGGTTGCTGCTTTCCTGTGACAATATGGTCAATGGTGGGGAGGGCTTTACCCATGATGGAATGGCTCGTATCCACTACATTTTGTAGGCTTTTCCGTTGAAGGGCATACCAGGTTGTGATGCAGCTAGTCAATACATTATGCTCTCTTCTACACATCTATAATGGTTTGTCAAAGTTTTAGATGTTATGCTGAATCTTTGCAAACCCCTAAGGAAATATAGACACTGTTGCGCTTTCTTCATAATTGTACTTGTATGCTGGGCCCAGGGCAAGTCCTCTGAAATGATAACACTGAGAAATTTAAAGTTGCTGACCCTCTCCGCCACCGATCCTTGATGAGGGCTGGCTCATGGACCACTGGTTTTCGCCTCTTGTAGTCATTAATCAGCTCCTTGATCTTGCTGACATTGAGTAAGAGGTTGTTGTTGTGACACCACTCAGCCAGATTTTCAATCTCCCTCCTACAGGCTGATTCGTCACCACCTTTGATTTCTGGCCTATGGCAGTGGTGTCACCAGTAAACTTCAAAATAGCATTGAAGCTGTGCTTAGTCACACAGCCATAAGTGTAAAGCAAACAGAGCATGGGCTAAGCACACAGCCTTGTGGTGCACCTGCGCTGATGGATATCGTGGAGGAGATGTTGTTGTCAATCCAAACTGACTGGAGTCTGCAAGTGAGGAAATCAAGGATCCACTTGCACAAGGAGGTACTGAGGCCAAGGCCTTGAAACATTGATTGGTTTAAAAGTTGAAAAGCTAGTTCTATTAACAGTACTTATTTTGGCCTGACCTATCTGATTCATCCTACCAGAACAATACTTTACAGTTCTGCATTATTGCTAATGGCAAAGGGTTGTTTGTGCTCTGTCAAAAAAAATCCATATAATTTTCAATAAAGTTGCTTGTATCTAATAACTCTTAATGCAGAATTGGTGGTGACATTGCAGAGACTATTCACTGTGACTCTCACTTTTGCTTTAAGGAATGAACTGCAAGATTCTTAACACCGTTAAGATCAGGCAGTGTGCTTATTTATTTTGGGCTGCTCTCAAGCTTTCCAACAGGACCTGAACTGACTTGGATGTCTCCTGTGACAACGAAGAAATAACCATGGCTTCAGTTATTTTTCACAAAGCTTGGTTAATTGTCAACCCACTTGTGGTGGAATCTGAATCCATTATGTGGATTTGGAATCCTGAAGAATAGAATTCCAAACTACATTTGTATCTAAAACCGGAGTCAATAGTTCAGACTTGCATCTTCCTAGTGATCTGTTTGTCCATCGGTTTACCCTTCCGGTTGGCTTTCAGGTCCTGTGCAAGCTTCAAACTAATCTGGTAGGCCATTACTACTGCTGAGTTGGAAACCTCCCTCGACTGTAGGATACAAGACATAAGAACTATTAAAAGTTTGTTCAATAGCTCTTTAAGTACTGTACCAGCCTACATTTCCACCCTGGAAGTGAAATGGCCATGTATGAAAACTCTGTGTACAAATAAAAATAGTTCTTACTTTAACAACGAAATACATTCTGGACAGCAAACTGAGTGAGATGGATGATGAATAAATTGCTTTTTCAAACTCAGACAGGTACAGCATCTTAAGGATATACTGTATCATTGCAGTAGATAACCTACGTGTGCGCAGTCTATTGTTCCCGTTCATTAACTGCTGGCAAGTCTTCAGCTGGGTGCGAGCAACTTCAATCTGTTCAGCTACAACTTCCAGCCCTGTGTCAATATTCAAGTACACAAGCTATACAAATTGAGTGCTGCTGTGAGCTATGTGTGACACATGATCACTTAAAGCCCAAAGCAGCCATCTCCTCAGTTTTCATGCCAATGCATCACTTTCAATTTTTTCCCCTGACACGGTTGGCTGTTTTTATTTATGACTTCTAATTCTACCGTTTTAAAAACCATTTCACATCTGTGAAACAGCGTTGTTAGTTAGTTTTCATGATGAACATTAGGAATGAATGATTGCTCATTGGATCAGTGAATAAAACTCATCCCTTTTCCCTCCTCCTGCTTATCTACATGATAGGAAATTTCATCATCTGCAAGTCTAAAAAAAGAGTATTTTTCCACTGGGATACAAATTGTTCAGTTATCAAAATTGATGCCGGATTATTTTGATTAAACAGACTGACACACTAAATGATCTATTTTACATTAACGTGAAAAATAGCTCTGGATTTTCCATGAGAAAAGGAAGCTAGGGGACTATAAATTAGAGTATTCAAAGCATTTTATGTGCACATTTACTTCTATGAAAATGACTATCAGTAACATTATAGATG
This sequence comes from Mobula birostris, assembly GCF_030028105.1. NCBI lineage: Eukaryota > Metazoa > Chordata > Chondrichthyes > Myliobatiformes > Myliobatidae > Mobula > Mobula birostris. Next base: position 74,200,259 of record NC_092381.1, read on the forward strand.
GATTCTAGCTCTTAGCCATTGTATTAGTCGTTGTTTGAATGCCGCAAATTGTTTTAATTATATTTCATTTGCATTTCTTTTCAAAATAAATAGTTTTCCTTGTAATATCATGGGAAAATTCCTGCTGTTTTTTGCATATGCTTTTTCTCTTTTGATTCATGATCAGCTTTGGTATCACAGCTTTGCTTTAAACACTGTGAATGGAAATATAGACAATGGATTGAAAATATGATCATAATATATTTAAATCAGTTTCATTTTGCAGTGTTACAATATAAAACTATTTCTCAATTATTTTAATTGAACGTTGACACTGATATCTTTAGATGAAGAGCCACAATTTAACAGATAATTAACAAATAATCCATTATTTGCAAATCACCGTAATTAGACATTCTATGCTAACAAATTTCGCGACGTGCCTGTGATAATAAATCTTATTTTGACTCTGATATAGAGAGTAACTTTTGTGATTTAGTTTCCTCTGAGAAGGAGTACTTTCTCCTCTAGTTGTAACGTGGTTGGTAGCGAGCTTCCCTCTGAGTCACAAGATCGAGTTCAAGTCCAAGACTAGAAACCTAAGCACCAAACTCAAGCAGATGGTCCACTGCGAAACTGAAGGAATGCACTGCAAGCTATGCAGATTTGTGGAAGTGTTAATACAAGGTTTTGGCTGCATCAATAAAAGATCTTTTGATACTACTTTCAAGAAAAGCAGTGGTAACCTGGCTAATATTTATTCCTCACTCATTATTGTTAAACTTGATAATGTAATTGTCAGCACCATCCTGTTTTTGGGAACCTGCTGCACATAAATTTACTCTGATGTTTACTACTTCATGAAGTATTCTACTGGACTGTTAAGTGGTATGTGAAGGGTACTATGTAAATGAAGGACTTGCTTCCTTTGTCTGCAGAGCCTGACCTGGGGAATTCCTTCAGCATTTTGTGTGTGTTACTCTGGAATTGCAGCACCCGCAGAATCTCTTGTGTTTATATATTGTTCAACATGGTTTTTGGCACAATTTAAAGGCTAATGGGTTTGTTGTTGATTCCACAAATAATTTATGATATATTAGTGCAGGATTTCACTTGTCATTGTTTCATTGCTTTTATGCAAGAAATGAAGATTATTTTGAGCAGTGTTCTGCTATTATTTACTTAAGTTTTGTTTATTGGAGTTCAGGTCCAATGGGCAGGTACAAGTGAGGGGAATGTAGCCTTGGCAGTGTTCCCAGCTGCTGTGGGCCTTTGTAGGATGGGCTTGATTAGCAATTGTAGGTAGCACAAAGACTTTGAGACTTTGAGAGACCGGTGTAAATGCGACAAATAGAAAGTAAAATCATTACATGATTTTTTAAAAAAAAACCCAAGCTCCCTCTTTTAGATAGGTCCAGTTCAACATGTCAGGAAAAAAATCCAGAACTGAATGCTATTAAGCATTTGGGGGGAAAAAATCCCCTTAGTATCCCAGAGTTTTTCAGATGTAATTTACCTTTCTTGCCCTTGAATGGAAAATTCTGCAAGAAAGTAGTGCATATGGCTCAATCCATCACGGGTGAAGCTCTTCCCAGTATTGAGCACATCCACATGAAGCAGGAAAGCAGCATCCATCATCAGGGACCCGCACCACCCAGGCCATGCTCCCTTCTTGCTGCTGCCATCAATCAGGAAGAAGGTACAGAAGCCTCAGGACTCACACCACCATGTTCAGGAACAGTTACTACCCCTCAGCCTTCAGGCTCTTGCACCAAAGGGTTCACTCAACTTGACTTGCCCTGTCATTGAAATGTTCCCACAACCTATGGACTCATTTTCAAGGACTCTTCATCTCATGTTCTTGATTTTTATTGCTTATTTATTTATTATCATTATTTCTTTCTTTTTGTGTTTTGCAGTTTGTATTATGCACAGTGTTTGAACGCCCAAGTGGGCGTGGCCTTTCATTGATCCTGCTATGGTTATTATTCCATTATGGATTTATTGAGTATGCCTGCAAGAAAATGAACATCCGGGTTTTATATGGTGACATATATGTACAGTACTTTGATAATAAATGTACTTTGAAATTTGAATTTTGCTTTGCCTGATCTCTATTCATAGGAAGTAACTGCTCTGTTAAAACAAATGCATTTTACATATTGCTGTATGACTAATAATTCTCAAAGCAATGTTTCTTTGAGAAAGTTGTGTTATTGTTCTTGAAATAAGGAATCTGAGTACGATCTTGCTTGTCATTTCGTAGGTAAGGAGTACCATCAAAAGACTACAAGAGAGAAGAAAAGCTTTGAACTTTTCAGTAAGTAAATAATTCGTATATATTGTCAATTGTTGAGGCATTACAAACGATTGCATATTTGAGTAAATTTTTATTAATACATTTTGTTTATGAAACTTCATGCACAGGGAGACTTTGTGTTGTTATAATGCAGAACTTTCTTAAAAATAAGTTGGCAATGAGTCACACTGCTTTCTTTTCAACAGGGACAACTATTCAGATTTATTTCAATGGCTGTAATGAGCTTTGAGGCACCAAGGCAATGCAAAGCACAGTATAAGTGCAAGCTCTTTACTTTGTGCTGAACTGCAGTTGTTTGATTGGCCTTACATTTCATCTGGTCAACTGGAGATAGGTTCAGGCACAGTTATTATCCTTCAACCATCAGGCTCCTGAACCAGCATATATAACTTCACTCACCTCAACACGGAACCTATGGATTAACTTCCGTGAACTCTACAAATCATGTTATAAGACTACAAGGCATAGGAGCAGAATTAAGCCATTCAGTCTGCTCCAATATTCCATCATAGCTGTCCCTGGATCCCACTCAACCCCATACACCTGCCTTCCCACCATATCCTTTGATGCCCTGACCGATCAGGAAACGATCAACTTCCATCTTAAATATACTCACGGACTTATTCTCCACTGTAGTCTGTGGCAGAGCATTCCACAGATACACTACTCTCTGGCTAAAAAATTTCCTCCTTACCTCTGTTCGAAAAGGTTGTCACTCAATTTTGAGGCTGTGCCTTTGAGTTCTGGATGCCCTGACCATAGAAATCACACTCTCCACATCCTCCCTATCTAGTCCTTTTAATATTCGGTAGGTTATCATGATTATTATTTATTATTATTATTATTAAGCTCGTAAAACCTAAGGTATGGGCATAGCCAAGCATACTCGTTCTTCAGTTGCGAGGAACTTCCAGACTATTCTAGTGGTGTTTAGTATTGTGGCTTTCTGGAGTTTTACATAAACTTTGCTGTGTAGGCCTAATTGTTTAATGTTATTGTGCAGTGACTTTGGGATGATAACCGTTGTAGACCCTGTATGTGTTCTGCAGTCTTTTAATTTCCTCTTTTAACTCAGCATATTTCTTGTGTTTTTCGCTTATGAATTCTGTATGTTATGAGTGTTTGGAGTGGCTATATCTATGCAGTAAGCTGTTCTTGCTTGTTTACCCTCTAATATAATATCCAGACCATTATTATGGATTGTTCTATCTGTAAAAATAGATGATTCGTAATATAATTTGTAGGACTTTGACTCTAAAACTGGATTAGGCTTGTATTATTATTATTTGCAGTTTGTCTTCTTTTGCACATTGGTTGCTTGTCAGTCTTTGTGTGCAGTTTTTCCTTGACTCTTTTGCATTTCTTTGATCTACTGAGAATGCCTGCAAGAGAATGAATCTTAAGGTATATACGTGTATGATGACATGTACATACTTTGATATTGGAGTGGTTCCGTGTTATATACCTTTCCTGCTTTTCCTTTTCACTGACTGACACAAAGGGGAAATTAAAAGCATGTTGTTATTGTCTTGCAGGAATATTAGATTATGAATAGATTATGAGGACACGCAGTCCTCTTTTATTGTCATTTAGTAATGCATGCATTAAGAAATGATACAATGTTTTTCCAGAATGATATCACAGAAACACATGACAAACCGACTTAAAAACTAACAAAAACCACATAATTATAACATATAGTTACAACAGTGCAAAGCAATACCGTAATTCGATACGAACAGACTATGGCACGGTAAAAGTCTCAAAGTCTCTCGAAAGTCCCATCATCTCACACAGACGGTGAACCTCCAGTGCCGCCAACTTGCTGATGCAGCATACTGGAAGCATCCGACCACAGTCTGACTCCGAGTCCGTCCGAAAACTCTGAGCCTTCGACCAGCTCTCCAACACCGAGCACCAAGCACAATCTCTGCTGAGTGCTTCGACCCCGGCCCTGGCAACAGGCAATAGGCAAAGCCAAGGATTTGGGGCCTTCCCCTCCGGAGATTCTCGATCATACAGTAGGAGCGGCAGTGAAGCGGGCATTTCAGAAGTTACTCCAGGTGTTCCTCCATGCTTCTCATGGGTGTCTCCATCAAATCAGGATTGTGCACGGCCCCCTAGTTAACACATATCGATATCATTCAGAATGGCTGTGCGCGCTGCGTCGTGCCGCCATCTTCTCCTCCCTACTTCTCCTCCTTAAACTCTATTGTAGCTTAGGTGGTAGCAGTGACTGAAGGCCAGATTTATTTGATTTTGGGTTTTTAAGAGAGGGTACTATATTTGAGAGTATTGAGTGCTTACGCTTCAGAAAGTTGGGAGGAATTACATAGTGCAGTGGCACGGCTAAGAGAACGGCCGCCTCACAGCTCCAGCGAACCAGGTTCGATGCTGATCTATGCTTCTGTCTGTGTGTGGAGATTGCACGTTCTCTCTGTAACTGCTTGGGTTTCTCCTGCACGCTCCAGCTTCCTTGCAATTTCCAAGACATGAGCAGGTAGACAACATTTGCCTATCGCCACAGTAGGGCTGCAGTGGATGCAATCTCACCGGCTCTCCACTTGGGCTTGGATCACCCGGACAACAGAAATACTAACTTAAAGCAGCTGTTTATCGATTACAGCTCTGTGTTCAATAGCATCATCCCTTCAACAAACTCCTAAACCTGAGCCAATGTGCATGCCTCTGCAACTGGATCCTTGACGTCCTCATCAGGAGACCGCTGTCAGTGCGGATTTGAAATAACATCTCCTCCTCGCTGACAATCGACACTGGTGCACCTCAAGGATGTGTGTTTAGCCCTCTGCTCTGCTCTCTCTTTACCCTTGACTGTGTGGCTCGGCACAGCTCAAATGCAATCTGTAAGTTTGCCGATGACGCAACTGCTGTTGGCAGAATTTTAGATGGTGATGAGGAGATGTACAGGAATGAGATGCGTCAGCCAGTTCAGTGATGTCGCAACAATAACCTTGCACTCAAAATCAATAAGACCAAGGAATTGATTATGGTCTTCAGAAAGGGGATATCAATGGAACACACACCAGTATGCGTTGAGGGATTAGCAGTAGAAAGTGTGAGCACTTTCAAGTTTCTGGGTGTTAACATCTCTGAAGATCTATCCTGGACCCAACATATCGATGCAATTGCAAAAAAAAGTCACAGAGGCCATATTTCATTAGGAGTTTGAGGTGATCAGATATGTCACCAAAGACTCTCGCGAATTTCTACAGATGTCCTGTGGAGAGCATTGTAACTGGTTGCAACACCATCTGGTATGGAGGGGCCACTGCACAGGATCCTAAAAAGCTGCAGGAAACTTGCAAACTCAGCCAGGTCTACCATGGGCCTCCGCAGCATTGAGGACATCTTCAAAAAATGGCATCCATCATTAAGGGCCCCCACCACCCAGGCCATGCCCTCTTCTCATTGCTACTGTCAGGGAGGATGTACAGGAGCTGAAGACACTTGCTCACCATTTTAGGAACAGCTTCTTCCCCTTTGCTGTCAGATTTCTGAATGGACAATGAACCCATGTACATTACCTCTCTATGTTTTTCTTGTTTTGCTCTCTTTTTGCACAACTTATTTAATTTATTGTTTATATATACATGTTTCTTATTGTAATTATAGTTTTTGTAATAATATGTATTGCACTGTACTACTGCTGGAAAACACCAAATTTCATAACATATGCAGTGATATTAAATCTGATTCAGAATCTGATAGGTAAGTAGCCATTGTAAAGTGCCCCTAGTGTGCAGGTCAGTTATAGAAACTGGGAAGGAACTGATAAGAATGTAGGGAGAATGAAATGGGTTTGGGTTGGATTAGTGTAAAAAATGGTGATCTGCAAATAGTTCTGAAATAAAATTACAACATGTCTGTGCTAAATGTTGTAACTGGGTTACCTGTCTGGACACGCCCCTCTGCTGACTGCTCCTGTGGCTCCTCCCACAGAGCCCTGAATAAAGGCGATTGTGCCACTGCTCCTCCTCTCAGTCCGGGACAGATACTCAGCATGGTCGTTGGTCCATTTAGAGTTAATAAAAGCCTTTCAGTATTTACTCTACTTCCAGTCTTTTGGAGTAATTGATAGTGCATCAACATCTCACCAATAGACTGCAGAATATGGCAAAACGTAAATTATTAAAAGTAAGAACAGATGCTGGAGATAACATAATACAGTGTGGTCAAAAAAGTGTTTGAGCATGTTATTATCAAATTTGTGAGCTTTAGCCTTGGGTACTGACTTGCTGTAGAGAGATGCTGTAGAGAGATACTGTAGGAGAAAATGTGTGTATTCTTAGGCTCACATGGAACTATTTTGCATTCATTGTAAAAATAAGACATCTAAAACTCCATGGCCTTATACCAGATAGTTATAACTCTACTGAGATATCACACAATTGACATGTGGCAAATGATTGGAAATGCTTGGCTTTCCTAAGTGGCACACCATTGACCTTTCTGTTTTAGGAAAGAAAAATAAAAGTCAACTCAGTGGAAAGACATTTACTTGTGCTGAACAAAAATCTTTCTTGTGTTGGATGCCATGAATGGATTTTGACATGTAGAGCGCAGACAGCAGAATTTGTTTATTCGAAAAAAACTTCGGGGTCACTGGGGTGGCCCTTTGGAATCACCACAGCACCTTGAGGACTTCATCAAAGGCTTTTCATGCTCTTGAAGGGTATGTTGGCACAAAGACCAGAGTCAATAACTTTTCAAGAGAACAGACGGTTGAAAAGACAAAGGTGGGCAGAGATAAACAATTGAAGTGCAACATGCAGGAACTGAAATTTAAACAGAAGGACCTCTCCTTCATACCTCATGGGAGCATACCAGATCCAGCAAAGGTGAAGGCTATCATGCCAAAATGGACAGATACTACTGTGATCCAACTGTTTCTAGCATTTACCCATTGCTGAAATAAATTTCTTCACATCTAAGAGAGGGTTGTGAAGCACAGAAGTAACAGTTGCAGCTTGTCAAATGGCTACCCATGAGCAAACCCTCTAACTGGTGAAGGACACGGACAGAGTGAATGAGCATCACACCGCTTCGATGACAAACTGTTGATGTGACAAACTGGTGTCCTGGAAAAGCAAACTTGGGATAATTCTTGTGCAAGATGGCCAAGTTTTGACCTATGGGCCACAAGAAAGATAACACTGAAACAGACCTTCTGTCACTCAAAACTCACCTTGCTCCGAGTGCTCCAGCAGCCTCCATTGGGAGCGGTCACTGACTCCCTCCACATTTCCCTCGGTGGCCTCTGTAGGGGGTGATCGCTGACTGTCTGGCCTCTGTTGAGAGCGATTGCTGACCCAGTGGCCTCCATTGGGAGCGATCACTGACCCCCTCCGCACTCACCTCACTGCTTCAATCTTCCTCGCCGCTTTGAGGTGGAGTCGTTCATGATCCTGCATCCCACCTCTCGTCTTTTCCACGAGTCCGCTCATGTTCTCGGTTCCTTTTGGGTCCTTTCTCTGTTCTCTAGACACAGCAGAGCGCTAGATCATTCCATCGAGTTCCAAACTGCACGTATATATAAGGCATCCATTAGTCTTGCGAGACCATGGATATGCGCCTGGAAAGTCTTCACTCTCCAGGGTGCAGGTCTGGGCAAGGTTGTATGGAAGACCAGCAGTTGCCCATGCTGCAAGTCTCTCCTCTCCACGACACTGATGTTGTCCAAGGGAAGGGCAAGGGCCAGTACACCAGTGTCGTCGCACCAGTGTGTGGTTACGTGCCTTGCTCAAGGACACAACACACTGCCTTGGCTGGGGCTTGAACTCGTGACCTTCAGGTCGCTAGTCGAATGCCTTAACCACTTGGCCACGTGCCCACATGTATAGCTTGTCCACTATTAAGGCAGTTAGATGTATTTCAAAAACACACCGAGTTGTGCATATCTTCCTTTTGTGTACTCACCAATGGGACAGGTGAAAATGTTGAAATAGATGCCTATAGAAAAACTACTCATGAAGAAGATAGAGAAATTCATATCATTTGATGCAACTCAGCAAGAATTGCATAATCTTTATAAGAGGATTAGAACACTAGAAATATGAACAGTATTGTATTCTGAAATTAAAACACTCAGGACAAAAATGCATGTATGTATCAATGTGATGTGGTGAGAGAACAATTGCAAGTAATGAATATTACTGAGTAAGAGGTGGTTGTAATGATGGAGGAACCATATTGCAGACTTGTAAATAGCCCGGAAATAAACTTGTAAACATGATTTTCAGAGTCCAGTAAGAAGCCCTGTGCATCGTATAAACATCAAGGTATTTAATCTTATTGCATACTTTTTGCTGCACATATCAGTTAGCACACTAACAATTTGATAACTAACCGGTAAAAGAAAAACGGGTGACCTAACAGGCTAACATGAAAAGAGCGATTTTCATTTAATATGCCACCAGGATGATTGATCTTTTAAACTGATATACCTGGACAGTCCTTTTGAGGTTGAGTTACAATAGCCAGAGCATTCTGTGCCTGATCTGTGATGATGGTACAATGGAAACATTCCTTCTCATTGCTTTTCTACTATACCTTTGATTGTTGAAATGAAGAGAGTTGTTCAGAAAGAATTGTGACACAAACAAAAGCAGATCAGGAGAGAAAACATGACAAAGGGAAAAGTGGAGGAGGAACTTCTCAGATGAAAGGACAAATGACCAAGTTTGCTGATGAGGCAAAATTACCATAAGACGTAGGAGCAGAATTAGGCCATTTAGCCCATCAAGTCTGCTCCGCCATTCAATTGTGGCTGATCCTATTTTTTCCTCCTCCTCAACCCCAGTTCCCTGCCTTCTCCCCATAACCTTTGATTCCATGTCCAATCAAGAACCTATCAATCTCTGCCTTAAATACACCCAACGATCTGGCCTCCACAGCTGCATGTGGCAACAAATACCACAAATTCACCACCCTTTGGCTAAAGAAATTTCTCTGCATCTCTGTTCTGAAAGGGCGCCCCTCTATCCTAAGGGCTGTGCCCTCTTGTCCTAGACACTCCCACCATGAGAAACATCTTTTCCATATCTACTGTGTCTAGGCCTTTCAATGTTTGAAAGGTTTCAATGAGATCCCCCCTCATCCTTCTGAATTCCAGTGATTACAGCCCCAGAGCCATCAGATGTGGTTGTATGATAACCCTTTCATTCCTGGAAACATCCTTGTGAACCTCCTCTGGACCCTCTCCAATGCCAGCACATCTTTTCTAAGATGAAGGGCCCAAATACTCAAGGTGAGGCCTCACCAGTGCCTTCTAAAGCCTCAGCATCACATCCTTGCTCTTGTATTCTAGACTTCTTGAAATGAATGCTAACATGGCATTTACCTTCCTCACCACTGACTCAACCTGCAAGTTAACCTTTAGGGTGTTCTGCACAAGGACCCCCAAGTCCCATTGCATCTCAGATTTTTGGATTTCCTCCCCGTTTAGAAAATAGTCCACTCATTTATTTCTACTACCAAAGTACACGACCATGCATTTTCCAACATTGTATTACAAGTACCTGGGGATACGAATTGACAATAAACTGGACAGGTCAAAGAATACTGAGGCTGTCTACAAGAAGGGTCAGAGCAGTCTCTATTTCCTGAGGAGACTGAGGTCCTTTAACATCTGCCAGATGATGCTGAGGATGTTGTACGAGTCTCCGGTGGCTAGTGCTATCATGTTTGCTGTTGTGTGCTGGGGCAGCAGGCTGAGGGTAGCAGACACCAACAGAATCAACAAACTCATTCGTAAGGCCAGTGATGTGGGGATGGAACTGGACTCTCTCACGGTGGTGTCTGAAAAGAGGATGCTGCCTAAGTTGCATGCCATCTTGGTCAATGTCTCCCATCCACTACATAATGTACTGGTCGGGCACAGGAGTACATTCAGCCAGAGACTCATTCCACCGAGATGCAGCACAGAGCGTCATAGGAAGTCATTCCTGCCTGTGGCCATCAAACTTTACAACTCCTCCCTTGGAGGGTCAACACCCTGAGCCAATAGACTGGTCTTGGACTTAATTCATAATTTACTGGCATACTTTACATATTACTATGTAACTATTTATGGTTCTATTACTATTTATTATTTATGGTGCAACTGTAACGAAAACCAATTTCCCCCGGGATCAATAAAGTATGACTATGACTATGACTATGACTATTTGCCACTTTCTTGCCCATTCTATCTAAGTCCTTCTGCATCCTACCTGGTTCCTCAACACTACCTGCCCCTCCACCAATCTTCATATCATCTGCAAACTTGGCAACAAAGCCATCTATTTCATCATCTAAATCATTTATATCCAGCATAAAAAGAAGTGGTCCCAACACTGACTCCTGCGGAACACTACTCGTCACTGGCAGCCAATCAGAAAAGGATCCTTTTATTGCCACTTGCTGCCTCCTACCAATCAGCCAATGCTCTAACCATGTTAGTAATTTTCCTGTCATACCATGGGCTCTTAACTAGGTAAGCAGCCTCATGTGTGGTGCCTTGTCAAAGGCCTTCTGAAAGTTCAAATATGCAACATCCACTGCATCCCCTGTATCTATCCTACTTGTAATCTCGTCAAAGAATTCCAACAGGTTTGTTCAGCTTTGTGCAGTATAATTCATTAGATGATTTGTGGGATGAATGGGTTGTCGTTTGTGGAGCGAATGAACAGCAAATGCCTTCAACTTGAATCTAGAACAATGAAAAATCAAATACAGACTAATACACTCTAATCCAACACTCTTAGCATTTGACTGGTAACGGAACAAAAAACGCAGGCCACAGAAATTGCCCCCATAATATCTTCCGCTGAGTAGGAGGGATGTTCTTTCTAGATTTAGCTGCTTGCGGGTCATACAAGGATTCTGAGAACCGTTGGCTATCTGAAGTTTTTACAAGTTGGAAAATCTGTTGGCTGAGATTTCAAAGATTGCACTGGTAGATTAAGTAGCCATGGTTTAGTGCAGGTTGTAGAAGTTAGTTAGATCGTTCTTTGAATTAATTAAATGGTGCAAATCTGTACTACAGGTTCAAAACATGCCAGACAATGGGAATTGCCAGACCACAGGATGCTGGACCAGAGTGGTTCAACCTGTAGTTGAAATGTATTAAATTCTGAGTTGGATTGCAGCAGTGGTCCCCAACCTCCAGGTCACGGACCGATACCGGGCCGCGAAGCACGCAGGGGTCCAGCGGTAGCCTGAGTGCACCCAGCACATCTTTAAGAAAAAAGCCGAAATAAAAGTTATTGATTCTCTTTGGGGAGGTTGGAGACCACTGGATTAGAGCACAGCAGCTGGAATGCCTTTTTTACAAACTGAAATGTGGAGGCGGGCAGGCACAATCTCAAGATAAGGACCAGAAAATTGAATTTAAAGTTATTGACCCTCTGTGGTAAACCATATATATATGTTGTAACTGGGTTACCTGTCTGGACACGCCCCTCTGCTGGCTGCTCCTGTGGCTCCTCCCACAGATCCCTGAATAAAGGCGATTGTGCCACTGCCCCTCCTCTCAGTCCAGGGCAGATACTCAGCACGGTGGAGGACCCATTTTACTGCTAATAAGAGCCTTTCAATATTTACTCTACTTCCAGTCTTTTGGAGTAATTGATAGTGCATCACCCTCTCCACCTCAGTTCCTTTAATGAAGACTGGCTTCTGGGCAGCACCTAATTAATTAGCTTGTTTATTTTGGCTTTGTTCTTAAGGATGTGCTGGGTGCATCCCAGCTACTGCTGCACCCCTGCATGCTTCGCGGCCCGGAGGTTGGGGACCACTGGATGAGAGCATAGCAGCTGGAATGCCTTTTTTTCAAACTGAGATGTGGGGGCGGGCAGGCAGAATTTCAAGATAAGGACCGGAAAATTGAATTGCGAGGAAGAAAATTTCTTAACTTAATAGCTCAGAAAATTTTGCTATTTTCTACCCCAGGGAGATCTGGATGGCCGGTTGAAAGCGATAGATATTTGATCCCCGCTGGAATCACTGATTATGAGCATAAAGTGAGAGAGAGAGTGGACACAAGGCCATGATCCATGATCTATGATCTAAATGGCCTACAGTCATTTCCAGTTTTATCCTTTTTTAGTCTTAAATTTTAAACAATTTTCAAAATAGTTAGCTTCTTTGCCTGGAATGTACCAAGTGTGATGAAAAGGTCAGTATGTCGGTTAATTCAGTTGGTTGTTTCTCTAATTAACACGTAAACCACATGTGTTTTCTCCTCAGTCACTTCTTTCTGATATGGTCAATGAATATGTACTGAACTTTGTTATTAAAGCTGCAAACTTTCAAGAAGAGCTAATCAAAATGTAATGATAGTGTGGTAAACCACATATATATGTTGTAACTGGGTTACCTGTCTGGACGAGCCCCTCTGCTGACTGCTCCTGTGGCTCCTCCCAAGGACCCCTGAATAAAGGCGATTGTGCCACTGCTCCTCCTCTCAGTCCAGGGCAGATACTCAGCATGGTGGAGGTCACATTTTACTGCTAATAAAAGCCTTTCAGTATTTACTCTACTTCCAGTCTTTTGGAGTTACTGATGGTGCATCAATTTTATTAGCAGTAATTTTAAAGCATGGAACGCGACCTGAGACCTGACAAGTTAGACCTCAACCCGCAAACACCTGAAGTTGGAAACGCTTTCGAACTCTGGCTGGCCTGCTTCGAATCATACCTAGAGGAGATTGAAGTGACCGAGCCCACCGCGAAGCTCAGAGTTCTCCTCTCCAGGGTCAGTCCTCGGGTCTACTCGATGATCAGAGACCAGCCGAGCTACGACGGCGCGATGAGCGCCTTCAAAAGACAGTACCTGCGGCCGGTAAACACCGTCTACGTGCAGCATCGCTTAGCGACACGGCAGCAGCGGCCCAGGGAGTCGAGGGCTGAGTTTGTCCGGGCCCTACAGACACTCGTGCGGACCTACGATTGCCAGGGGCTGACGGCTGAACAGCATGCGGAGCTCCTAGCAAGAGATGCCTTCGTCATGGGGACCAGATCAGTGTATGTGCGCCAGCAGCTGAAGGACCAAGCAGATCTTACCTTACGTTCAGTGATTGAGCTGGTCAACATGCTGGAGGCTGCTCTGCAGAACTCTGAGGCTCTCCAGGCATGTGAACCCCGATGGCCTCGTGGACATCGCAGACCCCGCAACCCACCGGCGAATCGACCACAGCGCTGTCAGTCGCGAGTTTGTGAAGTGCTACTTCTGCGGACTCGAGAAGCACCTCTGGAAACGCTGCCCGGCCCGAGAAGCTACCTGCTCCAGCTGCGGAAAGAAGGACCACTTCGCCAAGGCCTGTAAGTCCAAACCGCGAGCGGGATCGAGCAGCGCCGCATGCGAGGCATGGGGGTCGCCATTTTGCCTGCACGCCACCACCACGTGTAAGACATGGGGGCGGCCAGCTTGGTTGGCGCCACCTCCCACCGCCTATGACCCACGGGTGCTCACGGGGCACCGTGCCGTGCCAGACCAAGACAGTGACTCAACTCTGGCCTCCATGACCCTCGACCAAAGCGCTCCCCACCAGCTTGCAAGGTCAATGATGGACATCCTGGTGGAGGGGCGTAGGACAAGCTGCTTGTTTGACACGGGCAGCACGGAGAGTTTTTTCCACCCAGCCACGGTGCAGCATTGCGGACTCGCGATACGGCCGGTAAGTCAGAGGGTCGCCATGGCTTCCGGGTCGCATACAACAGACATCGGGGGTGGGGGGGAGGGTTGTGTAGCGACGCTAGTGGTGCAAGGCACAGGATATCGAGACTTTATGTTACTGGTCATGCCTCAACTGTGTGCCCCTGTGCTATTGGGGCTTGACTTCCAGAGCCACCTGAAAAGCGTGACAATGAAGTATGATGGGCCCCTCCCACCAATCACTGTCGTAAATCCTCAGTTTTGTAGGAAAACGTCACATACCCCGCTACTGATCACACACACACACACCGACCCGCACATCCCACCCAACACCATGCCAACTGCCGCACTATGGACACCACTTGCGGCCTCTCCACCCTCAGGATCCCTCCCCCACTGCTGTTCGCCAACCTGACCCCGACTGTAAACCTGTGACAACTAAAAGCAGGAGGTACAGCGCGGGGGACAGAGCCTTCATTAAGTCGGAGGTGCAGCGGCTGCTCAGGGAGGGGGTCATTGAAGCAAACACAAGTCCTTGGAGGGCGCAGGTGGTCGTTGGTCGGAACGGGGAGAAAAATAGGCTGGTCGTGGACTATTGCCAGACCATCAATAGGTTCACGCAGCTCAACGCGTACCCTCTACCCCACATCGCGGATATGGTCAATCAGATAGCACAGTACAAGGTGTACTCAACCACAGACCTAAAATCCGCTTACCATCAGCTCCCCATTCGCTGGGAGGCCCGCCCTTACACCAACTTCAAGGCGAATGGCAGGCTTTATCACTTCCTGCACGTCCCCTTCGGTGTCGTGAATGGTGTATCTGTCTTCCAGAGGGAAATGGACCGGATGGTGGACCAGTGCCAACTGGAGGCCACATTCCCATATCTGGATAACATCACCATCTGCGGTCACGGCCAGCAGGATCACGACAACAACCTCCAAAAATTTTTCCAAGCGGCCAAAGCTTTGAATCTCACCTATAACAAGGACAAGCATGTGTTCGGAACCACCCGACTTGCTATCCTTGGGTGTGTCGTGGAGAACGGAGTCATTGGCCCTGACCCCGACAGTATGCACCCACTGTTGGAACTCCCTCTTCCCAACACCCTCAGAGCCCTCAAAAGATGCCTGGGCTTCTTTCATATTACGTCCAATGGGTCTCTAACTACACAGACAAGGCCCTCCCCCTGGTCAAGTCCACCACATTCCCCCTCTCAGCCGAGGCCCACGCGGTCTTCAGCTGCATTAAAGGGGACATCGCCAAAGCAGCAATGCATGTGGTGGACGAGGCCATTCCCTTCCAAGTAGAGAGTGATGCCTCCGACTTTGCGCTGGCTGCTACCCTCAACCAGGCGGGAAGACCAGTGGCGTTCTTCTCCCGTACCCTTGAAGGCTCTGAAATTCGGCACTCCGTGGTGGAGAAAGAGGCCCAGGCTATAGTGGAAGCTATTAGGCACTGGAGGCATTATCTCGCCGGCAAAAAGTTCACCCTGCTGACTGACCAGTGCTCAGTCACATTCATGTTTAGTAACCAACAACGGGACAAAATCAAAAATGATAAAATTCTGAGGTGGAGAATTGAACTCTCCACCTTCAACTATGACATCATGTACAGGCCTGGGAAGCTCAACGAGCCCTCCGATGCCCTATCCCGGGGAACGTACACCAGCACGCAGATCGACTGGCTATACGCCCTACATGTAGATCTTTGCCACCCGGGGGTCACCCAGCTTTTCCACTTTGTGAAGCCCGTAACCTGCCTTACTCCCTTGAGGAGATCAGGATGATGACCAGGGAATGCCAAGTTTGCGCAGAGTGAAAACTGCATTTCTACCGACCCAAAAAGGCACAACTCGTCAAGGCCACCCGCCCCTTTGAGCGACTGAGTGTTGACTTTAAGGGCCTCCTTCCCTCCACTGACCGCAATGTGTACTTTCTTAACATTATTGACGAGTATTCACGGTTCCCCTTCGCCATCCCCTGCCCCGATACCACTACCACGTCAGCTATAAAAGCCCTGCGCAAGCTCTTCACTCTGTTCGGATACCCATGCTATATCCACAGTGACAGAGGGTCCTCGTTTATGAGTGACGAGCTGCGCCAATACCTGCCGACTAGGGGTATCGCAACTAGTAGACCACGAGCTATAATCCCCGGGGGAATGGACAGGTAGAGAAGGAGAATGGCACAGTGTGGAAAGCTACACTCTTAGCCCTCAGGTCAAAGGGACCGCTGGTGTCCCGCTGGCAGGAGGTCCTTCCCGAGGCACTCCACTCCATCCGCTCCCTGTTATGCACATCCACCAATGCCACCCCTCATGAGCGGCTCTTTTCTTTTCCCAGAAAATCGACCACTGGAACCACCCTACCAACTTGGCTGACGTCCCCGGGGCCAGTGCTGCACCGGAAACATGCGAGGAGCAATAAATACTCCCTGATAGTCGAGAGGGTTCACTTACTGCATGCGAACCCCCAGTATGCCTATGTGGTTTTACTTGATGGGTGGGTGGACACGGTCTCCATCCGCGACCTAGCGCCCGCAGGAGCACTGGGCCTCTACCCCGAACACTCCGTGGTGACTATTAACCCCGTATCCACCAAGCCCTACACAGACACCACACGACACCCCCATACCAGGCGCAACGCACAAGCACGAGGGATTACCGATGCCTAACGTGCTGGCACCTGAAGTCAGGCCGGAGCCAGCATAACCACCGTCGCCGATGCAATTACCACCGGTGCTACGTAGATCACAGCGACGGACTCGACCGCCTGATAGACTTGACCTGTAAATATACTCGTTTTAAATATTGTCGGTCACTTCACCTCGCGGGACTCTTTTTAAAAAAAGGAGGGGTGAATGTGGTGAATATTTTGTTACCGGGTTACCTGTCTGGACACGCCCCTCTGCTGACTGCTCCTGTGGCTTCTCCCACAGAGCCCTGAATAAAGGCGATTGTGCCACTGATCCTCCCTCAGTCCAGGGTCAGATACTCAGCATGGTCGAGGTCACATTTTACTGCTAATAAAAGCCTTTCAGTATTTACTCTACTTCTGGTCTTTTGGAGTTATTGATGGGTCCTAATGCCCTTCCCTTGGACAACATTGGTGTCGTGGAGAGGGGAGACTTGCAGCATGGGCAACTGCTGGTCTTCCACACAACCTTGCCCAGGCCTGTGCCCTGGAGAGTGAAGACTTGCCAGGCACAGATCCATGGTCTCGCAAGACTAACGGATGCCTTTACTTACTTACTGCCCGTCATTGCTGATCCACTAACACTACATGTTACTTATCAGCCCCTTCCTGAATGTTGTCAAGGTCTCGGGGGACTTCTTTACTCAGAGAGTGGTAGCTGTGTGGAATGATCTTCCAGCAGAAGTGGTTGAGGCAGGTTCGATGTTGTCGTTTAAAGTTAAATTGGACAGCTATATGGACAGGAAAGGAATGGAGGGTTATTGGCTGAGTGCAGGTCGGTGGGACTAGGTGAGAGTAAGAGTTCAGCACGGACTAGAAGGGCCGAGATGGCCTGTTTCTGTGCTGTAATTGTTATATGGTTATATGGTTATATGATGGTGCATCAGATGGCGTAATGATTTTATTCCTGTGGTTACGCTGCTGATGCTGAGATTTGTCCTGGGATGCATTGGGACTGATTATCTGAGGTGATCAGATGTTTCGGATCTTTCAACATCAAGCACTCTCACCCAGGCAGGATTGATCAGGTCCCCGCCTATATCCCAGCAGCAATGGCCCATGGGTCACACCTCTTGATCCATAGCCATTTGGAGGCTCACTCAGTAGCCTCTGTGACAGTCCTGACAGACCTTTTCTTTGCAGCCCCCATCATGCCAAGGAGAGAGCAGGTTCTGCAGAAGCAGCTGGGAAAAACTCTATGCCCCAACTTCATAGGCTTGCATGGTGCCTCTCAACCACTGTTTCTGGCACTGCTCTACCAACTCCTAACTCTTGGCTTTCCTATGCTCAAAAGCCTCCTCAGTCCGGTCTTCCCAGGGCACCGCCAGTACTACCATGACCACCTGCTTCAAGGCTTCTGACAGAATGGCCGTGTCAGGCCTCAGTGATGATGACGTGATGAAGTCAGGGAACTTCAGCTTTCTTCATATCTTTCAAAGAGTCTTTTGCTCTGAAATAGTTAATTTCATTCTCACAACTGTGCCTCTGATGGAAAATGGGTTTAAAGATTTGAGTAAGCAAGGTTTTCCCACCAGAGTAAAAAATACTTGGTGGTTGCTTGGAATCTGAGTTTCAATTTGATAAATGAAGATAGATGTGTTGATCAATGCATCAATTAGTTAATCAATATGTGGTTTTCAGAAGAAATAAAGGAACATAGACAATATAAATATATCACTGAAAAGTCCATAGAGTTGATTTTCCTAATTAACATAAAAATCAATGTATGTATTCCACTGCATCACATCTGCCTGATGTGGCCAAGAAAAATAGAGTCAACTTTGTTATAAAGCTACAAAGTTTCAAATCCCTTTAGCGTTGTCCTTTGACATTAACCTGTCAACAGTGTATTTATGTTTTGTGCCTCTGGCAGAGATCACGTACCTCGGTGAACTGGTTTAAAAATAGTTAATAGGAGGTACCACTTGGCTTGTCCATTATGAATGATCACATTAGCTCGACCCAAGTTGTCATGCTTTATGAGAGCAGGCAGTTTGTCCCAGACTGCAGGCACAGCAGGTAATTTGAAATGAAATGAGACAGTTTCTACAGCCAGATTGATTTGGGAATCTTGCATGTTTTCCCCTTTGACCTCTGACAGGTTGACACTACAAAAATTGTGACTTGTAAAATATGATCAGTCAGTAATATATTTAGGCTGTTGACATACCGTAGGTAACACAAAATGATTTTCCATGTTTTGAAGAGGCTGCCTGCGAAGGGAGCAAGTCCTTTCTGGAAAAAAAATGCCTTTAATGCTCAGCTTCAGCCTTTTTGTCAAAAATGCAGGCCTAGAAATTTGGTTGCACTGATGGTGAAAAACATTTTACCCATGGTAAAGCAATGCACTTAGATTTATTGTCCACGCTGAGACTGCTCACGGGCTTGGGCTTGCTGCTCAGTGTTAGGCTACAAAGTGTATGTGGTAGCAAGCCTCATTTTAGTCCTTTGTGGTGAAGGTTAAATTAAGGAGTGCTGATAAGGGATGCTAGGTTCACAATGTGCAATGAAACTGCAGCCTTTTGACCCAGTGCAGGAGTTCCATGTAGCCTGTCCTGTGACCTCATTGCTGTGGTATCAGCAATCAGCCACTAGAATCAGCATTCTTGATTATCTCAGTGCATAACCACTGGCTCTGAATTGGTGAGTGGTTAGGCAGTACTGATTAAACCGGGCTTCCAACTCAAAGGGGAGATGCTTTATGGTTGCAAGTGATGCCAGAAGTCAGTTCAGAGACTAACAGCGTTAAGGAAGAAATGGCAAGAAAAGATACCCAGGTTTTCTGATGCACATCTGGTGACTCTCTTAGAGGAGAGGAGAAGAGAGAGGTCCTCTTCCCACACATAGAGTTGGAAATGCCTTCAAGCGTGTTGTTGGCAAGCAGCACAGGAAAAATATAGAAATCAATGTCAATCCCAACAAACAGAGGTGAAGCATTGGCCTTGTGTGCAGGCCAAGGTCAATGATACATAATCGGGTCCCATTTCTCTCCACTGACTGCACCACTAACCCCTGATCTATGCAATACACTTGCTACTCATGTACCAAGAGTGACGCTTACCATTCAAATACACTTACCAGTTCTTCAGTACTTGCACCCGTGTCCTAATGATTGCCAGTGCACTCTGCCCTCTCAGGAGAAGGAGGCATATGATCTGTGCCAGTTAAAATGTACAGCCTGCAGTAAGCATGTCCTGAGTGACTCAAACTCTGGAGGACAGGAAACTGTCCAATACTGGACAGTCGGTTCTCAAACTGCAAATATTCACTAAACACTATACTGACAACCCTTCAACCAATCGTTGCATCAAAAAGAAATAAAACAAAATATTCTGGAAAAAAAAACTGCTGGAAATACTCATTGGGTCAGGCAGCATCTGTGAAGAATGGAGGTCATTATTTCAGATCAATGCTTATTACCTGTTCTGGTGAAAAGTGAAGGCGAGAGTTGTGTGAGTGAGAGAGAGAGAGAGAGAGAGAGAGGAGTGGGAGGGAGGGAGAGGGAGAAAAGAAGAGAGAAGAGAGAGGGAGAGAGAAAAAAAGTGCTTTCTGTGGTTAAATGCTATACTCCCCCATTGTCTCTGGGGCATAGAGAAGTTCATGGCGCCAACATGACAGAGTTTGTGTTCAATTAATGTTGCACTGCAGACTGATGAGCCAACCTAATTCAAGTTTATTTTCATGACCAGACATAGCCAGGGTATAACTGCCATGAAAGTTAGCCTTTTTTTTTGCAGCAACAGCAGTCACACAGTACACTACAAATGTAAGCTTAAATTAACATATGTAAATTATACATAACTTTCTTGATGAAATCACATAAAGTCACTACTGCAAGTTGAGGGAACTCTGGACTGTGTATTTCTGGTGTGGATGATTGGCATGGGTGCTGCTGCCCTTCCAAATTACACGATGACATGGGATGCATTAAAAGCTGTGTGCACGTTGCATTGCAGCTGAACAGCATGCACTACCAAACTGAGTTTCCTATTCCCTTTTTTGTTTGATGCGTTTTACAGTTGAATTGTGAAAACAATTCTGCTGGTGCTGAGTTGTTTTGCAGAGAGGTTGGCTGCACTCATAGGTGACTTGGTTAGTCTTTGAAAGACGAGAGGGGACCACAGAGGACGCCCGAGAAAACCCAAGCAGCTGGGAGGTGAGGGAAGAAAAGATTCTGGGGAAATACTTTGGAGACCTGAATGTCCTTGAGGAAAATAGTGTGGAACATAAATGTGGTATTACCTGTAGTCACAACTGAAGCCATTGTTCAGTGTGGAACTTTCAAAGTTGCCATAGTCTCTCAACTCAAGCCAAGGCATATCATTGGCTGCAATAGGTGACATCCATGGCATATCCACGTTGGTAAGGTATTGCTTTACTGGGGAGGACACTAACATTTTCATCACCTTTTTAAAGGGCAGGTCAAAGTAGGATAAGACATACAATACTATGGATTGCATCAGCATTTTTTGGATGGTTCTCATTATTTTCATGGATGTCAGTCTGAAAAGACAGTAAAGATACCTAGATTACACTATCATTTATTGACTTCAGTTCCGCCTTTGATCCTATAACCCCAAGCAAACTTGTATCCAAACTCCGAGACCTGCAACTCACCAACTCTCTTTGCAAATGGACTCTTGATTTCCAGACAAACAGACAAAGCCAGTAAGGATAGGTGCAACATCTCCACCATGATTATCCTCAACACTGGTGCCCAACTCTCAGTGCCCTTCTCTACTCCCTGTATTCACAACTGTGAGGCGAGATTCTGCTTGAACTCTATCTACAAGCTTGTAGATAGAACCACGGCAGTGGGCAGTATCTCAAATACCAATGAATCAGAGTATAGGAGGGAGATAGAGTGCCTAGTGACACAGTGTGATGCCTAAAACTTTTCCCTCAATGTCAGCAAACAGATGAGCTGGGCTGGATGTTGTCTTCAGGAAGGAGGTGATACATAAGATTGAGAAGATTAAAAGCTTCAAATTCCTAAAAGTGAACATTGCCAATTGCCTGACCTTTTTCAACACATAAGCTCCACGGTCAACAAAGTGCACCTGCACCTCTGCTTTCTCAGGAGGCTAAGGAAATTTTCCATATCCTTTGACCCTCACCAATTTTTATTAATGCATCATAGAAAGCATCCTATTCAGATGTATGACGCACTGGTATGGCAACTACTTCACTCGAAACTGCAGGGAGTTGTGGACACATCTTGGCATATTATGAAAACTAGCCTCCCCTCCGTGGACTCTTGTCTACATTTCTATTGACTTGGTTCAAGCAGGCCACATAATCAAATACCTCAGCTACATTGGACATTCTCTCTTCTCCTCATTCCCATCGGGCAGAGTATACGAAAGCACATACCATCCGGCTCAAGAACAGCTTCTATCCCACTGTTATAAGACTATTAAATGGTCCCCTTATTTGGTAAAATGGACTCCTAACCTCACAATTATTTACTTCATCTTAGTCTTCATTTTAACCTTATGGTCCACTTGCACTGTGGCAGTAACACTTTATTTTGCATTTGGTTATTTTTTTTCCCTTGTACTATCACAATGCAGTGTTTTACTGAAATTATCTGTGTGGATGGCATACAAAACAAAGTTCTTTACTGTGCCTCGGTGCATGTGGCAATAATAAATCTAAATTTACCAGAAATTTCTACTACTTTGTTTCATTCATTTGTGACCATAGTCAATCCACTGTGCAGAACTAGTCTGTGCTCTGGTAAGCATCTGAATTTATTCACCTTGCTTCAGTTCTCTTTAATACCTATAGTCACAAACTGGGCTAGCTTGACAAGGGCTGGTATTAGTCTGCTACTTACAGATGTAGAGGATACTTACAATTGGAGTTGGGCCAGCCCCCGAACATTTTTGAGCAGAATGTCAGGATGCTTAAGAATGCTTCTGGTATCTGGATTTTTTTAGAAGGAGCTTTCTACTACAGTCCTGGGAGTATCTGTTTGTGATTACAAGATAGATTCCAAAGGATTTTCTTAGTGCCCTCTGAGTAGCAGATGTTGAAAGGTGAGGAGAACAATGAGGAATTGTTGGAATAGCATTGAACACAACTGCCATTAATTTCATCCATGAGTCCTTCACATGAAACACCCTCCCATCTCCAATACCTTAATACTCTCACAATCTTTATTACCACCTTTACTACCACCATCTGATTGTTTTCTAACAAAATCCACACTCACTGCACCACCTGCCTCCCAGTAGCACCAAATGCAGGAGTATCATTGCTCCATTAATTATATGTATCAGTGTAAACGGTAGTTAAGAATTATCCCTCATACAACCCTGTTGTTCCTGATATGCGCTCTCATTTACTTCTGCCAATAATCCCTGATAGTTGATACAGCCTTGGAGATTGAAGGTTGCTGAGTTAGCGTTAAGGATGCTTTATATTGAAATGGTGAACGACTGGCACAGCAGGCACATGAAGTGGCCTCCAGCCTGTGTTGGCCATTTGCATTGGCTTATGGTGAATGTTCCAGGCATGTTATAAGTGCCAATAATGTGAAGAGACACTAATATTGCATAACTCTCAGGGTTTCAACAGCCTTTGGATTACTGCTGAAAAATTTACGTGACTAATTCAGAAGACGAAGAGAGTGCTGTTCACACAGGGAAGGTTAAACAATGTTGAACATAACTACTGAGGCCCACTTATATGCACTTGCATAATATTTTACAGTTCTGGTGAAGATATCAGGGACGGGGGTATAACTGCCTGACCTCCCAAACTCTTCCTTCTGTATAAAGCACAGATATGTTAGAAACAGTCTGAACTTGCCTGAATGGGTGCGGTCAGGACAGCGTTCAAGAAAGTCAGAGATTTCTAGGACAAGGTAGACAGTTAAATCAAGAGTCTCTCAAGGGTGACTTAAACCTCCCCCTCCCCCACCCCCATCATTATGCTGTGGCTGCAGTGTGTTTAATCTACAGGGCGGATTGAAACAACTTGACAGAGTCTCTTCAGTAGCATCACAATGTCCACACATATAAGAACCAGCACATGGAAACACCATCACCTTCAATTTCTGAGTTGAAATTCATATTGATCTGGAACAATCACTATTTTTTCAATAATATTGGGTTAAAATCTTGCCATTACTACTGGACAGTATCGTAAGAACACCTGTAGAACATGTTCTGTGGTTTTGGGAGTCTTGCCAATAGTTTCTCAAGTTCAGAGAGACATGGTAATAAGTACCAGCACTCCAAGAATGAACAATAGGAATCCTAAAGTGGAAACAAATGCCTTCACTTTCCAAAAAAGAATGATCAAATTATCTCAGTATCTGAAGCTTATTCTAAAACTTATCAAAGGGAGCTATTGCCCTTGATTGGATATTGGAGTGCCTGTAGAGGGTCATTGGATGGTTCATGCCAAATCAGGTCGTGGTAATCTGGGTTTCAAATAAGAGCCAACTGAACTCCATACTCATCTTATTTTCTGTTCTGTCTGGTAATTAGTAGGCTTCAAGATTTTAGTTGCTGTTGCCCCATAGATAGAATTTTTAAAAATCACAGCACAAGAATGTGATGTGATTACCACCTTGCAGTCTGTGTGGATTAGTGGGAGCCTGATTTGTCACTTACATGGTACACGTACCTAAAATCAGTCACTCCTGCTCCAGACCCTTCCAACTTTCTGGGCTTAAAACTAATCTGTTTTAATTTATTGATCCCAGAAAAAAAGCTTTGCCTAAATGTGCTGTTGAGCCTTTAGTCAGCAATGTACTGTAATTTCCTCCTTTGGTGGCTGCAAACTTCTTGGATGACAAGGAAAATCTTACAGTTCATGCTCTTGTTTTGTTTTCTTCTGGTGGGCGTCAGAGACCAGTGCTAAAGATCTGAATTTCAATAAAAGAGTGCTGTGGTTATTAGTTATTGTAGTTTTTATACTATGATATATACTGTAGGTCATGTTTCAGTGGATGTGGATTTGAAAGCAGAAGATTCATGACTTTGTACTTTTCACTTTATAGACCAAAATAGAGCTGCTGCCTAAAAGCTCTTCTTACCTGCAAGGACCTGCAGCGGTGAATGACCTAAGTGACCTGCAGGTGGTAGGCACAGTGTCAAATTGCTTCTTGAAATAAAGCTGTCCTGTAGCACACTCACAATAAAAAATGATAGTCTTCCAGTACTTGCCAAACGGTGTTTTGACAGGAGTGAAATATGGAATTAAATTGGAAGCAGATTAGTTTTTGGTCCTAATTCACCTTATGACAAGATGCAAGAAGAATGAAACAATGAATGAGCAGACTTGCTAAGTTAATGTTCTCTATTTTCAGCTTTATTCTCAAAGTAGCTCTTAAAGTGTACTGAGTTTAAATCAGTGCAAAGTATTGATTAAATGTTCATTTTATGTCTTAAGCATGGAAAAATAATATCATAGCTTAGATTTGGGAAGGAATGCATGTTTTGGATAAAGTTATGAATGAGAAATAATGCCTCATTTATGTGATGACAATGCAATTTTAGCCAACTCATTTGCATCAAAATATTACACTCTGGGATTTGCTTTGAGGCTAATATTTTTGATGGTCAATTTTGCTACATTTTTTGCAGATCATTGGACAGAATAGTGTAATCAGGGCCATTCCGCTGGCCCACTGCCTGTGCAGTATTTTTCCACCTCAGGAGAATTGAAATACTCCTTTTTATTCTTTATTAATGCTCTTTTTTATGCACATGGGATGGTGCTTTGGTGTCCATTGTATTGTGCAAATTGCCTGTACATAAATGGTATCCAGTTCATTGTAGAAATAGTACACTGGATTGTACGACTTGTATTGCTATTTACCTGTTCTTTAAGGCAATTGTTAAAATGTATAAATATTGCAAATTGAGCATTTAGTCATTTATTTTATCATTTATCTTAAACACTCCATGTTGCATGATTAACAAACTTGTATAGATATAATTTATTTAAAATTCTGAAATGTTTAAAAATGTATTACAGTATCATCACAACTAATTTGCTGATTTGTTCAATGAAGTAAATGAGTAATCAATTTTGGTAGTGATCATTGAATTATTGGAGAGCTACTGTAGCTGCATGCCATAAGGAAATGCCCTAATATTTTTGAAATAGCCTCATAGTTAGGAAGATATTGAAGTCTATTATTAAGGGTGGGGTTTTGGGGTACTTAGAGGCATATGATAAAATAGGTCAAAGTCAGCAGGGTTTCCTTAACAGGAAACTGTTGGAATTCTTTGAGGAAATAACAACTTAAGATAGACAAAGGAGAGTTAGTGGATGTTGTATACTTGAATTTTCAGAAGGCATTTGACAAGGTGTCATACATGACACTGCCTAACAAGGTAAGAGCCCATGGTATTCCAGAAAATATCCTAGCATGGATTGAAGATTGGCTGACCAGCAGGAGGCAAAGTGTGTGAATAAAGGGAGCCTTTTCTGTTTTGCCGCCGGTGACTAGTGGTGTTCTGCAGGGGCGGATTTGGGACTGCTTCTTTTCACATTATATGATAGTGATTTGGATGACAGAATTGATGGCTTTGTGGCCAAGTTTGCGGACGACCCAAAGATTGGTGGAGGGGCAGGTACAGTTAAGGAAACAGGGAGTCTGTAGCAGAATTTGGGCAGAATTAGGAGGATGGGCAAAGAAATGGGAGATGGAATATAGCGTAAGGAAGTGTACGGTCATGCACTTTGGTAGAAGGATTAAAGGTGTAAACTATTTTCTAAATGGGGAGAAAAATTCAAAGTTCAAAGTTGCAAAAGGACTTGGGAGTCCTTGTGCAGGATTCCCTAAAAGTTAACTTGCTGGTTGAGTTGGTGGTAAGGAAGAAAAATACAATGTTAACATTCCTTTTGAGAGGATTAGAATATAAAAGCAAAGATGTAAAGCTGAGGCTTTATAAGGCACTGGTCAGACTACACTTGGATGATAGTGAGCAGTTTTAGGCCCTTATTTTAAGGAAAAATATGCTGTCAGTGGGGAAGGTCCAGAGGATGTTCACGAGAATGATTCCGGGAATGAAAGGCTTAACATATAATGTGTATTTGATGACTTTGGGCCTGTACTGTCTGGAGTTCAGAAGAATAGGAGGGGATCTCATTGAAACCTATCAAATATTGAAAGGCCTAGACAGAGTGGACGTAGAGAGGATGTTTCCTGTACTGAGAGAGTCTAGGACCAGAGGACATAGCCGCTAAATAGAGGGACATCCATTTAGAACAGATGAGGAAGAACTTCTTTAGCCAGAGAGTGATGGATCTGTGGAATTCATTGCCACAGATAGCTGTGGAGAACAAGTCATTTGGTATATTTAAAGTGTAGGTTATAGGTTCTTAATTAGTCAGGCATGGGGAGAAGGCAGGAGAGTGGGGTTGAGAAGGATAATGAATCAGCCATGATAGAATGGCAGAGAAGACAAGATGGGCAGAATGGCCTAATCATTGCTCCTATGCAAAGTTCTTGGCCTAAGTTCTGACTTAGATTGTGATTCAATGTTATCCAAACCTTACTTCTGTTCATTTTAACAGAACTGTGCTACTTCTCGACCCTCAAGCTCGTTGACCAGCTCTAGACCAGCTAGTTCACCTGTGACAGGATCAGAGAGCCTTGCTAAGGATGATGGCTTACAGGTTGCGGATGGAGTGAACCTGCAAAGTATTTGCAAAATGTCTTTCTATGACAATAGTGTCATATATGAAAATACGGCTGCTGCAAATGAAAGTGAGTTCTGTTTTAGTTCCAATCACAAACAAGAGAAAATCTGCAGATGCTGGAGATCCGAGCAACACACCCAAAATGCTGGAGGAACTCAGGACTGAGGAAGGGTCTCGGCTCGAAACGTGGATTGTTTATTCTTTTCCATAGATGCTGCATGTGGCCTGTTGAGTTCCTCCAGCATTTTGCTGTTTTAGTTCCACTATTTGAACTATAATTCTTGTCAATTTTTTTCACCACCCTTCCCAGCTGATTAACTTTACGGCTCTGATTTTACAGTCACATGATGGAAATATTGTCAGCAATGGCCAACATTGTGTTGTGCAACTAGCAGCCGTAGTTTAATCCCGGTTAACTGTTCGATACTCTACCACAGCAATCTCTGCTTGTAGCTTTCTCAAGTGAAATTAAGAAAATCAGACATCCAATGAGAAAGTTAGGCACTGAATTACTAAGTTTGCTGTAAAGTACTTTAGTGTATTTTGTTGCATGAAGTGCAAGTGAATTTTAATGGTTCATGAGGTCATGATCACTGTTTAGCAAACAAAAATAATTTCATGTATATTTTATTGCCCTCATATAAATATTTCAAGATATAATCAAATTTAACTGTCTTCAATTTTATAACTATTTGTGATGTTTCGGATTCCACTTTAATTTTATAATCAATGTTCTTAACTCCATTTGCACACAGTGAATGGTTTAAGATGTAAGCTGAAAATGGTGTTTCTCGTTCCTGGTTTGCTGAATGAAAGAATATTTCTGGTGACATGGTGATTATGATAGAGGCACTTTTTCAATTGACAGCAACCAACATCAAGAAAGAAGTAGTTTTCCCTCCTACCAACTCCCAATACATTGCCAGATGAGTAATTTAATCTCTGCAGGTCAATTGGCAGGTTTAACAGCCACATGCACCAAGGTAAACGGTTGGAAATTGACCTACTGAATGAAATTTCTTTATGGAAGGAGGACAATGGTTTACAATTATTGAAACATAATTTGAGAAATCTTTACAAAAAATGATACCCGGAACATTAACAATGTTTATTTTTTGATTACACCCAGTGCTGCTAACTCCCTATTTTTAACTTGCAATAATGCAATTTGCATCATGTTTATTTTAAAATGTAGCAATACAAGTTGGTGATGTCCTTTGTAGAAAAAAATTCTCAAAAGTTTTTGCAAATATTTTTTTATTGCTGCAGAATTGGCTTTACCCAACTCTTTATACTCTTTTGTGTAAGTTGCTTGTCCCTAATCCCCAAGGAATGATGATTCCGGTCCAAATTAATTCCTGTAGCATGACTACCCTCATAGTTGTTGACATCTCGCATTCCCTCCACACCATCATTATCATCTTCCTCCATCAGTACCATCTATTCTCCCCCTCCCCAATCTTCCTTACCACCTCATGGCTCACATAATATTGCCCCCAGCCATAATATTAAAAACAATAACAATGCAGAATGAGGTGTAAAAGCTAGTGTCATCCCCAGGCTTTGTGCACTGTGCCTGGGTAGTTTAGGAGGCCTTGCACACCTTATGTTTTTCAATCGCAGGCTCCTTGGTGGTCTTGCCAAATTATCTCTAGTTCAACAGTTCCCAACCTGGGGTCCATGGACATAAAAGAGGTTGGGAACCCCTGCTCTAAGTTATTCATTTACCCATTTTGAATGGCCACAGGCCTGAGATTATTGCCAGTTGTTGGAAGCCTTGTATATTTTCATGGAGACTTGAACACCGTCCTCGAATCATTTCCTCCCTCAACCTGGTAATTTCTTGCTGTGATATTGCTCACAATAGTTTGGGAGGTTAGCACTGTTAACACTGTTGAAGCTAGCTGAATGTAACTGGAGCCTTGCTGCTGTGGATATTTACCTGGGAGGGGAAGGTGATGTTGGTTTACCAGTTCTACCAGTGGATTTGGAAGATGTCTGCTGTACTTTGCTCATTTGTTATAAACATGTTGGAGGACAAGTGTCACTTCTGCTCGGTTGACTGTAGCTTTGTGCTGGTTTGGGACGTGGATTTTCAAATATCTCTTTGCTTAAATGACCAAGGGCTTTGATGGCATACTCTGCCTTCATTGAGATATGCCTCCCAAGAAATGGGATGTGGTTTGAAATGGCTGTAATCTTCCAAGAAAGGAGAACATTCCAACTGTAGTAACTAGAAAGGGTTTCTTCTGACTGCCTGTCACGGGGATGGTCATCACAGGGGTGGTCCTTACTCTCTTCCTCCCAGTGGCTGAATCACAGTGTATATACTATATATCTGGTAGAGGCATAGTTGACTTGATCTTCACTGTATGTTAACTCCATGAAAAATATAGTGAGCAACAGCATGCATTATATTTGACCTTTTTTGACCTCACTAATGACTCTGATTCCATCCTTATCTGGGAAGCATGCTAAATTGTTCTCAAATTGCCTGGATTGGGAGGCATGCTTTCTGAGAATAGGTTGAGTGAACTCGGCCTTTTCTCCTTGGAGCGACAGAGGATGAGAGGTGACTTGATAGAGGTGTATAAGATGATGAGAGGCATTGATCGTGTGGAGTCAGAGGCTTTTTGCCAGGGCTGAAATGGCTAACGTGAGGAGGTTTAAAGTGACCATAGTTTTAAGGTGCTTAGAAGTAGGTACAGGAGGGGATGTGAGTGGTAAATTTTTCAAACAGAGAGTGGTGAGTGCACTGCCAGCAACAGAGGTGAAGGCAGATACAATAGGGTCTTTTAAGGGACTCTCAGATAGGTACATGGAGCTTAGAAAAATAGAGGGCTATGTGGTTGGGACATTCTAGGCAGTTTCTTGAGTAGGTGACATGGTCGGCAGAACATTGTGTGCTGAAGGGCCTGTAATGTGCTGTAGATTTCTATGTTCAAAGGTTTATCACCATCTAATGGCAACTACATACACAAATCACAATCTTTAACAGGTCCTTAGCAAACCAAATCTCAGAGCAACGTAATGTCATGCAAGGCTGTGTCAATCCAAACACGTCTTTAAATCTCACCGCAGTGTTGTACGTTGCCTCCAGCAAGCTTCCAATTGATGTAGATCTCATGCATAGGACAGACGGGAAACTCTTCAGTCTGTGACGCCATCACTCCAGAGTGAAGGTCTCTTCAATTCATTCAGTAAGTTGCTAGTTGTCATTGTTGCATTAACTGAAGTGTATGAGAAGAGTGGACCTTCCTTAAACAGTTGCAAAGTAATGGTCCCATTGTTCACCACAGCTCCCAGGTAATAAGTGTCCGCGATGTGTCTGGAAAATATAGGGTCCTATACCAGACTAGAGTTTTTATCTTTTCCAGGGTCTCAACATGGACGCAGTATTGTACAGTGGGGGGTAGGTTGATGAGGGGTCTTTTGCAAACACTTAGAGTGCCGTACTCTCAAAGTTACTAATGTTTGAGAGTAATCATTGCCATTTACTCTGTCATACACAACTTGCTGCTTTAGCTATAATGTGTGTACATTTGCCACTTCTGAGAGCAGGCTATTTTCTAAGTAAAAGGTTTCTTTTATGGTTACAAGGAAATAATACTTAAGAATAATGGCCAATCCAATACTAAATCTGGGATTCTGAAAACGTTGAAGGGAACATGGCTTTCAAAAATAATGTGGATAATCAATAATCCTGGTTACAGAGATCTCTGGGGCCTTTTACAGTATTTGCTTTTGCCGCTGCTGTGATGTACTCTGGAAATATCTTGTACCACAGTTGCAATTCTAATAGAATGCATGCAGTTTGGGTAACAAATCCCTCTCTCCAGACAGAGTTTCACTCTTGTTGTTAGCCCACAATACTCACAGAAAGTGGATTTTTTCTTTGTATTGAGAAGCATTTCAAACATTTTGTTAATTTTGTCTGAAAGTAACACTGCAAGTATTGCATTGTTAAAGTACTTCAGTACCTCTACTGTTGGGGCTTGTTCTACCCCATCATTGTTGTTTAATTACACAGACATCCCATCCTGCAAAAACTCATTTCAGGAGGTAGCACCCCCGCCCCCCGCAACCCCATATCCCCTCCCCCAGTCGACCTCCGCTGGTGTATGTAATACTTTGTTTAGTGATTTTGTCTAATCTGTAAACCAAGTTGGGTATATGCAGAAAATGTGACTTTAAAATGTGTTCTTATATTATATTATCATGTTTATTCTATTACAACTTCAAGCAAGTCTACAGGGAGTTTGGCCTCATCACGTAGGACATCAATAGAGAGCTCCTTAGCAGCTAGCCAGCTAGTTTAAATAACGTTAGCTATGCTGTAATGATACCTGTTAAACTCACCTCAACATGTCTCAACATTTTAACCCACCATGGGCAATAGAAAAGTCATTGTTGCAATCAGTGCAGCGAGCAACACTGTCATTATTTTTGAGGTCGACTGTAAAGCCCACCCACAGAGAAAACTGATAAGTCTACTTAGCATGAAGAGAGACCAATCAGGATGCTCGCTCTCACTCTCGCTCTCCCTCTCGCTCTCCCTTTCCCTCCCCCTCTCCCTCTCAAAAAATCAATTTCTGGGATATTGTATATAATTTCCGGGTGTTAGGGAGTCTCTATCAATATGCGGGAGACTCCCGGAACTTCCAGGAGAGGTGGGATGTCTGAATTACAGTACATCAGGTGGCCTTGCCGATTAGGCCTGGTTTAAACTTGGCAAGGGAGCTTGGCCCTATGAATCCGTACCAGGCAGATGATACTGAACATTATGAAAACACCTTTGGATTCTGTGGTACCAATATTGCTCACAGACTGAAAAACTCGTCTACAGATGAATTTTTCACAACGGTTCAATGAGGTAGTACAAAGTAAAACAATGACAGTGCAGATTGAAGAGTTACAGTTACAGACAAAGTGCAGTGCAGGGAAACAACAGGAGGCAATATCATAACAAGGTAGATTGTGAGGTCAACAGTCCATCTTATTGCACTAGGGATCATCCAAAAGTCTTGTAATAGCGGGATAGAAACTGTCCTTGAGTCTGGTGGTATGTGCTTAAAGTCTTTTTCATCTTCTGGCCAGTGGGAGGGGGAGAAGAAAGAATGCCTTGGGTGCAAACAAAAGGAATTCTGCAGATGCTGGAAATTCAAGCAACACACATAAAAGTTGCTGGTGAATACAGCAGGCCAGGCAGCATCTCTAGGAAGAGGTGCAGTCGATGTTTCAGGCCGAAGGGTGTCGGCCTGAAACGTCGACTGCACCTCTTCCTAGAAATGCTGCCTGGAATGCCTTGGGTGGGTAGGTCTTTGATTATGCCGATTGCTTAACTGAGGCAGTGAGAAGTATAAAGAGAGAGTATATGAAGGAGAAGCTGTTTTCTGTGACGTGTAGAGCTGTGTCCACTATGCCCTGCAGTTTCTTGTGGTCAAAGGTAGAGCAGTTGTCAGATCAAGTCATGATGCATTGGGATACGATACGTTCTATTTGTGCCTTGATAAAAATGGATGAGGGTCAAAGGGGACAAGCCAAATTTGTTGAGCTTCCTGTGGCAGTAGAGGCACTGGTGAGCTTTCTTGGCTGTGTCATCAATGTGGTTGGACCACCACAGACTACTGGTGATGATCATCTGTAGGAACTTGAAACTCTCAACTCTCTCAAGCTCAGCGCCACTGATGTAAACGGGGCCATGTGCATATCTCCCTTGCAGAAGTCAATGACCAGCTCTTCTGTTTTGCTGACATCGAGGGAAGGGTTGTTGTCATGACACCATGTCACGAGGTTTTCCATCTCCTTCCTGCACTTCAACTCACCATTATTTGAGATACGGCCCACTACAGTGGTATCTGCAAGGACGTAGATGGAGTTAAGGCAGAATCTGACCATACAGTTGTGAGTGTACATGGAGCTGAGCAGAACCCTGAAGATATAGCTCTGTAGTGTACCAGTGTTGAAGGTAATCGTGATAGAAGTGTTGTTGCTTAATCATTGCAGTCTATCAGAATCAGAATCAGAATCAGGTTTATTATCACTGGCATGTGTTGTGAAATTTGTTAACTTAGCAGCAGCAGTACAATGCAAGTCATGATAACATAGAAAGAATGAATGAATAAATAAATAAATAAATAAATAAATAATTAGATCAATTATAGTAAATATATGTAGGTTTCAATAGGTACATTTAATGTGAGAGAAATGTATACAATATACATCCTGAAATTCTTTTTCTTGGCAAACATCCACAAAAACAGAGGAGTGCCCCAAAGAATGAATGGCAGTTAAATGTTAGAACCCCAAAGCCCCCCCCCCCCCGCCCTGCCAGCCTCCCTTCCCATGCACAATCAGCAGCAGGGCAAAGACCACCCACTCCGCCACCAGCAAAAAAAACATTGGCGCTCTCCACCGAGTACTCAAGTGTGCAGCAAAGCATTAATTAGACACAGACTTGCAGTACCCCAAGGACTACTCGTTCACCCGGTATTCAATGTACCACAGGCTCTCTCTCCCTAATAAGGGAAGAAGAGGTGTCCCCGTTTCACAGCGAGAGGGGAGACACAACAAACAACTTGCTGTTTATGGTGTTAAAAGCCTGTTGCGTCGCTTTTTCTGAGGTCTGTGCTCAGAGAGTCGGCCCCAGGAAGGCTCAGGTCCCTCGACATAGAGCCAGCAGCAAGCCTGCTGATTCTGATCTTCCGTGTTCTCCTGCGACACATCAGGCAGTGATACTAGCCTTGAATCAGCCTGTCGCCAGAGCCACGGAAATCCGGAACCCTGGAGGCCGCGTCACCTTCCAGACTGCGTCCTTGGAATATCGAAAAACGGCCGGTCATGAGGCCCTGAGAGTGGGCCCCATTCCTGCAAAGAAACAAAGTCAGTGTGTAACTCCAGGTTAGGGTCTTCAAAAAAACTTGAAAGGGGAAAAAAGAGATCTCAAAGATAGAAATAGAGCTGTTTCCGAAAATGCAAGCAAAGGAGTTGCCATTTAGTGCCATCTTGAATAAGCTCTGTCCTCTTTATTCTTTGAATAGATTAAAAATATTGCAAAAACAGAAATAGAGCATAGAACATAGAATAGTACAGCACAGTACAGGCCCTTTGGCCCACAATGTTGTGCCAACCCTCAAACCGTCAATGTCAGGGAGGAGAAGGTGGCAGCGCACTGCGCGTGCGCAGCTCTCCAGTGAAAAATGGTGTTGTATCTGTTAAATAGGGGCTGTGGACAATTTCTGATTTGATGGAGGCAGACGTGAAAGCACAGAGGAACATCTGGAGAAATTTCTGAAACGCCCGTCCACTGCTGTCGTTACTGTGTGGTCTGGAATCTTTCGGAGGGTAGGCCTCAAAATCCCCGGCCTTGCCTGCTTTTGGTGACCGAGAAAGAGGTTGAATTGCTCGGACAGAGATGGCGCTCAGTACTCGGTGTCGGAGAGCTGATCAGAGCTCGAAGTTTTCGGATGACTCAGAGTCGGATTGTGGTCGGCATGGCAGGGAGAGTTTTTCTTCCTTCCTCCTCCCGTCTGCATGAGATGTGGGACATTTGAGAAACTTTGAACTTTACTGTGCTCATGGACTTCTTCAACAAGTTATGGTATTGTTGCACTGTTGTAACTATATGTATAATTATGTAGTTTTGTCAGTTTTTTTTTAGTCTTGGTTTGTCCTGTGTTTTTGTGATATCACACCGGAGGAAATAATGTATCATCTCTTAATGCATGCATTGCTAAATGACAATAAAAGGGGACTACGTGTCTTCATAATCTAAAACCCTACCTCCCAAATAACCCCCCACCTTAAATTCCTCCATATACCTGTCTAGTAGTCGCTTAAATTTCACTAGTGTATCTGCCTCCACCACTGACTCAGGCAGTGCATTCCACGCACCAACCACTCTCTGAGTAAAAAACCTTCCTCTAATATCCCCCTTGAACTTCCCACTCCTTACCTTAAAGCCATGTCCTCTTGTATTGAGCAGTGGTGCCCTGGGGAAGAGGCACTGGCTATCCACTCTATCTATTCCTCTTAATATCTTGTATACTTCTATCATGTCTCCTCTCATCCTCCTTCACTCCAAAGAGTAAAGCCCTAGCTCCCTTAATCTCTGATCATAATCCATACTCTCTATCCTGGTAAATCTCCTCTGTACCCTTTCCAATGCTTCCACATCCTTACTATAGTGAGGTGACCAGAACTGGACACAATACGCCAAGTGTGGCCTAACCAGTGTTTTATAGAGCTGCATCATTACCTCGCGACTCTTAAACTCTATCCCTCGATTTATGAAAGTTAACACCACATAAGCTTTCTTAACTATCCTATCTGCCTCTGAGGCAACTTTCAGGGATCTGTGGACATGTACCCCCAGATCCTTCTGCTCCTCCACACTACCAAGTATCCTGCCATTTACTTTGTACTCTGCCTTGGAGTTTGTCCTTCCAAAGGGGACCACCTCACACTTCTCTGGGTTGAACTCCATCTGCCACTTCTCAGCCCACTTTTTATTTTTTAAAAAGTGAGTTAGTGGTCATACATTCAATGTCTATTTTGGAATTGGATGGCAGAAGGGAAGAAGCTGTTCCTGAATTGTTGAGTCTGTACCTCCTTCCTGATGGTAACAATGGGAAGAGGGCATGCCCTGGGCGAAGGGGGTCCTTAATAATAGATGTGGCCTTTCTGGCGCACTGCTCCTTGAAGGTGTCTTGGATACTATGGAGGCTAGTACCCAAGATGGAGCTGACTAATTTTACAACTTTCTTCCGATCCTGTAACACCCCCCCCCCCGCAATACCAGACAGTGGTGCAGCCTGTCAGAATGCTTTCCATGGTACATCTGTAGAAGTTTTTGAGTGTTTTAGTTGACAAACCACATCTCTTCAAAGTCCTAATGAAATATAGAAACACTATCCTTGAGAATGGAAACTCAAGGATCCATTTGCAAAGGGAGGTGTGGAGTCCCAGTTCTGTGAGTTTGCATGGAATTGTAGTATTGAAGGAAGAGTTGTAATCAATAAAGAACAGTCCAACACTGGTGCCTTTACAATCCAGATGCTCCAGACAGAATGTAGGGCAAGGGGGGATGGCATCTGCCGTAGAACCTTTGAAATGGTCGTGGGCTGTGGTTGTCTGGAACCTGGAGTTAACGTGTGCCTCTTGAAGCACTTCATGATGGTGGATGTCAGAGCCACTGGGTAGTAATTATTAAGGCACTTTACCTACTTATTTTTGATACTAGGATGATGGTGGTCTTTGTGAAGAAGTAAGAAGTTATAAATGTCTGCAAATACACCCATGGCAGCTGATCTGTACAGGGTCTAAGGACGTGGCCAGGGACTCCATCTGGGCCAGTTACTTTTGATGGATTTACTCTCTGGAAGAATGCTCTTACTTCTGTAACAGTGACTGTGGGTTCAGGTACATTGGCACAATACAATACTGTAATTCCACGTCACAGTCCTCAGCACAGTTGCTGAGAAGGTCCATGATTGTGCTGACATGCTCATCTGATTCTTTTGTCGGGGTTTCACTTTTATGTTAACTGCTAAGGCTAATAAAAGGCTTCTCTGTAATGTTAACTGCTGAGGTAATGGGTTCTCTGTAGCAGCATGTTTGGGTTATAGGTAGAGATAATAGGACTTCGGAATTCAGTTGCTAACCAATTGGCGAGATGTTATTCTTTCTCGTTTGTGTGAAAGCTGTTGGTTTTCGCGGGCTTTGGGCAGAAGGCGCAAGGGGAATGAAGAGAAGAAACGCGACTTGAGGAGTCGGTGGGCTGCCTGACCCTCTGGGCTCTGGCGGGAGCCAAGGGTCGACAGTAATCAAAGGAGGAATCAGCGAAGGAAAACCGTGAGCTCCAACGAATTGTACACGAACTGATTAAATAAATTCTTGGCGCCTTTTATTTTATATTTTGTTCTCTATTAGTCTTATAGTCCAAGTAAGAGTTATAAAATCTTACTTGTTTAACCGCATATTGTGTACTGTTTGTTATTTTGGGGTACTGATTTGACATGGGCGACTCTTCACGCAGTATCCACCCAAATGGGAGTTCTAAAGTTTGGCTGAGCAGGGGGGTTATCACCCCCGAGATCATGCCACTAGGCAAAGCGAGTGTTACACTTTGAACATGAACCATTCTATAGACTCAAAACAATTGTGTTGAAGCTCTTCTGTTTCCTGATACCAGCACTATACCCATGATAAGCAAAGAGTATTTGTTCAGTACTTGAACAAGATGGGGCGGATCAGGCCGCAGTGTGTATAGCACTACTGCTGGGGCTTCTCCACCTGGGCACTGCAGCAAAGGATATGCTGAACATCAAATATAAATGCAGTGATCTCCCAGACCATCCTTTGATTCAGCAATCTCACTGATCTGACATACTGGTGGAATCCATCTCTAGCTCCTCAGTTCTCCATCCATCATGGTACAATCAGTGTGACTACCAGGAAGGCCTCAAAACTCTTCACTTCATTTCTTGGCAACAGACCCAACCACAGGCCCTCTTCCATTCCGTCTGGCAGAACTGGTACTCACTCTCAACATCTTCTCTTCCAGCTCCTCACACTTTCTTCAGGCTAAAGGTGTGGCCATGGACTCTCGCATGGGCCCCAGCTATGCTGGCCTTTTTGTTGGCTGTGTGGAACAGTCCATGTTACAAGCCTACACCAGTAATGCGCCCCAACTCTTTCTCCGCCACCTTGGCGACTGCATTGGCACTGCTTCCTGCACCCATGCAGAACTTGTCAATTTCATCAACTTTGCCTCCAGCTTCCACCTGATTGGCTGGATACACTTCTTGACACACTTGATGATAAAGTTCCAACTTATCACCATTTAGAAATGTGGCTAAATGTTTTAAAATTAATATTACATCAGTTGGTTGGATTTAAAAGTATATATATCATAATAGTGTTCATTATTTTTTATTGAAATATATCTCTACAGTGTCTAAATATTTGTGATAATCTGTAATGGCTTGAGGTTGGGCCTCCCTGTTGATTGTCTAAGCTACTCAATATTTGTGGTCCTTTCTGCCTCTTAGCATGGTTGCAGGATCACGGTACAAAGTTTAGGGAGCCAGTAACTGTTAAAGCTAAGGGTGATTTCATAAATCCCACGGTATATGGAAGTAGCGCGGAGGGTTGAGTATGGCCTGCCTCAATGGATTATGTGAAAAGTTCTTCTCAGAAGCACTTCTTGTGTTTTGGAAGAGGTCACATGAGTGCGTTCAGTCTGCAGTCATGCCATTGAGAAATAACTTTTCTTTGTGTACTTGCATTGTGTGTGAGCGGGGTGACCTGCAGACTCTTGTGGAACTCTGCGTGATTTCAGAAGCCGCGCCTAAACTCTGATTCATTGTTGCAGTTTGCGGCCTTGAAGCAATGGTTCTGAAT
Organism: Mobula birostris; assembly: GCF_030028105.1. Taxonomy (NCBI): domain Eukaryota; kingdom Metazoa; phylum Chordata; class Chondrichthyes; order Myliobatiformes; family Myliobatidae; genus Mobula; species Mobula birostris. The sequence goes on from NC_092381.1 coordinate 74,238,979, forward strand.
GGGAACTACTGCTTCGAGTGAGTGAGTGAATTACAGGAGCAGACAGTTTGGCATTGCAGATGATGGTGACGGGTGGACATCAGGACTCAAAACCAAAGTAGCTGGCCCCACACTCCCAAAATATTATAGAATATCTCATCTGAATTATATCTGAATTTGTCTGTTATTACATTGAGGCTGACCCAATCATCCACTTTGACAAAAGGAAGCCCAATAATAATGCAGATTTGAAACATCCCTTTAAGTAACACCATTCACTTCTGCTTCTTTCTGTCAGTGCCTCCTTCCCTTGGGTGTACCATTTTGATTCTTTAAGTCTAATCTGCAGCCCAAAGGCATGGCCGTGTTGCTGAACTTCAGTGATACCACTATTGTGTTATATGCAGTTGTGGTCTGTGAGATTACTAGCTCAATCCTTGATCAGTTCAAACCTTTGTTCAGTCAGATAATGTGTAGAGAAAATCATGTCCTATGTGATTGAATTTCTAATCTAGTTTGTTTGGAATTATACAGAATAATAATCCTCTCTTTATAGCATCATGTCAGAATGGAGGACTATTAGGAGAGACACTGTTCATTGGATAAGCTTTTAAACAAATCCACTTGGAATAGAGAGTTTAATATTAAGAGCTCTTGAAATGTTTCATATTTAGTATACATTCAAGTTTATTGTCATCTGACTACATACATACAACCAAACAAAACAACGTCCCTCCAGACCACAGTGCACACACAAAACATGTAACGAATTCATAATAAATAAAATATTACCACAAACGTTAATAAAATACAAGGGGTGATTGATACGTTCGTGGCCTAAGATAGAAGGAGTCAATTTTAGAAAACCTAGCACATTTACTTTTCAACATAGTCCCCTCCTACACGTACACACTTAGTCCAGCGGTCGTGGAGCATACGGATCCCTTCTTTGTAGAAGTGGTCCACAGCAGGGGTGATTGATAAGTTTGTGGCCCAAGGTAGAAGGAGATGAGTTATTAACTTCAAACTTTTTACATTATCACTCAAAGAGTTGAACTGCATGTGCATGTAACGAGAGCGTCTTAGACCTCCAGGTGGTCCACAGCAGGGGTGCTTCATAAGTTCGTGGCCTTAGGTAGAAGGAGATGAGTTATACAGCTTTTGTTACATGCATGTGCAGTTCAACTCTTTGAGTGAAATGCAGAAAGTTTGAAGTTAATAACTCAATTCCTTCTACCTTAGGCCACGAACTTATCAATCACCCTTGCTGTGGACCACTTCTACAGGTCCAAGATGCCGACTTCTACAAAGAAGGGATCTGTATGCTCCACGATCGCTGGACTAAGTGTGTAAATGTAGTAAAAATAAATGTGCTAGGTTTTCTAAAATTGACTCCTTCTACCCTAGGCCATCGACTTATCAATCACTCCTTGTATTATTTAATGTAGTGTGTAGCAAAAATAAGCAGTAATAGTACAATAAATGTTGAAAGTGGATTTTATTATCAGAGTCTATATATCTTGCCACATGCAACCCTGAGATTCTTTGTCATGTAGACATACGCAGCAAATCTACAGAATAGTAACTATAAGTAGATCAAGTAGAGCATAGAAGACAACAAACTCTGCAAATACAAGTATAAATAGAGAAAAATAAATAATGAGAGCACAAAATAACAAGATAAAGCTTCCTTAAAGTGAGATCATTGGTTGTGGGAACACCTCAATAAGTGAGTGTAGTTATCCCCTTTTGTTCAAGAGCCTGATGGTTGAAGGGTTGTAACTGTTCTTGAACCTGGTGGAGCGAGTCCTGAGGCTCTTGTACCTTCTACCTGATGGCAGCAGTGAGAAAAGTGCATGGCTTCTGATGGTGGTAGACTCTAAACAATTTCTTGGGACACGCTCAGCTACAGTGGTTTTGGTAAAATCTTTTACAACCCTGGTATAGTCATTTAGATTCTCAGATGAATGCTTGAACACGGCCCTGTCCACTGATTCAAGGCGACCCTGTAACCGTTCCTCTGCCTCCTGTAACCACCTCTGAGTTATCTAATCTCTGGAGCCTTGCTTTTTGGGCTCTGTCTGTATGCAGGTTGTACAAGGAGAGCCAAGTGGCCTGATTTACTAAAATGCAGTCTAGGCAACTGCTGCCACTGCATACAGTGGTAATCCCAATGCTCCTGTATGCAGCAGAAACCTGGACAACATACCGACGACATCTGAAGGCACTTGAAAAGTTCCATCAACGCTGTCTTCAAAACATCTTAAATATCAGCTGGGAAGATAGAAGAACCAACGTCAGTGTGCTAAATGAAGCAAAAACAAAAAGCATTGAAGCTTACGTCATCAAGAACCAACTAAGATGGAGCGCTCATGTTATTCGTATGAAAGACAAACGTCTGCCGAAACAAACCTTCTACTCCCAGCTTAAAGAAGGCAAACGTAAAAGAGGCGGACAACAGAAGAGATTCAAAGCCGTCTTAAAAGCCAACATGAAGAAATGTAACTTCGACATCAACAATTGCGAAAACAATGCCAAGGACGGGAAACTCTGGCAAGCCATCATCCGAGAAGAAACAGCAACTTTCGAAGCCAACAGATGTGCAGAATTTGAAGAAAAGAGAAGAAAATGGAAAGAGAGGCAGCAACAACCAAAGCCCGATCTGCCATCTGGAACTACCTGTCCTGAATGCAAAAGAACTTTCAAAGCCAAACTTGGACTCATAAGCCACTTGAGAGCCCATAAGTAGATCAACAGAATGAAGACCATCATCCTCGACCTCGAGGGATAACCACAACGACGAGTCTAGACAAGGAACGATAGGCATTCCTTATCATAGTGTAGCAGTGGTTTCGTGCGTTGCAACCTCTGGTGCTACAGGTTAAATACTGGTGATAATTGGGCAGGGTATTCTTTAAACAGGCCTGGTTGAAGTCCCTGACTATAATCTCAAATGCATCAGGATGGGCTGTTTCTTGTTGGCAGATGACATCGTGCAGTGTCACGAGTTCTTGCTTACAGTCGGCCGCTGGTGGTGTGTAAATTGTTGTTAGGATCGCAGATGAGAACTCCCAAGGCAAATGGAATGGTTTACATTTGATCGACAGCTGTTCCAAGTCAGAGGAACACGAGTTCAACATAACTGCCACGATGGAGCACCAACGAGAATTGACCAAAAAAACGCATGGCCTCCACCCTTTTCTTTACCAGAATCTGCAGTCTGATCCATCTTGAAAACCATAAATTCATCTGGTCTGACTGCTGCATCCGGCGTGTCCGCAGATAACCCAAGTCTTGTTACAGCAAACAATTGAGATCTGCCTCTGAGATCGTCAATCTTATTTTCCAGAGACTGCACATTTGCCAACGAGATGCTGGGTAGAGGAGACCTCATTTCTCTGCATTTCAGCCAGGCTTCGAAACCACCCCCCCACCCACAGTAACCCCCTCCCCCCCGCCGTGCTTCCAGCCATGGCGATGGTCCTTAAAGGCGCTGCGCTTGACTGCTTCGTGTTCTAGTGCTGAGACCTCAATGGTGGCAGGGTATTCATTCTGGCAGTCCTAAGTCCTGAAGCTCCTGGATCTCCTTCCTGATGGTAGTGGGTCAATAAGATTGTGGGGTGGGCGGTAGGGATCCTTAACAATGCTTTGGGCCCTTTGTATGCAACAATCCCAATAAATATTACAGACAGGGGGGAGAGAGATCCCAGTGATCCTCTCGGTGGTTTTTATTTGTAGAAATTTGTGGTCCAGTGCTTAGCAGCTTCTGTACAGTGCAACGATGCCGTCTGACGAGGCACTCTTGATGGTCCTCCTGTAGAAAGTTTTTGGAATGGGGGCAGGGAGCCTTGCGGACCTCAGTCTCCTCAGGAACTGTAGATGCTACTGAGCCTTCTCCACCAATGAGGGTTTTTGGGTCCAGGTTAGATCATCCATTATGTGTACACCAAGGAACCTGGTGTTCTTAACTCTCTCTGTGGCAGAGCCATTGATGTGCAATGGAGAGTGGTCAACCTGCACCTTCCTGAAGTTCACAATCATCTGTTTTGTCTTGTCCATGTTGAGCCTTAGGTTTTTATTTTCACACCATTGGACAAGCCTCTCTTCCGCCAGTGCCCAGCTTGATGATGCTTGAGGAGAGCTGCCAACTCAGACTGACTGGGGTCTTTCCATCAAGAAGTCCAAGATCCGGTTCCAGAGGGGATTGCTGAGATCGTTGAGGACAGTTTACTCACCAACCTCTGAGGGATGATTGTGTTAAACACTGAGCTGAAGTCAATGAGCAACAACTTTGCATATGAAGCATCGCTTTCTCGGTGGGACAGGACGGAGAGTTGGGCCAAGGCTATGGCATCGTCAGTGCACCAGTTTGAGTGGTAGAAGAACTGGAAATGATTCAATATAGCAGGAAGGTTGGATTTTATATGATCCATTACCAGCCACTCATGATTGTTGAGTCAGTGCCTCTGGGCAGTAATCATATGACCATATATAATCATATAACAATTACAGCACGGAAACAGGCCATCTCGGCCTTTCTAGTCCATGCCGAACTCTTACCCTATCCTATTCCGACCGACCTGCACTTAGCCCATAACCCTCCATTCCTTTCCTGTCCATATATCTATCCAATTTAACTTTGAACGACAACATAGAACCTGCCTTAACCACTTCTGCTGGAAGCTCATTCCACACAGCTACCACTCTCTGAGTAAAGAAGTTCCCCCTCATGTTACCCCTAAACTTTTGTCTTCTAATTCTCAACCCATGTCCTCTTGTTTGAATCTTCCCCACTCTCAATGGAAAAAGTCTAACCACGTCAACTCTATCAATCCCCCTCATAATTTTAAACACCTCTATCAAGTCTCCCCTCAACCTTCTACACTCCAAAGAATAAAGACCTAACTTGTTCAACCTTTCTCTGTAACTTAGGAGATGAAACCCAGGCAACATTTTAGTAAACCTCCTCTGTACTCTCTCAATTTTATTGACATCTTTCCTATAATTCGGCGACCAGAACCGTACACAATACTCCAGATTTGGCCTTACCAATGCCTTATACAAATTCAACATTACATCCCAACTCCTATACTCAATGCTCTGATTAATAAAGGCCAGCAAACCAAAACCAAAATCGTCTAGGCCAGTTACCATTGCACCAGAAAGATGGTGGATTTATTGAAGCCTGCAGAGACAGTGGACTATAACAAAGAGATATTAACGATGTGCACTAAGACTTTTGTTAGTGAATCTGCACAATCCTTCAGTACCTGACGAGGTATGTTGTCCGGCCCTGCAGTTCTTTGTGGGTTCACCCTGGGTAGGATCCTCCTCACCTCAGTCGTGGCCAGATAGGGTGCCTGTTCCTCAAGAGGAGAGGGGACTTTTCTCGATGTCCCATTATTCACTGCATCAAATCGTGCACAGAAACCATCCGGCCTATCCCGAAGGGAGGCATCACTGTTATTGACGCGCAGGGTAGACTTGTAATCGGTTATGGTTTTTGTACCTTGCCACATGTGTCGCATGTCCCTGGTGTCACAGAGGTATCTGTGGGTACTCTCACTTTGACTTCCTGATAACATGAGAGAGTGCGGCTCTTGCTGACCTTAGGGCTGTCTTATTCTCTGATCTGAAGGCAGCGTCCCAATCCCTAAACGGTGCACGAATCCCTGCGGTCAACCATGGTTTCTGGACTGCCCTGCATTGTAGTGTTTAATCACGGTAAAGACCTCAGTGCATTTTCTGATGTAGCCATTCACCGATCCTGCATTTTCATTAGTGTTGATGTGATGATCATAGGTAACCCCCTCCCTGAATATGCTCCAGTCTGTGCTTTCAAAACAGTCCTGCAGCAATGAGGTAGTGCCCCCAGGCCAGGTCCTGATCTCCCCGCAAACTGGTTTTAACACATTTAACCAGTGCTCTGTATCCAGAGATTAGCAAAATGGATACGTGGTCTGAGTATCCGAGGTGAGGGCGGAGTGGTGGGTGAGCACACTCGTGGACTCCAGGAATGGTGGCATAAGTCAGGTCTAATGTGTTCCCACCTCTAGTTGCAAAGCTGACATGCTAGTAGAATTTTGACAGGTCTGTATTTAAATTGGCATGATAGAAGTCACAAGCAACAATGAAGAAATCATTGGGGTGCGGGTGAGTGGCTTCGAGGTTGCAGATGGGGGCTCTGGAGCTCCTGCAGCACTCTCCCTGCAGCCCAGGGGAAGGGGGATGTAAACAGCAACAATCACAATGGCAGTCATCTCCCTTCATAAGTAGAAGGGTCTGCACTTCACCATTAAAATCTCTATCTGTGGTGAGCAGTAGGCTGTTACTACCAATGTGTTCACACACCAGTTCTTATTAATGTAGACACACAGACCTCCTCTGTAGGTCTTACCGGAGGTCATAGCATTTCTGTCAGCCCAAAAGGAGATTAGATCTTCTAGCTGGAAGGTCAAATCTGGAATGGTGTCCTGGAGACATGTATCTGTTGGAAAGAGTGTGCAGCAATCCCTCATCTCACACTGGTTCAGATGCAGCCACAGGTAATCCAGTTTATTTTCTAGTGATTGGATGTTAGCAAGTAGAATCGTCAGGAGCACAGGCCACTGTGTGGTGCAGAGGTCTGCTCCACACGTTAGGTTGTAACTACCGAGCACCTTCATTATCCCGCTCGCTACTGGGTAAACTTGCAGATTTTAGTGTTCCTTATGATCAGAACTATTTTTCAACCATAAAAAAGATGAGCAGAACAAGAAACTTCACCATTGATTGGAGTCGAAGAGGCTACTGTGACCGTGTGTGCTGCCATCTTCTGATATCAATCAATCCCCAGTTCCTCAACTTGGCTACACATACGTCCAACCCAACTCTCACTCAATTAGTTGCATTTTCTCTTATAGTGTCTGACTGGTTTCAAAATGAGAATGTCATTTTTTGGAACAGGATGAATGTGGCATACGGCAGAATAAATGAGACATAAATGACAGTTATGCTTCACTCCTTGATGAGCTCAAAGCCTTTTCTGCACCCTTTGAAAGTGAGGATAATACCTACGGTACACCTGTTTATTGATTACAGCTCAGCATTCAACACCATCATTTGCTCAGTTCTAATGAACAAGCTTCAAAACCTGGGCCTCTGTACCTCCTTCCACAACTGGATTCTTGACTTCCTCATCAGGAGACAGCAGTCAATGTCGACCAGTGATAACATCTTCTCCTCCCTGACAATCAATACAAGTGCACATCGAGGATGTGTGCTTAGCCCACTGCTCTATTCTTTCTACACTCATGACTGTGTGGTTAGGCACTGCCATGAATTCACAAGTAACACTTGTTGTGGGGAAGATCTCAGGTGCTGTTGAGGAGGCATAAGTTAGAATGGCTGGTTTAGTGGTGATGCAACACCACCCTCGTAATTAGCATCAGCAAGACCAAGGAATTGATATCAGGCTTAAGAAGGGGAAGTTGTGTGAGCACACTCCAGTCCTCACTGGGAGGTCAGTGGTGGAAAGGGTGAGTAGCTTCAAATTCCTGGAAGTCAACATCTCAGAGGATTTGTTCTGGGCCCATCATATTGATACAATCATAAAGAATTGCCGTACTCATTAGGATTTTGAGGAGATTTGGTATGTCACCAAAGACCCTATCAAATTTCTACAGACATACCATGGAGAGCATTCTGAGTGGCTGCTTCACTGCCTGGTATAGAGGCTGCAATACACAGGATTGATAAAGATGCAGAGGGTTGTAACCTCATCCAGCACAATCATTCACACTAGCTTCCCCACCATCAAGGGCATCTTCAACAGGCAGTGCCTAAGGAAGGTGTCATCTGTCATTAAAGACCCTCACAACCCATGTCCTCTTCTGATGACTATCATCAGGGTGGAGGTCCAGGGCCTCAATATTTGAGGAGTAACTTCCTCCCCTCCTCAATCAGATTTCTGAATGGTTCATGAACTCATGAACACTACTACATTGTTATTCATCTTTTACACTATTTACATATTTTGTAAATGAAAATAATTTTTATGCCTTGCACTGTACTGCTACCACAAATTCTCAGCGATAATAAGCCTGACTCTGATTCTGCTCTTCTGATTCTAAAGTTATATAAAAATAACTTTGTATGCACATTTAAAGGTATACTGATATGCAATTTTGAATAATCTATTTGCGGCTAGAATTCTGCATTCTGCACATTCTGAATATAAACAATTTGTCCTTCCAGCCAACATCGCTTGTTGCAGTAACACAGTTCTTTAAATCTGGTTGGCATCAACAATGTATACCTTCATTTCTCAATGGACAGTTCCACCTATGGCATAAAAATGATGTATGCTAGCTGGTCCCTAAAATACTTAATACGGGTCCAATTCTATGTGTGCAGTTCCTCAGGAAGATCAAAGATCATTATGCTTATAGCTATTAAAATGTATGATAGTGTGGAAGGCAATTATCTGAGACTTTACACATTTCATCAGTTTATATGTGAGTTTAATCAACTCCCTTAAGAAACCAATTGTAAGACTGCAATGCACAGCACAAAACTGCCTGAACAATGTCGAATGTGTTTTGAATTATATCAGTGGTGTAGAAAATTGCATAATGAGGACATAGCACAGCTAGAGGAGCTCTGTGGTATTCTGAGACAGATGTACTCCTATCAGAGTTGTGTGGGGGAAGAATACAGTATTTATAAAAATAAAACGTGAAACCCATTTTTCTACCCTTTACTTTCCCGGCATAAAAGACTTTTTCCAGCTGAAAGTGTTGATGCGCTGCTGCCTCAGGTATTTTTCCTGGTCACTGTTAAGGCAGCCATTCTGAGTGGACCGTGGTGGCCAATACTCATTACATTCTTTCCAGCTCTGTGCCTCCCCCCACAACATGGTCAAGTGACAGAACTGGATGGGAATAAAATTTCAGCACGTCTTAAGTTAGATTGTAACAGGGGTTCTGGAAACATATATTTATAAGGTGGATAGATTCTGAAGTACCAAGTACAATCGCATGACTAATTATATTGGACGATTTGCTTATTGCTTTGGGAAGGATCGGGCTGACTATTGAGCTTGTAGTGAAAAAAATGCAAATAAAGTGGAGGTATTTTCAATTGGGCTAGCAAATGCTGAGACAGATGTGAATTGCAGCTGAGACCATTCAGATCATTGTAACTGTGCTCTTAGACACAAGCTTTTGCCAGTATCGCATACTGAAATGTAGCGGGAGCCGGAGCATTGAAGATAGCGAGAGTGGCTGTCGGAGGGCTTTGCACTCGGTAATTGTTTTTGCCAACTCTCGAGTCAGGAAACTCAAAATTTAAAAAACGCAATGCTTCAGATTGACTGTAACATCGAAATAGCAACTATCGTCTACTCTGTCGCTGTGGAAGGAGCGATATCTATCTCTCCCTAGTTAGTAAGAGACAGTGCCTGTGGATGTTGAAATGTTGGAGAGAGCAGTTACTTTTTGATGGACTGTAGACCATGATCTCTCCTTGGGGGCTTTGCTTTTGCTTTTGCTTGGGTGGCAGGTAGTGAGAATGCTGAAGCTTTATGCTGGAATAAGTGGGGGGGGGAGAGAGTTGATGTTTCTTGCTGCTGCTTGTGCGTGGGAGGGGGGCAGGGGGCTTTGGGATTCCTATGTTTTTTCTGTTATTCACTCTTTGGGTTTTTTCCCTCTGTTTTAAGGATGTCTGTGGAGAATAAGAATTTCAAGTTGTATATTATATACATCCTCTGATATTAAATGGAACTATTGAATTGAAAGAGTGACCCAGTGAGTCCACTTCCCTGCTTTTTTCCTGTAGCTCTGCAGATTTTATTTCATTTTTCAGTTATTGTCCAATTTCCTTTCGAAAGTTACTGTCAGAACTGGTTCAGCCCCTATGACGAAGGATAAGTTGTCTCATTTTTATTTAGATGTATCTCCGTATAGTGATAAATGTAATAATGGAGAAGCTTCACTGATTCATATGTTTTGGGCACGTCCGAGTCTTGGAAAATATTGGAAAGAAGCATTTCAAACCTTTTCGATACTTTTTAAAGTAAATTTCAAGCCTAGTCTTTTGACTGCTTTATTTGGTATTGTCGGAGGAAAGGATATTATTCTGGAGCCATCTGATTTGCACATTTTGGCTTTTATGTCTCTTATGGCCAGGAGGACGCTCTTGCTTAAATGGAAAGATGCAGCCCCTCCTATTCACCCCCAATGGTTACGTGATGTGATGTCATATTTAAGTTTAGAGAAGATTCGATGTCCTATCTTTGAATCTAACCAAGACTTTCAAACATTGTTGGGACCTCTTCTGAATTATTTTAAAGACCTTTGATTTGCTGTTAAAGCACAGATGATGACTAACAATCTTTTTTCTTTTTTTTCTACTAATCAGCTTCAGTCTTGGTAGTAGGTTAGATTTTTTTAATATAATAAAATTATTATTTTTCAACGTTATGAACTAATTGACTTGTACAAATATAGGGTAAGGAGTCTTTATATGCAATTTAGCTTAATGTATTGACACATTTTTTATCTGTACTCTGTATTCTTGTATATTTGTATTAATCAATAATAAAAATATTGAAAGAGAACTGGTTCCACCACCCTTCCAAGTGGTGAATTCTAGATCAGTTCAACTGGAGCTGGAGATTCATCTCTGCAGTGTGTTTATGTTTGTAGGTATGAGTGGCTGCTTTAAAAGTAGCCGCCTGAATCCTGCTATAATTTGCTGGCAGATCCTTGGAGAACTCTTTGGGATTTAGGTGTTGCCTTTTTCCATATATGGAAGTTGCAAACTTGCTGATGGATTGCAGCCACCAAGTATGTCAGATGTCAGTTCATTCAATTGAATGTGAACTTCCTGAGATTCTTTAGTAAGTGTGTTGGTTAATATTAGACCCATTGTAGAATCTGTGAGCCCATTTATTTTAGTGGAACTATTACATCATAAGGAAGAGAGGCAAGAATAAGCTCAATTGAACTTTTTCAAATGATTTTTGTTTGCAATAGGTAGCTTTAAGTGTTTTTAAATAAGTTATTATTCCTTTCTCAACATTTCTTTTGCATTCAAAAGCATTCCAAATGATTGAGAGTTGAGGCAGACAGTGGTACTGTGGTCGTGGCTCCACTGGGTGTCAATGTACCTCAGCAGTTTGTGGATTGGGCTTGTTCCACCCATCCATAACATCTGATTATGTTAGGCGACCTCACTGATTAGGTCCAGCAAGTATGACCTTGTGGATTAGCACCAGATAAGTGATAAGCAGTGGGGAATAGATAGTGAATGCATGTGAAGGCCTCTATGCAGCCAAGCATGGGCCACACTTCTGGCATCATTACCTTGACAGGACCTCAAATCTACTGGCTGTAAAGTACTTTTGAAGGACTTGGGATGAAAACTAGGCATGACGTAGCTGCAAGCTCTTTCCTTGTTGGACAATGTTCACGGAAACTGGTCAGAATGATCCAAGCATCTGCAGCTTATTTTCTTCAGCATAAATAAAGTGAGGATATAATTCAGACTTTTTAAAATTATGTGAGGAATATAGATATAACAAGACTGTTTAGCTCAGCTGTGTCGGTTTAATTAGAGGATCCAGGTTCTGATCATTCATAAATGAAACAAGATTGGAAAACAATTCCGTCCCCTGTAATTGAGAAGGCATGTTGAACTATGTTTTAAACTCTTATTTAAAAAGGTCAATTTTTATGCCAATCAGCGAAGATCTGATTCTGAGTATAATCATAGATAATTTATCACTCAGTCAGAGAATTCTACGGGCCTTTAGAAATTTTATGTCAGGTACAGACGGTCAAAGAAAGACTTCTGTTTCTAAAGCGCCATAATTCTGTTAAAAAACATGACTTGCTTTAGAGGGAAATCTGGCAGCGCTTTATAATCAGCAGGATTCTAGAAACAGCAGTTACATGATTTACCATGTTGCTTCATTTTGGTGGCAGTAGTAGGGAGGAATCTTCTGTCAGAACTGAGAGGCCTCCCTCTCATCTTTGAATTGTGGCATGGGATCTTTTAATCATTTTCATCCATTAGAAACTGCAATCCAGCTCTCTGTTTCAATCTCCCCTACCAGTAGGATAATGCTACAGATAGCCAGGACCTCTTAACATCAATTTTACTCCAAAGCCCTGAGGTTTTTGCTTGATTTTCTTATGACTGAAAAAGCAAATGCCTTTATATAGACTAATTGTGTGAGATTTCATCTTCAATTATTTGCAAGTACAGATGAAAAGAAAATTAACTTACATGGAGTCCCTAATCCTGGGCATTGCACATGGGCTCATCCTGATGGCATTTTGTTGTGCATTTTTTGAACAGGTTTGCTTCATTCTCTATGTCGTTGCATTTTGAAAGCCATTCTTCCAAGCACAAAAAAAAGAATTGAGTTATTTTTCAGAATGCATAATTGTTAGCAAAAATACAGTATATGAGACTGGTCACTCATACCGTGAGTAAACGCCCTGGGTGTAGTTTAATTTAGAAGAATCCCTAGGAATGACAAGTACCGCAACAAACAATACAGCTAAATAAAAAAAATGTTTGACCTCAGATTCAGTTTCCTAAGGGGACTGTTAATCTTAAATCTAAACTAGCTTTAAACTTCCCCTCTTTGTCAACCATTTAACAGCTGGTGTTCTCTAACTCTGGCATAAATTTCAACTCAATTACAGTAAATAAAGTGTGTCGTGACCACTATACTTTCAAAAGTGCCACATTCACACCATTTCCAGTATGCTCTTCAGCTTTGTGTAATAGTGTGTTTAATTCATGTGTTTATATTCAAACATAAAGATTACCTGAGGCAACACTGGGAATATGCCTGAATTGTATAGAAGGGAGAATTGAAAGTCGGTGGCTTGTACTCATAGTAAAATTCTCAAAATCCTTGAAACCAATGCAGAGATCATTCGACTAAGAAGTTTACAAGTATTCTGATGTCTTGTGTATGTGGTACAGGATTTAGAAGTCTTATTTGGAAATTTTACAATCTGAATCTATTATATTTTTAACACTTTCCCAAACTGAGATGGTTTGTTTATTGTGTAGTCATTGTCAAAGTGAAAGTTGCAGTATCAGAACCACTCAACCAGTGGATGTATTGAGTAACCAAGGGAATGCCAACTCTTCTGATGCAATGCTAGTATGATACAAATCAGTTTGAAAGACTTGATTAGTTTCCATCGTACCTAGATTTTCTGTGGATCTGCTCTTTCTTAGACTGGAAACATCAAATACAGTATTTGTTTATTAGTGGCCACAGAATTATATTGATAGTTTAGCATAGATGTACATAATTGCTGAATCTTAGTAAAAAGTTTGAGAAATTAAATTTTCATTTATAATGTGTGGAAAATAAACTATCAAAGGGTCAGATGGTGCTGGAACTGCCCATCAACTGGAATCACTGCCTAGAACATTGTAGCCAGCTAAGACGGATGTGGATGTCCCTGGAATTGGGTGGTGAGGTTCAGATGACAACCAGGCTTGCTGTGGACCAGAGCAGAGGCCCCATCTAGAATGCCACTGACATCCTTAAAAGAAGGCAAAGGTGGTTCGGTGCTTTGTCTACTGTCAAAAACATCAAGTATATTAGCAGTCCCACAGTGACTGGCATGGACGTTTAAAAAAATAAAATTAAATAGCTGATTTAAAAAAAAGTAACAGATTCATTCAATGGTACATAAAAACTTTGAAATAATTATAAACATCAAATTACAATAATTTAATTGATATTACTGTCAGAAAGGCTAGAATCCAAAAATCCAAATATCCAAAACCGATGCTGATTCTGATTGGAATTTACTGTCAGATGTAATATGATCGGTCACTCAATATGTTATGGTCTTCCTCGTTGGATAAGGCATGTGTAGAAGTCAAAGACTTTAATTTACGTAGCGAAACTCCAGCAGTTCCAATGGGAAACGCCAAATTCAGCCAGAAGGATCCCATCTCAGTGTTCTGCCATGCTTCCTTTGCATGTGAAGCACATAAAAGCACAACCTAATCAGGGCTGTCATTCCAGTGAAAAATCGATAATTTGGAGACACACTATAAAGTATATCTGCTGTCCACAGAAATTATCTCTATTTTCTTCTAGCAGTATTTAAAACCATAATTAATCAGAATTATTGGCGCTGCTTTCAGCACTTCAAATGCAAAACACTGATTTATTTACTTTCTGTAGACTAGAACAATGCAAAAGACATGTAGCTTTGCTCAATACAATGGAGGCTCCTTGTTTATCATAGTTGTTCTCAATACCTAACATGGTAGTTGTTTCTGTGTACCTCGTGTCTTTCACACCATATCTGTTTTGAAATTCTTTTTCATCTTGACTCCTGTGACATTGTGCCACTCGGGCTCTGTAAAATAATTCCAGCCATACAGGTAGATGAATCTGACATAGTTGAGAACTAACAGCATGTCAGACTCTTTCACTGTGGAAGGCTATAGATCAGGAAAGGGAATATGCCAGAGTTGGGTGGGTGACAGGGGAATAACATCCCTTTCTCCTCCATCGACAGGGGTAATAACTCCTGACTCTCTGGGGAGAAATTGAAAAAAGCAATAGCTATGAGCTGTGAAGCAATGCCTGTAGGAGAATTGAAAGTTAATGCTCTTCTTTATTTCTTTGTCGGGAGTTGCAGCTCAGTGTCATTGTTTCAAACTATCTATAAATGTTATGTTAGCGATGAAAATCCTTTTGTGTTCCTAGTTCCACTTTGAAGAAGGTGAACATGAAACGGAACTGGGGTGTGCCGGAAAAATAAGCCTCAGTAGTCAGTTTTCTCAGTCAAAAACGACAAGACCCTGTCACATCCGTCAGGATGGTGTGGGGGTGGGGAGGGGGGGGGGTCAGGGCAGAGCCTGTTGATGAGTGAGGAAAAAAGAAGTGAATTCATTCTGCTTCAGGCACTTTATCAAGTGCCAGTAGGTTACTGTTGAGAACTAGTCACCCATCACTGTGTTACTGCCATGGGAGTCAATTCCTGTGTATAAATCATGGGTCTGCAAAGGGTTTGAAACTTATTGCAGTTACCAAGGAAATGAGAATAAGGAACATGCTTCTGCCTTGATTAGAAGGACTTAAAATACCTTCCTACATGTTGCTGCTTAATAAAATGTATGACTGTATTGATTCATAGAATCGAGTCATTAAAGTATGGAGTTTTGTTTATTTGAATGAAGTAATTAAATGGTTCACTTATGCCAGAAATAACCTTTTCTGATGAAAAACTATTGATTTTTTTGCCACAGCTTTATAAGTGACAATGTTTTTGATTACTACTGACAAACCTCCTTAGAGTGTTAATTAAAAATGTACCAGATGAGCAGGTGCAGAAGATCATTAAGGAATGCGAACAGTACTGACGCACAATACATTTTTAACTTTACATAATGAATAGGGCACCAGAGAAAATAACAACTTCATCAACAAAATTATTATCTTCGCAATTTATATATCCTTAATTTCTTTATCTTTGATGAGAAATCAACTTGCCTTTAAATTATCATTTAATTTTTGTTACAAGGATTTACTTAGTGTCATATAGATTTGGTTGGTATTTGCTAAAATCCATCTTTACTGTAAATATGTAATGACATGCTTCAGTGTGTTTCCTTTTCCTTGGTTAATGATCCACCCTTATTTGATGGGAGGTTTAAAGATTATTACATAAAATGAATGTTGTTACAGTCATGAATTATGATACAAAATTAAAAATAATTATATAGATTTCTCATCTTTTCATATTCCCAGTGCATATAAAAATTTAGATTTTAACTTTATACCTTACAAAAAATTCTGAATGCAAGGTCTTTCTTGTATTATGTTGTAGATTACAGGTAGTAGGAACTTCAAATTTAAAAAATTGCTTTCCAAGATTTAGTGCAGCTAGGTTTAATACTTTATGTATTTATTTCAAAGGCTTATGCCCTGCTTAAGTTTATTGATATGATAAAGAAAAGTTAATGCAAATATCATCGTTAATTGCTTGAACTGTTCAAACATGCACTTTCCAGCAAGCATTCTCTTAAATACACAGCTTCAGTAATTTACAGCTGCTCTAGAATTTTTTGGGATGGATATAGAAGGAGAACTGTCAACTTCACCCTTGTATTGATGGTGCTTGTATGGAATCCATGATATAGATGTCCCAGTCTGTTAGTAAGAGATTAATAAGTATCTTGTAATGGAAAAATTGGGAAGAAAGAATGACCTTCAAATGATTGTTCTGAAATTAAATCAACAGTGATTTTAGGGCATTCAATCCAAATAGCCGTGGGGGAGGGAAAGTAGAGTTGGAAAGCCTTAAAACTGGCTCCCTACAAATAATAGCTGCAAAATCGATTATCAGCTGATTATGGATTTATAAAACTGTGATCCCTGGTAAACAAAAGCATTAGTTCCATTTGGAACTCCATGAATGCAATTACACTGATAGTTAAATATAGTCTTATTAAAGCCTTTTAAGTACAGCAACTTCACTGTTTTATCCTTTTATGCCTCTTAGTTTCCCACTAGATATTACATTGCACAACTTCCAAACTAGCAGCTCACCACAAAAACCACTATTTTTTCCATCTGTTTGGTAATGGCTTAGATTGCATTAGGTTTGTAGAAATGCGCCAACATGCAGCATGCCCATCATGCCTGTGTTGGTTCTTTGGAAGAGAAACTTATTTGGTCCCCCTCTCACTCTTTCTCCTCTAGGGCAGCATGCATTTTCTTTCCATATTTCTCTTTTGAAATTAATATGCCTCCCCACCCTTTCAAGCAGTAAGTTCAAGCTCCCAGCTTCTTACTATTTCACTTCTCTTCTTGCCAGTTATCTTCAATCTCTGTCCGTTTATTGTTGTCCCTACTTCAACAGGAGCCTTTGATATTGTTAAAATGCTTATTAAATTTACAAAATACACATACAGTACTTGGCACGTATGAATTCAAATTAGGCAACAAAATTGGGTCAGCATAGTGTTGACTCTTCTTCCAGCTTTCCTGGGCAGTTTTGTGGACAGTGCTTGTTCTGGCTTGCCCATGTGACCTGATTATACAGACTGCGGGCCTGATGACAGACAGAAACTTGCTTTGTTGGACCAGGATGTTCCCTCTCAGCAAATTTGGTCTTAAGGATCTGAAACAAAATCAAAGCAGGGAATGCTGTTCACAAACGCCAGATGGCGAATCTAGACCCACCTCTTTTCCTCTACTCACCCAATGACCATTCAGCAGTAAAGTTGCCAGCCTTAGCTATGTCCTTGAAGGATTTATCACTTGGACTTCCATCTCCACTGCCCAATACTTCTTCCCCCCCCCCACCTCCTATAGTTTATATTTTGAACAAAGTTAATCATGTACACTTTTTCATGGATTTCTGAAGATTTTTTTTCCCCTGGGTTTTACTTACAGCACTGGTTGAGAGATTTGTTTTCAATTTCAGGAGGATTTGGAGCTTCCCCATCAAATTACTGGATGCGGTCCAGGTGATTATATAAAACTGTCACAGCAAAACTTTGCACCTCCTGTCACATAAAGCACAGAGATCAAAATCAGGGGTAGCATATATACAGAATCAAACAAATGTGAAGATTTACTTCAGTATCTAAAATGAGCTATGTCACCGTCAGTCTGTTTCAGAAATGAGAAGAGGTTAAATCTACTGAAGATGGTGAATAATTACTGAACAGTCAAATTGGTGATTTGGATCAAATTCTTTAAGTCTAGGCTTGCAACAATGTGGAGCCTGATCTATGTGTTTGTGTAGTTATCAGTAAATACCTGTTTGTTAGGTGTTTGTGTAAAGTCTTCCTTGTCATTCCTCTGCGCAGAAGAGACAGAAGAATATCGAACAACAATCGTGTGATTTATTTCAAGCGGCTCATTTGTTAGATGGCGTTCTTGTCAAACATACACAACTTCAATTCTCACAGGAGCAAGCTTTCTCTTTATTCTGTGGTGCATATTGAAAAATCATTCCTGTCAGCTGACACTCGTCCAGCTGCTCACAAGAACTTTGGCATAGTTTTCATAACCTACAAAGTATGAAAGCAGAACACTACTCCAGTAAAATGCCTGAGGAATTTGGAGGGCTGCCACAGAGGATACAGACAACTCTGTTCCAATCTGACAGAAATTTCCACAAAACACTGAAAATTTAAGCATGGGGTCCCAAGAGCAGGCTGCGGCAGTTTACTTGAACTGAACATATATCAACTGTCAGATTTCGACAGTCAGCGCTGACCAAACACAATGGAACATCCAGATGGCTTGAACAAAGTGCACAAGATGTGAACTGCTATTTCCAGCTGTTTACATCAACTTCCACTGTTACGACTAGTTTTATGTTGTGCTACAAATAAAGAGTTTGCATATGCCAAGTAGGCATGTTCCAGGTACTGTTTCCTTTACAGTCTGGGTCGTGCAATTTCCCGACATTTAAATGATATAAGCAAAAAAATATGGTTGCTTGGTACTAACCCAGTGGTTTAATGAACTCATTCTTTCCAGTTGAATTGTCTATGTGCATAACTTTTCTGTGTTTGTTCTTAGCAAAATAAAAGCATTATCTTCCAACCTACAGCAAAGAGAGGTAGGGGTGGGGGAGGTGGGTTATATATTCCAGATCAAATGGCACTAATGTGACAAAGCAGAATTGCTAAACTCAGCTTCTTAATTTTGATCAGTTAGAAAAAAAATTATCTGTGCATCAAAATATTTAAAAATTCATTACTGTTTGTAATCTAAATGGGTTTTGTCTCTTTCTGCCTTGACTTGCCATTCTACCTGGGGTTTTGCTAATTAGTGCCTGTAAACTGATTCAAAACTTAAGAAAACAATCTGTTCATTATTTGAACAAACTCACTGAAGCTTAATTAGAATTAGAAAAAGCAATGACTTAGGTGTCCTTGGTCGATAAAAATATTGCAACTACTTTTCTGCATGGCTAAGTCTACTGCTGTTTCTGGCATTGCTTGAGATCAAAATTGCCATTACTGACACTTAAAGTTCAGTGGAAAATTAAATGGGTCTATGTTAAATGAGCTCCAATGTATTGACAGTATCCCAGGGTTGTATTGAGAAAAGATTTACATCTTGGTTTGTTTTAGGTTCTGTATTTTTTCATTGAATTACTGTATTTTGTTCGGTATTCTTAATGGTGCAGCAATGATGTTTGGACATTCACACTGTTTGAGAGTCGTCGTCATCGTCGTAGCTATCCCTCGAGGTCGAGGATGATGGTCTTTGTTCTGTTGATCCACCTATGGGCTCTCAAGTGGCTTATGAGTCCAATCTTGGCTTTGAAAGTTCTTCTGCATTCAGGACAGGTAGTTCCAGATAGCAGATCGGACTTTGGTTGTTGCTGCCTCTCTTTCCATTTTCTTCTCTTTTCTTCTAATTCTGCACATCTGTTGGCTTCGAAAGTTGCTGTTCCTTCTCGGATGATGGCTTGCCAGAGTTTCCTGTCCTTGGTATTGTTTTCACAATTGTTGATGTCGATGTTATATTTCTTCATGTTGGCTTTTAAGACGTCTTTGAATCTCTTCTGTTGTTCACCTCTTTTACGTTTGCCGTCTTTAAGCTTCTTTAAGTCATAAAGAGATGCAGAAACAACACGTCAGCCTACTAAGTCTACCTGCCAAGTCAATAGCCTACGCTTGTCCCATAGTAATACCGCTTTTTATTCACCCTACAATCTCATCCTCTCCCCCTACCCTGCAGATTTTGCCATTCACTAACACACTGGGAGCACTTTACAGTGGCCATTAAACCACCAACCTTTGGGATGTGGAAAAAAAGTGAAATACTGGAAGAAACAATATTGGCCGATAGGGAAAATGCGCCAAATCCACCCAGCTCTAAGGCAGGGTCTGTGAGGCAGCTGTCCAAATAGGTGCACCATTAGGCTTTCCTTACTTACGATTGGTAATTTTGATCTTATGGAAAGATTCCAAGGGAAGGTGTTGTTACCAACATTAAAATGGTTTATTATGGATTTGATATCTGAGTAGTGTATATAGAATTGAATGTCGCTTTCCCACACTTTCTGAAATAATCTAAATTTCTGTCTCCAAATCTTTTCCAAGAATTCATCCTCAGTTATACATATAAAGTGCTGGAAGAACTCAGCAGGCCAGGCAGCATCCATGGAAAAGAGTGAACAGTCGATGTTTCTCGGCCCGAAACGTCAGCTATTTCCTCTTTTCCATAGATGTTGCCTGGCCTGCTGAGTTCCTCCAGTATTTTATGTGTATTACTTCGATTTCCGGCATCTGCAGATTCTCTCTTTTTAAAGTTATGGTTCTTCCAATCAATATAGTATTGACTTTTCTGAAAAGTTTGTTTTGTATAGGAAATCAGTGAGTTGTTAAGAAAGTGCAATTCTTTGATTCTAGTTCTACAGGTGCAAAAACTGTTCCAAATCAATCAAGTAGTTCATAGTCAATAGATTTAAAACAAACATGGAACTTTTAGGCTGAATCAATGCTTTGACAGGATGTTGTTTGAATAGTAGGCACACCTGGGCTATGTGGTTTCAGCCCAAAGTATCGACTGTTTATTCCTCACCATAGATGCTGCCTGACCTGCTGAGTTCCTCCAGCATTTTGTGTGTTACTCTGGATTTCCAGCATCTGCTGGATCTCGTGTCAACAGATGGATGTGCGCTTCTAATTACCACACACTGGAAAGTGGTTTATGTGAAAATGTGAGTGCCGATGAGGTTAAAGTTGAAGATAATCGTAGTGTTTGGTAAAACACTGTAAAGTATTTTGAACCATCCATAATGAGTTAATGAGTCTGACTGTCAACCATGGAATTATAATTTCTATAATTACAAGGAAAACCATTTTGTTATGAATTTTTAAAAAATTTATCTCCTGCTGTGAGATAATTTATGCATTGTGTAAATACTGTGCAACATTAGGTAATAAAATGTATGGTCTGTTAAAGTTAATTTAGAGATGACTGCTTACTTTGTGGGCTATTTACGTCACTTTCCCCAAGTGGAAAAATATGTAAAATGATGTTGTTTCAGTTACCTGCCATGTTTGTCTCTCACTGCCAAGAATCACATTGGATTGGCTATTGAGGTGAAGATCCAGCGAGGGAATGGACCCCTAGGAGTTTTCTCTTAACATGGAATATACTTTTGAATTTAACTTGAGCAGATAATGTTGTTGACATTTTGCTCCAATCAGGGATTGTTGAGTAAATTTACAGTCACTATTCCATCTGACTAATTTTTGTTCTTCAGGGCAGTTGTCAACCCCCAGCCTGCCGCGAGCACCTGACGAGGAGATGTCGAGCTGTTCTCAGAACTCTGTGACCTGCACTAAGGTAGCGTCAGAACTTGCTGCGCAATCTTGCGCCCCACCCCCTCTCTCTAGCCTACAAAATCACAGCCCTGGTTAAAACTGACGCAAAGTTGACACTGCAGTTGTCTGAGTTAAATCAGGAATCAAGATTGTTTAACGTCATTTCCAGTGCACATGTGTAAAGGAGAACAAAATAATTGTTACTCTGGATCCAATGCAGCACAAAAAAACACAATAAGATAAAGAGCTCAATAATTAAAAATAACACAATAAGTATAAATACATAAGATAGCTTATATACATTGATTATATATTCAGAAAGAGATGTCAGGCACAGGAGTGTCTGCATATAAGGTGACAGATACTACACCCCAGGTTTCTGAGAAAGATGGCTGAAGAGATTTTCAAGAATCACTAGATTCTGAAATGATTCTGAAGATCTTGAAAATTGAAAATGTCACTCCACTTTTTAAGAAGGGAATGAGGCAGAAGACAGGAAATTATAGGCCAGTTAGCCTGACTTCAATGGTTGGCAAGGTGTTGGAGTCCATTATTAAGGTTGAGGGTTTGGGCTACTTGGAGGCACACGATACAATAGGCTGAAGTCAGCATGGTTTCTTTAAGGGGAAACCTTGCCTGTCAAATTTGGTGGAATTCTTTGAGGATATAAAAAGCAGGATAAATAAAGGAAAGTCAATGGATGTTGGATACTTGGATTTTCAGAAGGCCTTTGACTAGGTGCTGTAAGGAGTTTGCTTAGCAAGGTAAGAGCCCATGGTATTACAAGAAAGTTACTAACATGGATAGAAGATTGGCTAACTGGCAGGAAGCTAAGATCGGGAAGAAAGGGGGCTTTTTCTGATTGGTTGTCAATGACTAGTGGTGTTCACAGATATGTTAGTAATCTGGATAATGGAATTGATGGCTTTGTGGTGAAGTTGTGGATGATACAAAGAAAGAGGCAGGTAGTGTTGAGAAAGCAGGGAGGCTGCAAAAGGACTTAGGCAGATTAGGAGAATGAATGGGCAAAGAAGTGGCAGATGGAATACTGTTCAGGGAAGTGTATGATTATGCACTTTGGTAGAAGGAATAAAGACATAGATTATTTTCTAAATGTGGAGGAAATTCAGAAATTGGAAGTGCAAAAGGACTTGAGTCCTAGTGCAGGATTCCTTAAAGGTTAATTGGCAAGTTGAGTCAGTAATAAGGAAAGCAAATGCAAGTTTGCATTCATTTCAAGAGGACTAGAATATCAAAGCAAGGACTTAATGCTGAAGGTTTATAAGGAAATGCTCAGACCTCACTGGAGTATTATGACCAGTTGTGGGTCTTATATCTAAGAGTAAATGTGTTGGCATTGGAGCAGGTCCAGAGGAAGTTAGCGTGAATGATCTTGGGAATGAAAGGGTTAATATATGAAGAGCATTTGATGGCTCTGGGCCTATGCTCATTGGAGTATAGAAGAATGAAGGGGGAATCTCATTGAACTAATACTGATAGCCCTAGATACACAGGAAATGGTGATGATATTTCTAATAACGAGAGAGTCTAGGACCAAAGGTCAGAGCTTCAGACCAGAGGGACATCTCTTTAGAATAGGAAGGAGTAGTAATTTCTTTAGCTTGAGGGTGGAAAATCTGTGGAATTCTTGCCACAGATGTTTCTAAAGTCCAAGATAAAGTTAAAGCTGAAGTTGATAAGTTATTGATTGGTAAGAACATCAAAGTTTAAGGGGAGAAGGCAGGAGAATGTGTTTGAGAGTGAAAATAAATCAGCCATGATTGAATGATGGAGAAAATTTGATGGGTTGAATGGCTTAATTCTTCTCCTATGTTCTATAGACTTCAGATCTTACGTGATTGAATAATGAAAACAATGGATGCATAGCTATCTGATGGAATTCATCTGGCAATGTACCAATAAGTACACTTTACTTAAGCTGGACTTAGTTACATTGAAGTAAGTTGAGGCATTTTCTGTTCTGGTAGACTTTTACTTCAAAATATTTTTGTCTCCCTGTTTACTGGAAGTATGAACTTACAATGGCAAAGCTGAAGCTATGATTTTAGTAACAATAGCAAAGAGGTAGTGGATCAAAGAATTCACAGAGCAAGGACTGTCAACGAAGGTGGAACTAAAGTGGATAAATCCAATGTAAAATCAGGTGTAGGAAGAACAACAGAAAAGGGAAAAAGAATTAGATTAATCGAAGAAAAGAGACAAAAACAAAGAAGCAGTGCATTAAAGAGAAGTTGAATTTGGCACTTGAAAATTTCCAATTACAATTTACAATCT
Organism: Mobula birostris; assembly: GCF_030028105.1. Taxonomy (NCBI): domain Eukaryota; kingdom Metazoa; phylum Chordata; class Chondrichthyes; order Myliobatiformes; family Myliobatidae; genus Mobula; species Mobula birostris. Next base: position 74,262,592 of record NC_092381.1, read on the forward strand.
AGATTTTTTTCTCTGGTAAATTTAGTGGGCAATTAATGTGCAAAAGCCGGAACTTTATGAAACCATATGGAAGTTAGAAGTGAAATGCTGTGTTCATGAAGGTAAAGAAAATCAATGTGTAGATTTTGAAGTTCTGTAATTTTTGGTATTGCTGCCTCACTACAAGTTGCTGTCTAGTTCTTTTTTGCTGATTAATTTCAGTGTGTGCATTCACCTGTTGTTATTACTTTCTTCAAGTTCTGGCCAATGCTAATGTCATTGTCTTTTGTTGAGTTAACTGCAGGACAAGATAGACACCAAGCACTACAACTACATAAACTGTATTAAAGTGCTTCATGCATACATTCAGATGGGTAAAACTGGACTCACTTACTGATACATTCAGATGGGTTACATTGGACTTGCACATATTCTCTTTGATAGTAGTTTGTGACTCATTGTTCATGCTGCAATGGATGATTACAGGAAAGTGAAGTAAGAATCTTAACATGCTACAACGTCCTTCAAGATTCCATTATCACTCTATTTAATAATGATTAATTTATGAACAATTTATGAACTCTCAATTGCATCCTCTTTGTTTCATGGTTTGTTCTTGACGAATAATATTCAATGATAAAACATGATTGTAGAGCATTTTTTGTGATTTTGTTGTTTAGTATTTTATTGAACAGGCACTTAAATGATTTTGACCATAATAAAAACAATTTATGTAGCAGTTGATGGTGCAGTTCTAAGTACTGGAAACCCAATGTATTGTCTTATTCAATATGCATAGCTTTCAAAATTCCTATTGTACAAATTAACAGCTTTAATAGGATTAGTGGTTACCAGAGAGAAAAAAATGAATGTAATTTAATTTAATTTTGATATTCAATGCATTTCTAAAAGCATAACCCCCTCCCATATTAGATCTATGGAATTGCCTTTTGGTACTTTTGCAGATCACAACTGGTTGGGTGTTGAGTTATAAATGGAGGCAGTTATTATAACATTTCAGTGGACTCCATTTATGATCAAAAGGTCAGAGTAATTCAAAGTGGATGAGATCAAAATCTCTGAATTCTATATTTCTATCTGAATATCAAAATGGCAAAAGGTATCTGATACTATTTTTACAATACATATACTCAGAAATTCACCTCTGTTGAGTAGCAGAAAATGTCCTATATAGTAGAGAAAAATGCAATGAACTCACCTCTGAAGTTCACAGCACTGCATCCCAATTTTGGAGACATGGAAGGTAATGTGAGTGCACTACCTACCACACTTAATTTCCTATTTGCAGAATTTTGTTTTACTTTTCATTGGAGAGGCAGCAGATGTGGTTGGGACATAACGACATATGATTACCTTTCCTGTTAGATTTATAATATTTTACAATAATATTGATTATTTATATTTCCCAACTTGTTCAGTTCCACTTTTGCAATTTTACATGATGTAAAATATATTTTCCTCTTCTGCTTTCTTCCTCTGGTGAACTTTGTAGCCCTTGAGGCAATAATTTTCTCTGTAGAATTTACTCATTGCTGACAATCCAATGGCTAGTGCCTGAATATCTCTATTTGGCAGTCTGGCTATAATGTTTGACATCAACCTCAAAACACTTGTAAGCTTGCACAATCATCCATCCTATTAAATCACAGACCACGCCAATCTATGCTATCAGCTCAACTTTCATTTAAATTCTTTCATTGTATAAGTCATTGAAAAACATTGATGCTTTGCCATTTGTGTGCTGAATTGCCAATTGTCCTCATTGAGTAATTATCACTGTAACAAGAATGGCAATTTCATTTTTACTTGCTTTGTGATGTCAAGTGTTAAAGGTTCTTGCGTTGAATTCTGGTTGTGGCAGTTTTATAAGAACAGAAGGAAAACAAATGTTCCCATGATACCTCATCTGCTGCATAGAATTTAAGAAAAGTAGGTTTGTGTTTACACAGTACCTTTCATAACTTCCAAAGTTTATAGCGTGCTCTATGTAGCCACTGTTGAAACATCAGGAATGTAGATGCTAATATGTTTTCAGCTATCCCACAAAGAAATGTGGAAATTGACTTCAGTTGCTGATCAGGGAAAAACTTCTTTGCTCTTTGTCAGGGGTGCATTTAGGAAATTTGATTTGCCTCTTTTGAAAATTAAATCCCAAAGATAGCATCCCTTTATAGTGCAGGAAGCCCTCTATGCTGTAGAGGAGTGTCCTCCTGGATTGTTTGTGTTTGATCCTTTGGAAATCTTTTGATGCAGAGAGAATAGTGCTAAGGTATTAACTGAGCCATTGACAACAGGTGTCATGAAGTCAGCAGAAACACATGCCCTTCAGAACTCATCCATGCCAACCCATGTGCCTTCCTGAGCTGGTGCCACTTGTCTGAATGTAGCTCATAACCCTCTCAACATTTCCTATTTATCGCCCAACCAAATGTCTTTCAAGTACTGAAATTGTACCTGCTTCTACTGTTTCTTCAGACAGCTAGATCCATATGTCCATTCACCCTCTATGTGAAAAGTCTGCCCCCTCATGCCCCTATAATTTTTTTCTATCTCACCTTCAATCTTTGCCTTGTAGTTTTGGACTCCTCTACTCTTGGAAAAAGACTGTGACCGTCAATTTTACATATGCCACTCATCATTTTATAATCTTTTCCGAGGTCACCACTTAGCCTTCTTTTATCCAGGAATACAGTCTATGCTCTCTTTTTTCCCTTGATAACTCAAGCAAAATTCTCATGATTCTTTTCTGTACCCTCTCCAGCTTAACCATATATTTATGATGTGGTGACCAGAACTGCACACAATATTCCAGGTGCAGTCTTGCTATAAGTTCGTATAACTGTACTGTGAAATCCCAGCTCTTGTCCTCCATGCCCATTCTGTGAAGATAAACATGCCATGTGCATTGTTCACCACCTTGTCTGCCTGTGTCACCACTTTCAGGGAAATGTGTTCTTGTCTCCCTAGGTTACTCTGTTCTACAGCACTCATCGTAATCCTGTCATTTACTGTGCAAGTCTTGCCCTGCTTTAGTTCTCACAATGTCTCACTTTAGTACTTGCTTGAATTCAATTTCACCTGCTCTTTCTTTGCCCACTTTACCAGTTGATCTAGATACTGTTGTAACCTCAGGCAGCCTTTTCCACTATCCAGCACACCACCAATTTTCTATCAGCTGCTAGCTTACTTATCAAGCCACCCAGCACTGATCAACGTGGCACACCACTGGTGACAGGCATTCGATCTGAAAATCAACCCTTCACAACCACCTACTGACTCCGTCCATCAAGTCAATTTTGTATGCAGTTGGCTCAGTGGCAAAGTGAGGGTTTTAGCTGTATGTCAGGCTAAAGTATAGAACAGTTCTCCTAATATTAAATGAGCCATGTTTGGCAACCTCCTCCTCTTAGCACTGTGATGGAGAGAGGATGGTGGCTTGTGTCTGACCAGCAAACTAGATGTATCATTTTATGCTATTGATATACTTGTTCCATTACAAGTATTAGGCGATGAAATCCAGTGTGGTCGAATCACAGCATCAGGGAAGTTGCATTGGAATGGCCAGACCATGATGAAACTAGACCCCAGTGCACTGCAGAAGGTACTATATGCTGCTGGGGGATGGGGACACGACTGAAAACAAAACAATGTAGAAGTCTGTAGCAGTTGAAGGAAGTGGATGGAAGAATGTCTTAAGGGTATTGCTGTGCTGTAGCATGGGAGGGGAACGCCTCTTGTGTATCCAGGTCAGCATTGTGGCTTGTAGTTGTGAGGAAAAGGGATCATCTCTGTTAAAGGAAGGTCAGAAGTTCCCAATTCCACACAAAAAACACTGATAAGAAGTGATGGGGATCGCAGCTCGTGGCTGACTGACAAATAAGATCTATCAGTAGTAAAAATGAATTAGCAAATCAGCCCTTGCACTAAAAATACTTTGCCAGGCTGTTTCCTTCAACCCTCCCTTCCCCCCTGCCTTTCATTCATACTTTTTTCTAACATTTGTAGGTATGATTGAAGGTGCCAAACATAAAAATAACAATTTGATTGCTATTATTAAAATGTTTATTTGGCCTAGGGTCTTTCTGGCAATGACTGACTTTTGACTTTTAGCTGGATAATTCATCTGAGAACACATTTTCAGGCGTAATACCTTTTGACTTGGGGAAATCAGTGAACACATTAAGATCTTGTACTGATGTGGATCTGCTTACTGACTGAGAACTACTATTTGTGCTTCAAAACTAAGGTAAAGGAGATACAGACTGTATGGTTATGGTGCAGGTTTCAGTAAGTATGGCTATTATGATCTATCAAGAACAGACAGCAATGCCAATAAGTCTCTTGTTTATTAATTTACTGCTGCTGAATCAGCTTGGTGCATTTCTCACAGTAGGATTTTAATCAAGTCCGAACATCCAATACCAATGTAAATGCACAGCTACACGCATTGCCAATACAATATTTATAATACAAAGCTCAAATAGCAGGGGTCTATTTTCCCCTTTTATGTTGGGACTGAGCACCAGTCTGCAAAACTAGCAAATGCTGGCCATCAGGTACAAAAAAAAATTAACTGACCGAGTCTCAACAGACGCAGATACTCTGAAAGTGTGGTAGAGCGCAGAGTTGCTATTCTTTAGCCTACGGGTATGACTGCAATAATTTTACTTGCTTAACTATTAATTTGGGCAAAATAGAAATAAATGCTTGCTGAATTTTGCAGGAGGTTGCAGAGGGCAAGATGCTTCTTGTCTTTGACACTGTAGGTGATTGTTACATGGTTTTAAAGACTGTTGCATCATTGTCAGAGTAGATATGAAATCATTATTCTTCCCTTTCCTTCCCTCTTTCCCACCCCAGTTCACTGAGACACTCCTATTCTGACCCGTGCACCACATCCACAACACTTTTTATTTCTCTCAGTATTCTGACCTTCTGCTGGCAATTCTTTTCTCTTGTAGTTCAATCCATTTGTCAGATCCCACACCTTGCTTCATTCAAATGGGTGAACCTACTTATTCCTCCTATTTCAAATTATCACTCTATCTTCAGACCTCTCCCCACCTCTTGCTTCTGCTCATGCCCACAACTCACCAAGTTATTTTCGTTATTCTTTGTTCATATTGTCACTCCTGTCTCCCCACTCACCTAATGGAAGGAATTCCTCCTGCAACACCCAGTACACTGCAGGCTGCAGATCGGAGCATTGAATATAAGCTGTGACCAGTACTGATAACTGTTTGTTAACACGGATGAATGGGTGCTAACTTTGGATTGAAAATTTAAAAAAAAAAGAATTGCAGATGCTGGATATCTGAAGTAAAAATAGGAACACTCAGTGAGTCAGGCAACTTCTGTGAAGAGAGAAGCCCCTCACCAGAAATGACACTGATTGTTGATTCTTGTGAAATGTAACCCTCTGTGTGTAGGCAATAGAAATATAGAAAACCTACAGCACAATACAGGCCCTTCGGCCCACAAAGTTGTGCCGAACATGTCCCTACCTTAGAAATTACTAGGCTTACCTATAGCCCTCTATTTTTCTAAGCTCCATGTAACTATTCAAAAGTCTCTTAAAAGACCCTATCGTATCCACCTCCACCACTGTTGCCGGCAGCCCATTCCACGCATTCACCACTCTCTGAGTAAAAAACTTACCCCTGACAGCTCCTCTGTACCTACTCCCCAGCACCGTAAACCTGTGTCCTCTTGTGGCAACCATTTCAGCCCTGGGAAAAAGCCTCCGACTATCCACACGATCAATGCTTCTCATCATCTTATACACCTCTATCAGGTCATCTCTTATACTCTCACTCCAAGGAGAAAGGGTCGAGTTCACTCAACCTATTCTCATAAGGCATGCTTCCTAATCCAGGCAACATCCTTGTAAATCTCCTCTGCACCCTTTCTATGGCTTCCACATCCTTCCTGTAGTGAGGAAATAAATGATTCAAACTGATGAAATAGGTTTTCTCACAAGCTCTGAAATCCATCTTAAACAGTGGTCCCCAACCTCTGGGCCGCGGACCGATACTGATCTGCGAAGAATGCAGTGGTGCAGCAGTAGCAGGGATGCACCCACAACATCTTTTAGGAAAAAGCCGAAATAAACAAACTAATTAATTAGGTGTCGCCCGGCACATAAATGTCGGCCCAGATCAGAGGTGACGCAATCGGCAATTGCCTCTGATCTGGGCCGACATTTATGTGCCGGGCGGCACCTAATTAATTAGCTTGTTTATTTCAGCTTTTTTCTTAAAGATGTGCTGGGTGCGTCCCGGCTATCACTGCATCCCTGCATGCTTCGCGGATTGGTGTCGGTCCGCGGTCCAGAGGTTGGGGACCACTGATCTTAAAAGTCAAAGTAACTATCGATGTTATTAGTGGATGGATAGGCCTTAAGCTAGGCCTGCAAGCAGTGGCAGCAGGACAATAAGGGGAAATCAGGTGTTCTACTTTTTTTTAAATTAGCCAGGTCACCTTGTCATCTGGTAAACGTAGTGACCTGGCTATAGTTTAATTAAGATAACACAATGCAACTATATTGTTATTGCCTGAGAAATCGTAACTTTTCTGAAGAAAACTAATACTACTTCCTAGCGCACTGGTGGGTGTCATTATGTTTCCACAAGGGGAATATTGAGACTGGGTGCCTTTGCTCCTTTGACTGAGCTGCCATGTTATGTAATTCAACCATTGGCCATTGTTGTTTTCCACGTTAGTAAATACAAGGCCAGACTGTCAATCCAATATCATAATGTTTGGTTTCCTGTTTTGCCTGTGTGGAGTTAAACATCCTGACAAGGTTGCCCCCAGCTGTATGCTTTCACCCCAGAGTATAATTGAGAATGCGCTCATTCATCATCTAAGTAAACTGTTGGAGTCTTAATTTCTGTGCAAGTGAGTTTTCAACACCTGCAATAAGCATTAATTTACCAAGCCTAGCAAAATTAGAGTCCGAGGTGTTCATTCTGAGAATAATTAAGTGGCTCCTCCAAAAGTACAAAATTTCCAGGCATCCCTTAAAACGCTGCATCTGAAAGAGTGTGATTAGATCTTTTATTTCAGTCCGAGACACAGTAAGAAATACCCTATCTGTCATTCCTCTGACCTTAAGGTTAGCAACAATTAAATATGTTCCAAAATCCTTTAAAATGGATTGGAGGGAAATTCCAATTCTGTGTGCCAGTGATGGCAATGAACTTGCAGCTAAGCTATCTTATCATCTGAACAGCCACTAAAATCACGGAGCTACTCACATCATTTCCAGCCACTTGAAGTTGGTCATGGGTTAACTCTGTTCCGCCATTTGGAAGATTATAAAATTCTTTTGTGGTTAGTTAAATAACTTGAAGATGTCCAATAGAATTTTCTACAGAATATAGGATTGAAATTATGGTAAAAGCAATAATTTGTACACTTCATATGGTAGACCCACTACCTTGTCCTGATAATATAGGAAGTTGAAAATTTAGACTTGATGTAAATCATATTCAGTGCAGGCAACGAAGCACGTTTATTATTGGTAATTATGACAATATGATTTTCTTGATAAAATAATTGACATGTACTTGTTGGGCAATTCATATGTGATTTGGATTGTCGATTAACTATGAGGCAGCCCTGTTACCTTGCAAAATCTAATCTCAGGTTGAGATTAAATACAGTGCATTTCTCTGTTACAAATCAGTTACAAACATAAGTTACACACTGAAACTAATATGAGAGCAGACAGATATAAACTGACAGCCTGACTTGATTTATTAGCAGATTACCCATCCCATAACATCATGTGTAATGTTCTGTTCAGAAACTAATATGAACAGAATTGCTAAAAATGTACTTGCAAAAGAATAAAACTGACATTTCGTCTCTGTTGATGGGTCTGCAATGGATACTGCCTCTGTACAACTTGACATTTCTGTTGTATGGAGTCTGAATATACAGTACTGTGCAAAGCTTTTGGGTGTGTGTGTGTGTGTGTGTATACATATGAGAGAGATTTGCACAGTGCTGCAGTGATTTTATATATTGCACGGTACTGCTGTGGCAAAAGTAAAGCAAGTTTCAAAAATACAGCAAATACTTGAGTTAGGAAGTGACGCAGAGGGGGGCTGAATTTTGTTGCAGAACACGCGGGATTTGGGTGTGGGTACAAAGCCTAAGCAGTAGATGAGACAGCACTTTCACTCCTCTCTCCCACTGGGCATAAGCCTGAAAGCACATACCACCAGGTTGAAGGACATCTTCCATCCTGCTGTTAGCAGACTCTTGAAAATGCCACTTGTATGATAAGATGGACTCTTGACCTCACGATCTACCTTATTATGATCTTGCACTTTATGGTATGCCTACACTGCACTTTCTCTGTAGATTTACACTTTATTCTGCATTGCTGATGTTTTTTTTAAAACCTTGTTTTACCTCATTGCACTGTGTAATGAGTTGATCGGTATGAACAGTATGCAAGACAAGCTCTTCACTCCGTCTTGGTACATGTGACAATAATAAGCCAATTCTAATAAAAAATCAATACCAGTAGTTAAGGAAGCTCATTCCTGCACCTTCACTACATTGCCTGAGGGTGAATGTGACCCTTTTGCTCAGGAAAGGTGAGCAACGGATTCTAATTCCTTACACAAGTTATCATAGGTAAGTTGATGTGGGTTTTGTAGCCTAATTGTAATTCAGGAGGTCACCAGCATAAACAAAAGCATGGGTCAGAACCTGCTGGACTTGGGCTGCTATCTAGATTTGTTACCCACAGTGTTAGCCCATCCACCACACGCTGAGCTGACCTCTGTCAGATCCTGTGGGCCACACCAACTGACCTGCTACACCTGCTGTCAAAGTTGTAGTTTTATATGCCTCTTATATTCAGACATTGTTTAAAAATGATTCAAATAGAGTCATATTGTTAAAGAACTGCTGTAAAACATTAAAAGCATTTAATTGTTTGAATAATTCAAACACTTAGATGCATCTATCATTTTCCACAGGATGGCAATTTTATTTAACTGTATGCCAACACCACTGGAAAATAAAGCTGTGAGCTAATGCAGATGCCACCTCACTGCCCATTCACTGGGCTGCTGGTTGGCCCGCTGCTGAATCCAGCAGTGGGAAAGGAGATTGATGCCTGACATGAGAAATCTGCAGATACTGGAAATCCAAGGCAACACACATAAAATGTGGAGGAACTTGGCAAGCCAGGCAGCATTTATATAAAAGAATAAACAGTCAACGTTTCGAGCCGAGATCCTTCTTCAGGACTCCCAAGATGTTGACTTTATCCTTTTCCATAGATACTGCCTGACCTGCTAAGTTCCTCCAGCATTTTGTGAGGTTGATACCTGACTTGCTTTGATATTTGAACAAGTATGCATGGAAATGAAAAGAGGCTGGGCTGCAAAGCAGAGACACAAGAGGGTCTGCAGTTGTTTGAAATCTTAAGCAACACACACAAAATGCTCGAGGAACCCAGTAGGTCAAGAGGGAAATATACAGTCAGCATTTCATGCTGAGGACTGTCATGATAAGTAGAGGGGCTCTACGGCAGGATGGAGGGTTTTGAAGGGTCCTGCTGAAAGGTTTCAGCAGGAAACTTTGACTGTACCCTTTTCCTAGGTGTTGCCTGGTCTGCTGAGTTCCTCCAGCATTTTGTATGTGCTGCTAGTAAAGAACAAGAAATTGATTGAGCATTTTTTTAATTCAACACAACCTGCTTAGTCAGTAAGAGAAGTAACATACTATAAAGGTAACTGTCAAATATGACTTTCGCTGTAGTTACATATAGTATCTTACCTACTTTGAGGATGACTTAAATTTTAGCTCCACACTAACAATAGGACTTATGCACAAGGTATTCCACATTAAATTAAGAGCACTGTTGATGCTGGAGAAGGAAATGTTAACCTGGCCTCAATAAGCCTTGTTATATTACTTGTATGACTCTAGAGTAATTTGTTGGTGAAATTGAAGTTGTTTTTTTTCCCCTCTTAATTGTGATTAGATTTAATTTGGATCTGATCCATGTAAGCACACATATTGGTTACACAACAAGGATATCCTGTGCTGGTGATGGAGAGAAACAAAATAAAATATCAGAGTTTCTTTGGTTTTAAGTGAGACTGTTGTTTAAGCCTGTAATTCCAGCATCTGAAGAATCTCCTCTGTTGATAATTTGCTGTTCCATGGTGAAATTTTTCTGAGGTATGCCTACCTTGAAGAAGGTTAAATCCCTTCAACATGACCTTCTTGTTCTGCATCTTGTCCTTTCCTTTCCAGTCCTGAAGAAGTGTCTCAGCCTGAAATATCAACTGTTTATTAATTTCCATAGATGCTGCATGACCTACTGAGTTCCTCAAGCATTTTGTATGCGTTGCTCTGGATTTCTAGCATCTGCAGAAATTTTCAGCTAATTAACCCATTTAACCTGGTGAACTAATCACTGGAACCTGACTGATTTTCAGTCTACACTCTGAATTGAATGTTGAAAAGCTAATTAACCAGTTGATGATTTCATGCTGAGATATATAAACAGGTTTATATGGTTTAGTTCTTAAACTTCACAGTCTTTCTGAAAGCAGAGGGTGGAGAGTTAAAATGCAGAAGAATTATTAGTCATTTTGAGCTTTGTGGGATCATAGATCAATGTTAGAAGTTGCATACAAATTTGCTGAACATTAATTAGTCAAAATGATGATCACTGCCAAAGGATTAATGAATTGAAAAGGCTGAGACATTAGAATTGTAAGTATTTTCTGAAGGGAGAGTTTCACTGCACTATCAGAAGCAACCTACATGTTGAAATGTCTTTCAGCAAGATGAACCATCGAAGATAACATGATGCAAATTTAATTTTGAAAATTGAGTTTATGTGTTAGGTCTTGCCTACCAGTGCCCAGCAGTTATGTAACTGCATTGTGAGAAGGTGCACTTGGCTGCAGATCCATCCCAGTCACTGGAGGAAGGCATTTCCATTTGAATTCTGCTGTATGATCTTTACTGCTTTTTGTTTTGCTTTCCTGATTAGCAATGAGATAAGTTATTTTGATAACTTCCAAAACAACAGAACTATCACCCATATTAAACCAAGTGTTTTTTTACTTCACTTTCACCTGGGTAGCTTCCAACCTGACGGCATGAACATCGATTTCTCTAACTTCCTGTATTTCCTCCTCCCTCCCCCTCCTCTCTTTTTCTATTCCCAATTCTGGCTCCACTCTTACTCCTTCTGTTCTCCACACCTCTCTCTGGTGTCCATCCTCATTCCCTTTCTCCCATGGTTCTCTCTCCTCTCCTATCAATGTCCTCCTTCTTCAGCCCTTTACTTTTTACACTCATCACCTCCCAGCTTCTTACCTCACCCCACCCACCTGACCTGGCTTCACCTAGCACCTTCTAGCCTGTAAAACGTAGAGAACACTAGAGGAATTCAGCAAGTCAGGATTGTACATAATGCACTGAGCTTGCATTCCTTCCCCTCCCCCCAAATCTTCTTCCCCAATACTTTCCAGTCTTGATGAAGGAAGTTGGCCTGAAATGTCAACTGTTCATTCCTTTCTATAGATGCTGCCCGACCCGCCAAGTCCCTCCAGCACATTTTGTGTGTTCCTCTGGATTTCCAGCATCTGCAGAATCTCTTGTGTTTTCTTTTCCCCCTCGTGTTTGCTATGGCTTGCAAGCTTGTACTGATTAGGCAGGCACTATGCACACATTGTTAGAGACCGTTTAAAATCTATTTGTCGGCTTCATATACCTTTTACTTGTCCTTTGCTGGAAGCAGTAGCTCTGGTAGGAAAATATATACGGCCAGCTAGTACAGCGACAGGGTTTTGTCCATGCTACTGTTTGTTAGATTATATACCAGCCATAATGTACTTGGTGCTCTTTCATGACTTGTGTATAATAACGATATCTCAGAATGACTTGAGTGCAATAACAATAAATAAGGTAGAAAGTGGTGTGTTCAGGGTAACTCCTGTTTCTGTGTGTATGAGCTTCCAGCTACAGCCTTAAATGAACACGGATCTTCACTCTGCAAGGTATTCCTAGTAGTTCCTGCTCTAACACTATTGTCAGTCATTTGGAGGAAGGGAGGCAATTGATCATTCAAACTAATTCATTTCTGTGCATCCTCATATACCTTCATAAACACCCGATTCTCTCTCAGGAAGTATAGAATTTGCAAGTGCAGATATGTTTTCACTTTAGGCTGTTATTTACTTCCAAATGAAATGGCGTCAGTTGATTTTACACATTACGGTTTGCTTGCCAGTCGGCTAAGCACCTCTGTGCACAACGGCACAGAATAAGCAGATTATATTTCTCCACTAATGATGCGCAGAACCTGCCACACGCAGCTGGCTACGACACTGAACTTCTGAAGTAGCCTGGTGCAGGCTTGTAATTGGCTATCACTTTTCCTTCACTTGTATCAGATTTCAAGGCCAAATTCCAGCTGTAAAATAGCTAAAGCAATAATCTTGCCCTTAATCAGAGAAAGAATTACAGTCAGGAACATGCCATTGTCCCACCTCCCTCAGGCGTGCTGGCTCCAAATCTGAAAGAGTGGGAGCTTGAAAGGATATCCCTGGTCAATGATGTAATGCTGATGCAACAGAGAATGGACAATGGCATTGCGGTAGGTATAGAATATCCAGATTTTCAAAATGGACCCCTTTGATAGACTAATGAAAATCAGAGTCTGTGGAGTTTGGTAGCAAGCAGAAAAATTTGCTCGCTGGCTTTGTGACACAGAAAGAGTGGGAGTCAAGGGTAGCTATTTACACTGGAAGAAAGTGATTTGCGGTGTTCCAAAAGGATCATTACTGGGACCACTGTTGCTACAATTTATGTTAGCAATCTAAGCTCAGGAATCAAAAACACATTTTTTAAATTGTGGCTGATATCAAATTGGGGGATTGGTCAGGACCAAGGGGGAAATGCAATTAATTACAGGGGGACATTAGTAACCTGTGAGGACAAGCATGTAACTGGGCAAATGAAGTTCAGTGATTGTGAGTTACCTCATCCTAGCTGGAAAGAGAGAGAAATTTTTGTTAATTTTAAAAGTGAGTCTGAGGAGCAAAGTGTTCTCAAAGGAAAAAATCCACCATTTTGCCACAGATTGTCAATGCCATTAAGTAAAGAATGGCAAGTCAAATGGAATAGAGTTTTTTTTTCCATATTGAATTGGAAAATTGGGAAGTTGTTACAAGCCTGTACTGAACCTAGGTTAGATGACACTTGAAGTATTGCAAGCACTTCTAATTGTCATATATTAATCGAATATAAGACCATAAGACATAAGAGTAGTATTAGGCCATTCAGCCCATTGAGTCTGCCTCACCATTCCATCGTGGCCGATTTATTTTCCCACTTAATCCCGTTATCCTGCTTTTGCCCTGTAACCTTTGACACTCTTACTAATCAAAAGCCTATCAACCTCTGCTTTAAATATACCCAATGACTTGGCCTTCACAGCCATCTGTGGCCATGAATTCTGCAGATTCACCATCTGCTGGCTAAAGAAATTTCTCCTCATACCTGTTCTAAAGGGGCGTCCTATTCTGAGACTGTGCCCTCTATAGAGACACACTGGTGAGGAGGCAGCAGGGATTTAAAAGGGTGAAACAGGAAATGTGGGGATACGTACATCAGGAAAACATGAATAGACTGTTTTTCTCTTGAGAAAATAAGGCTGACGTTGTGATCAAATAGAGGTCTTTCATGAAGAGTTTGATAGCGTAGATACAGTGAGAATATTTCCACTAATGAGATAAGCATAATTGGAGGTTGTTATATAAGAAAATTAGCAGGAAATGTAGCAGAGAATTCTGAAGAACCTTCTTCGCCCAAAGAATGGTGAAAATGTGGAACTCACTCCAAAGGGGAAGCAAAGAGAGCAGAGGCCTGGTCTGTTTATCTTCTCTTGTTGTGTATACATTTAAGTAGAGTCCTGATAAGGATTGGAGGGAGAATGGAATGGAGCGTTACTCTGAAAATGTTAGATTATAGGATGGAGGAGGCTCAAGAAGAGTGCTTTTGTGCCATAAAGCATATGTTTACAATCCTGTGCACTCCTAATAGTTTCCATTGTTGTTAGACACTAGGGGTCAGTAATCACCTTCACCATATTATTCAAAATGGAGTCTGCTAATGCTTCCTTGATGCCTGTTGGAGATATCGAGACTACTTACTTGGTTGATTTTTCTAAATATGAATGGCTAACTTATGTACGGGGTCTTTCTTTTTTGTATGTTAAATTTAAAATGGCTTCTTTGTTATGTTAAATGCTGAGAAAGTCTCTAGCTAGACAGTTGCTTGGGTTATTACAGACAGCAGGGTGCTATTAGCCAATGGGTGTTCACGTGTCATTTTTTTTCGGATGATAATGCTGTCTCATATGACTGGGGACGGGGTTTTTGGCGGGGAGTCGGAGGAGAGACGGGGAGGACGGTGGACGTGTGGGGGTTTTTGGCGGGGAGTCGGAGGAGAGACGGGGAGGACGGCGTACGTGTGGAAAGGCTCCGGTTGATCACTTCGGGTGGTCCCGAGCTGTGAGTCGACAGGATCCGGGTGGTCATCAGGAATCAATTGAGCTCCAACGGTTGCGCGCGAAGAACTTGGACTTTGATAATTCTTGGCGCCTTTTTTTCATTACTTCCTTTTCTGTATCGAATTTATATTAATGTCATAGACTTAGTAATATCTATAAAGTGTACTTGGTAAAACGTACTGGATGTGCTGGCTGATGATTGATGTTTGGGATTGATTCGGGCGGCAACCTACTTCGTGGGAAGCATTGAGGCAGGTGCTGGGTGGGATTTCCCCTAGACATATACGATCCAATATAACTGAGCGTTACACTTACAATAGCTTGTGGAGTCAGAAAGTCATTGTCCTCCTGCAGAGATCAATTACAGCACAAATCTCTGCCGTGACATAGTTGCAGATAACCATGTCTTACCACTCCAATTAGCTACCTTTCTACCTTGGAAACCTACAGCTCCTAATGATATGTGATTGATGATAGATTATTACTTGAAATGTGCCCTTTAACAAAGTCTGCAATGACTCCATCCACCTTTTTCTTGCACCATTGTGTGGCTTCTATATCATTCTAATTGGCCACTTTAAATGTGAAGCTTGCTCAGTTTATTTGGTTTTGTCCTTGAATGCACTAACTTGCAAAGATAATCCATCAAAAATTGCTAGGAAGGTTAACATTCAAAATAACCTTATTGCTAAGTGAGGAATATTAGAATAAGCCTGTCGTCTGGATAGAAAACTGTTTGTTCACCTGCCGTCAGTTTTTTAATCTATACATATGAAGGGAAATAGATCCATCCTCTTTACTCCCCCACAATTTAATGCACCTCAGCTAATGCTCCCCATTCCAAATGTTATATTGAATCCAGGATTAAGTCTAATCAATTGAACTGGCATTACACTCTCTCTGAGGTAGTGTTCCAGGTGAGGTCTTGTCAAAGCTGCTTGTAGCTGTGGTAAGCTTCCTCTACCTTTACAGTCTTGCAACAAAGACGGTTATGGCATTTTCTGTAATTGTTTGCTGTTGCTTCATGTTACGATTATGGTGGGTAATATCTTGGTTGCTTCCTTCTCGTCTTTAGTTTCTGCCTGCAGTGTAGCCCTTGCATGTTTTTACACTCACACGTCACAAAACTGATGAATCAACACAAGAAAATCATACTATTCACTGACTCCATATTTCTCCAAACACACTCTTCAAGGCACTCAGATAGTTAATATTTTCAATTTCCTTAACTTTTCTCCAATAGCTCCTGGTCAGGAGTGACAGGAAGTGCTCCCAGGTATCCTCTGATCATCAGATCAAACGAATATGCCACCAAAGTTCAGATACTTCAGAGACAGGGTACAGTGCCCTTTTGGAACTAAGTAGCATGTTTTGTATTGCTGAGCAGGGATGAATTCTAGTCCCTTGTGTACAGTGGTGATGGTAGTAGAATCATAGACATCGTAGGAAACACAGGAGGAGGGTGTTCAGTGCCTGCACCAGTCAAGAAGACGCTGACAAAGTCTAATTCCATCACCACGAGGTCTATAGACTTGGAGATCTTGTCTCTTCAAATAACATCCATATACGATCCAAGCAGTTCAGCATCTGTGAAGGGTTTCGAGCTAAAATGTAGTCTTAGACTTTTTATCCTTAGACTTTTTACCCTGCTTGAGCGCTGTCAGTGTCCTGTTTTGTTCCAGATCCAGCATCTGCAATCCCTTGTGTCTTCATGTACTGTCAAAGCATTTCGTTAATCAATGCTGGATTCCCCTGGGTAGGGCATATTTTCTTCACCTGCCATCAGTTTACCTTGCTATCACTGTAAAGGGAAGCAGTTTCTTCCCATTTACACCATTTGGACCTCTCATAACTTTATACACCTCAACGAACTCTCTCTATAGCCTCCTCTATTCCAAAGAACACACCGCCAGTCTCCCCAATCTTTTCTCATTGTCACAGTTTTCCAGTCCTGGCAATGTGATTGAAAATCACCTCTACACTCCCTTCAGTGCAACCACATCTATCCTGTAATGTGGAGACCAGAAGTATACGTGGTATTCAAGTTGTGGCCTAACTAGTGCAGTGTATAGTTCTAGCATAACCTCTCTGCTCTTACACACTATGCAAATACTTATAAAGGGAAACATTCTCTTTGCCTTTTTAACTACTTTATTGACCTGCCTTGCCACATTTAATAATCTGAGGATATATATAGTCAAAGAGCCTTCTGTTAGTCCACACTGCTTAAGAGTCTGTCACTATATGGAGTTACAGGATCGCACATGCTGGAAACAAACCATTCAGCCACGTAGATCGGGAACTCTTCCATATTAATTCAAGCAATTAGTCCATTGCCATCTTTACTTGGCTAATTCAAATGCTCATCTCACCTTGACACTCCTTAAATTCTGTCAGTGACCCAGCTTCAACGCCCTCTCACACAGTTTGTTCTAGATACTTAACACTTTCTGGCAGAAGAAGACTGTCCCTCCTATTCTCTCTAAATCTTTTCCCCCTTACTCTGACATCTAATTTTATCTACCTCTGATGTAGAGAAATATTTTCTGCAGTCTGCCCTCTCTACACACTTTTTTAATATATCTCAATTGTGTCCCCTCTTAACCTCTTCAGCTTCAGATCTAACTTCTTCCATCCCAGGCAATATCCTGGTTAACCTCCAGCCCAGTTTATCAGCATATCAATACCTCTCTGAACTCTTAGACTATGTTCCACACTCTCAGTCACTCCATCCTTCTTTGTGTCATCAGCAAAATTGTTGTCCACATCCAGGTCATTCGTGTATATTATTAAAGCTAGAGTCACAGCTCAAATCCCTGTGGGACACCACTAGTCACTGGCATCCAACTGCAAAAAACAACCCTCTGTCATCATCCTCTGTCTCCTGTCCAAAGCCAACATTAGATCTCCTTTGCCAACTTGTCCTGGACTCCACGTGGGACCTTGCCAAAGTCTTTATTGAAGTCCATGTCAGTCACATCTTTTACTCTACTTTCATTGATGCACTTTTTAATTACCTCTTTATAGAATTTCATCAAATTGGTCAGCCAGGTTCTGCCCTTGACAAAGCCATGTTTGTCACTGCCTTTCTAAATAATGATTAATCCTCTCAGGTTTTTTTTCCAGTGACTTCTCTGCCACAGCTGTTAGACTCACAGGTTTAAAGTTGTCAGACTTTCCACTACTGCCTTTCATGAAAAGCGAACCTTGTTTGCTGTGTTCCAATTGTCTTGTACCTCACTTGTGTCCATTGAAGATTTGAAAATCTCAGCCAGTACCCCAGCAATCCCATTCCTGGCTTTCTGAGCAGCCTGGGATAAATCCCATGTGGCCCTGGGTATTCACCCACTTTTAATGTCACTAAGGTTAAAAATACCTCTTCTTTATTTGTGGAGACTTACTTTACACTCTCAACTACCCCATTACTAAATTCTCCAACTAGAAAGTCTGTTTCCCTTGTGAACACCAAAGGGAAAGTACTCATGTAGGACCTCTGGATTAAATTTCTCAGGCCTCTCAGGCCTCTTTTCTGCCTAACTAGCTGGGCTCTCTATATCTACTCATAGTCTAAAGCTTTTCTCCTTATTCACAAACTTTTGTTTTTAATCATGCTCCCTACATTTAGGAGTAAGTAATTGATATCAAATGGCAGAGTGCGGAACCCTGTGGAACCCCACTGCCTTCCAGTCACAAGAACATCTGTCAACCACTACACTTTGCAGTACTCTAAAGTGGCTAATGTAACAATGCTAAGTCTGTGATTGTGAAATAACTAACGCATTTGTGTTTTTCCATCACTCAAGTCGCACAAATCCCAGCACTCAAATGTAGTGGCATCACTGAGTCATTTTTCAGATGATTACTAAATGATTTCAAGATTTTCAGAAGAATTACATGGCAAAATATACTCACTTTAAACCAAAGATGCAATATACTCTCAAAAAATTTAAAGAAAGCTTGAAAAATCAAATTAACCTACCTGGACATTGGAAGAAGAAATGGTTATGAAGCTGTTTGATGGAATAGCCCTAACAGGAGTATAGCTTGCAAAAAAGTAGAGAGTACTGTTCTGCTGGTTACCTTTATCTAACTCTTAATCACAAACTTGTCTAGATTATGAGATTCCCTGTGAGGTCAAAGTATTAAGACATTGGATCAGAATTAGGCCATCCGGCCCATCAAGTTTGCTCCGCATTCCAAAAGGAAGAGTCAATTATCCAAGAATCCAAATTGCAGAAGTGCTCTGTATTAGCATGGACAACAGGAAAATTATGCTAACATCAAATATGTTTTGCATGCTTACTGAAGTGTGGCTGGCATACTATGACTTGGCAAGCCCTTTATCAGTTCCTTGGGATGCAGGGGTCAATTCTGCAAAACTTCTGCCCTGAAGTTAATCTTTTACCTTTTGTAACTTGCATTGACTTAGTTCTCTCAAGGCAGAGGATGTGTTTTTAGCACTAGGTGGCAGTTTATTCCATTAGTTATTAACAGCACAGCAAAGAGTTGACATTTCTAAACCATCATTCAGCTGCTAGCATTTTCTTAATGTTTTATTTCAGCTTGAAATAATTTTCCAAAATTACCAGTTTATTTTTTTGTAAAAATTGCATAACATTTTGAGAATATTCATTTTATCTTTCAATTAGAAGAGTTCTTCCTTTTAGCTCTTATTCCATTGCTCTTTGTTCCTTCACATACATTTATGTATGTATTATTGAATACATTAATTTGTATGCAGTCTCACTTGTATATAACACAGAATTAATATCAAATCCTGAAGTGATGACCTGATCTTTTGCTTATTTTGCAAAAGGACAAAACCAGATTTTTTGTCAGTGGGAAGAAAATAAAATGCAAATAGCAGTTTGTTTTAGAAATTTAGTCTTACTGATTTTGATCTGTGAGAAGAATCTTCTGGAAATACTGGTGGAGTTGCAGTAACAACTTGAACTAAATTATTTGAATCTGTGACCCAAGAGTTGAAATTGCAGAAAATTCTTTTTACTAATATTAATAACAGCATAGTAATGTCAAAATTGCAGGCTCACTGAGAGAAGCGTCACTGTCATAATATGCCACTGCAGCCATCATCCTCTTTCTCCCTTTTGAACTCCTAGGCAGGGGAATGCCTGCATTTACAACACATCCTCCGTCTGTGAAAAAAGAAACAGATTTCTTTTCCAGAAAGATGTGGCCAGGTAAGAATAGTGCTGTGAATTTATAGCTCAATGTTAAAATCTTTTTGGCAGACTACCTTCTCATTCTCAGCTGCTGATGAGGAAACTTCTCTCTGTTTTCACTTGTTATTCCAGCAATATTAGAATTGTGACCATAGAGATCTTTACTAGTGATTTAATTGGAGTACAAATATTGATGGCTACCGCCTGTCCTGTTGAATATATAAAACAATACTGACAAACACAACCTATTTCATTAATGGAGTGGGTTGCTTCTAACCAACTACCAATCCTGAAGAAGGTCTCTTAGAGATCATGAGCGGTTAACTTTAAGATAACGGAAAGATTAAACAAATAACAACACTTAAATTGACAAAGAATATCAGGAATTGGATGCTGAAGAATGTTCTGTCTATTAAAAAAGAATCTATTTGGAGCTTGAAGTTGGAATTAGAATCTGCTTTGGACTGCATTTTATCTCTATACCTAAAGTCACATGAAGTTTCTCTGTTGATTAAAACAAATGCAATAAACACTTGCCAAAATACTGTGACACCAAAGCCTTCAGGAACCCACTTCATCAGCAAGATTTCTGTTGAAGGCATTGCTGTTTGATTCACTTCATATCCAGTTTCAGACCAGACAAGCTCTATGCACAATATTCTTTTGGCATTCAATTTATGGTTTTCACAATCAGGATGCTGATTAATTTTCCACTAATGTAGGCCCCCAGTACACATTCACCCTACATA
The DNA here is from genome assembly GCF_030028105.1 of Mobula birostris. Classification (NCBI taxonomy): domain Eukaryota; kingdom Metazoa; phylum Chordata; class Chondrichthyes; order Myliobatiformes; family Myliobatidae; genus Mobula; species Mobula birostris. Next base: position 74,283,087 of record NC_092381.1, read on the forward strand.
GTTTGTTCAGTTTCAACAACGCGGCTTGACTGCAACATTAATTGAAGATTTTTGAGTACGATAGGTGATTTAAATGCAAGAAAGCTGTATCCAATAGGTAAGCTAGTTTAAACACATGCATTTTAAAGTCATCATTAAAGTGCCATCTCTGTGTGCTAGGTTGCAGAAAAGTATGTTAATTTTGCCTTGGCAATCCCGTGAAAAAGCTTGAAGGGAAATGCATAAAGGTTTGTCTGTACATTAATACTTAAAACATTTTTTATAACAGGCAAGGATGTCTTCAGTCTTCTCTGAACTTAATTAAACTATGCATGTTAAAAGCAAACTATATATCAATACAGGTCTATATTGTAGTACGACCTACAGAAATAGGATTCAGATATTTTGCTTGTTTTACTGGCTGCTACAAACAAAAAGCAGAACACCAATCTTAGTAATGGTAATGTCAAACAAGCTTTCAGCACACGACTGACAACAGAAAATCCCTTCAGCTGTGGTGCCTGATTCACCAGTCTTGTTTCTGAGACAGCCACAGCTGACAAATTAGAACAGAGCAATATCAACGTGGTACAGCAAAGGTTTCTCTTCTAATGCCAGGATCACCCATTGCCATGCCTCCTGGCAGACATCCACCTCCACATGTTAAGTGGAACAATATTTATTTCTATATATTGAGATCTTTCATTCTGATGAGCACATAAAGAATATTACTAAACATGTTGGTAGGATTGGATAGATGACAAACAAACATACCATAGCTAGTTTAGAGAAAAGATGAGCTTTTTTATCCATTGTTGTTAAGATGAAAGTCACTAAGGCTAATTATCTTGTGCCCATGCTTTAAAAAAAAATTGACCTGCAGGAAATATCTTAACAAAGTAACTCAAAATTGGTTCTGCCATTTCTGGAGGCATATTTAAACAGTCATCTTTACTGAGAAGTAGCTGGATATTAATACTGAGATTATCAGCCATGTGATTTCTTTTTAGTGTCTGCAGAGACTTCTGTGAATCTGAAACCAAATTCAACTCTTATGCGATTTGAATTATCTTAATTTTTCAGCAATAGACCCATCTGTCATACAAAGTGAGTTTAAAACTCGTTCAGCCTCTAAAGGTGACGGCGCGGACAGATCAGCACAATGTACAGTAACTCAAGTTTGCTGGAGATGGTCTTGCTGAACCATTAGCTTGGATGATCAATTTGTCTTTTATACAAGGCTCGACGGTCATCAAGTGAGAATATACTAAAGTTATTCTAGTCTGTGGAGGGAGCATAATTCAAATTAATAACCATAATTCAAATTAATAAATGCTTGCATTTCACATTGAAATACAAAAAAAAGGAATACTGTATGTCTCTCATGCTATAGCAATGTGGAACTTAACAGACACTTATTCTGATTTTTAACATTTCCTCCCTCCTCATTTCACCCTGACTGATGGCTTTTGCTCCAGCATTGATTGGTACATTTTGATTCCCCATGTTTAAGAATATACATGCTGTTGTAACCATATTTATTTTGCTAAGAAATTTGTATTGTTTTCACAAAGCCATATTTTAATTGTCATGGGATGGTGCAAATGTTGAAGGAAGCCACTTGGCCATGAGTTTTTACCAGGTCTGTAGAAGAGAAGTCCTACAGTCCTTTTCCTTTCATGTAGTTATCCAGAGCCTTTTGTTCAACATGACCAAATCTGCCTCGACTTCCAACCTCACAGTACATTCCAAACACTAAATACTTGCTGCTTAATAACATTAACTCTTAAGTTATCTGAAATGGCCGTTGTGGGAAGGGAGAACATTGTTAGAGAGTTGCGCTGTTCTGCTTCTGAACACTTTGTGCAATCTAATTCCAAGTTGTTTAAAATTAAACAGAAAATGTTAGAAATACTCAGCAAGCCAGACAGCATCTGTGGAGATAGAAATAAGAGTTAGTATTTCAGGTCAGTTACTTAAGTCAAAGAAAATTTATCATCAAAATATGTATATGCCACCATATGCTACCTTGAGATTAATTTTCTTGCAGGCATTTACAATGGAATATATGAAAACTATGCATAAGCAAAAACTGACAAACAATGTGTAAAAGAGGACAATTTGTGTAAATAAAAAAAAATAATACTGGGAACATGAGTTGGAAAGTCATTGAAAGTAAATGTCTTCCCCACTCTCCTACTCTATCCTGGTCAGTCTCACACCTGCTTGTGTTACTGTCATCACTTCCTTCTTTGTGGCTGGGACTTGAACTCCCAATTCCTGGTTAAGCCCCATGTCTTTGGTTTAGTGCTTGCCTGCCCTTGCTGTTGTGTTGTCCCCAACTGCCCTGCATACTGTATGCTGTACGATCCACTCAGGTGTTTCACTGAGTGCCTGGTAGTAGCAGAAAGGGAACTGCACAAAGAGAGGGGCAGGGAAACTTCATTATAGAACAATGACCATTTCAGAAAAGCAGGCATGCTTTTGGGTGTAGGTTGAAGAATGCTGAAAGTTGGACAGAGAAAGCACAATAGATGGGAGAGAGAGAGATGGGAGCGAAAGACACAAGAATTGCCATATTTGGACAAAATGGATGACTGGCCAATTCCTCCTCCTCATGTAAATATGGAGTAAAGCCTGGTAGGTGGAACAGAAGTTACAGATCAGGCATACTCTCTTGAATGGACTTATGTAGCTGAATGGTGTCTTATTATTCATCATCCTACGGTGTTCCCACTCTCTGCCTACTTCCCTACATCCAAACACAAATAATTATTTCTGATAGATAGAATTCTACAGCATAGCAGTGGTCCATATTGACCCCTTGGCCCATCTACACCAATCTCATTTGACCCCAAGTTCTGGCCAATTTCGCAGAAAGACAGAAGCAAACAGGAGCAGGCCAGCTGTCCCAGCAAGCCTGCCCACCATTCTGTATGATCATGACTGATCTAGTTCCTCCGTGCCAGATTCCCATATCCCTTGATACCCCAGTTTTACAGAATTTTATGTATCTTCACATTAAATACGACTGATCAGTTGGCCTCTACAACTCACCAGGGAAGAGAATTAGCATCCTTTGCCATAAGAATTGGTTGCAGACATTGAGAAGGGGGGCATTTGGCAGTGAACGATGCATGGCTATTTTTAAAATAGTCGAAGAATTTTGCTTTCCCTTATCTGTCCATCGCGCAAATACCCTGACTCAATTTGAACCTGAAGTAATTCTTTTCATTCAGAACTATTGTTGATGCCTGAAATAGAGCAATTTCAATACAAACTTTTACTAATATTTCATTAACATATTAGTTCATTTATTACAGTAATCATGTTCTTTTTGATTTTGAAAACATTGTTAAAGTTGTGGAATTCTGGAACAGAAATTCCGGAACAGAAATTCCTCGCTGCCCCGTTAATGCTTATGGTGTGATTCCATTCCACATCATTTCAATAATAATAAAACTTAAAGAACTCATTTATCTGTTAATAATGCTGTAACTTCTTGGTAGAGATGAAATAAGGAATTTCATTTGAGAAGGGGTAAAACAGTTGAGGTGAAAAGTAATTTTTATGTTTTTTTTACTCTACAATGATAATTATTGCTGTTTCCCTAGAATTTTCAGATCTAAAATGGAATGGGAAGGTTCAGTCTGTATTGAATCCAGCTGCCACTCCTCCTAGCAGACAAACTGTCACAAAGCACAACCACGTCATCTATCATTAGAAGCTGCATCTTTAACTTTATTGGCTGTCTCTAGATACTAGCTAAGAGTGCCAGTTTGCTCTCAGTTTACAAGCTTAAAATACATCCAGTGTACATCAAGGCCCCACTGTTACATAAATGCAGTGTAGAATGAACAGCCGATAATTACCTATTATTTATCAGGGTGCTTGCTCTGTTAGATTTATAATGAATCATTTCACTTTTGTTTAGCAAGTATAATTTGACAAATGTGGCATGACTAATGTTACAGAGTCCAGCAGGTTTAAGGTTGGAGAGGGTAGAGAGAAGCGTATTTTTTATTTGTTCATTTTTCAGAACCTAAACAATATTGGCAAGGTCAGTTTTTATTGCTCTTTGTTTATTGCCCTTGAGAAGGTAGTTGTTAAGTGGCCTTCTTGAACTGCTGAGTTCATTTTGGGGATTGTACTCCCAAAATGCTATTGGATTGGGAATGCCTCAATTCAGATCCTGAAGGTGACAGAACGGGAATATACTTCTAAGTCAGGAAAGTATGTTATTTGGAGGATAAACTGTTAGTGTTCTTGTTTCTATGAGCTTCCTGCCCTTTTCCTCCTCATGCCAGAGGCCATGGGTTTGGGAAGTCCTGATAAAGTAGCCAAGGCAAATGGCTGCGACACATTTTCCAGATTGCTCACATGTTGTAATGCCACAAATGTGATGATCTTTGAAATGTCCCGCAGAATCCTGGTGGCAGAGGGAATGAATGTTTAGGGTGGTTGATGGGGCGCCTCCTGATTTATACCTTGTAGATGGTGAAAAGTCTTTGGCATATGTCATTCACATCCAGCCGCAGAACTTCCCTGGTAATCTTGATTTTTTTTAAGTGACTGTTTCCATTTCATTTGCTGGACACTAGTGACCTGTGGTTGGGAGTGGGAAGGTGAGGACTCAGTAATAGTGATGCTTTTGAATATCCAAACTGGATGGTTAGACTCTTAGACTAGAGACTGCAGATGCTGGAATCTGCCATCTCAAACAATCTGTTGGAGGAACCCAATGGTAGGCAGGGGGAGGGGGGTAGGAATTGTCAATATTTTAGTCAAAATCTGCATCAGCATTGAGCGTGGAAGGAGAAGATACTGGCTGCTGTCCCTTTCCATCCTCAGTCATGATGCAGAGATTCGATCTGAACTGGTGACAACCCCTTTCTCACCACTGATACCGCCTGTGCTGCTGAGTTTGTCCTAGTGATTGTATGTTGGTTAAACACTTGCTTGTTCGAAATTGTTATTGCTTAGGACTTTTCTGTTGTTAATGTTACTGCTTGCCTGTCACCCCATGCCCAAATGTTGCCTTAGTCTGGCTGCAGAGCAAGCATAGACCAGCTTCACATACTGAGGTGTTGCAAATAGATTTGAACATAGTGCAAACTATCAGCAGACAGCATCACTTCTAACCTTATGGCTAGAAGGCCTTTGATGAAGTTGGTTGGGGGCATAGGATGCTGCCCCGAGGAACACCTCCAGTGCTGTCCTGGGCTTGAGATGATTGACCTTTGACAATTACAATCATCATCCTTTGTGAAATGCTTGATCCTAGTCACGGAAGTGTTTTTCCTTTGATGGGCAGTGACTACGGTTTACCAGTGCTCCTTGATCAGATGCTGTCACTCTCAGTTCAGCTCTTCGGTCCATGTTTGTGACATCCAGACTGGGCACTGGTGAGCTACTTATTGCTGAGTACATGTCACTTAATAGCACATTTGATGACGTCTTCAGACATTTTGCTGATGATTGGGAGTTAATAGATTGGATTGAATGTATCCTGACTTTTTTTGTTCAGGAAAGACGTGGCCAATTTTCCACATTAGGTAGTGATGTAAATGTCCAGAAATGGCTTAGCTGGAGGCACAGCTCGTTCTAGAGGACAGATATTTAGTTCTAAAGCCGAATATTATCTGTTCCCGTGGTCTTTGCTGTATCCAGTGCTCTCAGCTGTTTCTTGATTGATATCACATGGAGTGAATTTGATTTTGGGCATATTAGTTGGAATTTAACTTCCTAAGAATGGATATACAGTGCCTTAAAAAAGTATTCAGCCCTCACAACTATCTTCACATTTTACTGTCTTGTTTTCAAAACTTAAAATATATTGAAGTAGGATTTTTGAGCTAATCTACAAAACATTGTGCATCATGTCAAATCAGAAGAAAAAATCCAAAACTTGTCAACAATTTACTAAAAGTTATAAAGCAAAATTGTGAGGTGGTGGAAGTTTTCATTCCCTTTGTAATTTTCTACACTAACTTCCCACACTAGCTTCTTCCACCAGGCCATCAGACTGATGAACTCATGCTGATTTGAGTGTACTCTATATTACATTGACTGTTCTATTTATTATAAATTGTTATGATTGCACATTGCACATTTAGATGGAGACGTAACGTAAATATTTTTAGTCCTCGTGTATGTGAAGGATGTAAGAAATAAAGTCAATTCAATTAAATTCAATTCTCAATAGCAATATATTACCTTACCAACTCACCACATTTGATGATATAGAAGACTGGAGGATCACCTGTTTTCAATGAACTCACAAGATTAAATACCCCTCTCTCAGTAAGGTCCAACAGGATGGTAGATTTATAAAGACCAAACCAAATGAAGACAAAAGAGTATTCAAAGCAAGTCAGGGAAATGATAATAGAGAAGCACGAATCTGGGGAAGGGTACAAAATCATCTCAAAGGCACTGAACAAATATCAGAGCTCAGTGCGGTGCTGAAAAAGTGGAAAAGGCATGGAATTGCAGCCACACTGTCTATGTCAGGCCTCCCCTCTAAACTTAGTTGCTGGAGAAAAATGGAGAGGTTACTGTGATGCCAACAGTCACTCTGAGTGAGCTGCAAAAGTCAATGGCTGCAACTGGAGATGAAGTTCATGGCTCCATAATCTCTAAGGCTTTGCATAAAAGGGGTATTTATGGAAGAGTGGGGAAAAAAAAGAAGCCCTGGCTTAAAAAAAAAGCATATCCTTGCCCGTAGAGACTTCACAAAGTGTCACTTAGAAGATACTGTGAAGTTGTGGAAGAAGGTCTTGTGGTGGGATGAGACTAAAGTGGAACTTTTGGTGTCAACACTAAATGGTATGTGTGGTGTAAATCTAGTACTGTGCATCCATTGGGTAACACCATCCCTACGGTAAGGTACAGTGGAGGTAGCATCTTGCTTTGGAGATGCTTTTCAGCAGCGGCGTCTGGAAATCTGCTCGGGAATGATAGGAAGATGAATGCTGCTAAGTACAGAAAGGTCCTGAATAAAAACCTGCTAGCTGCTGCCATTAAGCATAAACTGGGGAGGAAGTTAGTCTTTCAGTAGGACAATGACCCAAAGCACACTGCCAGTTCAACCATGGAGTGGCTGAAAATGAAAAAAAAATGATGTCATTGAGTGGCCCAGTCGGAGTTCTGACCTTAACCCGATTGAAGATCTCTGGCAAAATCTCACCACCACTCCCCAAATAATCTGGCAAAGCTTGAGCAATTTTGCAAGAAGGAATGGATAAATCTTGCTCCACCACATTGTGTAAAGCTAATAGAAACATATTCAAAAAGACCACTGAGAGAATTAGTTCAACTAAGTGCAAGGCAAAGGAGGATGAATACTTTTGAACGGCAGACACTTCAGTTTTTGAATTTTTAGTTTATCGAGCTTTACAATTTCCCTGTTTTTTGGCTCTACTGTGAAAATTGGAACAGGTGATTCACAAATAAAAATTCTCGGTTAAATTGATCAAAGTCCCTGGTTGTGATTCAGGTTTATGTGAACAAAGGGTTGGGGGCTGAATCCTTTTACAAGGCACTGCAAATTGTTGTTCTCTAGTTTTCACACAGACATGTCAAGCTCATGCATCAGAAAGAAGATGGTTGTCTATTGCCTGAAGTTTGTTCATTGATTACTGTATGCGCCTGTTTTTTGTCTCCTAGTAGTGAATCTACACCTGTATTCTGTCTGCCTCCTTCTCACCCCACCACACCATGTAGAATTCCAATTGAGTTATTGCATCCCATTTTTGCAAACCAAAATATTGTCACATCAGTGTTGACCATCCACAACCCTACCCTGGAGAAACAAAACTTTTCTGCTCATTTCCTTTGTTATTACTTTTTTCCTATGGGCTATTATTCTCTTTCATAGCCATCTTCTCTGAGCTACCTCCAGTTTGAACAGCATTTACTTTGTATAACTTATTTTATATTTTACATTTTTTATTTTTCATTTGGTTTACAGTAATTCTTTATATTTTATTGGAAGTTGCCTGAGACCTAGTTACCCTGGGGGTAAACAGTTTACAAATTAACTGAGAACTACCATGTTGCTGAGATGCATCCAAAGATGTGCTGGAACACATCATCAGCGATGTCACCTGGGGTTACTGGGTGTTTTGAGTCTTTCAACATCGGACACTCACACCTAGGACCCAGCCAGGATTGATCAGGCCCTGGCTTGTGTCCCAGCAGCACTGGTCCACAGGTCACACCAGAGTATTCTCAAGTTCAAATGGCTGATCGATGTGATCATAATAATGTAGAAAATGAAGAAGAAATGTTCTGTTCTACAAACTAACCAATGGACTCACTTTGAAGGAATCTATATCCCATGTTCTCAATATTTATTGCTTATTAATTTATTAGTGCTTATTTCTTTCTTTTGCTATTTGTACAGCTTGTTGTCTTTTGCACACTGGTTGAATGCCCAATTTGGTGTGATCTTTCATTGACTCTGTTATAGTCATTAGTTTATAGATTATTGAGTATGCCCACAAGAAAAGAATCCGAGGGTTATATATGATAACATATGTGTACTTGGATAATAAATTTACTTTGAACTTTGAACTTTATTTCTCTTTAATATTAATCCTTTTTATTCTATCTTTTCCTTGGAAGCTAATCTGCTCCATCACGGCACAGCACTAGATTCTGTTTTCAGTGCACAACCTATTTGTGATGATGTCTTCCCTCATCCTCCCTGTGATACCTCTTTATGCTCACAACTATAGTGACTGCTATGTCAATCTCAGCTACCATTACATTTTTGGCCATGAACTCACTCATATTTTTGATGTGTGGTGGATTCTGCACAATTCTTTTCTATGCACCTTTATTTGTGTGAACAGTGATGCATATCTACACAAGCCAAGATGAAGAGTCAGCAGTATATAACATTAGGTATGTGTGAATTGTATGCAATCTGTTAATAAATATTGAGATCACTCGTAATAACATGTAGGTGAAATACCACATTCTCTGTAACTTCAGTGTATTTGCAGGTCTTAATAACTCATCCTTGCTGATATGAAACCTCTGCCAAGATCACAGGACCATTATCTGATCATTAATTGATAGGGAAACACATTATCTTTGCAGGGAAATAAAATAATCTCCAACCAACAGTTTGGGAAAGTTAAAATGTACCCTGAAGATGAAGAGAGATATTGTGGATCAGAAGACTGAGCAGAGCACCTTAGGCAGCTACAATTAAATCTTGGTTGCCCTTACCAGATTCTTCTGTTTTCTCTCCACAATAAAGGTGCGTGGAAAATGCATTGAAACTCTCTAATCCAGCAGTCAAATAGCATAGCAGTTGTCCTTTCTTTATGCTATTGATGCGTTTTCCATCCTTTGCAACAGGTGAGGTATCATTGGAAGGTAGCCCATGTTGTTCCATTGTTCGAGAAAGGCTCTAAAAATAAACCAAGAAATTATAGACAGGTGAGCCTGACATCAGTTGTGGGAAATTTATTGGAAGATATTCCGAGGGACTGGATATATAAGTATTTGGATAGACATGTACTGTTTAATGATGGTCACCATGGCTTTATGCATGATAGGACATTTCTAACCAATCTTATAGAGGTTTTTGAGGAAGTTACCAGGAAAGTGGATGAAGGCAAGGCAGTGGATTTTGTCTACATGGACTTCAGCAAGGCATTTGACAAGGTCCTGCATGGGAGGTTGGTTAAGAAGGTTCAGACTTTTGGTATTCAAGGTGAGGTAGTAAATTGGATGAGATAATGGCTGTGTTTGAGAAGCCAGAGAGTGGTAGTAGATGGGTGCCTCCCTGACTGGAACCCTGTGACTAGTGATGTGCCACAGACATCGGTGCTGGGTCCATTGTTGTTTGTCATCTATATCAACGATCTGGATGATAAAGTAGTTAACTGAATCAGCAAACTGTGGATTAGGGGTGTCGTGGACAGCAGGGAAGGCTCTGGACCAGCTGAAACAATAAGCTGAAAAATGGCAGATGGAATTTAATGCAGACAAGTGTGAGGTGTTGCATTTTGGTAGGACCAACCAGGGTTTTGTCTTACACAGTGAATGATAGGGCACTGAGGAGTGTGGTAGAACAAAGTGATTTAGGAATACAGGTCCTTAATTCATTGAAAATGGCATCACAGGAAATTAGGGTTGTAAAGAAAGCTTTTGGCACAATGGCCTTCACAAATCAAGGTATTGAGTACAGGAGATGGGACGTTGTAAGATATTGTTAAGGACTAATTTGAAGTATTGTGTGCAATTTGGTCATCTACCTACAAGGAAGATGTAAATTAATTTGAAATAGTACAGAGGACATTTACAAAGATTTTGCTGGATCTGGAGGACCTGAATTTTATGGAAAGATTGACTAAGTTAGGACTTTATTCCTTGGAACGTAGAAGATTGAGAGGAGATTTGATAGAGGTATACAAAATTATGAGGGGTATAGATAGGGTAAATGCAAGTTGGCTTTTTCCCAGTGAGGTTTGGTGGGACTGCAACCAGAGGTCATAGGTTAAGGGTGAAAGGAGAGAAGTTTAAGGGGAACATAAGGGGAACTTTTTCACTCAGAGGGTTGTGAGAGTGTGGAAAAAGCTGCCAGCACAAGAGGTGCAAGTAGGCTTAATTTCAAAGTGTAAGAGAAGTTTAGGTAGGTACATGGATGGTAGGGGCATGGAGGGCTATGACCCTCATGCAGGTTGACAGAAGTAGGCAGTTTAAATGGTTCAGTGCGGACTAGATGGGCCAAAAAGCAATTTTCTGTGCTGTACTTTATTATGACTCTATGACTGTATGCATAACAAGGCAAAAAGAATGAATCAGAGGCTGAACATTGTGTGGTGAATGAATCACCTGTTGACATCCTAATACCTTTCCACTATCTGCAAGGCCCCAGTCACGATCGTAATTGTTTGTATATACTTGCCTGGGTGAGTGCAGCTCCAATGGCTCTCAAGGTCAGCAGCATTCAGAACGAACAGCCGCTATACTAGCACTCATCTGCCACTCTAAATATCACTACCTCTTCCTGTAGTGTGTGCTTTCTACAAATTGCACTGCAGTCACTCACCAAAGCTACTTTGACAGCACTGCCAAAATCAGCATTCTTAGCATTAAGAAGGGCAAGGGTAGCAGGCACATGGAAACATATTCTGATCCTTCTTCCCTAAAAACAATGTGGGAGGATCTTCATTAGCAAGACTGCAGGTAATTCAATGTGTTGGCTCAGCACCACCTTCTCAAGTATGTTTAATGAGGGTCAACAAGTGCTGCCATTGCTGGAAATGCCCAAATCCTGGGAAGTAAAGATGAGGCAGAGGTTCGCTCCTGGGCAGAAGGAGAATCTTCAGCTTATGACAGGTAGAGGGTGTCAGGCTTGCCAGCAGAACTTTGGAATGGTTGATTCTGGAATTAGTGGAGGCATTAATGACAATTTCACAGCTGATGAGTAGAGGTAGGAAGAGTGATCAATGATCTCATGGGGCTAGGCAGTGGTATTCTTGTACTGGATTTATTATGGGGTTCCGACCAGTTAGAATTATATAACAGGAATGCTGGCAGAAAAATTGTACATTAGAGCTTATATTATGAATGATCCAAATCTATGTGAGTATATTATCCAGAAGTATGGTGAGATTGCACTTAGTTCTATTTTGTTATTAAACCTCACAGAATATATTTTTTCAAAGTGATTGTGTGATATTAAACAGTACAGGCAGCTAAGGAAATTCATTACCCAAGGGACTTAGTTCAAACAGGATACATTCAGAAATGCAGACTGCTGTGAAATGTTATGCCATATATTTACACCAACAATATGTTGACTGTTTTGATTGTTCCTGAGTCATATCATAGCCTATTTGACAGTCTCTAATTTATTTTCCGTAATTAAATAACTGTACAGCTTCCTAGCATGCAGCCTATGTATTGTGAGAAATAGAAAGATAATGATGTATTTTTGATTCTATAGAAATTGTAATTGTGGCAAAAATTGCTTGTTGAAAGTGGGAAATTGCCTGTGGAGATTTTGGCACGCTGTTCTGCTTTTTGTCAGCCGTACGTATCGAAATAACAACTCAGCTCTAACTTAGTGACTGACTACCAATTACAAACTATGTCATGGAACCAAGGATATTGATGTCTGAGAGTTGGGATTGCAAGACTTGAGGGTGGAAGGTCTGCTACAATTTACTTTTGTTCATATCACATTACTGGTTTAAGGCTGGTCCACAGAGAGAGCTGGTCTGTTCCACATGCTGTCTCTAGACTAGATGATTGGCAGTCTTAATGGTAAGCATACCTTGATCCTGAACTAGTTGTGAAATTTGGTTTAACTATTCCTTAACATCTTTGAAACATGTGTGCCCTCCCTACCCCAGCAGTGCACATTATAGGTGCCATATGTATTTGCATCTGATCTTTCCTTGAATCTTTTCTCATTCTTTCCAAACATCCAGAATTTCCTCTTTGGAATAGATGCCGATAAAACTTATTTATATTGGATTCCTACCCACTTGACTACCCTTCCAAATGATGAAATTGTGTACAACAGTTGGTGATAGACTTACATGTGGCATCTCAAAGTCAAAAAAAGTTTAAGCATCTTACCAAGTTAGAGAGGATAAGCAGACCTGGCCACTTTTGCAGCATTGAACGTCTCCTCTTTAGATACCCACAGTAATCTGACCTCAATTACCCTCCAGAGTAGAATGTTCTAGAGTCAACACTTTCTCTGAGAAGAAATTCTTATTCACTACTGTTCCAACTGACTTCCTCTTTCCCTGTAACTATGTCCTTTAGTTCAAGGAAACAGCTCGATGTCTACCCTTGATGCCTGCTTAGGATCTAATATACTTCATATCTTACTGGAGCTGAGAGGGCGGTGTGCAGGAGCGAGATATACCAGCTAGTTGAGTGGTGTTGCAGCAACAACCTTAAGCAGTGTCAGTAAGATGAAAGAGCTGATTGTGGACTTCAGGAAGGATAAGATGAGGGAACACAAACCAATCCTTGTAGAGGGATCAGAAGTGAAAAGAGTGAGCAATTTCAAGTTCCTGGATGTCAAGATCTCTGGTCCCAACATATCGATGCAGCTATAAAGAAGGCAAGACAGTGGCTATATTTCATTAGGAGTTTGAAGAGATTTGGTTTGTCAACTAAAAAAGTCAAACTTTTATGGATGTACTGTGGAGAGCATTCTGACAGGCTACATCAATGTCTGGTACGAGGGTGGGGTTACTACCGTGCAGGACCGAAAGAAACTGCGGAGAGTTGTAAAATTAGTAAGCTCCATCTTGGGAACCAGCCTCTAGTAACCAAGACATCTTCAAGGAGCGGTGCCTCAGAAAGTCGATGTTCATTAATAAGGACCCCCATCACCCAGGGCATGCCCTGTTCTCATTGTTTTCATCAGGATGGAGGTACAGAAGCCTGAAGGCACACACTCTATGATTCAGGAACGGCTTCTTCCCCTCTTCAATATGGTTCCTGAATGAGCATTGAACCCATGAACACTAACTACCTCACTTTAAAAAAAAAATATGATTTCTATTTTGCACTATTTTTAATCTAGTCATAAACATATAGATATATATAGACCGTAATTGATTTACTTTTTTTCTTCTTTCTATATTATTATATATTGCATTGTACTGATGATGTTAAGCTAACAAATTTCACGACACATGCGGGTGATAATAAACCTGCTACTGATTCAGAATCAGCTTTCCCTCTAACCTGCCCATGGGACCTGATGGTCATCACCTCAGCATTAATATCTTTTTAATTGCTCTTCCTTCAGGGAGCAGACTAACATCGCAGGGAGGAGCTAACAGTTGTGCTGCCCATCTTTCCTGCTTTTCAAGATGTAGAGGACAACTTGGAGTTTCATTTCAATGCAAAGATCATATAAACTCATAAAATAAATCAGGAGTGAAAATAAAACAAACTACAGATGCAGGAAATCTGAAATTAAAAAAAAATAAAGGAAATGCTTTAAAAAAACTCAGCAGGTCAGAGCATCTGTGGAAAGTGAAACATTTCAGGTCTGTGGCCCTTCATCAGAACTTGGAAGGGGAGGAGAGAATACAGAAGGCAACTACTCAGCCCCCCAAATGTGAAACACCATTTAGTGAGAGCACAACTGATCTGAAGTTAGAATCAGAATCAGGTTTATTATCACTGGCATGTGATGTGAAATTTGTTAACTTTGCAGCAGCAGTTCAATGCAATACATAATTTAGCAGAGAGAGAAAATAATAATAATAATAATGATAATAAATTAAATAAACATAATAAATAAACAAGTAAATCAGTTACACATAGTGAATAGATTTTTAAAAATGTGCAAAAACAGAAATGCTGCATATTAAAAAAAAGTGAGGTAGTGTCCAAAGCTTCAATGTCCATTTAGGAATCGGATGGCAGAGGGGAAGAAGCTGTTTCTGACTTGCTAAATGTGTACCTTCAGGCTTCTGTATCTCCTGCCTGATGGTAACAGTGAGAAAAGGGCATGCCCTGGGTGCTGGAGGTCCTTAAAAGACACTGCCTTTCTGAGACACTGCTCCCTAAAGATGTTCTGGGTACTTTGTAGGCTAATGCCCAAGATGGAGCTGACTAGATTTACAACCTTCTGCAGCTTCTTTCGGTCCTGTGCAGTAGCCCCTCCATACCAGACAGTGATGCAGCCTGTCAGAACGCTCTCCACAGTACAACTATAGAAGTTTTTGAGTGTACTTGTTGACATGCCAAATCTCTTCAAACACCTAATAAAGTATAGCCACTGTCTTGTCTTCTTTATAACTACATTAATATGTTGGGACCAGGTTAGATCTTCAGAGAACTTGACACCCAGGAACTTGAAGCTGCTCACTCTCTCCACTTCTGATCCCCCTATGAGGATTGGTATGTGTTCCTTCATCTTACCCTTCCTGAACTCCACAATCAGCTCTTTTGTCTTACTGACGTTGAGTGCCAGGTTGTTGCTGCGGCACCATTCCACTAGTTGGCATATCTCACTTCTGTACGCCCTCTCATCACCACCTGAGATTCTACCAACAATGGTTGTATCATCAGCAAATTTGTAGATGGTAATTGAGCTATGCCTAGCCACACAGTCATGTGTATACAGAGAGTAGAGCAGTGGGCTAAGCACACACCCCTGAGGTGCACCAGTGTTGATCATCAGTGAGGAGGATATGTTATCATCAATCTGCACAGACTGTGGTCTTCTGGTTAGAAAGTTGAAGATCTAATTGCAGAGGGAGGTACAGAGGCCCAGGTTCTGTAACTTCTCAGTCAGGATTGTGAGGATGATGGTATTAAATGCTGAGCTATAGTTGATGAACAGCATCCTGATGTAGGTGATTGTGTTGTCTAGGTGGTCTCAAGCCGTGTGGAGAGCCTTTGAGATTGTGTCTGCTGTTGACCTATTGTGGCAATAGGCAAATTGCAATGGGTCCAGGTCCTTGCTGAGGCAGGAGTTCAGTCTAGTCATAGCCAAACTCTCAAAGCATTTCATCACTGTTAATGTGAGCGCTACCGGGCGATAGTCTTTAAGGCAGCCCACATTATTCTTCTTAGGCACTGGTATAATTGTTGCCTTTTTGAAGCAAGTGGGAATTTCTGCCCGTAGCAGTGAGAGGTTGAAAATGTCCTTGAATACTCCCGCTAGTTGGTTGGCACAGGTTTTTAGAGCCTCACCAGGTACTCCATTGGGACCTTCCGCCTTGCGAAGGTTCACTCTCTTTAAAGACAGTCTAACATCGGCCTCTGAGACAGAGATCACAGGGTCATCAGGTGCAGCAGGGATCTTCACAGCTGTAGTTGTGTTCTCCTTTTCAAAGCATGCATAGGAGTCGTTGAGTTCATCTGGTAGTGAAGCATCGCTGCCGTTCATGCTATTGGGTTTCACTTTGTAGAAAGTAATGTCTTGCAGACCCAACCAGAGTTACTGTGCATCTGATATCACCTCCAACCTCATTGAAAATTGTCTGTTCACCCTTGAAATAGCCCTCCGCAAATCATACCTGGTTTTCTGGTACAGGCCTGAGTTGCCAGACTTGAATGCCACAGATCTAGCCTTCAGCAGACGACGTACCTCCTGGTTCATCCATGGCTTTTGGTTTGGGAATGTACAGTAAGTCTTTGTAGGCACACACTCGTCCACAAAGCTTTTAATGAAGTCGATAACAACTGCAGCATACTCATCCAGATTCAAAGATTAATCCCTGAATACAGTTCACTTCACCGATTACTAAATCCTCTTGTAGGAGATTTAATATTCTTGTTTCTGTTCCATAGTCCAGAAGACTGTGATGGATATTCACTGTCCAGGACCAGGGTTCACTTTTTGCCAAGCTCTGCTTTCTAAACACAGCAAGTGACACTTCTAAAGATCAAAGAGTTGTTTTTGAATTGGTTAAACTTCCAAAAAATATTCTTTGTTTAGCTTCTGGTCATAAGCAGGAACCAGTTTTTAGAGCACAGTGTAAGACAGTGAGGTAATGTTAATTAAGTTGAATCAAACCAGACAACACTGCCTAAATTATTTAGTTCAACAAGTTTGCAGACCAGAATGATACTATCACTTAACACATCAAATAGTTGATCTATTAATGGTTGGAAGGTTTTTATGCTTGAGAGAAAACCTCACAACATTAATAGTGGGTTTCTAGGATATCTGCCCCCAGAAACTTTTAGACCATTTGTGTAAAAAAGGTAGTTGAAAATATATTGCATGTATGTGTGAAGATGGAGAAAAACAGTATAAGTATGGAGAGCAGTTGGGCTTGGTAGGAATGGTCCTGGAATATCAAGAAGAATGACAGAAAGACAGGGTGAACTCGAATCTATTCCTCTGTATTTGATTTCTGTAATGGACAATTTATTCATCTGCAATACATTGCAATATAACTTCCCTTTAGTGAGGATTCCCATAGCTATATATCAAATAAGGTTTAAATCTATGTTTGAATTTAGAACTTTACTGTTAGAAAACTCTATACCATCAAAAGACATAGGAGCAGAATTAGGCCATTTGGCCCATTAAGTCTACCCCGCCATTCCAGCACAGCTGATTATTATCCCTCTCAACTCCATTCTCCTGCCTTCTCCCCATAACCCTTGACACGCTGACTTATCAAGAACTTATCAACTCCTACTTTAAACATGCTCAATGACTTCACATCCAAGGCCATCTGTGGCAGTGAATTAAACAGATTCACTACTCTCTAGCTAAAGAAATTCATCCTTATCTCAAGTTCAAGTTCATTGTCTGTAGACATGTAAACCACCAAACAAGACAACATTGCTCCGAATCAAAGTGCACAACACAAAGTATAACGCACACAAAAAAACACAGGTAATGTTACCACAAATAGGTCAACAAATAATAAAGTGTGTATATGAAACATGTTAAAAAGTAAGCAGTTTAAGGCTACTGGCGCTTCATGCGCGACGAGACCTGGGTGATGGCAGGGAATCCCCTTGTCTTACAGCTTGGGGAACGAAGCTGTTTCTTGTCCTAATGCTATGGTACCTCCTACCTGATGGTAGGGGGTTCAAAGAGGTTATTGGATGGATAGGAGGGATCACTGACAATGCTAAGGGCCCTGCATATCGCTAATGGGTGGAAGAGAGACCTTGATGATTCCTCCAGCAGTTTTCACAGACCTTTGTATGGACTTGTGGTCAGATGCCTTTCAATTCCTGTACCAAACAGTGACGAAGCTGGTCAGGACACTTGATATGCACTCTTGATGAATGGGACATTCTGTTCTAAATGGACGTCCCTCTGTTCTGAGGCTGTGCCGTCTAGTCCTAGACTCCCCCACTATAGGAAACATCCTTTCCACATCCACTCTATCTAGGCCTTTCAATGAGATTCCCCCCTCATTCAACTGAACTCCAGCAAGTACAGGCCCAGAGCCACCAAATGTTCTTCATGTGTTAACCCTTAGTTCCCGGAATTGTTATCATGAACCTCCTCTAGACCCTCTCCAATGTCAATCCTTTTCTCAGATAAGGGGCTCAAAACTGCTTGCAGTACTCCAAGTGCTGTCTGGCCAATGCTGTAAAAACCTCTTTTAAAGTAAATCTCCCACATGAGGCTCATGCATTCTTGACTGAGTAAACTTCTGCTTACTGTGAGTTGATTGTTTCCCCCATTTATCTCCTGCTGTTGAGCAACTTGCCGATTTATTTTTGAAACAAAGTTGCTGATGTCTGAATGGCCACTGAGGATACTGGAGCCTGGGGAACTCATGGGTTTAATTAAAGTTGCTCCCGTTGGAAAGGCCACTGACTGAGTTTACTGGAGACTGGAGAGACCATGGTTTTTCCTGTTTGTAGTGAGTTAGGTTCAGGAGTTTGGTGCAGGATGTGGTTCCCATGGGAGGATGTAGGATGCAGAGAACAACAGGAAAACAGCAGGAGTTTAAAACTGACACTTTCTTTCTGGATATAACTGTTTCCTAAAAGGTCTGAGTTTCGTTGTTACTAGGAGTGTGTTCCTGATAATTGGGAAGTTAGTTTTATAATCTTGGCTGGGGGAGAGAACCAAAAAAACAATGATCAAAGAATATTTTAAAAAATCAAGCAATTTTTGTCACATCAATTGATCTGTTTGGAAGTATCAGCTGAGTATCCAGTGTAAAGCAGTGATCCTTTTCGATGAACTCCTAAAATGCAATATATTAATCAATTCTGATAGTGCTTTACTATCGCTAGCAGGAGTTTACTGTACTAATCAACAAATGCTGGGAATAGTTTAGTCATTTGCGCTTACTTGTTAAGTGGGGCTCTGCACCTCCCATAGTAAAGTACAGTGCTCCATGTAGATGGGATGAGCGTTAAAATGTGACCACCAAGTATCTAGGTGCTAAGTGGGTATCTTGACAAAATCCAGTGCTGCTCAGTCACATTTTCTATGCTATTCTGATTATATGCCTACCAATATGATATTGGATGTGAAGCATTGGATCCTTGGCCGATCTGAAATTGTGAATATATTCTTTATCTGCACAGCTTGCCACATTAAGTTTCTGCTTATTTCGTTTCTGCATACATATAGCGTAGCATTCACTTTTAGGATTTCAATTCCAAGTATAATGCTCTTTCAAATTATTTGGTTCTGAACACACCTTGACTAATAAATCCACAATGGTGGGAGGTAACAGATTTGTCACATCATCAGTCTGGTCGAGTGGATAAAATCATATCATCCATTTGTATCTAGTGTTAGTCCAATTTCACTAAAATGCATTTTTATTAAGAATTTGAATTCCAATTTTAAATACAGTGGCTCTTTTTTTTTGATCATGTGACAGACCGTAATGGGATCTGGTACTTCCATTCATTGTGCCTCAGATTTATTTTAATTTAGATCCACATGAGCTCCTTTTTAATTTTGTTTTTGCACATAGTTTGAATGTAATGGGAAGAACATGTCGTTGGTCTTCAGAGAATCGTGCAATGGATGTCTTAACAGAACAGAATTTGTTCTGTGAGACAAGTGACTGTGCAGCTCCCATTAAAATCATTACTGCTGGAACTGGGGAAATGTCTGTGGCAGACAGGGATCACTTAATACAGAAGTGATCACTAATACAGAGCACTTTGTGTCTGTTTTAGGTCTGGTGGTATATAGATTCACATAATTCTATTTGTCTCCAAACTTGGATGATCGGCTGCACAAGCGGTAATACATGTATTCAATAACCTTAGTTCACAGCTGACAGAGGTTTGTGGTATGGCCTATAACAAGATTGAACTCTTATTGATTTTTCATAAAAGTTTAATAAGATGGTACAGATCAAAAGCTTTGCGGGATCGGCAGTATATTTCTATTGCATGCAATTTGATTTTTTTTTAGATATGTAACAGAAATTAATGCTGCAAGAACATGTCTGGATTTAATTCTCAGCCAAGTCAAGCCTGATCATATTAACTTAATTCTGTCAAAGGGATGAATTTAACAATGCTTTTTAAAATAATCAACTACAGAGTGACAGAATTGCAATACCTGAGCTTGTCATTCATTGATGTTAACCTGAAGTAGGATCCATTCAGGTACAAATCTAATCCATTTTGCTGCAGTGAAAATAGTTGCCATGGTTTTGGGTGCCATAATAGCATAGCGGTAAGCACAATGCTATTACGGCATGAGGAGTGAGAATCCGGAGATCAGTTCCGGCGCCATCTGCAAAGGGTTTGTATGTCCTCACCCTGCAATGCGTGGGTTTTCCCTGGGCACTCTGGTTTTCTCCCACAGTCCAAAGGTGTACTGGGTAGGTTAACTGATCATTGTAAACTGCCCTGTGATTAGGTTAGGGTCAAATCGCGGTTGTCGGGGGGTGGCTGGGGTGGTGCTGCCTGAAGGGCCGGAAGAGCCTTCTCCACGCTGTATTGCTAAATAAAATAAAAATAAAAAGTAATGCACGATGCTTATAACATGTTTGTACATGAGACACTTACAGATACCCATTTAAATACAAGGGTTAAAACTTAGGGCAAATGATCATCGACCTGAAGTGTTTCTCTTTCCACTGATGTGGCTCTATCTATTTTTATTTCAGATTTCTAGAATCTACTTTATTTTCCTGTCTTGTAATTTCCCTCTTCTCCTTTGGGGTAAGCAAAAAGCAAGCTAAGTGTTGACCTGGGCCACTATGAAGGCAGGGAATGGTCGCTTAGATGTGCTCCAAATTCAGTGAGTGGGGTAAGCAATGTGTTAAAATACACGTTGACATCCAGTTCTAATGATCATTTTGGGGAGTTCTTTTTCTGCAGTGTTTCACCAGTTACAAACTGAGTTATTGGAACTAAATGAACTTGACTGAAAAATGGGAAAGAATGAGAAGGGGGAGAAAAGCTGTTAATTAGCTGTTGCTACTGTTCAGCAACACTGACTTGACACATTAGAGGAATCTAGCACAATGATTGGTAAACTTGAAGGAAAACCTATGCACGAGCCTTGAATTGGATTTTTCTAATGGCTTTAAACTTCAGGATTGCCACAGTTAGTTACTAATAACACCAGTTGACCACTGAACTAGTTGACTTTAAAATCAACACATGCTCTGCTCAGTGACATTTAAATTCAAACTCTAGCTTTCAAACAACGAGAGTAAATATTTTGTCTATCAGAGGTGACAGCGTAGTTGTACTGAGGGAGAGACTTTGGGAATCTCAGCAGTTACACTGATCCAATGATGTCTCAGGGTATCAGATCAAAGATGAGGAGCAACAGTGGAAGAATGACTCAACCCAGTGTCAGCACAAAATGCATTTCTAAATATGACAAAGCTTGGCCGATATGACCTGACAAGAGACTAAGGCAAGGAATTAATCTATTTGACTTCTTCCTCACTAACCTAAGTTCACCTTCTGTTGTGTGGGACAATCATCAGATCGTGCAGTTTATATTAGTCATCCATGTAGGGCTGCAGCCAGTCAGTAGAATGTATTCAAATTCAATCCCTGACCTCAAGAACATTAAAAAAAATAGGAGCAGGAGTCAGCCATACAGCTCCATAGGCTCCACTGCACCATACGCTGGGATCACAACTGACCTGTTCTTAGCCTTAACTTCTCTAATCTATCTGCCTGTTCCCCCTTTAATACCCGACTACCCTATTGTCCATAAAATCTATCTCCACCTGAATATATTCAGTGGTATATTTTCCACAGTTGCCCAGAGTAAAGGATTCCAAACACTTATGACGATCTGAGAAAATAATAGCCTCCTCCTCTCTGTTTTGACTGGTTGACCTCTTATTCTAAGCCTGTGCCTCTATTTTAGAATCTCACTCAATGGGAAACAACATTTGTCCTGCCTATCCCCTGCTGAACCTCACTTTCAGTGGTATCATCTCTCATTTTCATAATATTTAATCAGTGTGGGTGCTACTCTCTTATAAGGCACCCCTCATTCCAAGAACCAATTTAAATCTTTTCTGAAATGCCTTCAGTGCAAGTGATCTCCCATAAATTGAGGAGAGTAAGACTTTACGCAGTGCTCTGAGTTTGATCTCACTAATGTCCTATTCAGTTGTAAGAAAACACCTCTACTCTTAAACTCCACCCTCTTACCAATAAAGGCCCAGATTCCATTTGCCTTCCTAATTCCTGGATTTGTGAGATTAATTTGCAAGAGCTTCCAGATCTTTGTACAGAAGCATCTGAGGTCTCTCTCCATGTAAACAATATTCTGCCTTACTATTCTTCCTATTATTTTGTTACATAATATTCCATCTACTAAATTTTTGACCACCCGGTTAACATTTTTACATTTTACATGCTTACCTCTTTGTGATCACTTTATAACTTGTCCTTGCCTAAAGTTGCATTGTCAGCTATACAACTCACAATCTTGCATCTGAGCCAATATTATACAGTAAGTTGCAAGTAGTTGAGGCCCCAAGACTAATCCCTGTAGCACCTCATTAATTACAGCTTGCCAACTTAAAAATAGTCTCTCGGCCATTCCTCTAAGCATGCTCATATTACTGCAAATGTCATGACCTTTTGCAATCTGGGAACCTTTAACCCAGCACATTATTGAATGCCCTTCAATCAGCCTTGACCTTCAAAACAAGGGTCCAGCTCTGGCACAATGAGAAGAAGAGTGTCCAGCATATTTTAAAATGTACTCTCAACCTGCTGATCACATGTTGGTTAACCATCATGTTTAAGACAAAGCTAAACAATCTCTTAATCAACAGATCATCTTAGAGCTCTGCAGTCCTTTTACATCCGTTGATAAATCACACTGGGCAGTTAGATGGCTGAAGTGAGGAAGTGGCTTCAGGAGCAGATCGGTCCTTGATGATGGAGTCCAGCAGATAAATGTCTTAGCGAGACTGAAGCATTTGCAGCCATGTTCAGCTCGAAGTGCTGAGTGGATGTTCCATCTCGACTGATGACTGACATTCTCACCATCATTGATGCCTGGTTCAGCCAATCTGATTGACTCCATATAATGCCATGAAATCTCTGAGTTCACTCAAATTGTTGTGTGGTCCTGACATCATCTAGTTCTGTAGAAGATGTGTTCCTGAAATAGCTGTGCCTCAAGACAACATATTCTGGATAGTTTAGGCACAAATATCTCTCAGCATTATGGAAAATATATTTATCTATAAAAAGCAGGGAAAAAAGAATTGTTTCTCCTATCTCTCTCTCAACTAATCTACTGTCAAACATCTCAAAGTGATAGAAGGTGGCATGAAATCAAATCTCAAGCCCAACCTATTCAGCTGTTTCTTGACTTCATTATGGCCTACTCCATGGCAGGCTGTAGAGTTCAAGTTACTGGGTGTATTTAGGGCAGAAATTGATAGGTTTCAGTTTAGTGAGAGGGCTAAGTGTTATAAATAAAAGGTAAGAGAATTGGGTTTAGAAAAGGGAAAAAAAAATCAACCATGATTGAATGGGGGATGAGACTCAATGGACCAAATGGCCCAATTCAGCTTCCATGTCATGTGGTCATATTTAAATGTGGACTAATGAGCTGAATTCACGAGATAAAGAGAGATGTGCCCTTGATCTCATTTCAGTTTAGAGTGATGCAGCACAGAACCACGTCCTTTGGCCCATTTAATCTGCAGTGAACTATCATTCTGCCTAATCCCATCAAGCTCCATTTAAGAAGTTCCAGTAAAATTGAAGTCAAAGGAAATCAAGTAGAAACTCTGTACCACTTGGAGTCACAGTTAGGACAAAGGAGAAAATAATGATTCTTTTTATGAGGGGAGATTTGATAGAGGTATACAAAATTATGAGGGGTATAGATAGAGTAAATGCAAGCAGGCTTGTTCCGCTGAGGTTGAGTGGGACTACAAGTAGAGGTCAGGTTAAGGGTGAAAGGAGAAAAGTTTAAAGTTTATGGGCAACATGAGGGGAAGCTTCTTCATTCAGAGGGTAGTGAGAGTGTGCTACAAGCTGCCAGTGCAAGTGGTGCATGTGAGCTCAATTTCAACATTTAAGAGAAGTTTATGTAGGTACAAGGACAGTAGGGGTATGGAGGGAGGGTTATGGTCCCAGTGCAGGTCGATTGGAGTATGCAGTTTAAATGGTTCAGCATGGACTAGATGGGCCAAAGGGGCTTTTTCTGTGCTGTACTTTTCTATGGCTCCATGGCTCTATAAATGCATTTATTTCCTGGGATCTGAGCATCACTGACAAGAACAGCATTTACTACCCAACCCCAAAAGTCCTTGAGGTGATGGTGAGTCATTCTTTTGAACCAGTGCACTCTATTTGGTGGTGCTGATGAGAAAAGAGTTCCAGGATTTAGACCCAAGCAATATTGAAGGACTAGCAATAGATTTCCATGTCAGGATGGTCTTCAGTTTAAATGCGAACCTACAGGAGGATGGAACCAACGCTGTCTTCTTGTTCCTTCATGATAGAGGACTCCAGTTTGGGGCTGGGATTGCCACTAGAGTGGGTAAATAACTACAGTGCATTTTGTAGATGGCCCTTAGTATATCACTGGTGGAGGGAATGAATGTTTGGGATGGTTCATAGGTTTAGGTTGGCTGGTGGCACAGTGAGATCAGCGCCGGGCTCGAGAACGGACGTTCCCGAGTTAGATCCAGTGACAGACCGCCCCCATGCGCGCTCTCCATCTGCGCCGGGTTGATGTCGAGCTCGCAACACAGCCTCGTAAAATAATACTGTGAAATGTCTGTGTGAGGAGTGGCGCCCCACACAGCCTTTCAAACTGCACCTTGTAAGGCATGAAAATGCCCGACGCTGGCCTGTCAGGTCTGAGTCGACGTCATCATCATCGCCATCATAGGTTGCTCATCAATCAAGTTGGTTTTGCCTGGATTGTGACAAGCTTCTTAAGATTTTATAGCACTATATTTAACCAGATAATTCCATCACATTACCTACCTGTGCCTTACAAATGGTGGAAGAGCCTTGAGGTATGAGAAAGTGAATCACTCACTTCAGGATACCAAACATCTAAGCTGCTGTTGTGGCCATGCTATTATTGTGGTTAGTCTAGGTGAGATCATGATCAGTGTTGATTCTAGCACATTGATGATGAGGCCTTGACATTGGTAATGCTGTTGGATGCCAAGGTTAGATGGTTAGATTCTGTTGGAGGTGGTTGAAGATGGTCACTGTTGGGCACTTCTACTGAGTGTGTGTTGTCACTCATTAACCAATGTATAAATGTTTTCTAGGTCATTCTGAATGCAGGCACAGTCTGCTTCATCTACTAAGGAGTTGCGAATAGAATTGAACATTGTGTAAACATCTCAAGCATCCTGCTCCTCACCTTCTGTTGGAAGGACAACTACTGATGGAGGTGGTTATGTGATGGTATTGGGTTTGCTGACTGCAAAGTTTTAAACTCAAACAAAGATCTTAAGCCCTCCCTGATATAGATAGCTATGGGTACCCTCACTAAAGGAAGGTTATATTGTAACAACCTGCGCCTCAAAAACTAATTCACTTCCCTGTTTATTTTCTATGACAAGTTTAGCTGCCAATCCCTGGAGTGCTGCTCCCCACCCCCATCAAGGAGGAGATACTTCCAGCTAACAAAGTAGTTTAAACACAGTTAATTATTTTTAGTGATACACATTTAAATCCAGACAAAATTCTTAAAGCACGTTTAAAACTCTCAGAGGATCTATTATCTTATAAAATATTTCCACATTTGAAATGATTTCTAATCCATAAAGGAATTCTAAAACACAGATAAAATTCCTATAAGCTAAAAAGACATACCAATGATGCAAACAAATAAATCATATATCACATAAATTGAAGGCAGAGGAATGGATTCTAGTTTTCCCCCTGTTTCTGTCATTCTTCTTGATGTTTTTAAACCATTCCTAGTAAGCCTGAACTGCTCTCTACATTTGCACTGTTTTTCTGCCACTTGAATGATCTCACACGCATATGAAATTTTTCAGATACCTTTTTACACCAACAGTTTAAAAGCTTCTAGAGATACAGTTTCCAGTTAATCCCAATTAATTTTGTGAAGCTGAATCTCTGAGTGTACAAATCTTTCAGATATTAACAGATCTATTTGATGTGCTAAGTGATAGTATCAGTCTGGTCTGCAAGCTTCCTTGAACTAAGTAATTTAGCCAGGTTGTCTGTTTTGAAACAAACCCAGTTAAATAACCCCATTGTTTACAACTACAACTCTTGAGAAGTCAGACTAAGCACTGTGAACCAGCATACTGAATTCTACGGACAGTGTATTTGTCTGCAAAGCTCTCCTTTTACCTTCAAACTGTTAATTGCTTGCCATCTACATTAAGAACTGAAGACTGACTCAAGTTTATGTCAAGAAGCTAAACAAAGAATTTTGTTTGGAAGTTTATCTTACTCAAACACAACTCTTTGATCTTTAGAAGTTTCAGCTGTTATGTTAGAAAACTGAGTTTGGCAAAAATAGGAAAGCCCTCCTAGCCCTGGACAGTGAATTTCCATCACAGTTGACACTCGGACACTGCAGAGAGACTCTTTCGGTAATATTCTGCTGATATGATTTACCTCCAGTAATCGCAAACAGTTTCCTATGTGCAATATTTGCCTCCAATCATGCAGTGTTTGTCATTCAATGTCCACCGACTTTGGATCTACAAAAATGTGTCTGTGTGAAGGGTATTCACTCTCACATCACCTCTGGAATACAGCTCTTTGGTCCACGTTTGGATCAAGGCTGTGATGATGTCTGGAGCTGTATGGTGTGGGCTAAACCCAAACCTGTCATTTGCAAGTTATTGGTTTGTAAATTCTGCATGTAAGTACCGCTGACAACAGCCTCCGTGACTGATGATTGAGAGAAGACTGACTTGACAGTATCTAGCAAGATTCGATTTGTCCTGTTTTTTTGTGAGCAAGACGTACCTTTGCACATTGTCAGCTAGGTGAACTGATGAAACTCTACTGGAGCACGATGGTAGCACAGCAGTTAATCCGATGCTATTACAGCTCGGAGTTGAATTCTGGCACCATCTGTACAGAGTTTTTATGCTCTCCCTGTGAATGCATGGGTTTCCTTCAGGTACTCTGGTTTCCTCCTATGTTCCAAAGATGTACCGGTTAGTAGATTAATTGGTCATTGTAAATTGTTCTGTGATTAGGCTCGGGTTCAGTAGGTGTGTTGCTCGATGGTGAGACGCGATGGCCTGTTCTGTGTTGTATAAAAACAAAATAAATAATAGCTTACTTAGTGATGCAGCTAGTTCTGGAACACAGATCTTTACTACTAAAACTACCTTATTGTCTGATCCTGGAGCCTTTGCTGTATCTCTTGATCTGAACCATTTCTTGTTATTAAATGGGTTCAAGTAAACTGACTGGAAATTGCACCTGTGGATCTGAGGAGGAAGCTGAGATGGATTTCCTCTTCCATGCTTCTGGCTGAAAATGTAAAAATTCCCCCTCCCCACCCAACACACACACACCGCACACACACACACATTTTTGAAGTTGTGGATGATTTTGAGGTTCTTGTTAGTTGTTTGATTTCCATGACCATTCATGATCATGGTTGGAATTGCTGAGCTCTGATTTGTCCATTTGTTGCAAGATGACTCTGTTCTTTCTTTTGTTTGCTTCTTGCTGTTTAGACACATATTCCATCTGCACCACTCTGGCACCTCATTATTATCTGGTGTGTCTGCTGTTGCTCCTAGTAAGCACTCTCACTCCTAACTGAATCAGGGTTTATTCCTTGCTGTCTTGCATTGCAGAACATGTCAGGCCTTGATATTACACTTTGCGGTGGTGTACATTTATGCTGCTGCTAAAGATCCGGTGTGGCTCTTGGATACCCAGTTTTTAGCTACCAATCCTGATCCAAGTCTATTCTATTTACAGCATGATGTTCTTGGGATGCAATGAGACCTTATCTTCACAAGGAATATGCTGTGGTCACAGCTGCCAAAGCTATCATGGACAGATGCATCTACCACAAGTGCATTGGCGAGGGAGAGGTTTATCCCTCATATACTTTTCACATTATCTGCTGCAAAATAAACCTGGCGGCCTTGTCCTCCAGTGGCTGGGGTATCTATGTAAAAACCAGGCAAGTGTAGAAAGCTGGCATGGTGAGGAGGGAGATGTGGTGGGATGGGGGTTGCGGGTGTTGAATGGTGATAGGTCGACTGAGCTAGGTAGGAAGAGGCGGAGGGAGGAGGTGGGAGACAGGATAAAGATGCAGTGATACACCGCATGAATACAAAACAAAATGCAGCAAATACTGGAAATCTAAAATAAGAGCAGAAAAAGTTGGGAAACCTCTGCAAATCAGGCAGCATCTATGGGGAACGTTTTGATGCCCTCTCTTGTAAGAAGCAGCAAAGAGGGGAAAAGAGGATGTGATGGTCTGTGATAGGATAGAGGGCAGAAGAGGTTAAAGAGCAAAAGAGCTGATGATGCAAGATAAAGGAACGGGGTAATGGGAAAGGCAATAAAACAGTGGATACTGCTGCTGAGTAAGGTACAGTAGAATTGGCCTCATCTGCACACAACTCTAAATGTAGCAAAAGAATCATTGAGATCTTTCACTTATCCCTGAAGTGTCTGGCGTTTAGACAATATATACAAAGTAGTTTCTTCCTGCCTTGTTTCAGTTGTGTAAGGTAACTGACAACATGTCAACATGATTTAACTGTCTAAGTGAGGAAGCCATCACTTCAATTGAACAATGAATCTTTTCGTGACATGTGAGAGAGTAATGGATATCCAGTACAGCATTGGAGAACAATGACCAGCACACTGTAGCATGAACATAGCATTTATAGAAATTGCACTTCAGGGTATAATCATAAAATTAAGAGTACAGTTTTGCAAAGGATAGCATCATTCTCAGTGTGGCCCCCCTGGCCACCCTCAGGGTCGCTCGGCTCGCTGTCGTCTAGGGAAACAGCCTCGGCCCCGCCAAACTGGGTAATTAGTTTGTGTGGATGCTGTGTGAGGTACCCCACCCTGCCCAAATAACAGACAATACACCAGATGCAATTAAATGATTTACAGTTTATAGATATTACTGGAACTATATAATTAAAAGAGAATAAAATATAAAAGGAAAATAAAAGGCGCCACACTTATCAAAGTTCAATCTCTTCGTGCACAAAAAACCCGTTGGAGCTCAAGGACCTTCTTCTTCACCCTGTGACCCCCTCGGACCACCTCGACCGGCCGCCTGGGACCAACAACGGTGGTCGACCAGACGCTCCACACGAGTCCGTCTCCGTCTCCTCTCCTCGCCGAACGTCCCGCTCGGGGTCCGACCCCATTAGCGGACTCACAGCACCTGGTCCATCCTCTGTCTCGCTCTCCCGCCTTCTGTCCCCAAACCCCCTCGCAAACAGTATCTTCAAATACACCAAAACCATAACAACTATCCCAATTGGTTAATAACGTATTTCTTATCACCCTCTAAACCACAACAAGCTGCTAGCGCAAACTTTCTCAGCGTTTAAGACAACAAAGCCACATTCCCCAGATTAACATAACAAAGACGCCATTTTAATTAGCCTCCGCAGTAACGTAAAAATCGAAACCCCCTTACACTCTCCCCCCACCAAATAAAGTCATGTCCTCATGACTTCTAAATAACTTGCCACCCAGTCCTGCAGACACACAACACACACATACACAGATACACACAGTGACGGTGCTCCCCAAACAGTGGACCTTACTCCCGTCCCACGGGCGCTAAATAGGCCAACCTATCTGGGAGCTTCTTAACCCTCTGAGACCTCGGTACCCCCTCACCTAAACCCAAAAGGCTCAGACACTAGAGGGATACCTTGGGCCTGCTTGCCAACTCCTCTCCCACTCAGGCCACCACTACAGCTCGGAGCCCCCAGTCTCGTGTCCAGGGCCCCGCCTCTCCTCCTTCCCAATCCTGCCGCAACTCAGACTGCCCACAGCTAGCCCTCCCCACTACACCTGACTCAGTGGGAGAAGGGCCAAAGGTCTCTTCCTCAATCACGGGGAAGTTAGCGAAAGGCAGCATGTTCCACATGTGCAGCACATCATCCTTCGAATCCGTATCTTTCCTCATTCCCTCAATCGGTAGCTGCTGTTTAAGTTTCTCCAAACTGAAACATTTAGCCAGGGCTACCCCTTCAGCCTCCTGCAGTCGAGACGTCAGCTTCTTCGAGGACTCCTTCAACTCTCGCCACAGCCTCAGCAGTTCTGACTCAGGGTTCCTGGCCATCTCAGTCTGGGACGCAGTTATCCCACCAGCTTCTTCCTCCCTGACCTGAAAAGCAGCAGTTAAAGAATGTTCAGCCTCCGGTTGTTTCTTCCTGAGGGCGTCTTCCAGGTCAACTTTCAGTTTTTCCACTTCATTTAAACTCGCGATAGTCATCTTCAGGTTCCTTTCAAGCGTCCGCCTCCCCTTTCCGAGATCTGTCCTCCATTTCTTTACGTCCTCGGGAGTGTAATCAAACTCCCCTCCCTGTGCTCTCGGTTTTCTGTTGACCTTAGTCAGAACACTTCCTTGATCTTCCCCAATTTGCAAGTCTTCCAATCTGCTCTGAATCGACGTCTTGAGTTTCTGCTGATCCCTTCGAAGGCGGGTCATTGTTTCTTCTCGCTGGATTAATTCGTCAGTATATGACCGCAGTGCGGTACAAATCCCCTCTCTTCCCTGTGTCTCATTCAGATTGACGACCTGGGTTTCCATCCCCCAGTCCACCACCGTCTGTCCCAACACCAGGAAGTTCAACTGGTATGTCGGGTCATTTTCCTCACATTGCACCAAACTCCTCCGGCCAAAAACTACTCCACATTTGACACTTCGCTTCGGTCGCCCGGGCTCAGCCACTCGCCTCGCTTCATAGTCCCCCCAGGCGAATCCAAGCTCTAGGCGGTCATCCACATATGTCAAAACTCCACACTCCTTCACTTCCCCCATGGTCTTCCTCATGCCCCGCGGGAAGGATGCAGGGGCTCCGGATATGCCCTTGGGCATCTTTTCGGATCGGAAGAATCCTAGGGAACTAGTAAAGGCCATCTTCAGCTCAACAGCCGCACTCCTCAGGATCTGGCAATATCCACCCCTCAGATGCAGCACATTAAACCACATCGCATAATCCACACACACGCTGCCTTCATCTCCCACGCTGCCAGGGTACATTTGCTGCGACCTCTCTCTCTCACTGAGGTGTCTTCAGCGGTCAACTCCCCTCCCTCGTGGTAGTTGGGAGCATCTACTAAGAGGGTCTCACCCTCAGCTACTTTTCCCAGGCTGTACCACCGCTGGGTCTCGCTTAAATTCGGTACCGGCTCAAGGCTACTACACACGTCCTCAGAAGCAACTCGACACGCTGGGTGCCCAGACAATGCCTCCATAAACTCCAGGATCATTAACCAATCATCGTCTTCTGGATAACTACTGCCACTGGTACCCAAAGTCTCCGGTGCCCTTGCGGTTGTCAAGGATAAATGCTTCAGACACCGGTTGTAAAACGAACTGTACAACAACTTGATCTGTGCCCCGGGGTCGAGGATAGCTTTAGCATCGCTTCCCTCTATTCATATCGACACCCTGGAGCGTGGTCCCTCTAAGCCTTCAGGAATAGGGTCTTTTCCTTGCGGAAGTTCAGTGGTACATTGCTGGGAACGTGCTTCCCCAGAGAGCCCAAGCCTTTCCCCCACTGGCCCTCCACTAAGTTTCTCGATCCCTCTCTGATCAGCTGAACAACTGATCCCCTGAAATGATCCCCCTGGCACTACAAGCAATTTAGCCGCCCTCCTAGCCAGAGAAGACATACTGAAAACTTTCCCCCCTCTTTCAAATAACTGACAGCTGTCACTATGGTGTAAGTGAACCTGACAGCTCTAACACCGTCACCAGCCCACCTACTCAAACTTTCAACCAATCCCTGTCGCTCTCCCGCAACCAAGCACTGCCACTCATCTAACAACTGAGAGATCCGCTCCGCCCACATCTCGCACGCCTCCGCCCCTCCTGGGGTGGACACTATCCCAAGTGCCAGGCGGAGCCTGCCAGAGCTAGAACATTTGTTCGCAGACTCTACCTCCAAATCAGACCACTCTTTCCTCTCTCTCCCAACCGCATGGACAGCCCCTAGTGCCACCTCCAACTCGTCAATGCTAGTCTGAACTCGAACAAAGACCCCACCCACCACGCATACAGCAATAACCAGCAAATAACCCACAGAGACACACATTACAGATTTAAACAGGGCACCCACACAGCATACCAACAGACTCAAGCATCCCGGACAAAGCCCCCACAATGTAGCCCCCCTGGCCACCCTCGGGGTCACTCGGCTCACTGTCGTCTAGGGAAACAGCCTCGGCCCCGCCAAACTGGGTAATTAGTTTGTGTGGATGCTGTGTGAGGTACCCCACCCCGCCCAAATAACAGACAATACACCAGATGCAATTAAATGATATACAGTTTATAGATACTACTGGAACTATATAATTAAAAGAGAATAAAATATAAAAGGAAAATAAAAGGCGCCACACTTATCAAAGTTCAATCTCTTCGTGCACAAAACCCGTTGGAGCTCAAGGACCTTCTTCTTCACCCTGCGACCCCCTCGGACCACCTCGACCGGCCGCCTGGGACCAACAACGGTGGTCGACCAGACGCTCCACACGAATCCGTCTCCGTCTCTTTGCCGAATGTCCCGCTCGGGGTCCGACCCTATTAGCGGACTCACAGCACCTCGTCCATCCTCTGTCTCGCTCTCCCGCCTTCTGCCCCAAAACCCCGCGCATACAGTATCTTCAAATACACCAAAACCATAACAACTATCCCAATTGGTTAATAACGTATTTCTTATCACCCTCTAAACCACGACAAGCTGCTAGCGCAAACTTTCTCAGCGTTTAAGACAACAAAGCCGCATTCCCCAGATTAACATAACAAAGACGCCATTTTAATTAGCCTCCGCAGTAACATAAAAATCGAAACCCCCTTACACTCCCCCCACCAAATAAAGTCATGTCCTCATGACTTCTAAATAACTCGCCACCCAGTCCTGCAGACACACAACACACACATACACAGATACACACAGTGACAGTGCTCCCCAAACAGTGGACCTTACTCCCGTCCCACGGGTGCTAAATAGGCCAACCTATCTGGGAGCTTCTTAACCCGCTGAGACCTCTGTACCCCCTCACCTAAACCCAAAAGGCTCAGACACTACTAGGGATACCTCGGGCCTGCTTGCCAACTCCTCTCTCACTCAGGCCACCACTACAGCTCGGAGCCCCCAGTCCCGTGTCCAGGGCCCCGCCTCTCCTCCTTCCCAATCCTGCCGCAACATGATTTAACTGTCTAAGTGAGGAAGCCATCACTTCAATTGAACAATGAATCTTTTTGTGACATGTGAGAGAGTAATGGATGTCCAGTACAGCATTAGAGAACAATGACCAGCACAATGTAGCACAAACATAGCATTTATAGAAATTGCACTTCAGGGTATAATCATAAAATTAAGAGTACAGTTTTGCAAAGGATAGCATCATTCTCAGTGAATTCCAGTCCAGATACAAATGAGATAATATAGAATCGTTTTGGATGAATAATTTTACCAAAAATATTTTGGATTATTTGACAATGCAGCCTAATTCCCCATAATAATTTGAAAGATATGTCATGTTGTAATTGTGCTTAATGGCAACTCCTTCTAAGTTTATCTTCTCCCTTAAAGTGAATTTGATAAACAGCTCTTGGTCATTGAATTGCTTTGAAAGGTGTCAAAGTTTAAGCTTCATCCTACGTAAGTGTTTTGATTCTAAATTTGAATGACCCACAACAAATAAAAGTCTGACTTTTTAATTTTAGTACTGATTATGAATGTGTGAAATGTGCTGGTGTTGTGGTAAATGACGGATGCTTAGGAATCATAAGATTTTGATTCTAGTGGTTTGAGATTGCTGTCATGATATATCACCAAATACACGTTTAGAAGAATTGCTGATTTTAATATTTGTAATGAAAATGCTCAAGTTCATTTATGCTTCTTTGTCATTTACTTCTATCATCAACCATTTCTAATTTTAATATAACACAATATTTATTCTGATTTATGACAATTCTAATTACCATTGATTGTCTGATAGATGATTAAGTTCAAGTTCAAATGGCTTTAATTTTCACAGTTATGAGTTGGAGGAAAATTCTTCCCACCCTTTACTGGATTTCGGGTAGTTCTTGAAATGTAGGACAGTAAAGGCTTTGAGTAAGATTGATGGTGGATCTAAACCATAATCCTGGATGTTACTGCATTGAATAAAAAAGGCGATTTTGCTTGAACTCTTAAAAGGATGAGCTCCTTAACTATGCTATATAATCAAAACCACTGAATGAACCTCATAAAATGTGGTCACATACAGCTAGTTGTTGAGTTTATTTTTAATCCAATGTAAGACGCAGTGTAAAATCATGATGCATCAAGGTGGGAAAATTGAAGACAATAATATTTTTCAGGAAATTAGTCTTTAGAGATCTTGGCAGACTTGCTCTTTTGATGAAACGCTAGTTTTATTTGGGGAGATTGAAAATCTGGCTGAGTGGTACCATAACAACAACCTCTTACTTAATGTCAGCAAGACCAAGGAGCTGATTATTGACCTCAGGAGGAAATCAGAGGTCCACGAGCCAGTCCTCATCGGGGGATCAGAGGAGGAGAGGGTCAGCAACTTTAAATTCCTCAGTGTTATCATTTCAGAGGACCTATCCTGGCCCCATCATTGAAGTGCAATTATGACGAAAGCATGGCTTCCTTAGGAATTTGTGAATATTCAGCATGATATCTAAACCCTTGACAAACTTCTGTAGATGTGTGATGGAGAATATATTGACTGGCTGCTTCACAGCCTGGTATGGAAACACCAATGTCCTTGAAGGGAAAACCCTACAAAAAGTAGTGTATATGGCCCAGTCCATACACAAGGAAGCCCTCCCTGTCATTGAGTACATCTGTATGGAGCATTCATCATTAGGGACCCCCACAACCCAGGCCAAGTCCTTGTCTCACTGATGCCATCAGGAAAAACATACAGGAGCCTCAGGACTCTCACTGGCATGTTCAAGAACAGTTATTACCCCTCAGCCATTGGGTTTCTCAACCAGAAGGGATAATTACTGAAATGTTCCCATAACCTATGGACTCACTGTCAAGGATTCTTCATTCCGTGTTCTCGATATTTATTGTTTATTTTTTCCCCCTTTTTGTTATATTTTGCACACTGGTTGTCTGCCATGTTGGTGTTGACTTTCATTGATTCTATTAAGGTTATTGGATTTATTGAGTACTCCCACAAGAAAATGAATCTCAAGAATCTATGTGGTGACATGTATGTAACCTAATCATAAATTTACTCTGAACTTTGAACTAAAATGGCTGCTGTTAGCCTTGCCTTGTACCTAAATTGCAGTTCAGGCTATTGAATAAACATGTCTCAGTAACTACAGGTCTTATAATGAAGACCTCAAAACTGTGTTGAAAAGTTTCAGCCAAATTCCAAAACCAAATTGGCACATGATTCTAGACAATAACTATGGGTTTTAATTCACCTGAACTTACTTTTATGTTAAGAACAGCCACTTCTTTAAAGGAGGTTCATCTCTCCTGATTGCATTGGTCTTATTAAGTTTTCACTGGTTTTGAGAATGAGGACTGGTTTGGCAATATAGAATAGGGAGTATTTGAAAGGAGACTGTAATCTGGAACAAACGGTGGGATACTGTTTTAGCTGCAGCATATTCAGTCATCTCTGGGACATTCTGCAGTGTTAACGATCATCTAAACTCAAATTTATAATGAAAGCCAGTGATGGCTGAACTTTGAAAGCGTTTCTGTTATATTTTGGAAAATATATTTTGTTCAGGCTCCTGTCTAACCTATACTGTTGTTGGACTCCCCCTGTGTTATACATGGACCTAATATTTATATTGAAAGGAGCCCAAGAAGAGTCAGATCTGACCTTTGCACAAGTTTTTTTTTGCATTCGCCTGTCAGGAGGGCGGCAGTAGAGTGTTGTGCTTGGAGATATATAGAGGTTTGTGAGGGCTGAAGCATCTGTTATGGAGATTCTCAGCACAGGAGGGCATGCCCTACGAGTTTGTAGAAATGGTGGAGCTGTCACTGAGTTCCTGTAGGGTCTGTGTGGATTGGCTGAGGAGTGCTAGCCTGGAAAACCAGAAGTTCCCAAAAAACTGTGAGCCAGCTGCATGACCAAAGGCTGGAAGATAAACAGTTTTTAATCTTCCCAATCACAACTGATGTACCTCAGGTTGGCTCACAGAGTGCATCACTGATTACATCAACTTCTGTGTGGGCTGCAATGTTCCGACAAAAACTGTCCTTTGTTATTCAAATAACAAGCCATGGGTGACAAAGGACATTTAGGACATCCTGAATGCTAAAAAGAGGGCGTTCAGAGATGGAAATAGGGAGGAGCTGAGGACAATACAGAGGGACCTGAAAGCCAGGATCAGGGAGGCTAAAGACAGGTACAGGAGGAAGCTTGAGTGGAAACTCCAGCAGAACAACATGAGAGAGATCTGGAGGGGGATGAGGACTATCACTGGGTTCCAGCAAGCTAGCAACAGAGGAGCAGAAGGCAGTGTGGACAGGGCCAATGAACTTAACCTGTTCTTTAACAGATTTGACAGTGTGGTCCCTGCCCATCCCACACATGAGCCATCTGTTGTCGGCCCCCAACCAACACATATTCCACTCTCCCCTCCTACCCCTCCTCACAGCCCCCCACCCTGCTCTCATGACTATACCCCTTCCCCACATGAAACCACCACGGTGGGCTTCACAGCTGAAAAGGTGAGAAGACAGTTGAAATGTCTCAACCCAAGCAAGGCTGCAGGACCAGATGGTGTCAGTACCAGGGTGCTCAAAGCCTGTGCCCCTCAGCTATGTGGAGTACTTTGCCATGTATTCAACCTGAGCCTGAGGCTCTGGAGGGTTCCTGTATTGTGGAAGACGTCCTGCCTCGTCCCTGTGCCGAAGACACCGCGCCCCAGCGGCCTCAATGACTACAGACCGGTGGCAATGACCTCCCACATCATGAAGACCCTGGAGAGACTTGTACTGGAGCTGCTCTGGCCTATGGTTAGGCCACACTTGGATCCCCTCCAGTTCGCCTACCAGCTCCGACTAGGAGTTGAAGATGCCATCGTCTTCCTGCTGAACCATGTCTACACCCACCTGGACAAGCCAGCGAGCACTGTGAGGGTCATGTTTTTTGACTTCTCCAGTGCGTTCAACACCATCCGCCCTGCTCTGCTGGGGGAGAAGCTGACAGCGATGCAGGTGGATGCTTCCCTGGTATCATGGATTCTTGATCACCTGACTGGCAGACCACAGTACGTGTGCTTGCAAAATAGTGTATCCGACAGAGTGATCAGCAGCACTGGGGCTCCACAGGGGACTGTCTTGTCTCCCTTTCTCTTCACCATTTACACCTTGGACTTCAACTACTGCACAGAGTCTTGTCATCTTCAGAAGTTTTCGGATGACTCTGCCTTAGTTGGATGCATCAGCAAGGGAGATGAGGCTGAGTACAGGGCTACGGTAGGAAACTTTGTCACATAGTGTGAGCAGAATTATCTGCAGCTTAATGTGAAAAAGACTAAGGAGCTAGTAGTAGACCTGAGGAGAGCTAAGATACCGGTGACCCCTGTTTCCATCCAGGAGGTCAGTGTGGATATGGTGGAGGATTACAAATACCTGGGCATACGAATTGATAATAAACTGGACTGGTTAAAGAACACTGAGGCTGTCTGCAAGAAGGGTCAGAGCCGTCTCTATTTCCTGAGGAGACTGAGGTCCTTTAACATCTGCTGGACGATGCTGAGGATGTTCTACGAGTCCCTGGTGGCCAGTGCTATCACGTTTGCTGTTGTGTGCTGGTGCAACAGGCTGAGGGTGGCAGACACCAACAGAATCAACAAACTCATTTGTAAGGCCAGTGATGTAGTGGGCATGGAACTGGACTCTCTCACGGTGGTGTCTGAAAAGAGGATGCTGTCTTAAGTTGCATGGCATCTTGGTCAATGTCTCCCATCCACTACATAATGTACTGGGTGAGAACAGGAGTACATTCAGCCAGAGACGCATTCCTTCGAGATGCAACACTGAGCGTCATAGGAAGTCATTCCTGCCTGTGGCTATCAAACTTTACAACTCCTCCCTTGGAGGGTCAGATATCCTGAGCCAATAGGCTGGTCCTGGACTTACTTCATAATTTACTGGCATAATTTACATATTACTATTAACTATTTATGGTTCTATTACTATTTATTATTTATGGAGCAACTGTAATGAAAACCAATTTCCCCCGGGATTAATAAAGTATGACTATGACTAACAACACACACAAAACTCAACAGGTCAGGCAGCATCTAAGGAAGGAAATAAACAGTTATACTATAGGCTGAGACCCTTCATCGGGCCTTATGAAGGGTCTCAGCCTGAAACACGACTGGGTATTCCTCTCCATGGGTGCTGCTTGGCCTGCTGAGTTCCTCCAGCATTTTGCATGTGTTGCTCAATATTCCTAGCATCTGCAGAATTGCTTGTGTCTCAGGATCTCCTAGATGCTGTTAACTATTGTTGGGAGCCAGGAGATCAGCATTTTTTTCCCCCAAGTCCTACAATTCCAGACCAGTTTTTCATTCTGTTGTGAAGCCTAACCAGAGTGAACCTGCACCAACAAAGCTCGGCTGTGTCCTCACAGCACTGTGCATTTTACCTAGTGGGGACCTAGTGAGAATGGGTGGGGGTTGAAGTGAAGAGCAGAGAAGTAGACTACCTTTTAAAAGGTATTGCATCACTGCTTATTCTTTTACAGAACTCCATCTACATTCTCAATATTATAGTATAAACGGTGATTTATACTTCTGCGTCAAATTGATGCCATAAGTACGGCGTAGCTGTGAACCCTATGCAGAGCCTACGCGGATCCCTACGCTGTAGCCTGACGCGCACCTCTCCCAAAATGTAACTACGCGTCGCGGCAACGCGGACCGCAACAACTGTGATTGGTCTGCTTTGTAGCATCACATTTCCTCCTACGCTGCAATAGCTTCCCATTGGGCGACTGTAGGGTAGGGAAGGAACTCTGGCTGCAATGCTTTCCATAAAGCTTTATAGATCTCCGAAATTGTGGAGGACACATTTCGCTTTTACGAAAAAAGACGCTCTCTTTAAACTTGTTTACCCCAAGAAAGACTACCATGACCACGAAGCCTTGCACGGGCAGGTGTGTGCGCTTGCGCGACGTGCCCGAATTGCAGAGTTTTGCAGATACACCAACGCACAAGTATAAATGCTCACAATGCGCATAGGCCACTTGTGTATGTTGCGGCATCCATTTGACGCAGAAGTATAAATCAGCCTTAATCCGTGTGCAACCCTCTCTACAGACTCGTACACCAATGGCTCGTTAGCTAACCCTGCTAATAGCCACATAACTCAGCTGTGGGAAGGCTGTAATACACATCTATGGTCCGTATTCCTGCCTGTGGCCGCCAAACTTCACAACTCCTCCCTTGGAGGGTCAGACACCCTGAGCCAATAGGCTGGTCCTGGACTTATTTCCTGGCATTTACATATTACTATTTAATTATTTATGGTTTTATTACTATTTAATTATTTATGGTGCAACTGTAACAAAAACCAATTTCCCTCGGGATCAATAAAGTATGACTATGTATGATCTGGGGTTTAAGCAAACAGGAATGTCAGGATGTTCTGATTAAGGGAACCTCGATTTGAGCGAATGTCATGTAAGTACTACCCATACGTAGTTATTGGTAGCTTAGAAAGGACAGATTGTACACCAGCATAAAATTATAAAGAAAGTATATTTACCAATTTTCAACTTTATCAGACAGAGAAAGGAAAAGATAGATAAAAGGGCCTGTTACAGTTGAACAA
Source organism: Mobula birostris (assembly GCF_030028105.1). Classification (NCBI taxonomy): domain Eukaryota; kingdom Metazoa; phylum Chordata; class Chondrichthyes; order Myliobatiformes; family Myliobatidae; genus Mobula; species Mobula birostris. Next base: position 74,323,007 of record NC_092381.1, read on the forward strand.
GTCTAAGTGAGCATGTAGACATTGGAGCTCATTTCTGCAGTAGCTGGGAGTAACTTTACTTATGGCAGTAAATTCTTTCACCAACTACAGATAGAACTTCCCTTCCTGGAATACTCCACCTCGTGAAGCATTCCTTACAGTAGGGGCTCCCCTTTGGATGGGATCCTCCAGGCATCTTCCCTGCTGCTCTTCTTTCTACACCTCCCGCCTAAAGACCCAAACCAGACAACTGACCTTGAGAAAACTCTTCCTGCTCCGTTTGAGAATGTTCCATGCCATGCCACTGCTGATTGGCTGACACAACATGGCTCCTTATCTTCAGCCGAAGGCAAAACACTCTTACCAGCAGAACACACTGCTTTTCCAGAAAACTGCTAAAATAAAAATACCTCACAGCATAGCAGTAGAGCATCTGGGGGACAGTGACCACCACTCCCTGGCCTTTAGCATTATCATGGAAAAGGATAGAATCAGAGAGGACAGGAAAATTTTTAATTGGGGAAAGGCAAATTACGAGGCTATAAGGCTAGAACTTGCGGGTGTGAATTGGGATGATGTTTTTGCAGGGAAATGTACTATGGACATGTGGTCGATGTTTAGGGATCTCTTGCGGGATGTTAGGGATAAACTTGTCCCGGTGAGGAAGATAAAGAATGGTAGGGTGAAGGAACCATGGGTGACAAATGAGGTGGAAAATCTAGTCAGGTGGAAGAAGGCAGCACACATGAGGTTTAGGAAGCAAGGATCAGCTGGGTCTATTGAGGAATATAGGGAAGCAAGAAAGGAGTTTAAGAAGGGGCTGAGAAGAGCAAGAAGGGGGCATGAGAAGGCCTTGGCGAGTAGGGTAAAGGAAAACCCCAAGGCATTCTTCAATTATGTGAAGAAAAAAAGGATGACAGGAGTGAAGGTAGGACCGATTAGAGATAAATGTGGGAAGATGTGCCTGGAGGCTGTGGAAGTGAGCGAGGTCCTCAATGAATACTTCTCTTCGGTATTCACCAATGAGAGGGAACTTGATGATGGTGAGGACAATATGAGTGAGGTTGATGTTCTGGAGCATGTTGATATTAAGGGAGAGGAGGTGTTGGAGTTGTTAAAATACATTAGGACAGATAAGTCCCCGGGGTCTGACGGAATATTCCCCAGGCTGCTCCACGAGGCGAGGGAAGAGATTGCTGAGCCTTTGGCTAGGATCTTTTATGTCCTCGTTGTCCACGGGAATGGTACCGGAGGACTGGGGGGAGGCGAATGTTGTCCCCTTGTTCAAAAAAGGTAGTAGGGATAGTCCGGGTAATTATAGACCAGTGAGCTTTACGTCTGTAGTGGGAAAGCTGTTGGAAAAGATTCTTAGAGATAGGATCTATAGGCATTTAGAGAATCATGGTCTGATCAGGGACAGTCAGCATGGCTTTGTGAAGGGCAGATTGTGTTTAACAATCCTGATAGAGTTCTTTGGAGGAGGTGACCAGGCGTATAGATGAGGGTAGTGCAGTGGATGTGATCTATATGGATTTTAGTAAGGCATTTGACAAGGTTCCACATGGTAGGCTTATTCAGAAAGTTAGAAGGCATGGGATCCAGGGAAGTTTGGCCAGGTGGATTCAGAATTGGCTTGCCTGTAGAAGGCAGAGGGTGGTGGTGGAGGGAGTACATTCAGATTGGAGGATTGTGACTAGTGGTGTCCCACAAGGATCTGTTCTGGGACCTCTACTTTTCGTGATTTTTATTAACGACCTGGATGTGGGGGTGGAAGGGTGGGTTGGCAAGTTTGCAGACGACGCAAAGGTTGGTGGTGCTGTAGATAGTGTAGAGGATTGTCAGAGGTTGCAGAGAGACATTGATAGGATGCAGGAGTGGGCTGAGAAGTGGCTGATGGAGTTCAACCTAGAGAAGTGTGAGGTGGTACACTTTGGAAAGACAAACTCCAAGGCAGAGTACAAAGTAAATGGCAGGATACTTGGTAGTGTGGAGGAGCAGAGGGATCTCAGGGTACAAGTCCACAGATCCCCGAAAGTTGCCTCACAGGTGGATAGGGTAGTTAAGAAAGCTTATGGGGTGTTAGCTTTCATAAGTCGAGGGATAGAGCTTAAGAGTCGCGATGTAATGATGCAGCTCTATAAAACTCTGGTTAGGCCACACTTGGAGTACTGTGTCCAGTTTGGTCACCTCACCATAGGAAGGATGTGGAAGCATTGGAAAGGGTACAAAGGAGATTTACCAGGATGCTGCCTGGTTTAGAAAGTATGCATTATGATCAGAGATTAAGGGAGCTAGGGCTTTACTCTTTGGAGAGAAGGAGGATGAGAGGAGACATGATAGAGGTATACAAGCTAATAAGAGGAATAGATAGAGTGGACAGCCAGCGCCTCTTCCCCAGGGCACCACTGCTCAATACAAGAGGACATGGCTTTAAGGTAAGGGGTGGGAAGTTCAAGGGGGATATTAGAGGAAGGTTTTTTACTCAGAGAGTGGTTGGTGCGTGGAATGCACTGCCTGAGTCAGTGGTGGAGGCAGATACACTAGTGAAGTTTAAGAGACTACTAGACAGGTATATGGAGGAATTTAAGGTGGGGGCTTATATGGGAGGCAGGGTTTGAAGGTCGGCACAACATTGTGGGCCGAAGGGCCTGTACTGTGTTGTACTATTCTACGTTCTATGTTTAACCGGGGTACTGTGTGAAACTACAAATTATATCAGTGCAAAATGGTTAAAATTATTAAATAGTTATTTCTGGGAGTCTTTCAGTGGGTAATAGAGATAGGTCCAACACTGGTGTATGCTTTTGTTTGGGATCTTAAGGTAAATTGAGTTGACATTGACTTACTTTTGCATTTTCTTTCTTGCATATTCCCTTTTGGGTATTTTGGCTAATTAGTTTGAAATTCAGCTATTCTCACCTTCATAATGTTTTGGGTGGAGCTGATTCAGAGAATAAACTGGCATCAAAGAGAATTTGTCCTTTTTAAGAAAAGAAAGCTATTAACAACTTGCTGATATCAAAACATCACATTAGAGTATTATTTGAAAATGCATTGATGGCCTGTCGAGGAATTCCTCATGCAGAGAATGGATTCGGTGGACCAATGTCAACATGTACCTTGGCTTAGTTGGTTGTTAATATTATTACTATATTAGTGTATCCAAAGGGTTTTATTTTTAGACCATAATTATACAGTTGCAAGAACAAAATAGGGAACCTTGTGAACCTTTTGCAATTATCTGGTTTTCTGCATAAATTACTCAAAATGTGGCACAATAATAGATAAACACATTCTGCCTAAACTAATAACACACAAACCATTGTACTTCTTCTCGTCATTACTACAATCACAGTCTAGGTTCAAAAAAGTATGTGAATTTCTGGGATAATGCCTTCTACAAAAGCCAATTGGAGTCAGGTGTTCCAATCAATGAGATGAGATTGAAGGTGTGGGTTATAGAGGTGCCCTGTCCTTTAAAAAAAGACACACAAAGTCAGGTTACTGACAGAGCCTGCTCTGCTCAAGAAACATCTCTTTATGTGCACCATGTCTCAATCAAAGCAACTTTCAGAGGACCTTAGGAGAAGAAATGTAGAGATGCACAAAGCTGGAAAGGGCTATAAAAGTACTTCTAAAGATCTGACTGTTCATCAGTCCACTGTAAGAGAATTTGTCTGCAAATACAGGAAATTCAGTGCTGTTGCTACTCTCCCTACGAATGGGTGTCCTTCGAAGATCACACCAAGAGCAGAATGCTCAGTGCTGAAGAAGGTGAAAAAGAACCCAAGGTTTACAACAAAAGACCTTCAGAAATCTTTAGAACTTGCTGAAGTCTCTGTTCATGAGTCCACTATAAGAAAAGCACTGAACAAGAATGGTGTTCATAGACGGACACCATGGTGGAAACCACTGCTCTCCAAAAAAAACAAATTGCTGCACATCTGAAGTTTACAAAAGACCACCTGGATGTTTCACAATGCTACTGGGATAATATTCTGTGGACAGATGAGACAAAAGTTGAACATTTTGGCAGAAATACACACTAATTTAGATGATCAGGCTTTAGATGATCTGAGCAATGGGATCAACATGCTCAAAACAGCACACCTTAAATCCTTTACCATCATTTTGGGGGATTTCACGCAGGCCAGTGTGGAAAAAAAATCACAAGAATTACCATCAACAGATCACTTGCAATACCAGAGGAAACAACACACTGCACCATTGTTACACCACCATCAAGAATACCTACTGTGATATTCCATGCTGTCACTTCAGGAAGTCTGATCTTCTACTTCCTGAGTATAGGCAGAGACTGAAGACTGCAACGCCGGTAGTGAGGACCAAGAAGGTATGGACAAGGGAAGCACAGGAGCGCCTACAGGACTGCTTTGAATTGGTGGTCTGGACTGTATTCAGGGATTCATCTCTGAACCCGGATGAGTATGCTGCAGTCATTACCGACTTCATTAAAACCTGTGTGGATGACTGTGTGCCTACAAAGACTTGCTGTATATTCCCAAACCAAAATCTGTGGATGAACCAGGAGGTATGTTGTCTGCTAAAGGCAAGGTCTGTGGCATTCAAGTCTGGTGACCTAGGTCTGTACCAGAAAACCAGGTATGATTTGTGGAGGGTTATTTCAAGGGTGAAGACAAGTTCGAACGAGGTTGGAGGTGACATCAGATGCACGACAACTCTGGCAGGCTTTGCAAGACACTACTTTCTACAAAGCGAAACCCAATAGCATGAATGGCAGTGTTGCTTCAGTACCGGATGAACTCAACACCCTCTATGTCTGCTTTGAAAGGGAGAATATAACTGCAACTGTGAAGATCCCTGCTGCATCCGGTGACCCTTTGATCTCAGTCTCGGAGGCCGATATTAGGTTGTCATTAAAGAGGGTGAACCCTTGCAAGGTGGAAGGCCCTGACGGAGTACCCGGTAAGGCTCTGAAAACCTGTTGCAACCAGCTGGCGGGAGTATTTAAATACATTTTCAACCTTCGACTGCTACCTCCCACTTGCTTCAAAAAGGCAACAATTATACCAGTGCCTAAGAAGAATAATGTGAGCTGCCTTGATGACTATTGCCTGGTAGCACTCACGTCTATAGTGATGAAATGCTTTGTGAGGTTGGTCATTACTAAACTGAACTCATGCCTCAGCAATGACCTGGACCCACTGCAATTTGCCTATCGCCACAATAGGTCAATGGCAGATGCAGTCTCCATAGCTCTCACATGGCATTAGACCACCTGGACAATAAAAACACCTATGTCAGGATGTTAACAACAGGAATTCTGCAAATGCTGGAAATTCAAGCAACTTTGATGTGTATGTCAGGATGTTGTTCATTGACTGTAGCTCAGCATTTAATAGCGTAATTCCCACAATTCTGATTGATAAGTTACAGAAACTGGGCCTTTGTGCCTCCCTCTGCAATTGGATCCTCGACTTTCTGACCAGAAGACCACAATCTGTGTGGATTGGAGATAACATCTCCTCTTCGCTGACGATTAACACTGGCACACCTCAGGGATATGTGCTTAGCCCACTGCTCTACTCTCTCTGACCCATGACTGTGTGGCTAGGCATAGCTCAAATACCATCTATAATACAACCATTGCTGATGATACAACCATTGTTGGTAGAATATCAGATGGAGATGAGAGGGTGTACAGGAGCGAGGTATACCCAGCTAGTGGAGCGGGGTCACAGCACCAACTTTGCACTCAATGTCAGTAAGATGAAAGAGCTGATTGTGGACTTCAGGAAGGATAAGACAAAGGAACACATACCAATCCTCATAGAGGGATCAGAAGTGGAGAGAGTGAGCAGTTTCAAGTTCCGGGGTGTCAAGATCTCTGAAGACCTAACCTGGTCCCAACATATCGATGCAGTTATAAAGAAGGCAAGACAGCAATATACTTCATTAGGAGTTTGAAGAGATTTGGCAGGTTAACAAATACACTCGAAAACTTCTATAGATGGGTACTGTGGAGAGCATTCTGACAGGCTACATCACTGTCTGGTATGGAGGGGCTACTGCACAGGACCGAAAGAAGCTGCATAGGGTCATAAATTTAGTCAGCTCCATCTTCGGTACTAACCTACTAAGTACCCAGGACATCTCCAAGGAGCGGTGTTTCAGAAAGGCAGCGTCCATTATTAAGGACCCCACCACTCAGGGCATGTCCTTTCCTCACTGTTACCATCAGGTAGGAGGTACAGAAGCCGTAAGGCACACACTCAGTGATTCAGGAACAACTTCTTCCCTTCTGCCATCAAATTCTTAAACCCATGAATGAACACTACTTCACTTTTTAAATATATTATTTCTGTTTGTGCACGATTTTTAATCTATTCAATATACATATATTGTAATCGAATTATTTATTTATTTTTACTTTTTTGTTTTTATGTTATGCATTACATTGAACTTCTGCTGCTAAGTTAACTAATTTCTTGACAAATGCCAGTGATAATAAACCTGATTCTATTTTCGGAGCAAAAAGGGCGCTGCACACCAACACCAAAACCACCTAACAACTGTGAAACATGGTGGAAGGATCATCAAAGTTCGGGGCTGCTTTGCTGCCTCAGGGCCTGGACAGCTTGCAATTGTTGAGGGAACTATAAATTCAAAATTGTATCGACATTTTACAGAAGAATATTAGGGTAGTGATCTGTCACCTGAAGCTTAATAGAAGTTGGATGATGCAACAAGACAATGATCAGAAAGACAGGAGGAAATCAACAAAGGAATGGTTTAAAAAGGAGAACATTCATGTTTTGAAATGGCCAAGTCAGAGGCCAGAGCTTAACCCGATTGAGATGCTGTGGCCTGACCTGAAAGGGCTGTTCATGCAAGGTATCCTAGAAACGGTCTAAAATACTTCCAAGTCAATGTGCAGAACTGATCAACAGTTACCGGAAGCATTTGGTTGAAGTTATTGTTGTACAAGGGAGTCAGACCAGTTACTGAAAGCAAAGGTCCACATATATTTTCCAACAAATACATGCAATATTGGATCATTTTTCCTCTATAAATAATTGAACAAGTAAAACTTTTTTGTGTTATTTATTTAATTGGGTTCTCTTTATCTAGTTTTAGGACTTACATGAAGGTCTAGTTACATTTTAGGTCATATTTATACAGAAATAGATAAAATTCTACAGGGTTCACTAACTTTCTAGGACCACCTGCCTTAAGGAAATATATTTCTGCTTGTTACATTAGAAGCACCTAGAAGAGTTGGAATAAAGTTCCTACTCTAATGCATATTGGTGATCATTAGGTTAAGAGCTAGCATTTATTTATCGAAGCCTAAGTGTTTTTATGTGTGTGGTCCTAATACAAAAAAGGTAAGTCACTCTTTCCAAAAGTATTCTGGAATTATATGAACAGTGATTCCAATGAATTTGTGGACATAGTTCAACAGCTCCAGACTCTGGTCTTATCCCAGTTGTTGCGATGTTTGTGTTAGTATGGGATGAGGAATAACAAAACTGAGGTTTCCAAATGTTCCTGTGATATTTAGGAGTATAAAGAAGTCTGTATCACTAAAACCATGTACTACTGCTCCATCAGTCAAATAATTAGACATCCTTTAGACTAGAGTGAGCCAAGTTATTCTGTTGGTTAATCATTGACAGTTACATGCTCTCATTTACTTTTCCAACACTATAAAAGGAGATTTAACCACCCTGCCGCCTATCATTGATAAAGGTACATTCCTGTCTGTCAAGTCACAGTTTTCTATGCAGCTGAACTAATAAATAAGAGAGAAGCATGAAGAGTCAGAACAAATTAACTTCAGGAAACCCTTAATGACTTTCTCACAGTTGCTCAATACGTGTCCTCAGTTATTTATTGATTATTTTGTTGGTATCAAATACAAGCAAGTCTAGCAAGTGTCTTGCACCATTTTAACTTGTATGCAAATTTCATATTAAAAGCAATTTGTCTTTATTAAACCAAATATTCATACTAGCCAAGATCAATGTAGAGCATTAAGATGTTATTTGAGAGATTGTTTCTGATCATGTAAAATTGCAGTTCCAACATCTGTTAAAATGGCCCTTAAAATTCTCTTAACACGAGCAATATAGAGATATCTTAGCTTGTCAGCTGACAGTTGAGGAGCATGTGGTTTTCGTACAAATGCTTGTGGAATTGTGATCAGCAGAACACAGCTCTAAGGAGCAGAGGTTATGAATGTACACAAGGTGCCCATAATGAATGCTTCACAATATTTTCTTTTGATTGATTGACACATTTACTCTTTCCTATAAAAATTTGGTATTGCCTGTGTGAATATTTTAATATTGATTTTTATTTAATCACATCACATTAAACTATAATACTAGGACTTTCTGAAGAGGAATTAATTGCAGAATGGAGCTGCCATCATCTTAAACATTCCCAGTGACCCAGTAAAAAATAAACTCTTGCACAATATTGTGGATGTAATTTTAGTTTCAAAATTCTAATTCACATAAAATTGTAAAATGCATTTTCAATAGGTTAGAAATCTTTCATTATTACAGTACACAGAATTATACAAAGATAGTGTTGAATATGTAAGCAAGTATTTTTTTCAGAATTTAGAAAATAATTCTATCTTCTAAAATATTAGAGTTAGGAAATATTTCAATCCTCAAGGCACAGTGGCAATCTGGAACTCTCTTCCACAAGTACCCTTTGATGGCTTGGTCTGTTGTTAATTTTGAATGTGAGAATGAGAATTTTTTGTGAACCAAAAGGTTAAGAAAATAAAAAAAAGCAGAATTTAATAGAGTTTGATCACAATCAACTGCAATCTCAGTGTTGCAACTGGGGTTAAATTACAGTTCATGCATTTGATAATGGAATGATATGCTTTGATTTTATATAGATACCAAGCTCAAACTTCACTTTTCAAATAATAAAAAAAACACAATGCTTTGTTTTTACATATGTATCAAAGTCATAGCAGGAAGAATTTGTGTACATATAATTATTGAATCTTTATTTTATTCCAAGCTCCAGTATGAGGTTGAAAGACTATATTACTGTGTTCTATGTTACCCGATTCTATAATGCTATGACAGTAATTGACCTTTTCAGTAACAATTAAATATGTGCATAAAGATTTCCTTAGGATGCTGTACATTTGCACATCCTTTCTGTTTAAGCTTTTTCAGAATTTCCCGTGTGCACTTATAGCCAAGAGAAAATCGTTTTTAGCAAAGCACAATGAACTGAGTATTACTGTCCTGACTATTATTTCATGACAGTGAAATATCAAGAGATAAGAGTAAATAATAATTAACTATTTGGCACACCAGCACATATCTCATTGATGAAGAAATCTTTTAGTTAATGGCGTTTGGAACAGAGGAGATTTTTCTTTTTGTGTCTTTTTGACCATATATTACATGTAGGTCAGAAAATCAATGCAAGAAAAGATCTATAAAAATGAACTATTATTCAGCTGCAGCTTTCTCACAGGCTATTACCATAATATTGCTGCTCTGTGAGCTAAAAGTAGATCACATTGTTATTTTGATGTAGATTTTAACTTCCTCCTCCCATCTGGTGAGCATAAGCCACAGGAGGTGTTAAAGTTGTCCAAACTGCACAGACCCTGCCCAAGCCTGTTTTACCTTTACCATCTGAAGATCAATGGTTCCATTTAATATCAGCGAATGTATACGGTGTACAGTACCTATAAAAAGTATTCACCCACTTTGGAAGTTTTCATGTTTTCTTGTTTTACAATATTAAATCACAGTGGACTTAATTTGGATTTTCTGACACTGATCAACAGAAAAGACTCTTTCATGTCAAATGAAAACAAATTTCTACAAATTGGTCTAAATTTATTACAATTATTATACACAAAATAATGGATTGCATAATTAGTCATCCCCTTCAAGTCATTATTTGGTAGATGTACTCTGAGTCTGTGTGGATAGGTCTCTATCAGCTTTGCACATCTGGACACTGCAAGTTTTCCCCATTCTTCTGTACAAAACTCCTCAAGCTCGGTCAGACTGCATGGGGATCGTGAGTGAACAGCCACAAATTCCCAATTGGATTGACAGCTGGACTCTAACTTGGCCATTCCACGCATTAGCCTTGTTGTTTGTAAGCCAGTCCTGTGTAGCTTTGGCTTTATGCGTAGGGTCATTCTCTTCTTGTTCCCCAAGCCACAGTTCTCTTGCAGACTGCATCACATTTTCCTCCAGGGTTTCCCTGTATTTTACAGCAATCATTTTATCCTCTACTTTCACAAGCCTTCCAGGGCCTGCAGTGAAATATCCCCATAGCATGATGCAGCCATCACCATGCTTCACAGTAGAAATTGTGTGTTTTTGATGATGTGCAGTGTTTGGTTTATGCTAAACATAGCATTTAGCCTGATAGTCAAAAAGCTCAATTTTGGTTTCATCAGACCAGGGAACCTTCTTCCAGCTGACTTCAGAGTCTCCCACATGCCTTGTGGCAAACTCTAGCCAAGATTTCTTTACACTTTTTTTCCAACAGTTGCTTTCTCCTTGCCACTTTCTCATAAAGCTGCGACTGGTGAAGTACTTAGGCAACAGTTGTTGTTGTTTGTGCAGTCTCTTCCTTCTCAACTACTGAGGCTTGTAACTCCTCCAGAGTTGTCATATGTCTCTTGACAGCCTCCCTCACTAATCTCCTTCTTGCACAGTCACTCAGTTTTTGAGGATGGCCTGCTCTAGGCAGATTTACAGCTGTGCCATATTCTTTCCATTTCTTGATAATTGACTTAACTGTACTCCAAGGGATATTCAGTGACTCAGAAATTTTCTTTTTCTTTCTCTTGACTTGCGCTTTTCAGTAATATTTTCATGGAGTTGCTTGGAGTGTTCTTTTGTCTTCATGGCGTAGTGCATGCCAGGATACTGGCTCACCAGCAGTTAGACCTTCCAAATACAGGTGTATTTTTATTACAATCTGTTTAAACACCTTGACTGCACACAGGTGATCTACATTTAACTAATTATGTGACTTCTAAAACCAGTTGGCTGCACCAATGATAATTTGGTGTGTCACTTTAAAGGGGGTGAATACTTATGCAATCAATTATTTTGTGTTTTATATTTGTAATTAATTTAGATCACTTTGTAAAGATCTGTTTTCACTTTGGCACAAGTCTTTTTCTGTTGAGCAGTGTCAAAAAAAAAATCCGAATTAGATCCACTGTGATTCAATGTTGCAAAACAATAAAACATGATAACTTCCAAAGGGGAGGAAGTGAATACTTCTTATAGGCACTGTACAGCCTGAAATTCTTACTGTCCCCAGACATCCTTGAAACAGAAGAAAACCCTCAAAGAATGACAGAAAAACGTAAGAACCCCAAAGCCCCCTGCCCCCTCCTTGCATAAGCAGCAGCATCAAACCCTCCCCCTCCCCCACATTCTAGCGTAAAGAATCAGCATTCGCTGCACTCATCATGCCAAAAACAGCAAAGCTCCGAAAGAGAGACTGTAGTCCACAGTGCATCAAAAGCTAACTGTTCGCTTCATCGTTTTTGACATCTCACAGGCACTCTCACTCACTAACGCTCCTTCCACAGCGAGAGGAGAGACAACAGTCGCAATTCGATGTTAGTCAGTCCGAAGTGTTGTTTTTTTTATTGAGAGAGAGAGAGAAAAAGAGAAAAAAAAAATGAATGACTATGCATCACTGGTTGGTATGGAGGTTCCATGGCACAGTATCAGAAATAGCTACAAAGGGTTATAGACTCAGCTAGCTCATCAAGGTCACAAGCCATCCCACCATTGAGGACATCTTCAAAAGACAATGTCTTCATCGTTAGGACCCTAACCATCTGGGTCATACCCTTCTCTGATTGCTACCATCAGTATAAAGGTACAGGGGCCTGAAGATGCACAATCAGTGTATCAGGACCAGCTTCTTCCCCTCCACTATCAGATTTCTGAACAGCCCACGGATACTACCTCACTATTTCTCTTTTGCACAATGTATTATTTTATTTTATTATAATTTATAGTTTCTTTTATGCCTTGAACTATACTGCTGCCACAAAACAAGCAAATTTCACAACATATGTCAGTGATAATAAACTTGATTCTGATTCCTTGTAACGTGGATGCCGTTGTCTGATGATCTCTTTGGCAGCTCAGAGGATACAGGCCCACTGACTGACTGGTCAGGTTGCAGGAGAAATAAATTGACATTTTGGTAGGATTACTTCAAGACAAAGGGTGCAGCATTCTTCCTAGCACACGGGAGCAATTCTTGGATATATATTGCCTCAGGCCATTCCTCTGTCCTCTTTCTGCCCATCCACATCAGCCGTTGTTAGGAAACATCTCTCAGCATTTCCATATGCCACAGCTATTTCCTGGATCCACAGCACCTTTCCCACCGGCCTTGAGGAGAAACATATTAATTGGATGCTATCTGTCTACACCGTAACAGATGGAAACCATGGATTGTGGCTGAGCACTGACATAGTGAGGTGCTGCTGGGGCTGACTTTGGATGATGCAACCAGGCACTGGGTTTTTGTCACATTTTGTGAGCATCAGCACGGGTGCTGACATGCTGGAACTGTGAACATGGTCTCAGATTTGAGTTAGCCAACAGCAACCTTCTAACTAATACTCGTTGTCATGGCTATCCCTCGAGGTCGAGGATGATGGTCTTCGTTCTGTTGATCTACTTATGGGCTCTCAAGTGGCTTATGAGTCCAAGCTTGGCTTTGAAAGTTCTTCTGCATTCAGGACAGGTAGTTCCAGATGGCAGAGCGGGCTTTGGTTGTTGCTGCCTCTCTTTCCATTTTCTTCTCTTTTCTTCAAATTCTGCACATCTGTTGGCTTCGAAAGTTGCTGTTCCTTCTCGGATGATGGCTTGCCAGGGTTTCCTGTCCTTGGTATTGGTTTCCCAATTGTTGATGTTACATTTCTTCATGTTGGCTTTTAAGATGTCTCTCAATCTCTTCTGTTGTCCGCCTCTTTTACATTTGCCTTCTTTAAGCTGGGAGTAGAAGATTTGTTTCGGCAGACGTTTGCCTTTCATCCGAACAACATGACCGCTCCATCTTAGTTGGTTCTTGATGACCTAGGCTTCAATGCTTGTTGTTTTTGCTTCATTTAGCACACTGACATTGGTTCTTCTATCTTCCCAGCTGATATTTAAGATGTTTCGAAGACAGCATTGATGGAACTTTTCAAGTGCCTTCAGATGTCGTCGGTATGTTGTCCAGGTTTCTGATGCGTACAGGAGCGTTGGGATTACCACTGCTTTGTACACTAACATTTTGGTGTCTGTTCGGACGTCATGATCATGAAAGACTCTCGTTCGGAGGCTTCCAGAAGCCTGAAGTCAAACTTCCCGAACATGCAGCAAAAACTTTTACTCAGATTAGTAACATCCCTTTGCAGCTAAGTGGCAAAGTTCTGTGCATTGCTATTATTTTCATTGGACGGTGGATGTCTGGTAATATATCAGAGCTGTATATTCACTTCTGGTTTCTGTTGTTTGAACTTTAGATTGATGGTGTGCAATAAAAAACAGGATTGGGACGACCTATCTACTTTGTACTCAGGTTATAAGGTTTCACAATATTTACATTTTAAAGACAACTTCAAAACTCAAATCCTAACACTGTTTCTAAGCAGGCTACTCAACTTTAGACGTGTTCCCAAGTGAAGTGAATGCTAACAAATACCTTGACCTATTGAAAAGCTCTTCTGCGTTCCCAGGGACTAATGTTATCCCAGTTGTAAAACCCAGTATGGGAGAGTAATGTGTAAATTTGCTTCATGGCAGTATCACATTGCAGCCTTGGTGTGATTATAGAGTACATTGGTAACGTCAGTGCATCTACCCACACCCATTTAAATTGATTAGTGGCACCTGCTGTGTTGAAACCACGCTGCATTTCCCCATAAGCCTTCAATCTAGCTCTTTAATAAATTGATTACCAGCTTCGGGTGATTCACACAGCTCCAGGATCATTAATTTTATCTGTTAGCACGGAAAGCTGATTTTGTTGAGGTATGAGCAGGATGGCAGAATTCAGAACCCTAGGATTCAGGTATAAGAACCCAGTTGGCACAGAGAAGACTTTCCCCGTCTGAGACAGAGGTAGAGATTTTGCTATTGACCTCACTACCTTAAGCCTGGCAAAGGGGAAATCACCACACAAGATTACAGTCTTGCAGCCTTATTAAAGTGCCCCTGCATCAACTTCAGACAAAAAACGTTTCAGAATCCCGTGGCAGATCACAACCAATAACACTGTCCTAGCTTGCATGCAAGGAAAAGGTGCCTGGATAAGGAACTGGAAGATAGTCGAGTCTATTGCACAATGTCTCTGCAATGTTGTGAGTGGAGGATGAATTCAGTATGGGGTGCAGAAGGCAACAAAAGATTCATAATGTACAGTGGCAAAAACAGCACTGAGATTGACTATAATAGGAAATCCAATGTTTCGTTAGATTTGATGACCCTAAACTGGAATTGATATAGAAACAAACCTGATGCAGCAACAAACAGTGATGTGGGACCAAAGCTGATGTGACACTAAATCTGATTGTTGGACTGAATCTAGTGTTTTATACTGTCTTCAGTTCTTCATCACTAGCATAACTTTTTAATGTCGTTTAATTGCTCAATTAAACTTAATTGTTTATGTGTCTATGAATAAAAGGCGAGCAAGACTTGGGAGAAATAGGCTGCAGGTATGTAGTCTTGAAGATTACGGAGGAGGCTGCAATTTCATACAATACGGCCACATGCACAAAGGTTGCGTACTGGCACCCTGATGAAATCTGTAAATTGATGTGGTAATCACATGATTAAATTACTATACTGCAATCCTTATATTGAACTTTCATGGGTCCCAGTCCTTTGGAAGCTTATTCTCCTGAGCAGTTTTATAGAACATGGAACACTACAGCACAGTACAGGCCCTTCAGCCCTCAATGTTGTGCCAGCCTTTTAACCTACTGCAAGATCAATCTAACCCTTCCCTGCCACATAGCCCTCTATTTTCCTTTCATTCATCTACGTGTCTAGCTAAGAGTTTTCAGAAATGTCCCAAATGTATCTGTCTCTACTATCACCTCTGGTAGTGTCTTTACTTACCTCTGACATCCTCGTTATACTTTTCTCCACTCACCTTAAAACTCACCTTAAGTGTTGGGCACGGGCCAAGTGGTTAAGACATTCGCCTAGTGATTTGAAGGTCGCTAGACCAAGCCTCAGCTGTGGCAGCATGTTTGTGTCCTTGAGCAAGGCACTTAACCACACATTGCTCTTGTGTCTGTGCGAGGAGTGGCACCCCACACAGATTTAATCTGCACCTTATAAGGCATGAAAATGCCCGATGCAGGCCTCTCATGGTCTGAGTCGATGTTCCCTTCCCCCCTTAAAAGTATGCCCTCTTGTATTAACCATGATACCCCGGGGAAAAAGACACTGGCTGTCCGCTGCATCTCTGCCTCTTAACATCTTATACATCCCTATCATGTCACTTCTCCCTTGTGGCACTTGTCCTTGAAACTGTGCTAAGTGCGATACTTCCCTCTACAGTTCCTTAACAGTCCTTACAAGTGAAGTGGCACTTTATCTGTAGGTCTGTCGGAGTCATCTGTTGTATCTGGTGCTCCCGGTGAAGCCTCATCTGTGTAAATGAGACCTGATGCAGATTGGGGACTGCTTTGACAATCACCTTCGCTCTGTCCACCACAAAAGGCAGGATCTTCCGATACCTACCCATTTCAGTTCGACATCCCATTCTCATACTTGCATGTCTGTCCACAGTATCTTCTACTGCCACAATGAGGTCAAACGTCAGGTTGGAGGATCAATACTTCATATTCCGTCTGGGTAGCCTCTAATCTGATGGCGTTAGCATCGATTTCTCTAACTATCAGTAATTACTCCCCCTTTCCCACTTCTCTCTTTCTTCCGTTCCCATTCTGGTTACCCTCTCACCCCCTTCTCTTCTCCTTGTCTGCCCATCACCTCCCTCTGGTTCCCTTCTTCCTTCCCTATACTCCATGGTCCACTGTCCTCTCCCATTAGATTCCTTTTTCTTGAGCCCTCTACTTCACCTCACCTGGTCTCACCTTTCCAGTGCCTTATTCTGCCTTCTGTCCACTTCATTTCTAATCTTGATGAGGGGTCTCAGCCCAAAATGTAGATTATTTATTCCCCTCCATAGATGCAGCTTGACTTGCAGGGTTCCTCCAGCATTTTCTGTGTGTTGCTCTGGACTTCCAGCTTCTGCAGAATCTCTTGCTTTTGTGATTTACAGACATCCCTTCATTGTCACTGCATCAAGATTCTGGAAATTTATCTCTGTTTTCTGTGTGGAGTTTGTGTGGGAGTTTTCAAGTTCTTCCCATGATCTTGTGGACCACTCTGCTTTAGCCCTAGTGTAGGAGGGTGACTGTATTTTCAGGATGGATCTGGTGGTTTATGGAACAGAGAGTAAAACAGGTCAGTAAATAGGGGAGTGGGAGTGGTACAGATTTGATGGACTGAATGGCTCCCTTCCATGTTGCAAGAGAGATAGCATTGTTGGAGTACGTTTACCAGAAGGAGAGCAGAAATTTAGGAAGATGGGTTATTTAAGGATGAGCAATCAATGTTGAAATTGCCAGAAGCCCAAAAATGTTTAGAAAAATGTTGGTAAGAACACTGCCAAAAGTGGAAATGCATCTTGCCAAACTGTGCAGAACTTGCTGGTCTTAAATGACTTCAGAACTACTTGGTTAAGATGTGGGAAATTAACCTGCCCTCAGCTCATATCTGGTGACTGGTGTTGGGAACTCAACTTGGATCTTGGGTTGAATGATCGCAGGATCTGTTACAATTTGGCTTCCTGCTAATGTTCATTATATTTTCTTGAGATAATTGTTTGAAGCTCAAGTTTAGATTTCTTTCTTTCACACCCAGAGAGGAGAACAAAAAATGCTCAACAATGATTCAGTTTGTCATGTGAGTTCTGTGTTGATAGCCAGAAGTCAAAGTGCCAGGAGATTACCAGTTTTACTCAGTAGATAAGAATGCAGTGCTGCCGTCGTACTCCATGTTACTCAACTTTCAGTGTTATTTCAAACAATGGAAATTACAGTTACAAAGATAAATACTCAAAAACTTTATTTCTATGGTGAGCTATTTCATCTGAGTTGTAGCTGCTATTATAACTAACAGTATTTTTTTAATCCTCGAGTATTCTTTTCAGTGGTAAGTTGCAAAATATGATGCAGAAATGTCTAGGCAGTTCATAAGTATTAAGTACACACCTTGTTTCGAATCCATTAGAATGTAAAGGCTTAAGAAGTGAAATCGGCCATATGGCCCCTTGAAACAGCTCTGCCATTATAAGAGCTCTTGTGCCAATTTCCACTTTTCTGCTCAATCCCCACATTATGAGGGTCTCTTCAATGAAAAATCTATTTATCACTGCCTTAAATATATTCACAAGCTAGACATATGAGGTACAGCATTATGACATTCTCTGAGTAACTTTCCCAAGGCTCTAGCTTTGTAGATCGTCTTCCTTATCAGAAGATTGTAACCATTAACACTACGGCTTGCAGCCCGGCACAGCAGCCGCTAAGTGTCTTTGTTCATCACAGGACCTCACATGCCCTGATGATTTAATTTTTTTAAATTAATTTTTTTATAAGTTCCTACAATGCAACAACAAAAAAACAGTAAAAAAAAGAGGTTTATACAGTGCAAAACAAACATATGAAATGTACAGTTCATAACAGTTAAGGAGAAGCACCCATAGTAGAATCGTATAAAGTTAGTTACCACCCCACCCTCCTACTACCCAACTTCCAAGCCAACCTTATATAGAAAAGTTTTCTATGATTTGTTACATCAGTGTAATTTTAATAAGGTTTATTTCCTAAGATTAGATGGCCTTTGATGGGAAATGGGCAATTTTCCACTTATTCACTGCAATAGAAAGCTTGGCCCCAAGGTTTCTTCAATCATTTAGTTCATCTAGCAGGCAGCAGGAAACATTTCCATTTTTTTTTACGGCAATGAAGGTCAAGTCTTCCATTTAAATGTTATTCTGTTTGTAGTATCTGTGCTGTCTCTAATCTTTGCTTGGCAGTGAAATTCTTGAAATGTCTCATTCTAAAAAACACAGTTGGGATTCTTCGTTTCATTTCTCACTTTGACCTTAGATTACAGTGCTAATTTTGAGCATGTGACCTAAAGTTACAGCCAGCCAAAGCACTCATTCTAAATCCTTGTGTATGCTGTCTTTATGCAGGTGTTGCCCCATTTAAAACAATCAGTTTTAATGCTCTCAATCAAGGCTTGTATAATGTTACAGGAATGTCGTCTGTATGATGACACTGGCAATTGTAACTTTTACCAAGAAGCTTTCACAATTTTGCTTCTGATCTTTGTCCCATTTTTAGACAGTGACTCAATCATGCAAGACTTTTTTAAAGCTATCGGTCTCCCTTTGAAGTCCATCATTGCTGTGAGAAGGATGAACTCAGGAAATGATTTTGTTATGTAATTTTTTAACTGTAAATTAATAATAATTAATACAATAAATGAATACAATGAGAGACGAATTTGTTTGCAAATTTATCTACAGTTTAATATTTGGAATACAAACATTAATAGAATTTCTGATTTATAGATAATGTGTTGGTTCATTCATGAAATTCCCCTAGTACTCCTTAAACACTTGCATCAGTCCTCTTGTTTTAACATGGAGATTTTTTGATTAGCAAAGTTTATGTAAGTACGTTTAGCATACACATGTTAAATTCCCCTGTGTACACTATATTTTACATATATGTGAGGGAGGGGTTGGTGTGGAGAGTGAAATTCATGATTATTTTAAGGGTTTATAACGGTATTTGGTAATGGGAAGTACACCTCTAAGGGGAATTTTGCCACTCTCTGCCAATGGATTAGATAGCAATGCCTCTGCGAAGTTACACAATACTGTAACTTAAAGCAAATTAATTCAGAAGTGTCTAGCTCACTTTAATAAGAAGATTTCACCTTGAAACTGCTCTCATCCACAGGCAGAAGGGGAAAAATGATGGAAGTGTAACGTGCAAACAACCATTACAATACACTGATTCTCCTCAAAGATGCTCCCTCTAAGTCTGGGGTTCCCAACCTTTTCTATGTCATGAACCACTACCATTAACTGAGGGTCCGTCGACCCCAGGTTGAGAACCCCTGCTCTAAGTTGTCCTGACAATGACAATAAATCAGTAAAGTGGGAACTCATATTGTCCCATGCATTCTAAGTTGTCTGCTGTTGGGCTTTAGTAAGAGGTTTCAATTCAATGTTACATTACTTTAGTTTCACACAAAAGGCTATACTGTTCTCAGGCACCACCACTTCGGTGTAGCTCTGGAAAATGTCTCCCTGTTGTACCTTGGGTTAATCTTAATGTGCATTTAGATCTCCCAGGCCAATATTCCTTTTTCTTTTTCAAGCTCTTGAATGAGAGGGATGTTTAACTTTGACAGAAACGTGAGGGGATGGCAGAGTAACTAGCAGGAGCTGTGATAGGCTGCTGACAGGTTGACACTTGGGTGCTTATCGTGATAAGAAACAGTGCTAAACCAGAGCAGAATGCAAACCAGTATTCCCTCTGCTGATCCAATATCCCTTTGATCACATTATAGTTTAATAGGGTGTGTCACTAGTCTAAACCTTCAGCTGACTGCCATTGACCAGGATTTATATGTATTGTAACTTTGCAAGAAAATCACTCAAGGGGCTACTGGTAGCACTTGTTCATGCAGTGTTTGGGTTACAGCATTTTAAATATACCCCTTCCAGTGAAATCAGCCTCTTTTATCCCTCTTTGAGCTTGGCCTGCCAGCAGTGGCCAGGCATGGCATGGTTACCGACATGTTTAATGGCCTTCTTCAGCTGTCTGTTTGGAGTGGGGTTTCTGAATTGAACAAACAGATGCCTGCAATGAAGACATATGTCCTGCTCTAATTTCTCATATCTCTAGTTTTTTCTTCTTAATACATCAACATGCAATTTGTCTCCTCTAAAACAATAGATGGGCACTTTAGCTGTACCTGACTTCTAGAGCAAAGCAATGTAAAGGGTGAGCTGAACATCCGACCCTGTTCTAATTAACAATGGTTTTACTATAGGCTGATGTGATAGTTTCATCACTGAACAATGCTACAATGGTTTTTGAAAATGTTACAGCGGCCAAGAAATTGATCATGTTGAAAAATATGAGGGTAGGTCTCAGGGGGCATGACAAACAAAAATAAGACATTCAGCAGATCATGCAATGTTTTAGGAAGGGAGTCAGTGTTCACGTTTCCAGTCCCAGATCTTTTATGAGTGCACACAGGGGCCATTCGAAGTTTTAGGGAATAGGTGGTCACACGGATGAGGGGAGATAGCTGCATATATCTCACAAATGGTTACAGGACCCAAATGAAATTACAATCAATGTCTCATCATAATAATTTGAACTTGCAACCACTGGTATTCACCAGCTTTAAGGAAATGGACAAATGGGCATCATTGAGGGTAGAAGGTTATAGGCGTGTAACTGCTAATGGGCAGGCAGACAGTATTGGAGGAACCAAACAACTGTGAAACTTGCATGGTAGACCCCTGTGTCTCTGGGACAGGGGTTTCCAACTTGGGGTCTACAGACCCTTCAGTTAATGGTAGGTGACCATGCAATAAAAAAGGTTGGGAACTCCTGCTCTGGGGCCCTAGTACAGCAGGATCTTCTTTCCATCCTACTTGGATACTAAGACCTTAGGTCGTAGAAGCAGAATCAAGGCATTCAGCCCATCAAGTCTGCTCAGCTATTCGATTGTGGCTAATTTGCTTTCCTCTCAACCCCATTCTCCTGCCTTCTCCTCATAAACTTTTGACACCCTGACTAATGAAGAAACCTGTTCACCTGGGCCTCCACACCCATCTGTGGCAATGAATTCCACAGATTCACAACATTTTAGCTAAAGATATTCCTCCTCATCTCTTATTTTATTTAAAGCTACAGCACAGTAGCTCCCCTGATTTACTTAATGTGTACAGTGAAACAATATTACAAAAAATAAGAGACATCTTGGGAACGCAAACATGAGGAAATCTGCAGATGCTGGAATTTCAAGCAACACACATAAAAATTGCTGGTGAACGCAGCAGGCCTGGCAGCATCTATAGGAAGAGGTACAGTCCTTGATCATTAGTAAAGAGGAGTGACTTGGGGTTTGGGGTCAATGTTACTAGTCCGGCCCCCAGACCAAGCCATAATATAAAATAACTCTGTGTCTAGGATCCGAAGATTGTGAGGTAATTTGGTTGAAACACTTAAGCTTGTGATGGATCTTGATGGGGTGAATCTGGAGAAGATGTTCTGTCTTGTGGAAGGATCTAAATCCATGGCCACTGGTTAAAAAGAAAGGGTCAACCATGGAAGTTAGAGATGGGGTGAATTCTTCTATGTCTTAGAGGATAATGGAAACAGGGTCTGAGTATCTTAATGCAGAATCCGACAGATTCTTGGTAATCAAGAAGATGAAAGGTTATCAGAGAGAGGTAAGAGTGTGTTGAGTTGATGGGGTAGGAGCACTGCTCCCAAATTCTCAGCTTACACCTTAAACACCTCTTATGTCATTTCATATAAAGTTCCATCTGTCATCTCTCTTCACTCTCCTGCAATCACTGTGAGGCATTTTAGCATCGCTTCCTCCCTTCTCTCATATTACTCTTCCTAAGTTTCAAAATCTCATGACCACACATCCCTGATGTGTTATACTCAAAAGATTATTTGACTAAGACATAGTATAATTTACCATTGTTTTGTAGAAGCCCTCCTTTCTCATCCAGGCAGACACTACCTTACAACAAGAGTCTATAACTGGGGGTAGCTGGCTCCATCTGAAGATTTTAACTACCACAGGAGGGAAAATCCTGGTATTTGTAGGCAGGGCACACCATGACGTATCGAGTGACAATGTTCATATTGTTTCATATCAACCTTCTTTCTTGATTTCTATTTTACTCATGAAGTCTTGTGACCTACTGCTGCTTTCACCTAGCTCTATCTTGTTGTTTGTGGATTGGACTCTGTAGTTCACATTACAATATGTTTCTCGTTTCTGGCCACTCCCTTTTTTGTTGCTATTTTGTGTGATTCTTGTTCTGGATGGACTGGCTCTGTGGCCTTAAGTTATTGAATGACATAGTGCTAAATTGAACTGAACTGAGCTGAACTGAATATATCTGGCCTGTTTTGATGATTTCTGGTTTGGTGTTTTATATTCTGTCTTTTTCACTAATTTTTTTTTGACATTTGCGCAATTTGTTCTTTCTTTTTGCACATTGTGTGTTTGATGTTTTTCTTTGGACAGGTTCTGCGGTTTTCTTTCTTTATTTCGTGGTTGTCAGTGGGAAGACGAGTCTTGGGGTTCTTACTGCGCGCAGACTTTGATTATAAATGTACTTTGAATCTTTGAATCCTGTTCCTTTGCAGTGTAATCAAACCCATATTCTCCTTCATTTCAATGTTCAAAAAAACTGTGTCACTTTAAGCAAGGGAGGACAATCTTCCTCAGCTTAGAAATATTTGGATTAGGAGCAGAGTAGCACACTCAGCTCTTGAGCTGCTCCTCGATTCAGGAAAGTCCATGACTTACTTGTGGTAATCTCACTACAGATTCTGCCTCGTGAAAATTCCACGACCATGCTTCTCCTGCCTTCTGAGAGAATAGAATCTCACCTACTCTCATTCTTAAATGGACAATGCCGTATAAAATAGCGGCCCCGCTTCTAGATTCTACCACAGGAGGGAACATCCTCCCTGTCAAAACCCCTTAGGATCCTGTCTGTTTTAATCAAGTTGTCTGTCCGTCTTCTAAAGTGTAACTCACTTGAGCTGACCATCCTCACAATAGTAGATTGGTGTCACGTGTTCTTCAGAGGACATGCTGGGGAAAAAGTCCAGTCATCAGTTACAAGTCAACAGGAACAAACACAGTATGGTGGTGAGGTGAATAGGATGCCCTGGGTTCCAGTGGAGAGAGGGTTAGATAATATACTGGTTTTGCTACTGAAGCCTTGGACATAGGCATAGATGGCCTGAGCTTTTCAAGTAGGTTCATGGTCATGTGCAAGGAAGTATTAGGTGCACTGGGCAACTTGGTAGTTAGCTTGTACACAATGGCTTAGAAAATGGAGGAGTTTAGTTCCAACTTACATTGTGCCATTGTGCAGAACAGAGTTTCTAAAAAGACTGAAAAAAAACCCCAAAATAAAAGACTGATAACTGAGAATTGAGTTCACACTGAAGCCACCTTTTAAAAGATGACATCTTTTATTTAGTTGTTCTATTTTTTTGCAAAAGGATCTTTTTTTTGTCAATGTGCCCGCTTGGGCTTTCGATTGTAGGTAGCCTTGAATCTTTTATGTGGTGTCTGTACAATTTAAATGCCACTGTAAGGTTTAGTGACTGAAGAAGCTGAATTGTGTGTTTGTATTTTGAAACTGACAGATTGGTTTTCTAAAGCGTGTCCATTGTTCTGTTAATTAATGGAATGTTGGAAATGTTGTCGTAGGCTTCAGAGATTGTCACCACTGAATAGAAGAAAAATCTAAAGCTTTCATTAATACAATCCAAAGAACATCTCCAAATGCTCTGAATTTATTTTTATTGGTATTTGATGTAAACCAACATTACAAAATAGAACTTACTTTGTACCCATTATAATTTTATAATGACTTGTGTCATATGGAAGAGATTGAAAATGTGCTTTTTCAAAAAAGATGCGAGTTAATGTTTTAGCTAGCAACACATCATATTTCAAAAATATTGCCCAAACCTTAGATTTTGTACAGATAGCTGTTGTAATAGAATTATATTTTATTTTAGTGTGCATTATACAAATAGATGATTAACAAGCGTTCAAAGAATGCGGGGGGAAAAGTGATAATCAACGTTAGAGAATTGTGTTGGATATATTTTGCAGAAGCAGGTGGTAACTGTCAGTATATCTTTACCCAATTAAAAGGGATTGGACAGTTACCACTGGGAGTACAAATCACTCATCTGTGACTCTTTTGAAAGATAGTAATAGTTTCCGGGACATTTAAGCTCTTAAAGAGAAAGAAATGCTTCTCCTTGTCTTAATTCAACATATATTTTTTCAAAAAAATCTACCTACAGGGTTGCAAACCTGCCGGCCCGCTTCGCAGTGGACAGGAGAACATGGAGGATGCCTGCAGCCTACACGTTCCTTTAGAGCTTGAGGATCACGCTTGCTATTCGCTGAACGTCACATCTCTGAAGCGAGTTGGCAGCTTGTATTTGGACTGATTAAATCAAGATGACAGGTGTCCTTCCGACTTGCGTTGTGCACTAGTCTGGAAAGTGACAATGCTGTAATGGATCCTCTGTGTGTGGTGCAGTAAGCTCCTGAGTGTCTTTAAAGAAACTGATGAAGTCGATTGATAATGGGTGTTCTGTCATCATTAAGGTTGAGGCCACTCTCTGCTACCTAAAAGTTTTTTTGTCATTTATAAGATCAAGGAGGTTAGCCTCCAGTTTAGCTCCAGCTGTGCTTCACTTGACTTAAACACATCAGACAACAGTCCTCTGAGGAACGGCATATTGAGTTTTTGTTGTAAAATAGCATGAGCAAATATTATTCATCCAGCTCTTTTTCTTATATTTAGAATATGATTACTGATGGAAATGATTAATCAAGTTGAAGTCAGCAAAAAGTCATGACTGCATATGTTTTAGATGTGTCCTAAGACAATGGTCAAAGCATCACAATTTAATTAGCAGAAAGATCAGACACAATAGCAGACTGTTTAAAATAACTGGTGCAATGCATTCAGCCATCTTTAGTATCAATTAGAGGTGGTCCCAATGGATAGTAACTGGACATTGGCAATGCTATGTAAGCTTATCAAAAATTTTAAATAATTTAGTCAATGATAATATAAGGACCAGAACTAATTCTTCTTAGAAATGGACAGACAAGATTCACACCAGATCAAAATGAGGTTTTGCATGATGCACTCATTTTCTGATTTGATCACATGGTAATTTTATTTTATCAGATTTTTTTTTAGTTAGTATCTGTAGGATTGACTATGAAATATCTCATTTCTGGTAAAGGAATGTTGTAATACTGATGATGTGTTGATATTTGGGACGTGTAAAATTAATGATTGTCCTCATCTGTTTTTTATGATGGCTAAAGTATTTCATAATAATTGTAATTATGCTAAATTAACAGAAAATCATAACTCAAAGGACTAAAAACTCTCCACATAGTGACGAGGTTTATGGTATGTCACATTATTGTCACTTTCTACATGTCATACGTTTAAAAATGAATTGTAGCTGTTATGAATATATTGTAATAGGCTGTGTGTGTGACCCTGATTTTGGTTCTGTAGGAAGTGAAATCACTTGTCTATGTAGCATTCTTGAGTTTCGCCCAACTGTAGGTACTTATGTGCAGAAGTGCTTTTAGAGTTTTAAAGCATAACTAATTACTTCTGCATAGATTTTCAATGCTGTTAACTGTTCTAAAGTGAATAGACGTTGATGTGCCATTGGTTTTGAAAGGTAATCTGCACAAATACACTTGTAGATAGTATTCTAATATTATTGTAAAATAAGTGGCCCAAGACTATAATTTTCTAGTTAACTATGGAACAAATACAGGAGCTATAGATTAATGTTAGATTATATGATATTAACTAAGTAAACTAGACCCTTGAAACAATTGAAGAGAAAATGGACAATGCTTCATTTCAGCTTATTCTTGCAATCTTCTGATGCCTTCACGTATACATTCATTATCCCCAGAAAGAATGGAGATGAAAAACATAAAAGGCAAATCAAGTTAAGATTAGGATTAATGCTTGAAAGTGTTTCTTCATGAAGAATGTCAATTCTGTCTTATTGATCAACAAAATACTAATTTCCCCCTCAAAACCATTAAATTATTTCAAGTGCAAAACCAGGGTTTTTTGCCCTACATTTTTTGAATTCTGCTCATTCACAGACTACTTATTGTATAAAGAGTTCAATGATCTCAATCCTTAAGAATATCTTGTATCATTCCAAAACATATGTTCTATTTTTTTGTTACGCAATTTAATGTAAAGTAGTGCTTTTTGTTAGCTGTCTCTTTAGTTGCTAAGCTTGAACGCTGCTCCATCAGTCACCTTTGCTTAGCTGTAAAACCAAACAGGCCAACTTTGGTTTGTCATAGTGATCAAACAAGTAGTGAGCTTTCCAATTGTATTGCCTGTCCGATCAGCCTGAGATGACTGAATGCACATGTGAGTTGGGGTTCAGTAGCTTGACCCAGTGAGTGATGGCTAGGTTATTTTCTGGACATGAACTGTATTAGCCCGTGGTGCAGCTTAGCACTTCTTTTCTGTGTAGTTTCCACCCCATGGGTATTATGTGCTTCTTGGTGACCAAACTATGGTTTCACCAAAGCACTGTAATGCTAATTAGGTTGATTGCAGATCATTGTTATATTAGCTGAGCCAGGAAGTTAGAAATGACACTTGTCCCATCCTGGAGAGGGAAGATTATGATTGCTGCTCAAGATGTGCGTAGACTCAGTGAAAATCGGGTCAAATTGCCAACGACGCATTCCTACCCCAGTAACAAAGCTGGTTTACAGTATTTGACTAGTGGCCTTTTGAGTGAGGTCCTGTTAGCTGGTGCTTAAGAAAAGCTGTGCCTTAAACAGAATTCCAGATTTTGCAGAGTTGGAATGTGAAGAATCAGGTTTTGCGTGCAGGAATTTTAAAATTCTGGTTTCTGAAGAGACGTACATGTGGGCTCTTGGCACTGTGGGTGAATGTGCACACATTAGCTTGTGTTGTATGTATTGTTGCAATGATGGTGGCTTACAATGGGGACGAGGTGACCTCCTCGTCCCAAGTTGTGTACGTCCCTGCAAGGAAATGGGATAAGCAAGTCAAATAGAAAACTATTGTCTGCTAAAAGCTTTTAGGCAAGCAACAATTAAAATGACTGGAAAGACCAGAAAATCTGCAGATCCTGGAAATCCAAGCAATGCACACAAAATGCTGGAGGAACTCAGCAGACCAGGCGGCATCTATGGAAGAATAAACAGTCAACATTTCGGGCTGAGGCCCTTCATCATGACTAGAAAAAAATGAGAAGTTAGAGCAAGAAGGTGGGGGAAAGGGAGGAAGGTAGTAGGTGATACGCGAAACCGGGAGAGGGGAAGGGGTGAAGTAAAGAGCTGGGAAGTTGATAGGTGAAAGAGATAAAGGGGTGGAGAAGGGGGGAATCTGATAAGAGAGGGTAGAAAGGGAAGAGGGAGGTGATGGGCAGGTAAGCAGATGAGGTGAGAGGGAAACAGGAATGGAATGGTGAGGGGGGAAGGGCAATTACTGGAAGTTCAAGAAATCAACATTCATGCCATCAGGTTGGCGGCTACCCAGACGGAATATGAGATGTTGCTCCTCCAACCTGAGTGTAGCCTCTTCGTGACAGGAGAAGCCATGGACTGACATGTTAGAATGGGAATGGGAAGTAGAGTTGAAATGGGTGGCCTCAGGGTGTTCCTGCTTTTCTGGCAGACGGCGGGTAGGTGCTCGGCAAAGTGATCTCCCAATCTATATCGGGTCTCACTGATATACTGAAGGCCACACGGGGAGCACCAGATACAGTAGATAACCCCAAAAGACTCACAGGTGAAATGTAGCCTCTCCTGGAAGGACTGTCTGGGGCCCTGGATGGTAGTGAGGGAGGAGGTGCAGGGGCAGGTGAGGCACTTGTTCTGCTTGCAAGGATAAGTACCAGAAGGGAGATCAGTGGGGAGGGATGAATGGACAAAGGAATCGCATAGGGAGCGATTCTGGCGAGAAGTGGAAAGTGGGGAAGGTGGGGTGGAGGAAAAGATGTGCTTGGTGGTGGGATCCTATTGGAATGGCTGAAGTTATGGAGCCGGAGGCTGATGGGGTGGTAGGTGAGGACAAGAGGAACCCTGTCCCTGGTGGTGTGGTGGGAGGATGGAGTGAGGGCAAACATACAGGAAAAGGAAAAGATGTGGTTGAGGGCAGCATTGAAGGTGGTGGAAGAAAACCCCTTTTCTTTGAAGAAGGACATCTCATTAGTTCTGGAAAACTACTGGAAATCTGAATAAGGAAGATAGGTTGTTTCTTGAGAGGAGCCAAGAGATGACCTTACCTTTCTCATTCAGAAAGAGATTAGCCTGTTAAGCATTCTATCCACTTTCACTTCCAATCTGAGATTCCTGGTACTTATTGCTTTAAAAAAATCTGTACTAAGTCTTTTTGGGTTCAGAAATAAGGTAATCTGCTCGTATGCTTACATTTAGACTCAGTCCTATATCTTAAACTTTAATAGATAGCAAGTCCCACAATGGAAATTGATAGAAATATTTAATACATCAATGGAGAAAGCTGGCGACAGACACCCAGTTTAGGTTACAAAGACAGCTATTGATGGGAGAACTTATGAAATTAAACCCTAACCCTTGATGAGGCAAGTAATAAAGGATGTTTAAAAACCTGTTGGAACACATGATACTTTAGCATAGAATCTGGATGTGGCAGTCATGAATTGTTTTGCCCCCATGCTTTTGATGGTATGACAGTAACCGTCCACTTTATCATATATCTGAGTATGGGTGAGGGTGTCTGGGGGAGCAACTGGGTGGCAGTGTCTCTGTGTGTAACCTGAAAACATTTCCTTTTGTGGAATGAGGTCAGAGCACGTTACTTGCTATTGACTGCAAACAGTAGTATTTAATTTTTGTTTTATTTTCCTTTGGTAAAACCTGTTGCGGTGTAACACAAATAACATGACAAAGATCTTGGACTCAACAAATGATATGCCGTGCATATCATTATTTATTGAAATACTGAAAAATTCCATCAGTGTAAAGAAACTCTTGGCAAGAAGTGACATGACAGTACGTCATTCCACGTATTATATAGTACATTTAAAGTTACGAACCAAGTATCTGCACACTGAGCAGGAGTTGAATGGTCTGAAATCCAAGGCAGCTGCAGAACATTAGCAATACATAGAAAGTACTGACTAGACAGAATGTCTGTTCACACAAAGTAGTACAATAATAAAACAGTAGAAGCAACATTATTTTGTGTTCTCTGCATCCTTTTATATTTACTACCAGGGCTTGCCAGATAAATCATTTATCACAGCCTATTTCAGTGAAGTACAGTTTTGGGCAGTGTGAGAGGTACCCGGTGGCCTGGCAGAGTCCTTGAAATCCCAAGGTAGAACTGTTCTGATTGAATTCTGTGCAATACACCCATTTAATACTCTCCAAAATAATTGTAAACAACACAACAGAGAATTAGTTTCACAATGTTCTGTAAGACATCAGTAAAGGGATTTCCAGGCAGCTAAGAGTACAGCGAGGAGACACAAATCTACCCCTCTGTTATGTAGCAGATAAAGCTAGTTCAGTGCTTATGTCCATTGAAGTAAGTATCATGGTTTTACATTCTGCACTGCAGTGAGACCACGGAATACAGAAAACATAAGCTAACTACAGTCTTTGGTATAGAACATATAGTTTACAAGACAATTTATTATTTAATGCAAGATTTCAACTTTAAAGCTTTCTGCTTAGCTAAAGATGAAGCCATAGTTCACATCATTTGCAACAGATTTATCTTTTCTTTATATTATCAGATTCGTACAATATATATAATATATATTTAAATGAACTGCTTGATTCTTTTTAAGATATATGTTTGTCCCTGAACTGGCTGTAGCTGCAAATTTTTGAAAGGTGCTACAATGAACAAATATGCAATTATTTGGCTTTGTCATTCTTGCTCTCTTCCACAGAGATGAAACAATGGAGAAATAAATTAGTAACATAATTCTCTACAGCATAAACTATTGATGTACAATATAAACCGTACAATTCCAATAACAAAGCCAACAATCCTGAAAAAAATCTAATCGATTATACAATTCTACAAGTCATCATTGTGGCCGAAAATCTATCTGTTCAAATTAAAGTCTTAGTGAGATTCCCTTTTTGATTTTAGTGTCTCACGACATAAAAATTAAGTACTGGTAAAAAAGTTACCAATCAAACATAATTAAGGAAATCATTGCTTTGCAATTCATGTCATCACAGTTCTTTCCCACAGGAGCTAGTAAATGTAAACACCTTTGTTTGCAGAATTTACAGTATTAATACTTCAATTATATTCTCTCGCATATTCAGATTCACAGAAATAAGGCAATGCTCTACCTAACTGTGACATCACAAATTTAATACTACTATGCTAAGTATTAAGAGTTGTGAATGTGAGATGAGCTTTTGAAATCCCAGATCAAGTTATAGTTCACTTTTCCCTCTCCTTTTACTGTTCTGCAGCAGGCTTTGGTCTTCAAATAACGTACACGCTTTGGCAAAAAAATCCTAATGGGTACGTTAAGGTGGTTGTCAAACTAATTACTTGACAGATGGTTCCTTGAAGCCTTTGCAGGCCTCACACATAGATGGGCTCTTGTGATCTAAGTGAACAAATGGAGAAAGAAGCCATTCTATAGGCAAGCCTTCAGATCCCCTATCAGGTACCACACCGACGATCACTAGGGACATTGCTTTGGGGAGGAGGAGGGATCAAGTAGATTATGGCAGCTCATTACTAATACCAGGTTCGCTTCCTAACCCACATGCTTTGAAATCTCAGGGTTTCTTAGTGCACTTGAGCCCCCAACCGTATTGCCATTAGTGCCCAAACCACAAGCTTATTTTTTATATTTCCCAGAATTAGTGATCTAGCTGAAGAAATTAGAAGTGAGTGTGAGTTATTTATTTGATCGGTTTGACAAAGTGAACTCTATATGAGTAAGCGCTTCCTGAAAGGCCTCACAGAGGTTTCCTTTGCGGATGAGGGATGTGCAGTACTGTTGTTCTGGATTTACAGTTATCAGATTCCATGGCATTACCCTGATAGAACACTTGGCTTATGATGAACAGATCTCATTATAATGTCCCCTTTCCACTTAGTGCACCGAAATGTTTCTCGTCTCTCCCTTTTAAAATTACAGTTGCTTGGTGCAGCTTAGAATTTCTGCACAAGACGCAAAGGCCTCGGGGATGTAGTCTAGGCTCGCTTGGCATGCAGCATTTCAATGAGAAGGTTGTTGCAGGGTACATCTCCATTCAGGTGCTTGTAGTAGAGGTATTCTTCGGCCTGCATGCTGATGGCCCGAATTTCAGGTAATCGCAGGAGAAGCTGTCCAAACTTGTCCGTTTGCTGAGGATAGTTACATATCGTATAGTCTAGCAGTGCAGCATTAACTTGTTCCTGTACACTCTCAACCAGGTGGTAGTTCTCCAGGTTTTTTACATCTGAAAGAAACATCAGAACTATGATCAATAAAGAGGCTAAAGCAGTCAGAGGTGAATGAAGGGGGAGCGGGATGTGGGATGTGGTGGTGGCGAATGAGAGGAACGTAGCAATCCAGAAAGCACTTAAGTCTTAATTTGCAGTTGAGCCCATTCTAAAAGATGGAATGTGAAATCATTAGTTGTTTTGAAATGAAGAAGCCATAAATAAATAATCCTTGTTATTTAAAAGTAGAAAATTAGTGCAGCAGGTAAATACATAGGTGATGGCCCAACTTATCTAAATAATCTACTTAGTAACTGGGATCCAGTGACATTAAAATCCTTTCACTTTCAAGCAGTTATGGTTTGCAGGTTTGTGGAGATCATAACGCTGCTGCCTTTCACCTATGCATTTAGCAGGCAGAACAAACTGAGCTAAGGAACGTTAAGGTGCATTTGGTGTGACTTATATGCACATTAAACATATTAATCTCACAGTGTAATGTGTCTGAGCACGAGAAACCATGTTGGGAAATATTCTGACAGCTACGAAATCAAGAACCAGTCCCTTTTTGTGCCGCCTATACTTCCAACATAAATGAGTTTTAATGTCTGACTAATTTACTGATGAGTTTGAATGAATATCCAAACATTCTGTTGTAAATTACAGTTAAAACCCGACAACATTCTTGTTTCAGTCCGACAGGTCTAAATGATTCTGAAAGCCTTTGACCTGCACACACACTGCTAATGAACCATCTGGTACAGTCGGATAGCTTATAAAATAATCTTCAGCACAAGCCTTTGGACTGAGAAGCTTTTTGACTGATGAGTTGCAGGTAAATGAAGTGCAAGTCCTTCACAAGGGATGCTCTGTTGGAATACCCTTTGACCTTATGCCAACATTAAAAAGCACATTTGAAATTTCCCCGTTTTTAATGGCTGCTAAAGTGCTCCTAATTCTCACCGGTTTCTCATGGGTAAAAGGGCACTATGAAAGGGATTGTACATTAAAATAGTCTGTTTCACCTCCATCTATTGCCAGCGCTCAGTGACAATCAAAGTAATCATAAGCTTCCATAATCTCTATTGTAAATGTTCTGCTATGCTGTAATTACTGATTTTTAAAAAATGCTATTAAGTATCTAGTACATTGTATGCAAGGTCCCTGAGGAATGCTTTTCCTTGCTACTATTTAAGTGAAAGAGACTCTTTTATTGTAATCTAGACTGAAGCAGATAATTCTTCAAAGACGATTCTGGGATGCAGTTTTCTCGAGGCCTGTGGTACACCTTCGAATTTAGATAATATTCAAGGATTGGCCACTGATTCTTCCATCAATCAAATGTAGGGCGAAAAAAATTCAATCAATACCAGTCATTATTTGCTCCCTAGGTTATAAATACATTCTAAGACTCTATTGTTGTGGGAGCTGATCATCAACTACCCCCAACCTCCCTCTAATACATAAGAATCTGATACATAAGATTCAATTTTAGTCTTGCGCAGTGTTAAGATAGCTTTATGAATTGATTTGATGATTATTACTTCAGCTATATGAATGACTCTATTTATATCAGCATGATCGGTGTGGAAACATTCCAAGATAATCATTCCATATTTTCTGTTGAAAATTAAAGGGAAGTGCATAAAAATGAGGCAACTACAACCAAAAGCCTGGAGAAGAGTTTTCAGAGCAAAATTAAAATTGTGAATTACTGTTAATCATAGCCAGTAGGGAAGCATTGTTTCTCCTGAATCACTGTCTGTGTTATCCTTTATAATCCATTAAATATTATTCACTTAGGGATTAATTAACATTTATTTGCGAAATCCAGTCCCTCTAAATTATTGTGTTGTCTATCCACAGAAGTTAATAGTGCAGACCATTGATGTTGCTAAATCTATTGTTCAACACATGATGCCAGCAATATATACTATACAGTGTGTCTGTTTGTAAGTT
The DNA here is from genome assembly GCF_030028105.1 of Mobula birostris. NCBI lineage: Eukaryota > Metazoa > Chordata > Chondrichthyes > Myliobatiformes > Myliobatidae > Mobula > Mobula birostris. Next base: position 74,356,352 of record NC_092381.1, read on the forward strand.
TTATTGGGTGTGTTTGAAATGCTCCATCCAAATGGTAGAATTTTACATGGGACACAACAAAGTTAAACAAAATAATTTCTGTATCTAACTAATGCAAATTGCTATTTTGAGCATTCAAACTTCACAGCAACCTAACAGTGCATGGATCACTTTCCTTTCCCTGCTGACTTGTGTATATCATCATTCTTACATGTTATTTGAAGACATAGTGTCAGGAAATGTAGAAGAGGTTTGACCCAAAAGCAGAGCATCAGAGATGGTTCAGCGATGAGCGGTAACTTAAATATCAGACTGCAAAATAATAAGCTATGGGAGGCCACAGAATGAGAGAGAACAGATACTAATCACCACAGGTAACAAGGTGCCTGAAGGCTAGGAGCAACTGGTGGAGGCTAGCTGGTTCAATGGGAGAACAAGGATGTGAGCTGGGTTTAAATAGGCTGCAGGTGTGAGTTGGAAATGAGTGGCAGGTGACTCCTGTTAGTTGGGTGGAGACTGCGAGATGCCTGGCTGTGTAGGCCTTGATAGAAAGCCCTCTCCTACAGCTGGCACTCGACGTTCCAGGACGATCCAGATGGATCCAGTGGAACTCCTTGATGATGGATCCAAGATGAAACAGAATGGCACCCAAGACCTCTCCTCTGGGCCGCATCCTTCCTCGTCAACCAGATACTGCACACACTGTTCGCCATGATGTGAATTCATCAGATAGTGAACAGTGTACACAGGACCACCTTCCATCATCCTACTTTCTGGAGGTGCAGGCTCAATGGGTTGAGTGGTCTATGGACAACAGGTTTGAGGTAAGACACGTGGAAGGTAGGTGAGACCCTGAGGATCAATGGCAGCAGGAGATGTTAAGTGACTGAACTGAGTTGATGGGTAATCTTGAAGGGACCAAGGAATAGGGGTAAGAACTGCCAGAAATAGTGCATGGGCGGATCCCCTGTGTACAGCCAGACACGGTCTCCTGGCTGGAATGGTCTAGCTAGGTGCAGCTGGTGGTAGTAGGAGTAGCTGGCAGTTAGTTTGGCCCTCCATGCCCTCTGCCAAGCATTCTGGCAATGGTGAACCAAGACCCAGTCAGTTGGGACCTCCACTGTTGTCTCCTCTGCTCGGAACAATGGGTGTGGGTAGCCATGAAGTACTTCGAAGGGTGGCAGAAGAGATGTGTATATTGTAGGACAGTTTGCCCCCCAAAACAGACCCTCTTCCATATGGAAGGACTGGAGGTGGCGAAGCAGCACAGAGACCCCTCCATTTGCTGATTAGCCCTTTCTGACCGACCGCTGGTCTGTAGATGATAGCCGGAGGACAAACTCACTGAGGTGCAGAGGAGGGAGGAGAAGGTTTTCCAGAAGTGAGAGACACATTGTGGTCTGATACGAATGTCCTGTGGGAAATCGTGGCAGCGTTTTGAAGAATCAGGTCCACCATTCATTGGCGGGTTAGAGAGGTCAATGAAGTGGGTGCTTTGGAACTGGTCCACCACTGTCATGATCACATGGCCCCATCAGGAGGTGGTAAAACTGTGAAGAATTCCATGATGTGGGACCCCGGGCATCCAGGCACGGTCAGTGACTGCAGGAGCCCAGAGGGCTGCTGGGTGCAGGGATTAGACTGGGCACATTGAAGGTCAAACTGATGTACATCTGAAATCAGGACAGTTGGAGATTTTGAAAGACATTGCCGAGTATTCCCAGAGGCCAGTGGGTGTTGAAAACACTGTTTTCCACTCATCTGCCTGGTAGATACTGATCGGGTTCTATGCACTCCGTAGATCCAGTCTGGTGAAGATCTGGGCCCAGGAGATTATTTTGAATGTGCTATCCATCAAGGGGAGAGAGTAACGTTTCTCAATGGTGATTTCGATGAGCCCACGGTAGTTGATGCAGGGATGGAGACTCCCATCTTTCTTTTTGACAAAGAATGCTGCACCAGCTGGGGCCTGGGTTGGTCAAATGAGGCCTTGTTGTAGTGCTTCAGCGATACAGTCATTCCTGGCTTGGGTGTCAAGAAGGGAGAGGGAGAACAGAGGACTTGGGGAGGGGTCAATCACAGTTGTGTGGTCTGTGAAATGGCAGGGTGCTGGCTAAATTATGATACGTCTGAAGGAGTTTAGTGAGGTCAGAGGTTTTCTCCATCTCCACGGATTTACAGGGTGAAGTCAGCTAAGGTTGCAGGCAGGTGGGTCCCCCAGCTCAGCGGTGACCCGGATGACCAGTCAAAATGAGGGCCGTGAGTAGAGATCAGGGCTAATCCAAGATGAGAGGAGTGTTGGAGTTGATAAGGAGCAATGTGATGGATTCGGGATGCTTGCTGATGCTGGTGTGTACAGGCCGTGTGCATGCTCTGATCATCCCGTATCCCCAGGGGCATCCATCCATCAATGGCCATGATGCAGAAGGGGTGAGAGACAGGCTCAGTAGGGACTCCAAGCTGCACATACAGAGTCCAGAAAATTGCTTGCTGCGCTGGAATCCAGCAGAGTCTCCTGTGCATGTAGAGCCACCAGGGTGTGGAGGTGGACAGAGAGAGTGAGTCGAGCTATAGTGATGGAATGAGGGGCTTGAGGGGGGGAGCTTACCAGTTAGAGGGCCCCTCGTCTCTACCTGGTAGTGCCGTTTACCCGGGAGCTTACCAGTTAGAGGGCCCCTCGTCTCTACCTGGTAGTGCCGATTACCCGTCGCCGTGGGGATTTGATGCATAGTAAGCGCACAAGTGGCTTCTCTGCTGACATTCATGCTCTGGGGGTTGGGGTGGGGGTGTGAATAAGGGAGTTGTCACTAACTGCGTAGTTCTAGTTCTGCAGGCATTGCTGATTGGTGGTCCTGCAGCCTGAAATAGTTCTGGGAATGGAACTGGTGTTCCGGCTGGGGATTTGGAGGGTTGTTCCCTAAGATGCTTGTCAATACGGAGAACAATAAGGGTTTCGAGGTCAGTGGGCATCTCCTGGACAGAAAGCTCATCTTTCAAATGCTCCGAGAAGCTGTGACAGTAATGTTCCAGTGGTGCTTCTGCATTCCGGTTGCACTCTGCCACGAGGGTCCTGAGTTCTGCGGTGTAATTCAGCACCGAGAGTAAGCCTTAATGCAGCCGATGTATCTGATCTGCTGCCTCCCTTCCATGTCCCAGACGGTCAAAAACTCAACACATCTCAGCACTGAATTCCTCATTTTTATTGCAAATGGTTTTATTGTCCCTGTTAGAGATGGCCCAGGTCAGAGCTTGCCCAGTCTAGAGAGAAATGACAGAATAAATCTTGACCCGGTCTATAGAATACAGAGATGGCTGGAGTTCATAGTGTAAGCACTGGGAGATGTGGGATCCATTGAAGCATTCAGGCACCGGAATCTGGGGCTTCAAGGGAAGAGATTAGCTGCCGTTTGGTTGCTGTATGAGATGGATAGTTGGTTGAGATTGGTGAATAGATTGTCAACGGTTTCCTGCAGCTTCTGGATTGTGTTCTCATGTTGACGGACAATTTCCTTTAGGCAAGCAAATTTTGGTGGATCAATCATGGGCTCACCATCCTGTCAGGAAATGTAGAAGAGGCTTGACCCCAAAGCACAGCAGAGGAGATGAATCGGTGATGATCTCTAACTTTATTAACAGACTGCAAAAATAACAAGCCATGAGGGGCCAGAGAACAAGAGAGAACAGATACTCTATAGGCAACAAGGGAACTGAAGGCTAGGAGCAACTAGCTGAGGTGGGCTGGTTCGATGGGTGAGCTAGGACTGTGGATGAGAGCTGGGTTTAAATAGGCTGCAGGTGACAAATTGGAAATGAGTGGCAGGCGACTCCAGTTAGCTGGGTGGAGACAGGGAGGCCTGTGCAGGCCTAACACATTGGAGTCTTATTGCCAGTTTTTATTTGATGAATATCATGCTTGTTTTATTTTTCTTTTAAAAGTTGTAAGGGATGGAGGGCTACAAACTCCTAGTGCTGCAGGTTACAGGAGTACTGGCAATATTGCCAGTCTGCTTGCTGGAGCCCCTGAATAAGAAGCAGAATTTTCTAAATATGTGGATACTTGGTGAGGTAAAAGTTTGATTATTCTTTCAGGCTTGTTCCACTCATAACCTACTTGTGAGTTTGATTGTGTGGAGTATATCATGTCCTCGAATTATTAAGCCATGCCTTAAATAGTGGTATAACATCAGAAACTACCTTGTCCGCTGTTATCAATTTTGTTGCTTTACTAAAAGATTATTCTGAGTATTTGGGTATTCACTGGAGAGTTTGGCAATTTTGCCCTCTCACCCTATTTTAAAGGCCACTTGTTCACCTCACCTTCTATACTGTTAATTTTTTTCCTCTAGTGAATCTTCCTTTTTTTTTACACCTACCCCCACCCAATGTCTCAAATTAACCTGGTTATTTAAAAACTTTTCTAGAATAATTCAATATTTTATGAAGTGAGTAGCTTGATTGTAGACTTTGTCTACTGGTATTTTCCGTGCATCCTCATCTCAACATAATTTGATGCTCCCCATGTGCATCATAATGCCCAACATGTTTTATTGATAATTTCTCAAAGATTGGTGTAATGTTAATGATCACTAGAAAACTTTTCAGTGTTTAATTTGCCAGTGAAGATTTATGTTTTGCTTTCATTTGATATTTTCTTGCAGGTAGACCAGCTCGCCTTGAGTCACTGAGCTGTGTGGTTGTATCTCACAGGATTGTGTTTCCCTCAATTCCACAAACTAATGACTTAATACAAAATAGGACCCTTACATATTAATGATTATCAGTTCATATATGCATTATCCTCTATTCAAGACTGCATTAAGAATCTTCTGCTACATCCCAGCCCATCTGCATAATTGATTATCTTTAGATAGACTGGGGTCAATTTACTTTCAACTCATTATCTTCCCACAGAGCTTCACCTCATCAGCAATTTTAATCATACCACCATTCTGTAATATTCATAAGTATTGTAAGCAACAGAGATCCTGGAATTTACAGCATCATTTTCCACCTATCATTACTTCAGTGTTACGCTAGTTCTGAGACCGGGCAATCTTATCATCTGCCTTACAAACCACAACCTTCTTATTAATCCCACAATGGAAATTTGTTGAACATAGTTTGAAAATCCATGTAAACTTCTTCAATTATCAACTACCATCTCTTTGGCCCAAATTCTATGTCACCTCCTGCAATATGCAACCCACTACAAGTGTTCGGCTTGTAATGTCAAGGTGAACGTTTTATTTCTCCTTTGTACATAGTTACTGGTTTGGTTATCCTGAGTTGGCCAATATTTATCTGAAAAACAGCTCTGATTATCTCTCAATTTATTTTTTTTTTACAGCTCAGTTTAGTAGCCTTTTTGTTACTTTGCAACTGCTGGCTTTTTTGATGTTTTGTCCACATTCCTTATTTAATGGCTTACGTCTTGTTATTTTACTCTATCAAAAGGCAAGTGGAATTTAGTTTACTGTTAAGTAGTAATCAGTATATTCTTCCTGCTTCAAGCTATAAATATGGCTTTCTATTTAATTTTTCCTCAGCCTCAGCTTGGAGCTTTGACACCTTTTTGCATTATGGTCCAGATTGTAGGTTTTCATGTGGCTTTCTTTGTCATATGTTTGTGCATGAGTGCTTGTTAACATTTAATAACTTGCAGTGTATTTATTTCTATACTGTAGTTTCTTTGTCTGCAAAGCTAAGGTGCAACTCAGTCAGTACATGTTCGCATCAGTTTGCAGTATAAAAGGAAATTAGTTTCTCCGGTTAGCAGACGATTTCCCTCCACACCTCTCTGATGTAGTGGGGAACCACATACGAGGCAAGTTACAGCAATGGTCTGCCATTGCCTTCTGCCAGGTTAGTTTCCAAAGAGATCACCAGCTCGTAATCCAGCATAGATGGAAGCATGCAGGGGAGCCGGCTGGATTCGAACTCGGGATCTTTCATCCTGAAGTCTGATGCTGATGTCACTACGCCATCAGCCGGGTCAAAAGGAAAGTATCTACTCAAATTCCTTTGTTACTTTTTTAAATACCTTGCTTGCTGATACAGGCTGAATCCGTTTAACCTGTACTATAATGAACATATAGTAAATTGGCTGTAATCGTAAGATTTTTCACCTCATTCTTGACCTCTGAAGAACCTTATGGACAATATCAGCTTCAGTTCTCCAAAATGTTTTTCTCTCCAAAGATGCAGCCTGACCTGCCAAGTGTTTCCTAGCATTTTCTGTTTTCACTACCACAGTACTGTTGGTGCCAGTGTGAAGGCAAATATTCATACCTAAACTTTACAGACAGCAGCATGCCAGTAACTACCACTCTTCTCTGAATAAGTTCTGTAGTAACCCAATGCAGGATTCCACTGAAGTCCAACATCAGAGCGTAGCCAAAAACTCCCAAGCTGATAGTTTGGAACTTCAGGGATCCTACTAAATACACAATTAAAAAATCCAGAACAAATTGCATTGATGCTTAAGTGACAATGGTTACATACTAAACTGCTGGCCTTCTCCATAAAGTTTGGCTGAAATGCCTCCCAGACTGAATGTCACATCCAAGGCTAATTCTCATCTTGGTGCTGTCCACGTATTTATTAAAGGTGACTGAGTAATGCCCAGAAGAAACAACCTTGTCCATGTTACTAGATTGTGAAGGCTAATTGCTGCATTTGCATTAGCTATATGATCAGGATAGATAAGCTGCCTAGAATCTGGAACTTTTCCTCTCAGTTCACCTCAATTTATCAGAATCAGATATATATATATATATATATATATACTGAGGAAGTGTTCATAGGTTCACTGTCCATTCAAAATCTGATGGTGGAGGGGAAGAAGCTGGTCCTTAAGTGTTGAGTGTGTGTCTTCAAGAACCTGTAACTCCTCTTTGATGGTAACGATGAGAAGAAGGCAGAATAAGAATGAGATCTACAGGAAAGGTGCTTTGTTATTCAATGAAGCAAATCAAATATTCTTTTATCATAAACACAAGAGATTCTGCAGATGCTGGAAATCCAGAGTAACACATACAAAATGCTAGAGGGACTCAGCAGGTCAGGTAACATCTACGGAAAGGAGTAAACGGTTGATGTTTGCGGACAAGACCCTTCGGCGGGTACTGGTGAAGGGACAACTGTTTATTCCTCTCCATAGATGCTGCCTGACATGCTGAGTACTTCCAGCATTTGTATTTTATTTACTTACTGATTCAGCATAGAGTAGGCTATTCCAGCACTTTGAGCCATGCCATCCTAGAAAAACTACAACCCCAGTTAATCTTAACCTAATCATGGGACAATTTGCAAAGGACGGAGTAACACATACAATCTACCTAGCATGACTTTGGACTGTGGGAGGAAACTGGAGCACCTGGGGAAAAACCCAAGCATTCCACAGGGAGGATGTAGAGAGACTCTTTACAGAATGGCATTGGAATTGAACTTTGAACTCTGGAATACCCTGAGCTGTAATAGCGCTGTGCTAATTGCTACGCTGCCCTGGCCCCCGTTGTATGTGTTACTCTGTCCTTTCACCTATGATTTATAAAAACAGGGAATTCCAGGATTCTTCTGGGGGCAATGAATTGGAGAGGAACTTGAAAATAAAGGAAATGTATTATGAGTTAGAGATATCAGGTTTTGAAGTGCTAGTGTAGAAGCCTTGGTGAATTGCTGCACTTAAATTGAATTAATTCAATTGGCTAGTTAATGGTTCAGTGTTAATGGAGTTGAATAGGATACTGAAATGGTTTATCCAGTCCTTACTTCTGCCTTAAAATGTTCTCAAGTGCTTCATTCTTAATGTGGCAATTTCTTGTTTGGAGGGTGTTTCAAAGACGTTTCTTTTAAATGTTTAACTGTTTGCCGCAGTTTCTGATTGGATCTCAGAAGACTGCAGAGCTTTGATCTGAGTATTTATCCTATCTGTAACATGTGTGGTCCTGTTGCAGCTTGACCAGTTTTGAACCTCATTTTTGGCAACATGATATGTTTCTGGGATGCCTTCAACTTTCCTGACTCAACAGGAAATGATGACAGGAGTGCAAGAGGTAAAGTTCAAAGTAAAATTTTATCATCCAAGTGCATATATGTCACCATATACAGCCCTGAAATTAATTTTCTTGTGGGCATACTCACTATAGAGTCATTAATGGAAAGTACAGCCCATCTATAGTCCATGCTGAACCATTTAAACTGCCTACTGCAATTGAATAATATCTCGAATATAGAATAACTATAACAGAATCAATAAAACACCATCCAACTGAAGTGTTCAACCAGAGTGCAGAAGACAACAAACTGTGCAAATACAAAAAGAAGAAACAATAATAACTAAATAAAGAAGCAAGCAATAAATATCGAGAACATGAGATGAAGAGTCCTTGAATTTGAGTCCATTGGTTGTGGGAACATTTCAATGATGGGGCATGTGAAGTTATTCACATTGGTTCTAAAGCCTGATGGTTGAGGGGTCGTGACTACTCCTGAACCTGGTGTTGGAAGCCCTATACAACCTTCCTGATGGCAGCAACAAGGTGAGAGCATGACCTGGGTGGTGGGGGTCCTTGATGATGGATGCTGCTTTCCTGCAACAGTATTTCATGTAGATGTACTCAATGGCTGGGAGAGGTTTACCCATGATAGACTGGGCCATAGCTACTACTTTTTGTAGGATTTTCCATTCACTGGTGATGCAGCCAGTCAGTAGGCTCTCCATCACACACCTATAAATGTTCGTCCAACTTTTAGATGTCATGTTGAATCTCCACCTGCTACTGAGGAAGAAGAGATATTCTGGGCAATAAGGATTCATAGTGTTGTGAAATTCTATTCTGCTGCTGATATTAATGTATAGTATGAGAAAATGGAAAGGATGGATACCATCTCTAGATTGATGCTGCAGTGGATTGTCACCACCACACACGGATAGAAGAGACTGTTAGAGGTAGCTAGAGATGGGAAGGCAATGTATGTTTTTTTTCTCCTGTTCGCTCTCCCTTCACTTGCTATTTCAATTATACAATATTTTAATTGTTAATTGAGTCTTACACAGTTATTGAATAGTTGGTTAGAATATATTTAAATATGAACGATTAAAATTTCTGTTGAGCTCAAACATTGTAGAGAATAATGCATTATGCTGTATGATAAAACACCGAGAAATATAATGAGTTGTGAGTGAATATTTAGCCTTTCTTGACAAGTTCAATTGTTGTAATTAGTTAATTCTGAATGAAATACTATAAATATTTGTAGAAAGTAATTCCAGTGCTGGATTACTTTCTCAGATACTTTATTGAAGAATGCTTAATTAAATCATTTGGCTGCATCGGATTTAACTCTTTGGTCCTGAAGCATGCAGACTTCCAGGAAAGTGTTACCATGCCATTTCATTCAGGAAGTTCAATATAATTTTAAAACTAATTGGAGCAATAAATAGAATGTAGTCCTTGAAAAGAATAGTAATTCAAGCATGTATGCAGTTTTACTTTCAATAATAAGTGATATGCCTGAGGTGGCCTTGGATTCAGCAAACCATTACCAACCACCATGATGGCTCTTTGCCAACTAAAAGAGATGAAGGGCTGGGGGAGGAGTAAAAAAATGAGACAGAGAGTGAGAGAGAATGATCGAATGAGATATCCATGATAGCTCTCTATCTCTTCCCACTTTTCTTTCCCATCCCCTCTGCCCCATCTTTGATTTCCAGCCAGTCTTCTTTCTCTCTCCCATTACTCCTACATCTCTCTCTGCCTTTCTCTCTTTCCCTAGCCCATTACTATCATGTACAGTTTATTTGACACTAATAAGAAGCCTATGGTAGATGGACCGAAGGTGTGTGAAACAAGAATAGGCATTATGCAGTTTAATATGCCAAGCTGAATTGACTGCTTACAAGGAAAGTGTGCACGATTTATGGTGGCTCACAAAATGACTGGAATACAGAACAATGCCTCCGACTGAAACAATATCTGTGCACAATACATTCTTTGCATCTTTTGTACATCCATTATGGAGCTTGTTGCCCCATCCCACAAAGCAAATTTTTGTTTGTAACTTGGCTGGAAACTAGCAGCCATTGAAAATCTGTTCTTATATTTAATTCCCCATAAAGTCACAGATTATTGTTTATCACTCTCATCATTTACCACCAGCAGAGATTGAACATTCCACTTATTACAATGTTAAAGTTAAATATATAGTTATATATATATATTTACCGACAGATTGTATCATTAGCCTTTCCAAATCAGAACTGGGAAGTGGTAATAATTTATATAAACACACTCAAGGCAGAACAAACATCACTGAGAATTCCCCAGGGATTCCTTCTGCTTGACTGTTGTGAATTCACCTTAGAGGCCAGAAATATTGTAAGACAGAGTTTTTGCTCAGAATTTAACCAACATTAAAGTAACTAAATCATGTTTGTGTAACAAAATAGGAAGTTCCTCTATGTTTAGGTAATTCTAGATGAATGTAGCAAAGTTTCTTTTACCTTATAGCCATAATGAAAACAAATTCTTTATGACGCTGAGTGGAATAATACTTTACAAATTAACTGCTTTGTCATTTTACAATCTGTAGATGAATCATAAAGGTTCTTTTAGTCAGTAGATTGAAATGTGAAAGTTTCAATGTGACAACCATCATCTCCAGTCACAAACCACCTCAACTGCCTTCACTGTTAAAGCTGTTTTCATTACATTGAAACTGCTTCTCTTTCATCCACTGACAAAAAAAAATTAATGATTCATCTATGACCAAGTATCCTTGCTAACTCTAGGCTGAGTTAAATGTAGAACTGATAATATTTGAATTCATACCATCTAAAGAGCAGCAGGCAGCAATTTGGATTTAATTTACATTGCAGCCAGGTGGATTTAAGGTTCCCCCTCCAAGTTCGAATTTGATGAAATTAGAGTAGAATTAACCTGTCTGCTCCTTCGAGCCTGCTGCAGCATTCAGTTGAATTGCTCCAGGGTTTAACTCCTCTGCATTTTCCACATAACCCTCAGTTAGATGAGCTTTTAAAAAAAATCTATCTTTAAGTAGCTGCAGTGGCCTAGCCTGCAATAAACATCAGAGACACCTGCACTCGACAAGAAATTTCTTTGGACCCTCTGATTTGAAAGGCTGTCCCTTCATTAAAACTTTCTGACTGGTAGAAACTTTTTAACTTCTGTCATACCCTTGTAAGTTCTCATATGGTTGAACAAGATCATTCTTCATTCTTCTAAATTTCAAAGACTACCATTCCAGTTCTGGAAGTCATTCATGGTATGACAAGCCTCCAATTTCCGGAATTAGTACAGTAAATTTCTTCAGGACATCTCCAATAATAGTAACACACACAAAATGCTGGAGGAACTCAGCAAGTCAGGCAGCATCGAAGGAGGGGAATAGATAGTTAACAGTTCAGGTTGAGACCCTTCATCAGGACTGGAATGGAAGGGGGTAAAAGCTTGAATAAGAAGGTGGGGGTATGGAAAGGAGTACAAGTTAGCAGGTGGTAGCTGAGACCAGGTAAGGGGGAAGGGGAGTGGGGGGGGGGAAGGGGAAATGAAGTAAGGAGTTCGGATGTGATAGGTGAAAGAGGTCAAGGGCTGAAGATAAGAGAGGTCAGTCAGTTAAGGAAGTAAGGGAAGGAGGAATGGTGTTCTCTTTATCCCATTGTCCACTGTACTTTCCTATTAGGTCCCTTCTTCTTCAACCATTGACCTCTTTCACCTATCACTTCCCAGCTTCTTACTTCATTCTCCCCTCCACCACCCACCTTCCCCACTCACCTGGTGTCTCCCATAACCTGCATTCCTTACCCTCTCCCGACCTTCTCTAGCTTCTGCCCCCTCCCTTGCCAGTGCTGATCATTTGCTGAGTCCCTCCAGTATTTTGTGTGTCTTGCTCAAGGTTTCCAGCATCTGCAGAATCTTTTGTGTTTCCAATAATAGTACAGTGGATTCTGGTTAATTGGGGCAGCCAGTTATCTGGGACAAGTCTGAAAGAACACAAACTAATTGAGAACCAGGATTCCCTTCATTTATTTGGGACAATATGTCACTCAACTGGGGCAGTAGATGGTTGCCGAACAGTTTCTAACTAGTGTTAGTTGGGTGTGCTTGCATGGCTGTTAGACGCAACACCATACTTCGAGTAAACAGTTATTAAATAGTGTCAGCTGCATGTATTTATTTTCAAAAAGTAGTGATTTTTGTCACTGGTAGTTGGCAAGAAAAAAGAATAAGACAGTTCAGAACTTTTTGCTAACTTTTTGCAACAGTTTCTTCCCCCAAGCCATCAGAATCCTTAATACCCAGAGTCTAGACTGACATCTACATCATTTATTATTATATTGTAATTTGTCCTCTACTGTGCCTATTGTCTTGTTTATTATTTATTGTACTGCCCTGCACTGTTTTGTGTGCTTTATGTAGTCCTGTGTAGGTCTGTAGTCTAGTGTGGTTTTTGTGTTGTTTTACATAGTCTAGTGTAGCCTTGTGTTGTCTCACTTAGTCTAATGTAGCTTTGTATTGTTTCATGTAGCACCATGGTCCTGGAGGAACGTTGTTTCGTTTTTACTGTGTACTGTACCAGAAGTTTATGGTTGAAATGACAATAAAAAGCGACTTGATTTGACTTGACTTGACTTGACTTGAAGGTATTGATAATCATCTTGAATGCTACAATGAAAGTGAAGATTTGAAGGATGCAATTATCAACAGCATTTAATGAAGGCAGTTCATTATCTGCACTAGTTGTCTGCACTGATTCTGTTCACTAACAGTCAAAAGAACATGATGTGGATGAATGTCAATAAGTATTAGGAACTAATACACAGTTTTATAGTATTTCAGTAGTACTGGTAGTGTTATAATTTGTTCTGTATTCATTTAAATACATAGTGTGTTACTCAGTTGGTCCTTTTTTATAACTTTTTAACTATTTCAATTAAACTTTGTCCATTTGGTGCAGCTGCTTAGTTGGGCCAAAGTATATTAGTCCCAATATGTCCCAATTAAATGGAATCCACTGCCTAACCTTTCCAAAACTATACTGGAGTACTCTCGGAGTGGCTTCAACAACATGATGTGGGATTGTAGTGATGCTTTCCTGTCTTTCAGCTCTGATGCCCAGCAACAACAGCAATGTACCATATGTCTTCCTAACCACATGCTGCACTTGCATGCTAGGTTTTTGTGCTTCATGCGCAAGAACACCCAAATCCCTCTGTACTCCGTTCATTTCCAATCTTTCTCCATTTAGAGTGGTATGCCTTTTGATTCCTCCTACCAAAGAGGTTAGCTTCACATTTTCACATGTTAAACTCCAGTTGGCAAGTTTTAGCTCTCTCAGTTAACCAATCCTTATCTTAGGGCTGAGTCCACATATCTTCAACTGAAGCCTGTCCATCTATCTATTTTACCACCATCAACAAACCTCACACAGATCTCCTTCTTCCAGGTGACTATACAATAATCTCTTATTTATCTAATACTTAGGCATCTGGAATTCTCAAGTAACCATGAAAAATCTATTTGATTAGCCTCAAAATATAGAATTGTAGTGTAAAAGATTGTTATTTAGAGGGGCAAAGAGATGGCATTATCAATAGGAATTTATTTACAGGCCTGTGAGTGATGTGTAATGATACCTTCTTAGAGTAATTCTCATGCAACCAGAACCCCCAATTTGTGATGAATGCTGGCTGAGAATATGTCATATCGCAAATAACTGAGGGCCAGAAATTCACCCTTATGAGTGGGTAGCTACAACCTACCTGCCCAACAAAAGACCCATTTATTCAGATTTTTAATTTTCTATGTGATAATCAGTCCTTACTTCCCCAACACCATGAGCTCTTGGGTCTGTCTTTTTAAACTGCTTGTCAAATTAACAGATTTGATTACAATAACTAAACATAGCCAGAAGTGCATGAAATTTCAAAAGTTACATTACTGTTTTATCTCTGACTCATGTTAGAGTAATAAGTAAGTCTTTCTATTAATGTCCATTTGATAATTTATGTACATAAGGATAGCATTCCTCAAAATGGTAGTACATCAAATAATATGTTTATGCACAAGCAAAGGCCAGGCAATCTCAAGCCTGTCCCTGCTAAATTAGACTGCAGTTTAGTAGCTTATCTTTATGAAAATGAATTTCATCAGCTCAGCAAATGCAAAAAAGCCAGTCACCATTTGCATTGACTGAAGAGCTTGGAAATCACCACCAATGAGTTCACAGCAAACAGTAACTTAGCTGGAAAATATGAAATCATTGAGATCTACAACTCTGTCCATCATTGTATTTCCAGGAAACCAGTAAAGATACCAGGATGCATTCTTTAAAAGAAACGTATGAGTTATTTAAACATCATGTAGGTTATTCAGATATCGGCCTGTAAATATATAATGCTAATAATGTATTCACAATGTTGAATTCGCAATCATGATAGCACTGCTAATATACATTTAATTTTGTACATAATGTATTTTTCAATCATAAATTTCCATTGTACAGATGTATAATAGAGCTTATAATTACGGTATGACATGTTAACATGCAGTTTCCATTCTAAATGTGGACATAGGAATTTATGAGAAAAATATAAAAATAACATTGAATCATGTCTCTGTGCTACTGATTAATTACTCCCTCTCTACTACATCCCCTTCATCAGAAATCAAGGCTTTCTCCTAACTTGTCACTTTCACTACCTCAATAGATTGATTCTTACAGGTTTGTGCAACCAATTCTATTTTAAGTTCCTATATCCACACTTATAATCAAAACTGTCTTTTTATAGTTGAGGTACTGACTTCAAAATGGAGATTGAATTGTCCCTGTATACCTAGGCCTAGATATCTCCTGCCCTTGAACCTCATTTCAAATGAATGTTATATTTTGCCTGGTAAGCAGTTTCATAGAAATCTACATATAATAAAATCAGCACAGACCTCCTTTGTCATTAACAAATGATGAAAGTACAGCAAAGCAGAAGTCTTTTTTTGTACTAGTCTTTCTCCCTGAAGTGATAACTTACTCAGTATTGGACAGTTTAGAGATAATTTTATATACAGTATTTCACAAACATTCAAAACTAAGTATGACTGATATTCATAAGAAAAATAAAGACGGATTTCCAAGCAAAATAGTCATCAATTAATTTAGATTAAGTAATTACATATTAGTAGATGAGTGACTGTGCCGATTTGAAATTAACAACCAGGATAATAGATATCTCAGTGTCCTGAACTGCAAGATTAAAAACAGAATGGATTATTGTTGTAAAAAAGTGGTATAAACATGCTCAAACTCTTTCAAGCCTCATTTTCTCCTCAGATACTAATAGAGCATGAAGTGTTGCAAGTATATTCTACAGTTCTTCTTTATGGCTCTTTTGATCAATTTTCCACACTAGACTCAGCATAGATATTTGCAATCATCCCTTTCAATGATCCATTGTACCTATGGGACCTTGTGAATGCAATGTCATTCACTGATGCTTTTCTGCTCCTCAACGACACATGCAGGAAGGTTAGAGGATTAGAAAGGGAATGAAGAAGGAGGAAAAGAAAACAAAAATGAAAAAAGGTCACAGCTTCTGCTTGTGATATGGCAATTTTCCTGAGATATTTCTCACTGATGCTGTGGAATTGAGAGTGGCAGATATAAGAATTAATTTCCTGTAGCTGTCTGTTCAGCTGAAGTTTCAGTATAAAGATACCAAAAGCAGAATAAGAAAATATTCATGTATTATACAACTCATTTTGATACTTTTTACTGCCTTGTTGTTAGGAAGACACTTCTTGGGAAGTGCATGGCAATTCTGAAATTGGTCAAATTTAAAACTTGGCATCAAAGGAAACTGCTGGATTTAGGGATAAATGTAATATTGCTTTAAAATTTAAAAGTCATTTTTATCTTTTTCCACATCTGGGAGTGAGAGCCATGCTAGGCAAAGTGAAAGGAAAGGAAATCCAGTGTGAAGTCACAGAATGGATTTTGTAGACAGCATAGGCTTTGCTTCTATGTCCCTGGATTTTAAATCAATACATTAGCACTATTCTCATATATTGACTTTGATATTGGCACCAGTTGCATGCATCCAACAATAGGGCAATTCCTGTCCAGCTCCTGGAGAAGCAGCAAACACACCTGCTGCATGTTGGCATAGTACCAGTGACAATGGAAATGTTTGGAGCCTTCTTTATTACAGATCTACCTGCTGTTTTTGCCAAAAATGTGTGTAATCATTATCTGTTTTGCAATTTCTTGTTATTGTACAGTTGAGCAGGAATATCACTAGCATCCTAACAAAGAAATGGAGACAGCCTGCGGCTTGAATTAGGTTCCCACTCCCACACACTCCCCTTGCTAGATTTCTGTCCATACCCATGTGACTTAAAAAGATCATTGTTACAGTTAGTCTCCAAAAACTAGTGCACAATGGAGCCTATAGAGGTGAAAGTTATAATTATCGCTTTGTGACTGAGTTATGATTTGCATCACTCTTACTGCTGCTTTTCTTGAGAAAGCCTCCCCTAACGATTTTCAACCTTATTTGAGTTCCTTGATTACTGTCCCACCATTTGTGTTCCAGGTTTTCCAACTTCAGATGCATGAGAGGCAGCAGCTAATTTAGACTGATTATTTTTTCATTTTGTTGAAACAGATGTAAGCAGTTGATGGTGATTGTTCATAAGGAATGTAGCCTTTCTAACAGGGGAGTGAAATCAGAAATCACAGGAGCAATGGGACTTCAAGTCCTTGGGGCAGGATTCCCTGAAGGTTAACTTGCAGGTTCAGTAGTTAGAAAGGAAGACAAATGCAATATTAGCATTCATTTCGAGGGATTAGAATATACAAGCAAGTATGTAATGCTGAGATTATATAAGGCATTGGTCAGACCACACATGGAGTATTGTGAGCAGTTTTGGGCCCCTTATCTGAGAAACGATGTACTACACTAGAGAGAGTCTAGAGGAGCTTCACAGGAATTATCCCGTGAATGAAAGGGTTAATGTATGAGGAGCATTTGATGGCTTTGAGCCTGTACTCACTGAATCATAGAAGAGTGTGGGCATCCCACTGAAACCTATTGAATATTGAAAAGCCTAGATTGAGTGAATGTGGAGATGATGTTTCTAATAGTGTGAGAGTCTAGCACCAGAGGGCACAGCCTCAGAATAGAAGGACGTCTCTTTGGAGCAGAGATGAGGAGTAATTTATTTAGCCAAAAGGTAGTGAATCTGTGGAAGTCATTGCCAAGAAGGCTGCAGAGGCCAAGTCATTGGGTGTATTTAAAATTGAAAATAAATCAGCCATTATTGAAAGGCGGAGCAGACTCGATGGGCTGAATAGCCTAATTCTGCTGTATATCTTACAGTCTTATATGTGTGGAGGTATAATTAAACGACAGCTCCCTTTCCTCTTCAATTTCCTGAGACAGGCTGGAGTTGCGTTATACCGTAAACTTGCTCTAACTGCCAGCACTGCTTCAAGAGGGCAACCTAAGGACTTGAGTGACATCGTGGTCATTTTTGGTGAAGGTCTGCCGGTTCTCCTGATCTGGTCACAGATGTTAAACTTTGTAAAACTGCTGTCTATATTCTATATTCACAAGGGTTACATTCAATTTTCCATTGGTACTATAAATAGAAAAGTCTCATCGAAAGGGTTGGTGGAGATGATAATCGATCTCTCTAATGCAACTTACGCTCACATAATAAAGATAGCAATCAATTTATATAGCATAAGTGCCAAGAGCAGCTGCGGAAACCAACTCTATCAATGCCTGTTAGTAACTGTCCACTTTCAATTGGAAAGCAATAATGGTTGTATTAATGGGTTGTATTGGCCCAATGCCCAACTGGATCATTTAATACTTTTGACTGTCCCTGACTTAAAGCTCTCTGTGTACACCCACAGGACTTGCATGTTGGCAGCCGATACCGGCTTTCTAGTTAGCTACTCAGTCCTGTGGCTAGGAGGAACTATTGGTTGAAAAATACGAAACAAGTATACTTTTCTGCATTGATTTTACTTTGTACAATGGCTCAGATCATGCTGATCAGGCCTGTCTCTCACAGTTGACTACCTGCCCTCCTCTCTGAAGCACAGACACATATTCCTTCCACGGCTGTGCAGTTCCGAACACACTGTAGCAGACATCCCACCCTGCAAAAACTCATTTCAGGGGGGTAGCACCATCAATTTGCAGGAGACTCCCGGAACTTCCGGGAGAGGTGGGATGTCTGCAATAGAGTAGCTCCTTAGCAGCTAGCCAGCTAGTTTAAATAACGTTAGCTAATGAACGAATGACACCTGATAAACTCACCTCAACATGTCTTTTACAGTCTTAACCCACCATGGGCAATAGAGAAGTCACTGTTGCAAACAGTGCAGCGAGCAACACTGTCATTATTTTTGACCCCTATTAGGCAGGGGTACACTTTAGCGTAGTCTGGGGTGAGGTACGTTTTATATTTTCTTTTTTTGGAACACTCTGCCAAGGCGTGCGTGTGCTCGCTCGCTTTCTCGCTCTCATGCTCTCTTGCGCTCTCTCTCTCAAAAAAATTGGTCTCCGGGACATTGTATATAATTTGCGGGCATCAGGGAGCCACTATCAAAATGCGGGAGACTCCCGGAACTTCTGGGAGAGGTGGGATGTCTGCTGTAGTTTGGGTGCTGTTGTCACTGATTGTCACAGTGCTGTTGACATTCCAGGAGCTGGTGAGGGTCACGAGCAGCAAAAAGTGAGGACTTTCTCGTTGTCTTAAAATGTATATGCTTCACACACTTTAAATTCTCGAAATTGATTTAAGTTTAAAAAATCAGCTAAAACATATTTAACTGATGTAAACTATTTTGTTCATGTCTTTAATTAAAACAAAAATCAAACTTCTTACCTTCATTAGCTTTTCACATGAGGCCACCCTGTAGTGTTAGGTATTGCTGGTGCAACCTGAGAGGACAGTTAAGAACTGTACCTGGCCCCTCAGCTCAGCATGGAGCACGTATGAATTTGATGATAATTCCAGGGGTGCGGTGAAATGTCTGTTGCACCCAGGTCTGGTGACCAGCATGTTCTGTATTGCCATGCTACAGTACTCAGGGGCAAAAGTGCTGCAGTAGTCAATGTTCCTTTGTGGAACTGTGAGCTCCATATTAGCATGATATACCCCTGAACATAATCAGCAATGTTCAATGCATGAGTAAGGAGATATGAAATAAAGAACTGAGGCAAACCTATAATACACGAACAATAGTAAAATGAATATTCTCTATTTACTTCCTTCTGTTCCTTATGAAATTGCATTTTAAGAATGCCAGATATGTAAAATTGTTTCCTCTATTATCTTTTCAATTTATGCATTTCACCAACTAAGTGATTATGCACTGGTTGATTTGGGACTGGAAATGTTCATTATAATCAAACTTTTTTTTAGAATAAAGGGTACAGCTCTATGTAGTAGAATAGTCCTTTATCTAACTCAGTTGAACAATAGCACATTGGCCCTGGATGTTTGAGACTACTGTGTGCAAATTTACTGAAACTTTTAGCTGAATTTCATACTTGTAAAACAGCCACAAAGTACTGATTGGGGCTGGGGTGGGGTGGCAAGGAGAGGGGAGAGCTCAGATAAGAACTGTGCGGCACAGTGAATCCTGGATTCGTGGAGGAACATCAATGAAGACCGGTAGGATAGATGAAAGTGTCAGCCAATGACTATCTCAAACAAGAAAGAGTTTAGTTATGTACACTTGGCATTCAGTGGCATTATTATCACTGAGACCCTAGTGCCAACATTCTTGGAAACACCACTGACCAAAAGCTCAATTGGATCAGCCATACAAGTACTGTAACTACAAGATCTGGACAGAGGATGGGTTTGGAAGTCATAGATGTACTGGGAGCTCCACTCTCTACTGAATATAGGACTGCAGTGTTCAAATCAGGTGACCCTGAACTTTACAAGAAATCAAGATGTGACCTCTGTAAAGCTATCGGGGATGCCAAAAGGCAATACCAGTCCAAAATAGAGTCCCAGATGAGTCATCAGTTATGGCAGGGCTTACATGCTATAACGAGCTACAAAACAAAACAAAGCCAGGCAGCTTTGCCAACAACTGAATACCAATTGAATATAATTGAATACCAATTAGCTGAATGCATTCTGTGCACGTTTTGGTCAGTTGTCCGGAGAATGAACCACGAAAAGTATCTGGCCCGAATGGTGTCCCTGACCTTGTCCTTAGATACTGAGCAGGCTAGCTGGTGGGAGGTATTTGCAGACATTTTTTAAAAAATTCTTCCTACTTTAATCTGACATTACCACCTGCTTTCAGAAGATCACTATCATCCTGGTCTCTAAGAATAACAAGGTAATGTGCCTTTAATGACTCCCACCCAGTGACTCTGACATTACCACCATGCACTGCTTTGAGAAGTTGGTCATGGCACACGTTAACTCCAGCCTCCCAGACAACCTCAACCCACTGCAGTTCACCTCCTGCCAAAACAGATGGCAGATGCCATCTCTCACTTACCTCTGGTGCAACCGGACAATAAAGATACTTATATGTCAGACCATTGCTTATTGACTACAGCTCTGCCTTCAATACTATAATTCCAATCAAACGCATCTCCAAACTCCTATACATGGGACACATTACCTCTCTTTGCAATTGTATCTTTGACTTCCTGACCAACAGACTGCAATCAATACAGTAAGCAGCAACATCTCAACCATGATTAAACACCAGGCCCCCACAAGGCTGCAAACTGAGTCTCCTACTCTACCCACTGTACACTCATGATTGTGTGGACAGTTTCTGCTCTAACCCCATCTGCAAGTTTGCAGATGATACCATGATAGTAGGCCTTATCTCAAATAATGATCCATTGGAATATAGCAAGGAGATAGAGAGCTTAGTGACATGGTGCTCCGGGTAACAACCTTTCCCTCAGTGTCACAAAACAAAAGACATAGTTATTGATTTCAGAAAGACCACGTGCTCCTGTTTACAACAACAGTGTTGAGGTTGAGAAAGCTGAAAATTTCAAGTTCCTAGGAGTGAACATCATGAGCAGCCTGTCCCGGTCCAGGATGCTGCGGTCAAGAATTCTCACTGGCACCTCAATTTCCTCAGGAGAGGGAAGAAATTTGGCTTGTCCCCTTTGATCTTCACCAGTTTTGAAACGTCCTACCTGGGTGCATCGCGGCTTGGCATGGCAACTGTTCTGCCTGCGACCACAGGAAACTGCAGAACGGTGTGGCCACCGCTCTGCACATCACGGAGAGCAGCCTCCCCTCCACGGCCTCTGTTCACACTTCTCGCTGCCTTAATAGAGCAGCCAGCGATCCCAGCCACTGCACACTTTCTCTGCTCTCCCCATTCCCATCTTGAGCAGCGTTTACAAAGGTACCACCAGGCTCAAATACAGCCTTTATCCCACTGTTATAAGACTACTGAATGGTTCCCTGGTATAGTAAGGTGAACTTTTGACCTCACAACCTACCCTGTTGTGACCTTGCACCTCAGTGTCTACCTGCACTGCAGTTTCCCTGTGACTGTATCACAGGTGGTGAATATTGGTAGCTTGGGTTGAGGTATTTGATGCTCAGTGTAAACTATACCACCTTATTCTGCGTTCTGTTGTTATTTTACCTTGTACTACCTCAATGCATGTTGTAATGGAATTGATCTGTATGGATGGCATGCAAGACAAGCTTTCGACTACACCTTGATACATGTGACAATAGTAAACCAATTTACCAATATATCCTTTGATGAATGAGAATATCCTAGATCTTTTCCATAATCTACAAGGCACAAGTCTGAAGCTTAATGGAATACTCTTCAACTACATTCATGCAGCTTGGTGCTATCCAAGACCAAGCAGCCTGCTTGATTGGTGCCCTATAAACCATCCTAATTATTTGTTCCCTCTACAAGTGGCTGCAGTGTGTATCATATATAAAATACCTTTCAGTTAGTCACTCAGGCAATCCTCCTAAAGAAAAACTCACTACTGCCAAGAGCTTCAGTTACATGGGAACACCATGATCTGCAGGTTCCACTTCAAGTCACATACCATCCTGACTGAGAATATATCCCTGATCATTTATCATTACTGTGTCTACATCCGGGAATTTGCTGTCCCGCTGTGGGAGTATCTTCACCAAAATGATTGTGGCTATCCTCCTGTTCGACAACATTTCAAGATAGACAATCACTACTGGTCGTAGCATAACATCAAGTGTAATAAGAATTAACACATTAAAATTTTTTTTAAAAATCCAGAGCAAACATAAAGGTAAATAAATATAGTTGGCTAAAATATTTTAAAGAACAATTTTCGTTGCTGTCTAAGGACAGAAACAAACCAGTGAAAATAAATTTGGCATTGCAATAAGAATAAAAGCATAAAGCACAAAGCAAAAATAAAACAAATAAAACTTAACCTCATGTTATTCTCATGTACAATAATCTTTCTCTTAGCAAGAGATTCAGTCAGAAGTTGTTTCCTCTGATGTTTATGGAGCTTCTTGGCCCTATCACTTGGCTAGCTCAGAGGAAGTGTAATGGAGTTAGAGTGCTAAGCTCCAAGGATGCCCCAGTGCAGCCTGTCTGAATGAGCCGTGTAGTGAACTCCCAGCATGCATTAAGGCAGCTTCCCATCGAAGCATTATCAACATATTCACATTCTGCAACTGGGGAGAAATTATTTATGATTGACAGCAGTACTGTATCAAGGCATAATAGTTACTTTACTAGCCTTCTAAAGGGCTGGGCTATTTCTCTGCAGAACTTAAGTTAAAAATGGAAAATTTGAATTTAGTTTTGAAGAATTTTGAAATAAATAAAAACCTGCTCTGGGTAAAAGTGACCATGAAAATGAAATAGGTTCACAAGAACTTTTCAGTGAAGGAAATGCAATGTTCCACACTGTGTACCCTGGTACGTGACTCCAGGATCAATTTCCTCCCTCCTGCACCCCCACCGTGGTTCAGGAAAGGCAACTATCACTTTGGGGCAATTAAATGGACAAAAAAATTCATTGCTGCCTACAATATATGTCTTGAGAATGAATTAAAAGTATATTAAATAAATGTTTTCCATTAACATCCATTTATTTTCTAAATAGAAATGCACTTCTAACATTTGCAGATTCGTTTATTAATTGAAGGGAAACATCTGTAGTTGAGGCCTTTGTGTTTATGTTGCTTGCCTTCCAAGAACCAATCGAAACGCATTAGCATTTCAGGCAAAAGTGTCTCAGTTAAGTTGTATAGCCTGTACCCCACCTCAGCATTCTAACTTGCCTTCCATATTTCTCAGAAAGATCTGCTAATGTACAAAACAATATTTCCTTACCTTCCCTGCATATAGAAATAAACCTGTGGATGCAAATGCAAAGGAAGCATGCCCAGAATTACATGTCATTGGGATGCTGGGAGGAGCAGAGTGTCTAATTATTATTTTTTAGTGATTGAAGTGGATTGGGAGCAGTGTGGAAAAGGCTGGGCAAACCCAAAGCATCACATACAAAATAATGTAAGAATACAGCAGGTCAGGCACTGTCTATGGAGGGGAATAAACAATCAATGTTTTGGTCTGAGACCCTTCATCAAAACTGGAAAAGAAGGAGGAAGAAACCAGAATAAGGTGGAGAGAGGGGAAAGAGTACAAACTGGCAGGTGATAGGTGAGACAAGGGAGGGGGAAGGTGCGTGGATTGGAGATGGGGATGAAATAAGGAACTGGGAGGTGATAGGTATAAGAGGGAAAGGCCTGAAGAAGAAGGAATCTGATAGGAGAGAACAGTGTACCACAGGAAAAAGGAAAGCAAGAGGTGATGGACAGATGAGGAGAACAGAAGGGGTGAGAAGAGAACCAGATGGGGAATGGAAACAGAGAGATAGGGATGGGGCAGATATTACGGGAATTAGAGAAATCGATGTTCATGCCATCAGGTTGGAGCTAACCAGATGGAATATGAGGTGTTGCTCCTCCAACCTGAGAGTGACCTCATCGTGACAGAAGTGGAGGCCATGAACAGACATGTCAGAACAGGAATGGCAAGCCCAAATTTTACTTTTCTCATGCCCAGGACACTTTCAACCAGGGAAGTCAAAACAGGATTTAGCTTCCTCATTTATTGACCACTTCAGACTACTGCCAGATGCACGCTGAAGAGAGATCCATCTCAAACTGGTGATCTCTGAAACACTGGTGACTATGTATCATACATCTGAATGAAAAAGTGAGGGTCAGAATGGACTAGACTCTATTTCACTGAACACAAAACTATAGCATGCTCCTGCAGGTGCTGTAATATTGAAGATTTTGCTGCCTGTTACTTTCAGCACTGATCTGCTTTGGTACAGAGATTATTCATAAATAGGTCTGTACATATATGCCTGCGATGTTGCTGCAAGCAAAATTTTCATTGCATTACTTTATCATACTTGAAATAAAATTGGCTTGGCTTGACTTGATAAATACATTGTTATTGTACTGTAACATATTAGGAGACCAAATTGCCCAAGAGATCCGGATGTGTTCAGACATTTCAAACAGAATGAAGACCTCTGCTTGGACAGACTATGAATCCGGGATGTTTACTGATTCAGGGTACTAAATCTCTCTCTACCTCCCGTCACTGGATTCCTCGTGGAAACGAGCAGCAGCCCTCCATTTTGCTGTGATTCTATTACATCATGCTGATTGGGAAAGAGACCTTCCACTTAGATCCTACAATAAGTCAGACGTGATGTAGAATCCAAAACCTCACTGATCTCCATGGTAATTCTTGACAGCAAAGAGGAAGTTCTCTTTAAATTATCTTACAATAATGTTTTTAATTATTTCTACAGTTCTGTGCTTTAATAAACCAGAATTAGAATCAGGTTTAATACCACCGGCATGTGTCATGAAATCCGTTACCTTAGCGGCAGCAGTACAATGCAATACATGATACATATAGAAAAACAGTAAATAGATGAATTATAGTAAGTATATATATGTATATTAAATAGTTAAATTAAAAATAGTAGTGCAAAAACAGAAATAATAAAAAGTGAGGTAGTGTTCATATGTTCAATTTCCATTTAGAAATTGGATGGCAGAGGGAAAGAAGTTTTTTCTGCATCACTCTGTTGTGTGCCTTTTAGTTCCTGTACCTGTTTCTTGATAGTAACAATGAGAAGAGGGCATGTTCTGGGTGATGGGGTTCCTTAATAAAGGACGCTGCCTTTCTGAGGCACTGGTCCTTGAAGATGTCTTGGACACTATGGAGGCTAGTACCCATGATGGAGCTGATAAATTTTACAACTTTCTGTAGTTTCTTTTGGACCTGTGCATTAGCCCCCCCCACCCCCCCCCATACCAGACGGTGATGCAGCCTGTCAGAATACTCTCCACCGCATATCCGTAGAAGTTTGACGGGTTTAGGTGACAAAGCAAATCTCCTCAAATTCCTAATGAAGTATGGCTGTTGTCTTGCCTTCTTTATAGCTGCATCAACATGCTGCAATCAGGTTCGATCCTCAGAGATAATGACACCCAGGAACCTGAAATCGCTCATACTTTCTACTTCTGATCCCTCTATGAGGAATCGTTTGTGTACCCTCATCTTACCCTTCCTGAAGTCCACAATCGACTCTTTGGTCGTATGGGCATTGAGTACAAGGTTGTTGCTGCGACACCACTCAACTAGCTGGTATCACTGGCTTCTGTATGCTCTCCCATTTCCATCTGAGACTCTGCTAACAATGGTTGGCAGATGCAATAATGGTTGTATCATCAGCAAATTTATAGATGGCATTTGAGCTATGCCTAGCCTAACTAAATTTTAATTAAAATGTTCGCTGATTTTTCACTTTTTAAAATTATTTGCATCAATAATAGTTTTTTAAAATGTCTCTGAACGCCATAATTGCCTTCTGCCAAATGTTATCGGGCACAATTTTGAGTTGGATGGGTGGGCTGAAGGAAGAGCCCACTAGTATACCACGCGTAGCTTAACCACCTTTTGGATCTTGTCACTGAGCTCAAATATGTAGAGAGCAAGTGAGATAAGCTTCTTGTATCATCCCAGGTGTCTGACATTCAGTCCAACATGTCTGGACAGCCCATAGTACGTAAGTTCAGTTGTTCAGACAGCATGATTAACCATTTGTAACTAGTCAGACTGCATGAGTCTCAAATGATATTTATAGCATCCACCATCCCAACAAACTGTGAGTTATATACAGGAA
This sequence comes from Mobula birostris, assembly GCF_030028105.1. NCBI lineage: Eukaryota > Metazoa > Chordata > Chondrichthyes > Myliobatiformes > Myliobatidae > Mobula > Mobula birostris. Next base: position 74,382,606 of record NC_092381.1, read on the forward strand.
ACACACATCAAAGTTGCTGGTGAACGCAGCAGGCCAGGCAGCACCTCTTCCTAGAGATGCTGCCTGGCCTGCTGCGTTCACCAGCAACTTTGATGTGTGTTGCTTGAATTTCCAGCATCTGCAGAATTCCTGTTGTTTGAGTTATATACAGGGCCGGATTTAGTGGGGATGGGGTCCCTGGGTTGGAGGCACTGATGGGCCCCTGCCGACACCGTAAAATGCTGTACCAAGGAAAAGAAGGCAAGAACAAGAGCAAAGGTCGTATTGGTCCAAATATCAAAGCTGTGGACCAAGACATCGGTTTAGTACAATATGTAGGCTATAAACTTACAGGCCTTAAGAGGGAGGACAGAAAGTAATGCGGATTCTTAGTTTGAAGGACAGCATCTAAAGCACTCAAGAACTGACCTAGGCTTAGTTGGCTTAGTAAAGTTATGAGGGAGATGAAGTATGATGTACCCAGTCTTAAATCTTTATTTAGCTATTGCTGCATATACCATAGGCCTTATTTCTCAAACAATGCCAAAGCATTTTTATCCGGTATTTTTCTCAACCGTGTGTTCTGAAAAAGTAAAATGGAAATGAGAGACAAAATGGCCAAGAGAGATGGCACTATAGCAAACTAGGAAACTTGAAAATACTCCAATAATCTTTTTGAAAAATGAGATCTAGCACATAGTAACTATTGCTGTGCTGTGTGGCTTGCAGAGTAAAGACCACTTATTACTTACTAGGTTTATCACTGGAGCCTTGGATAGCCAGTCACCTCTCGACCAAAAACTTCACAACCGTCACCACTCTTCTCAATACGTCGGTCTAGTAGACCAGCGGTCCCCAACCACCGGGCCGCAAAGCATGTGCTAGCGGGCCGCGAGGAAATGATATGAGTCAGCTGCACCTTTCTTCATTCCCTGTCATGCACTGTTGAACTTAAACATAGGGTTGCCATCTGTCCCGTATTTGCCGAGACATCCCGTATATCGGGCTAAATTGGTTTGTCCCATACGTGACCGCCCTTGTCCCGTATTTTCCCCGCTAAGGTAGAGCGTTCCTATGCAACCTTTCGTGCTGAAATGGCGTAAAGCGAAGAAGCAATTACCATTAATTTATATGGGAAAAATTTTTGAGCGTTCCCAGACCCAAAAAATAACCTACCAAATCATACCAAATAACACATAAAACCTAAAATAACACTAACATATAGTAAAAGCAGGAATGATATGATAAATACACAGCTTATATAAATTAGAAATAATGTATGTACAATGTAGTTGGGAAGATTAAGCCAAAACCAATTTGTGGAAATAAAACCGACATGTACGTGCATGCGCACATCACACAAGTGCCCGCGCAAGGCTTCATGGTCATGGTAGTCTTTCTCAGGGTAAACTCAGGAGTCCCGTACTTGACTGCTACTTTTGTCCCTTATTTGGGAGTGAGAAAGTTGGCAACCCTCACTGTAAAGGACATGTTGAGGTGAGTTTAACCCTACTTGAACACCTCCCCCCGGTCAGCCGGTCGGCAAGAATATTGTCAATATTAAACCAGTCCGTGGTGCAAAAAAGGTTGGGGACCCCTGCAGTAGACACACTCTGACTCGAACTGTTTTTGCAGTTCTGTATCTATTCTCCGCTGTCAGACGCTAGTGTAACGTAGGTCAGTATCGTTTTCCTGTCGTGTTCACTATTTTCATGCTCTCCTATGCGCTCAGCGGCATGTTTCCAGTCGCTAAAGCCAGTTTTGAAGATGGACTGACAGTTACCATCACTGAAGATGTGGCATGCAAAACAAAACACACAGCCAGTGGAAGGGGAATATAAGAGTCATTGCCTTGATCTGTACTCACCATTGTGTTTGAAGTGAAATTTGGAGAAAAAACGTCTTTGCTGTTTGTATACTCGTTCCGAAGCTTTGATATCCACATCCCTATTCTGGCAGGACTCCGGCCCTTTCTTAGCCCAGTATGCTCGGACTGAATTATGTAACGTTTCCTTTCCCCCGCGAGCAGGATCAGTGCTGTAAGGATCCTCAGTAGCGGTTACGTTAACATTACTGGCTTGGTTGACTTGGTTGTTCGGAAGCCTCTGTGGTCGGGAATCCTAAAGTCATGCTCTCTGCCTCTTCAACGTTAGCTGCTGACTGTGGCAAGGACGGTGGTCCTGTGCTAACGCTGGTGCTAGAGCTAGCCGTTGAACAAGTCTCCATTTGTCCACCGGTCTCAGACTCTGACAAGAGCGATGGTGCTGCTGCATCATCGAGAACAGGTTTAAAAAAATTCTGTCAATTTCAATGGCTTTTTAATGCTTCTTTCTCACGGTCCTCTTTTTCTTGTTTCTTTTTTCTTTTCTGGGCTCCACTCTCATATTTTTTTTTGTCCACCATGATGGTAGCTACCTATCTTGGGCCCCTCTGCTGCTCTGGCCCCTGGGCTGCAGCCTAGCCTAGCCCTGCCCGAAGTCCAGCCCTGGTTATATAGGAAGCAGTGCATAAGATGCAGAGTTGGATATGATTTTATTAACATTCGGATTCCATTAATGTATATAGTTTACCAGATATTCTGCTCTGAAATGATAAGCAAGAAAAGGTTGAATTAAATCGAATATTCACTGACTATTGGTAAGAAGGGGCCTAAAATGACAGAAAATCATTCTGGGGTCAAGTATCTGGTCTTGTTTTAAAACCTAGAGAAGCTCACAGGCCTGTGGTTGGAAACTGCTCACCTAATGAGGTCATTAAAGCCAAGCTTCCATCAATAATTTTTTGACAAATTTTAATTAATAATTCATTGAAGTGTCTTGGGATGTATATTTTGTGTGTGAAGGACAGTTAATCCATATTGCAGATTTTCCTTTTCTTTCCCAAACTTTGACGACGGTCTAAGTGGCAATACCTGCTGACTAAAGAAACGTGCTGTCATATACATTTGTTTATTCCAAGGGAACGTTACCATAGTTATTATGGATGAATAATAACAGCAGTGAACATTTATCGATGTTCATGGGAACTTTATACACATTTTGGCTGTTTCTTCCAAAAAGGAAAACTCTTTATGGAAAAATCAAATTAATTTTTTTATGTGTATCAAAAATCAGGCATGGTACAAGCTAGAACAAAGTTTCCATCACCTCTTATCTACAGAAAAGTTTGTATTTGCTCTTTATTATACCCTTCAAATACAGTAAGTGACTCTTTATCCAAGTATTCAAGAGTATATTTCCTACTGTTATTAAGGAATAAATTTACTAGGTAGAGGGATGAGGAAGTAGTGATAGAGATTCCGCTCACAGCACTTTGTCATTGTGCATTCTTCAATACATGAACTCGGAACACGACAAAAAGAGGTGGCCACAGTTATCATGGTTGGAATCACTATCCTGCGATTTTGTCTGAGAGTGTGCCCAACTTATGGGCACTCCACCTGGACACTATCAGGATAAATGATTATCAACAGGGACCCAGTAGCAGCTTGAAAATCAGTATCAGATAGAAAATGAGGGAAGAAATTATCCCTGTCCTGAAAAGATCTTTGGACCCTGTGTCCCCACAACGCTGGTACATCACACTTCTTTGATACACTGCATTTTGAGGAGCCTGACACCTACCACACCCTTTATAGAAAGGAAGGTATTCATTGATCTCATGTGAAGAACAAATATGACTTGCTAAATCAATCAGTTGTGCTCTTTTGATTCATTGGGTATTTGGTCTTCTAATCACATTGAAGTGCTGACAAATTATATAGTCAATACATGGTCTCTGGAGACAGGCAATGGCATTGAGTCCAGCCAAGTGAATATCAGTTACGTGCCCTAGAAAGGTGCCATCAGTTTTTCATTCTTGATTTGAGTTTTTTGGCAAAAAAGATGATCAAATCTTCATTTTCTCTATATTGTGCTGAAGGGTTGTCCACAAAGTGTGTTAAAACTTCAGTCCAGGAGTGGTGATGAAGTCTTTCCCTGGGATATTGGTGTGTTCTGTGCTGACCTCCACAGTTCCTCACAATTAAATATGATATATTGTTGGGAGTTTATCCTATGGTGATTTCTTCAATTTGAGCTGGTATCTTGACAGGCCTTTGTTATTAAGATGGATAAGATGTGATAGATTTGGGGATCATTCAACATTTTCTTCCAATGTCTGAGAAAGTGACTTTTAAAAAGTGGCAAGAGGGAGTGAGGACATTAATGCTTCCGTAATGGTGTAAGTTGTACATGTATATTTTTAAGTTCAGTATCCTTACTGTTATGACTATTCAATCGTACATGAGCAGCAGTGTAGAGAAAGACAGAAGTAGCTACTTGGATGGTCTCTAACAAGCACCTGTAGAATCTGTAGAATCTTCTGTAGAATCTCTGCACAAGGCTTCAGATATTCAGTATTCACTGTCATAAAACACTTATGGGACCAGGTGGGCTAATCGGTATTAACAAATGTTTCTTTAGAATTCAAAGGATATTTCATGACATGTTTTGTGAAATATCACTAATCATTTTCCCTGCTTTGACAAATTGTTTTGACAACTTGAATGTTGGGGTAGAATTCATTTCATGGTAATTTTGCATAGATATCTAGAAACACTTTTCGATTTGTGCTGTTAAAGTTATTGACACCAGTTATTTCAAAATACTTGGCCCCACCTTCACTGATGATACCAAAGACTTCTCTGAGATATTACAGAAGCATGAAATGAAGGCATGTCCACTATAAATAATAAAAGATAAAATCCCAGCAATGGATCAATAAAGGTGAAGAATGAATAATTAAACCATTTGGTACAGAAAATATGGCTTCAAATTGTTTGGTGTTTCATGAAATAGTCGTTTAAAAAAAGAGAAAGGAGCCACTTTTTCTTCAGTGCAGTTGGTCAGAGCATGCACCCATCACTATTCAGTGGCCGAATCAAGCGTGGTGATGAATCAGCAAATAGGAAAAAGATTGAAAATTTACCTGAATGGTGCCACAACAACAATGGCTCACTCGATGTCAGCAAAAAAAGAGAGCTGATTATTGATTACAAGAGGAGGAAACTAGAGGTCCATCAGCCAGCCTCATCAGGGGATCAGAGGTGGAGAGGGTCAGCGACTTTAAATTTCTCTGTGTTATCATTTCAGAGGATCTGTCCTCGGCCCAGCACATAAATGCCATTACAAAAAAAGCAGGGCAGTGTGTCTACTTTCTTAGAAGTTTGTGAAGATTCAGCACGTTATTTAAACTTTGACAAACTTCCATTGATGCACAGTGGAAAGTATACTGACTTGTTTTGTCATGGCCTGGTATGGAAACACCAATGCCCTTGAACGGAAAAGCCAACAAAAAATAGTGGATATAGCCCAGTCCATCACGGGTAAAACCCTCCCCATCATTGAGCACATCTACAAGGAGTAATGTCGCAGGAAAGCAGCATCGATGATCCCCACCATCCAAGGCATGTGCTTCTCACTACTGTCATCAGTCTGCTGAACTAGAGGGGACAACTTCGGTGGTAGCATCCGTTAGTCTCGTGCGACCATGGATCTGCGCCTGGAAAGTCTTGCTTCAGTCTGTGTTGTTAGAGCAGCGTCTGTTGTGGCTGTAGAGTCCCACACGGGAGTGACAGTCTCGGCTGCAGTGACTGCACTTGAAGGTGCTGTCTTCCAGTGTTGTCTTGGTGCTGTTTTTCCGACGAGTGTGCTTTTCTTCAGCAGCAAGCCTCAGCTTCTCTTCTCCTCTTTTAAGAACTTTGCATAGTTCCAGCCTCCAGCGAGAATGATCGCTTGCGATGTCCTCCCACCTCTCAACAACTTCACTCACCCCAATACTGACCTGATTCCATAACCTATGGACTCACTTTCAAAGACTCCACAACTCCACTTCTTGCTATTTATTGCTTGTTTATTTACTTATAATTACGATTATGTTCTGATTCTCTGTTTTTTGTGTACAGTTTGTTGTCGTTTACACATTAGTTCTTTGTTCATTCTGTTGGGTGCGGTCTTCCATTGATTCTATTGTGCTTCTTTGTTCTTACTGTGAATGCCAGCAAGAAAATGAACCTCGGGGCTGTATATGGTGACAAATATGTACTTTGATAATAAATTTACATTGAGCTTTGTTCAGGGACAGAATTATTGAGAAGTTTTCTAATTGCCTATATGAACTTCATCTCACTGGATGCACGCAGCACTATCTACAGCTTATGTTTTATGCAGTATGCATTTAGTATCTCTCACAAAAACTATCAATTTGTTTTTATAATTTTCTATATTTTCTGTATTTCCTGCTTCACCCACAAAATAAGGGACATGCACTGATCTGGAGGTCCTGCTTTCCCATATTTGGAATTGATCCTCCAAGTACTCCTTCATGCAATGGGGCTCCAGGTTATGCTCATTCCCTCCCCGACAAGCACAGCTCCTTGTGTCCACTGCCTCCTAATCCCACTTTTCCTACCTGGAGGCACAGAGTCTTTCTATCTGGTCTCTTTTCTCCTGCACCGTCAGTGTACAATCTGCTGCCCATCTCCTTTACGCTAATGCATCCATTCATCTCAACTCCATCTCTTTCCGACACTCAAAATAGATCTGCCAAGCTAAAACCCCCTTAGTGCCACAAGAAGAATACACATTTTATCTTAGATAATTTACAATAACATCATATATCTTCTGCTTCAGGAAGAATTTTAGATCAAGGACAGTTTTTAATTTAAATGTAAAGTTACTATGGGGTGAACATTTAATGCAGACTATTACTCCGAAGTCACGTAAAATAAATTGCAAGTTCACATGTATCAAGTGTCAAACTCTGAAGGGACAACACACTAATCAATTTACTTATGGAAAGGACAGTTAAGGTAGCTGAAGTTCAATGCTTTTACCAAGTGGCGCAGTTCCTCGGTGTGCAAACTGCTACAAATTGCTCTTGGGAATCAATGTTCTTCAAAGGAATTGAATAACCTGTATGCACTCTGAATGTTCCCAAGAGTTGAAATCACTGTAATATCACTGCACAGTTACATTAGCTTAGCTCTTGCAATAATGTTCTCTTGCCCGAGTCAAAGACTTAAGCCCCATTCCAGAAGCTTGACAACACCACATAATGAATGGACTCAGTTTTTACAGGGTCCACAAGTCCAATTTGTCCAAAAATACAGAAAGAGGTTCTCAGTATAGTTGCTATACCTCCAATGAATGGCATCAAAAGCACTTGAAAGATAAGAAAGAGGAATAATATATAGGAGAAGGAGAGAGGGAGGAAGGAAGAGGGAGGGAGAGAGGAAGAGAGTGGGAAAGTAGGGGAGGTGGGAAGAGGGGAAAAGGGGAGAGGGAGAGGGGGAGGGGAAGGGAGGGAGAGAGATAGATATCTAGTTCTGCCGCAAATAGGAACAAACAAACATTTGTATATACAGGCAACACACACAAAATGCTGGTGGAACGCAGCAGGTCAGACAGCATCCATAGGAAGAAGCACAGTCGACGTTTCAGGCCGAGACTCTTCACCAGTGCTTCTTCCTATGGATGCTATCTGGCCTGCTGCGTTCCACCAGCATTTTGTGTGTGTTGCTTGAATTTCCAGCATCTGCAGATTTCCTCGTGTTTGCACTTGTACGTACATTGAGCTTTGGAAATTAATTATATTTCCGGAGCTTGTTCGTAAGTAGGGGTTCCATAATTTGGCCCATGAAGGGCCTATAACCCCTAGGGTACGTTACTGTGTACTTGCTGAGGGGAACCCTATTAAGCTACATTCAAAATCAGAATCAACGTTTGGGGCAAATGTGGACAAAGTTCTCCAGACATGGGGAAAAAATCGAGTATAATTCAAGGTACAGATGATAGTAAAGAGGATTGTCTAAATTTACAAAGGGATCGAAGCCAACCTGGGAAGTGATCCAGACGGAAAAAGAATTTAAACTGAGCAAAAGTAAGAAGTTGCACTTAGGTAAGTTAAACTAGGGCAGGATTTATACAGGAAGTAATAAGGCCTGGAAAGTGTTGTAGAAGATAGAGCTATGGGTACATAATTCCCAGTAAGTGGAGTTGAGGTGTTGAGGAAGGTATTTCACAGGGTGTTGAGGAAGGCATTTCACATACTCGCCTTCATAGGTCAGGACATTGAGTACAAAGTTGACAGTACGTTACAGCTGAACAAGACGTTAGTGAAACTGCTCTTGGAATACTGTTTGCAGTTCTAGTCACCTGGGTATAGGAAGGATGCCATTAAGGGTGAAGGATAGATTAACAATGATATTTCCAGGACTGGAGGGCTTGGGTTATAGAGACTGAATAGGCTGCAACTTCTTCCCCTGGAGTGGAGGCTGAGTGGTGGCCTTAAAATCATGAGGGTCATAGGTAACGTGAATGGCCATGCTCTTTATCCAGTTCTTCACTATGAGCTAGAATAATGCTATTCCTAATACATAACAACAGTGATTTGTACTTTTACAGCATTATTCACATAGGTGATCATGTTAGAGGTAGATCACATTTGTCTCATGAGTTAATTGGACCCCAAGCTAAACCAAACAGACCTAAAAACTTAAGGAATTTTTTCAGCATGTAAATTGATCATTCAGCTAATTGGCTCTCATGGAGTTCACTATATAAGCCTTTTCCAATCTTTGTCTGTCTGTATCAGGAGGAAATCACCAACATCCCAGCTAAAGTGATGGCCTTAAGAGAAGAGGTGGTATTGGTAGATCTTGGAGTGTGAAGCTATAAAGATACAGCTACTAGTGGAGTGAAAGGATGGTTGATGGACATTATTCCCTGGGCTACAAAAAAAAATCCACTTGTGAGGCAAAATGGGGAGAAGTTGAGAGAAGGAGCAAACTGACATCGTGAAAATCAATAATGAAGGCATTATAAGTGTAAATAATGGAATGACAAACATGTAAAATAATTTCTTTGCATCAGTTTGAGCCAGAAGACAGCATTCTGAAGACTCAAATGATGCTAATACTGAAGAAGGGTCAGAACTCACTAAAATTAATGCAAGTGGAATATTAATGAAAATAATGGCATTATAAAATGCACAAGAGTGAGTTATTTCTTCCCCAGATGACCTAAAGAAACTCAGTGAGCACTTTCAGATCTCAGAATTTCCTGACTTCTCTCGATTCCTGATTCATTCCTGAAATGTTCCAATCATTTTAAGAAAAGAGAGCATGATAAAAATTAGCAGGAGATTATTTGAGTCTATGGTGAAGGAGCTAAGCAAACTAATACAGCGTGGATTTCTGAAGGTTTGATCATGCAGGAGAAAGCTGATAGCAATTTTTTGAAAATTGGTAAAGGCATGGACCATGTAATGTCAATGGAAGTTGCTTTCATGAGCTTCCAGAAGTCATCTGTTAAAGTCCGTCATCAGGGATTATTAGCAGATATTAAACAATCATGAGCAGGTGTTCTATGTGGCACAGTGTGACCAATGGCTTCAAATAAATGTTTGTGCTGGACCTTAGTTTTTCATCCTACTTACAGAAGATTTGGTTGGTTGGATAGAAAGCTACATATTGAGTTTTGCTCAAGACGTATGGATAGGTAGATATCTGGAATTGAAAGGTTAAATTAATAAGAGGAATATCTAAACTAGGTTTATATGCCCTGAAATTTAGATAATCTAATAATTATCAAAACAACAGATTAGCTTTAAGAATATTCTTATTGTTAATGATAGTGGAGCATTGCACATGCTGTCAAGTGCCAAATGCAAAGTAGTCAGAATCATCTTCAGCCAGAAATGCCAAATGGCTAATTCACCTTAGGCTCATCCTGAGGATGAACCATTAGCCCTTTTCTCTCACTTTGCCTCAAAAAACAATTGGGGACACTACATATGATAAAGGCCCCTTTTTTAAAGAAAGGGGCTTCCCTTCCTCCACTATCAACTCTGCTCTTAAATGCACCTCCCCCACTTCACGTACATCTGCTCTCACTCCATCCTCCCGCCACCCTACTAGGAATAGGGTTCCCCTGGTCCTCACCTACCACCCCACCAGCCTCCGGGTCCAACATATTATTCTCCGTAACTTCCGCCACCTCCAACGGGATCCCACCACTAAGCACATCTTTCCCTCCCCCCCCCACATTCCGCAGGGATCGCTCCCTACACAACTCCCTTGTCCATTCGTCCCTCCCATCCCTCCCCATTGATCTCCCTCCTGGCACTTATCCGTGTAAGCGGAACAAGTGCTACACATGCCCTTACACTTCCTCCCTTACCACCATTCAGGGCCCCAAACAGTCCTTCCAGGTGAGGCAACACTTCACCTGTGAGTCGGCTGGGGTGATATACTGCGTCTGGTGCTCCCGATGTGGCCTTCTATATATTGGCGAGACCCGACGCAGACTGGGAGACCGCTTTGCTGAACATCTACGCTCTGTCCGCCAGAGAAAGCAGGATCTCCCAGTGGCCACACATTTTAATTCCACATCCCATTCCGATTCTGACATGTCTATCCACGGCCTCCTCTACTGTAAAGATGAAGCCACACTCAGGTTGGAGGAACAACACCTTATATTCCGTCTGGGCAGCCTCCAACCTGATGGCATGAACATCGACTTCTCTAACTTCCGCTAAGGTCCCACCTCCCCCTCGTACCCCATCTGTTACTTATTTTTATGCACACATCCTTTCTCTCACTCTCTTTTTTCTCCCTCTGTCCCTCTGAATATACCTCTTGCCCATCCTCAGGGTCCCCCCCCCCACCGTCTTTCTTTCCGGACCTCCTGTCCCATGATCCTCTTGTATCCCCTTTTGCCTATCACCTGTCCAGCTGTTGGCTCTATCCCTCCCCCTCCTGTCTTCTCCTATCATTTTGGATCTCCCCCTCCCCCTCCAACTTTCAAATCCCTTACTCACTCTTCCTTCAGTTAGTCCTGATGAAGGGTCTTGGTCTGAAACGTCGACTGCACCTCTTCCTAGAGATGCTGCCTGGCCTGCTGCGTTCACCAGCAACTTTGATGTGTGTTGCTTGAATTTCCAGCATCTGCAGAATTCCTGTTGTTATATGATAAAGGCCAGCCGTTTGCCCAATATCCCAGTTGCAGTGCCAAAGACATGCACTCCTGAGTATGCCTCTGCTCCAAAACAAGTGAAGTACATGCATTTTATGACTAGAAACATGTATCAAAGGCAGAAAAAGCCCAATTAGGTCAATTACTACCATTTCAGTCCACCCTCTGTCATCAGTATATTGATATAGGGTGCCGCCAAGAATGCTATCAAGCAGCAATGATTTGTCAATAAATTTGTCACTAAATAAGCATTTTGCCTAGACCACTCGGCTCCAGAGCTCATTACACCCTTAATCCAAACACGAACAAAAGAAATAAATTTTAGTACATTGCAAGTAATTATCTTGGGACATTTGACTGCAGCATTGGGTAATTCAGCTGAAGAAAATTGGGTGGAGACTACTTAAATAAAGCAGTTGAAGGCCAATTATTTCAAATTCAGTGCCACAGTTCTTCAGGTCGTGTATCATACCTATCCATCACAGTGAAGGGTGGGGTTATGGATACACACTCAATAAATCTAGTTGTAGATCTTCAAAAAATGAAGTAATCAGTGCACACAAACAGGAGGACCTGGACAATATACAAGCTTGTCTGATTTGCAACAGTTAACATTTCTACTACATAGATGTCAACCATTTATCTTCTCCAATATCAGAGACTACACGACCTCCTCTTGATCTTCAACATCACTGAAATCAGTATCTCAGGCAGGGTGGGGTTAGCTGGTAGGGGTGTGGTTCACTGTTAATTGTCAACTCAATCTGAGCCAATCAGAGGCTGTTCATCCAGTGGGAAATTTCTCACCTCCTGTCTCCGCAAACCCCCTTCACCATATATAAGGCTCAGGTCAGGTGTGGGATGGAATTTTTGTCACCTGCCTGGCTGAGGGCAGCTACAACAAGAAGCATAACTATCCAGGATAAAATGGTCCATCCCTGTCCATCATCCTGAATGTTGCCCTTACTCCACCACAGATGTTGAGCAACACCGTTATCTACTAACCACCAGTTACACTGTAGTCATTCACCAAGGGACCTTCCACAGCACTCACACGGATTTGTGATCTCATTATCTTGGGAGAGCAAGGGAAGCAGGTATCCTCACAAGTTTATCTCTGATTTACTTCCTCAGATCAGGTCACTCGTCTGAGTGCTACTGGTACCATGTAACCCAGTACTACCTGTTGCATAGTCGGGTGGTCGGCGACTAAACTGGCTCCCCCACCTGGATTGCCTGGTGAGGATGTGTGGCTTGACACCCTGCAGGACAAAAAACAAGACCTGTCAAAGGGCGGATGAACCCTCGCGTAGTGAGGGTTCTCAACTAGCAAATACGTACCGTGAAGCGCGGAAAGGGCATTCCTTGCATCGTAGCTTGGTCTGGCCACTCACTGCAACAGAACTACCCCCAGCTGTCTTGGATCCCACCATGCCGCTGGATCCGGGAGGGGATGTCGAGAGGGTGGGTCTGGACCTGTGCAACCCCCTACTCACCTAAAATCTATTCACGCACACGCTGTTTCTTTCTGAGGAGTGGGGTGGTTACCCCACTAACTGACTGAAAGGAACCATCATCATCCTATGGGCTGGATAGCCAGAGAGAGAGAGAGAGAGAGAGAGAGGAGAGAGAGAGAGAGAGAGAGAGAGAGAGAGAGAGACTTCCTTAGAGATCCCAGCCCATTCTCACTGCTGAAAATTCTCGAACTTCTGATTAAACAACGCAGTAGGAGGAACTTCACTACACGTACTGCAACAGTTCAGGATTTTACTTAACACCACCTCTAACAGACAATTAAGCACGGAAAATAAGCTCTGACTTTGTCAAGTGTTATTTCTTTTCAACTTAAGGCTGTTGAGGTATATGGGGCAAAAGATGGACATGTACATCCAATTTAGCCATGATAATTGAAAGGGAGATAAAAAAGACTTATAGAGTCTTTGCCTCCTCTAATGTTGTCCGAAGTGGGTAGAATTGTATATGCAGCTTCAAAGTGAAAGAAAACTGAAGATTTGGAGGAATTTGAACAGAAAGATGATTATTAAAGTGTTGTATGATTGGGGGACAGGTGGAGGCTGGAAACTATAAATGTAAGGATAATGCATTTAAGCGATTGAATACGAAACTTTAGGGCTTTGGTTGAACTCAGCGTAATGGAAAGTGGGTGATGGGAGTCCAGCCAGGGATGCAGTGGAAAGCTCAAGTTTGAAAGTGGAACAATGCGTTTCATCAGCAGAAGAGTTAAAATATCGCACAGAACTGGATAATGTCCCCGAAGTGCAAATGGTTGATCTTTGTCTTGGACAGACAATCAGAATTAGGTTTACTTTCACTCACATAATTGAGAAATTTGTTTTCCAGCAGCAGTATAGTCTAAGGTATGACATATATTGTAAATTACAAAAATAAATAAATAGTATAAAAGGCACTATAAAGATGTAGTGTTTGTGGACTGTTCAAGAACCTGATGGTGGAAATCCACTGAAATGTTGTCCCTCAGGAACTTGAAACTGCTCACCTTTTCCAGCACTGACTCCTTGATGATGACAGGAATGTATTTTCCAGACTTACCTACGCTGAAGTCCACAATCCTTCACTTTTCTGAAATTGAGTGTGAGGTTGTTGTGACAGCACTCAAACAGCCCTCAACTTGGGGCAACATCAGGTGGGATTTCAAATAGTATGGGGGTGCAGTCTCTGATCATAGCTAAGGAAAGTTTTGGAGTACATGTTAAGGCACAAAATCTGTGTGGCTAAATTGGATGTCTTCAGTTTTAAGAGTCTGGCTAGATAAATAGTGAATAGACGGTCGAAGAATCAAAAGAGAGACATAAGGAGTACAGTGGAGTTGTGAACATCACGGATGGTGGAAACTTATATCAGGAAGCTGCGATTGCATGTGGTGATGCAAGAGAAAGCTTTATTTGCCTTAAGTGGGCATGTAAAATAGAGAAGTGAGTAGAAGTCAAGTTTACTTAATAGTAATTTCAATGATTGGAAAAGGTTGACCCAAATTTCCAATGGGTGGGAAAAGCTTCCCACTGAAATTTAAGGAACAAACCCTCAAGAACTACATTTTGAGACAAACAAAAGAGACATCCATGTGCGAATCAGGAATGATTGGAAAACTTTTGGAGGCTGAGAGTAGAGACTGGTAAACATCCATTAGATCACTTTATGCTTTTACACTCTTTACTCTTCGGTGCTCATTAAACAGCAAGTCTGATAGAACAATGATATCCTCCCCTTTGTCTAAATGTCCAGTGCTGATGGTAGATATTGATTTGTCTGCTCTGGGTTCTAACATTGATACACGATGGATCAACAAGAAAGAATATCTGAGAAATCAATATATTCTTTGTGATCACAGCCTATGACTATTAACCAGCATTCCTTTTTCTGACTTTCTAATCAACATATGTGAACAAATTTGTTACTGCAACTTGAATAGTGTTCTGCAATAATCAAATATATGTCCATTAGTTTCCACTATGCCGGTAAAGCATAAATGTTAGTACATTTACCTTCTATTAAAGAATTTGTTTTATTTGAACAAGCAGATAATATGCCTTACCATGTGGCTTTCAATGCCATATCATTCAAGGTGTCTAGATAAACTCCAGTAAAATGCAAGCTTATAAAGCTTACCTTAATACTAAACGAGGCAGTACGAAAAGGTTATTATCAGTTTGGTTTCTTGATGAACTCTTCAGCTTCTATTGATATGCAATATCAAATTTTGCATCTACTATTGCTATCTGAAATGTCTTTAAGCATCTGGTAGCCAAAGTACATAATGGACTTTGAAATGCCCCTTTTGAGATCATTAATATCACAGCATAATTGCCAGCAGTTCTTCCTAATTTAGGAAAGACAAGCATGTACCACTGTACCTTCTCAACGATATCTTCAAAATCTTCCACCAGAACATTTCCTTCCACGGTACCTTCAATACCAACTTAAACTGCTATCTTGTCAACTTCTGAAGGAGTTGACTGCTAAGAACTTGTGAAGCTGGAGGTTCCCTTTGCAGCTGCTTACAGTGAACAACCAGCAGAGCTAATTAATTTCTACATACTACACCAAGCTTCTGCTGTGAAACAAAACTTACTCCTTCCATCTTCTCCATTCCACAGCTGAAATACAATGGCTGCAGCACCTTGATTGATAGCTGAAGTTCTTTTCAAACAAAAAACTGATGGAAGCTAACAATGGTACCCTGACTGAAAATGATGGGGAGTGAATGAAAAATGTCTACCCACTGTTAATATTTATGGATTACTTGAAATAGTTATCAAACATTCATCACTTTAAACATGATGCTCTTTAATATGAATTTATGGCTCCCTTGCTAACTGGGAATACATTAAACAATTTTCTTAGAAACATACCTTTTCTAAGATGACTGCTGACTCTCTTCCACATATGATATTTCTTCTTTATAACTTTATTTTCAATCTCTCTACTTATCTGACTTCAGTAATAACTAGGAACTAATCATATGTGGAGCTATTAATCGATAATGCTTAGATCTCTTGGGGTTAGAAAGGGAATGTGTTATGGAAGAACTAGGCCTTAAGCTGCTCCTGTATCGAACATACATATGGAGAAAAATGGGTGCTTGATGGTCACCTGAACTCAGCGGGGTGAAGAGCATGTTACCATACTACAGTATCTCCCTTTATCAGAGATGCCGCAAAACTCTATTAATAGAGTCACCTTATGTTCAGATATTTCTGTACCTAGCGACACTTTGTGTACATCCATGTATATAATTTAACATTATGTATATACAAGGAATCCTATATATATGTATATGTATGTGTGTGTATATATATATATATATATATATGTGTGTGTGTGTGTGTGTGTGTGTGTGTGTGTGTGTGTGTATATATATATATATATATACACACACACACATACACACACCACTATATATGTATGTATGCTTTTATATTTATAATTATTGTGTTTTTTATGCTGCACCAGATCCGGAGTAACAATCATTTTATTCTCCTTTACACTCATGTACTGAAGAACGACAATAAACAATCTTGAATTTATGTCTTTATTCAAGGTTGATAACACTGAATGATATTTTAGTTCACTTCAACCTGTAATTCTTTTTCAGAACCTGCTGATCTTATTTGCTGTCCTCCATGTTGTCCTCAAATCATAAATTTTGCCCTGTCATCACCAAGTTTCCAATTATCTGTTGCCTTCAGCAGCTATTTCCCATAATTTGCATCATTAAGTAATTTTGTGTTGAAGGGTGATGAAGTTAAATAAACAGGGCATGTTGCAGATGAAACAGAAAGTGCTGGAAATACTTAGCAGGTCAGATAATATCTATGTAAATATCCATGTACAGAAACAGGGTTAACGTTTCAGGTCAATAGACTATTCATATGAAGCTCCTTTTATTAGATCTATCCAAGATGCCCGGTCTGGCAAATTCTGCACAAAATTTATCTGCATGGAACTGTAGTAACCAGCTCTTCACCAACATCTAACTGCCAATTTGTAGTTTGTCTCATTTCTGGCTTGATATCTTTTCTTTCGCTGCCTCCTGGACTGAGGATCCCACAGAGAAAATACTTGCTGCTATTTTTCAGTGAAACTGAAGGAAAATAATATAACAGCATGTCAACTGGTTGGGTGGTTGCACAGTAGGAGCATCTATTTAACTTCTGGTCAGATCAAGAATTAATCAGCAGAAAAGCATTAAGTGCCAAAATAATAAGACCTGCAGGATGCAACACTTCCTTTCATCAATCATGGAAATAGTTACTGCCCTGAATCTTATTCATTACTAGGCATTTACACATTTGAAACTATTTACCACAGAAGTAACTGCTTCAGCATATTTTGTGAGTGAAGGCAGTCTTTTATTGACTGTACTCAGTTTTTGTAACGTATTATCATTGTCAGCTTTCTACTGGCTCTCCGTATGAGTGCAAACCTTGTTAAAGGTTAGAATCCATTGACTGTTATGGTGTTATCTAATGTTTCTATTTTTTTCATAAGTTTTCCCTTTGATTTTATTTTAAGTGTCTCAGATCCTCTTGCTTGTCACACCTCAAACAGCCCAGTGCTCACAGTTCCCAGCATGGACCAGCTTTCTTTCTTGTGTCCATATTGATTAATCTTAAACTCTGAACTTGGAAATGACTTATATACATGAACTGCCAAACTGCTTTGCTTACTAGAAAAAAAACTCCTATTATCTTGCAGTTAATTAAGACATACCAGCAGTTTTATGCACCATAAAGTGCTTCTGCCAACTCTCAGAGGTGTAAATATCGAACCGTCACAGCTACTGAATGTTAATCAATCTTTACAGAATTTAAAATTATTTCATATATTTAAGAAATGGTAATTTGCAAACAGTGTTCTCTTGTCTCTGGAGTATGTAACCACAGACTCCCTTGTATGCACATTATAAAGAAATGAACATCAATTTTGACAGCTGATAGTATTTGTGGTTAATTAGGTTATTATTTCTGGGAATTCAATAGAAACACTACCTCATTATTCCTTTTTTAACACTATTTCTTTATTTTGTAATTTTTAGCAATTTTATGCCTTTGCACTGTATTGCTGCTGCAAAACAATGGATTTCATGTCATATAATAAGGTAATAAACCTGATTCTGATGGTCATCTTGTTGCTAATCCAGGCAGATTTAAGCCATTAGTGGATATGAATTATGCTGCTTTTAATCAATGTTCAATGGTATTCTTTGAAAATTCATTGCTCTTTAATATGAATGCTTTGTGTAAAAATTGAACTCAGCTGTAATGTTGGTCTACATAATTACAACTGCCAGGGTTATCCATGTTAGAATAACAATATAAAGTTGCATTAATTGTCATTCCAGCCAGCAGAACTGCTCTTTTCAGTGAGAGGTAATCTGACTTGATAACTGATTGCTCATTTATCAATATCATTTCTGTGGCATTTCCCTCAAAAACATTAGTTGTGTTTGCCTCTGTGACTGGAAACAATAATAATTTCAACAAGAAATGGATAAATTTTATTTCTAAATGTGTGAGTGAATATTCCATCAGTGCAAAGTGGTAATGAAATTGTAAACCATCTATTTGGAAAACTACCTACAAGGTGTACTAGACCTTGTGGCAGAAAAATCCTTCTACTAGACCTTGTAGCAGAGGAAACTTTCACCTCTTTGCTATTTAGTTTGGTGCATACTTGCATCACTTCTCGCAGGGCTCAAACAGGGCTTAATGCTCTAATGTCATTGCAAAACAAAACTGGAATATGTACCAACCTTATGTTCCACAAATATTAACAGCCACAGTCTATCTTGTGGCTGAGATGATCTTGAGTTCTAACTGAACAGAATTTAAAATGCAATGTGCCAATATTCAATTATTGTTTTAATTAGCTATTATCTTTATATTTGCTCCAGGATAATCTCTCAGCATACTTTATACAATGTTCGGATTTACAGTGTACTATGACCTGAGTCTACAAGGTATAGAAAAATGCTTGGACACGCTATACATCAGAAGCCACACTAAGTGGTGACACGATGCAGGGGCTAGGGCACTCAGATTTACAATTACAATGGCCTGACCTTTTGGTTGGTTTGGGACATCAAGCCGTGTCAAGACTCTGCAAATATTATCAGCCCTTCCCCCCACCCCCATTTGTGTTCCGTAAATATCATCAAGCTTTGTGTAGAATGTCTTTGAAACAATCCACAAGACAACACTGTCAGTTTGCTAAAGCTTCTGTTATCAGGCAGGAAAAGCAAAAAACATATCCTCTGCTGCACCATATAACATGTAGACAGAGTAGATTAAATATGTATTGTCAGGTCAGGTCATGGTGGTGTTTAAACTATCTTGGTCTTTCTTTACACTGGTTTGCAGCAGTTGAATGGAGTCCATTGTTTGACATGCATGCTGATTAAATGTTTACCATTTCAGCAAACCCTGATGTCCCAAGCTGAGTGAGATGCAGGGAATCAATAGTGCTCAGCAATTATTTGCCCATTGATAAACCCTTCATTTTTAAATGAACTACATTTATCTAAGGCTTGACAGTGATTGTAATGTGGTGCCAGTCACTTGGTGCTTGTTTCAGATTGTGTTCAGTGTAAAGACAAGCTGCTGAGTAAAGAGAACATGGGTCAAGTAATGTCTAAACTCCTCTTTATTGGCACTTCATTTTACAGGCACCCAGTCAAATGCAGCCAGTGACAAATCGTCGCTTATCTCCTCTGCCAAGTTCCATTAACACAAGCCCTAACTGTTTTACCCATTAAAGCTGCGCATGTACTGGATTAAAACTCTATTAACTTGCATTTACTTTTAGCTTCCCTGACCAGGAACTAAAACAAGATCAAAGATGTCATCTGATCGGATTTTCCCAGCTCATTTCACGAGTACAGTATATTGTTCACATGCAACCAGTGTGTGATTTGCAAAGTCACGTAGTAAGGCAAATATGTTTCTTTCAAACCAAAGGTTCTGTGTCTTTCCATTTTGATAGATGGTTGCCATATGAAAATAACTGTGTAGCTCACGTGTACTGTATATTGATTTGGACTGCATGCTCAAATCAACTAATTTTTCTCTCCCAATGTTAATATAAAACATTCACATATAAATAATTCTGTCTATTATTCGCATTTCAAACAGGCCTCAAATATAATGTTTTACACTTTCTTACCAGTAATCACCTCTAATAATTCATCCTACCATCCTCATGTTGATTGATTGTGCCAACCTTCTCCCAAGTTCACACCAGATGATCACCCAGAAGCGTTTGCTGGCAGCATCAATGCATTACTCACTGTCCTTTGCCCCAAATGTCATTCCACTGCAGATCACGGCCTCAATAATTTGCAAGCATAGTCAAAGCAAACTCCAAAAACTGGACATTTGAAACAAATCGCATTTGAATAACACATGCTATGAAATAACTGTTGAACCAACAAATCTGACCATTATTTAATTCTGGGTAGATTTTGTCTAAAAAGTGGTTAAGATTAAATCATCCAAAAAATATAATTTGCTCTATCAACATGCTGTGCCCTCAAAGCTCACGGCAAAACCATGTAGTTTGTATTGTAGTATTAGAACCGCAGCCTTGCCACACTAAATGGATAATAATTCTACAATTATCCACAGGGAGGAATATGACTTGCTATTACAAAATCTTTTCACACAATCTAATTCTGAGAATGTCACAATCAATATTATCAATTTCTCTGATATGTGGTCTTAAGTGAATTTATTTTCCATTCCTGAGACCAACCATGTTGGTGTATTGCATTCCTTTGAAACAGATGAGTTTGTCTCCTTGATTAATATTGGTCAGCTCTCAGTGTGCATTTTAAACAGCTTCATGAAAGGGGATTTTATTTTCTTTCCGTCAGGTCAGAACAATAACCTCAGACCAAAGTTTTGATGTTAAGGAAACTGTTAGTGCTGGAAAAAGGCACTGAGGCAGAAGATTTTCCACAAGCTTGATGGACATTGGAACAAGTTTAGAAGCTTGATGGTTAACTTCTGCTCCTACTTCTCGTGTTCTTATGCAAAGCTTGGAACCTGTCACCTTGAGAACTTCCACTTTGTCAAGGGATAACAGAGGCAAGGCTGGACTTTACACACAACACATTTATACATGTATGAGGTCTGGGATTCACAATTGCAATACCTCACTGAATGTTCGATACTTTAACGCACTAATCCTCTGTGGCCTTTATCAGACATAGCATGGTGCCTATAAAACTTCCACATGTAAAGAATGTGGATGTCCATATTCTTCTGAGGAAAGTGGATGAACAAAGAGTAAAGCTTTTGGCCAACTTTTCATTTTAGCTTTACAGATGCTAATTTTTCTGGAAGCCTGTACAAATCTTCTGTTGGCTTTCCATGTGCTATATGAAAGAAGTTGCACCATTTAGCAGCACAGAGGTGAACCTAGCACATACCTCCTGCACTTGTTCAAGTAACAGTAGAGCCCTACTTATCCCAATAACATCCCCATTAAATGGAAGCAACCAGAGTGAGAAGTTATTTTATCCACAACATTCTCATCCATGAAATGTTATAAAGCAGGCAATCATTTACGGATCAGCAAAACATTCTTAAGGAGCTTGGTAACATAACCTTGGTTTTAGTGAGGATGATAGGAGTGAGCCTATAAAACATATACACTGCGTCTTGTTGCTGACATCTGTAATTTTCTGCATACCTACCTGTTGAATAATGCACAGAGCGATAATTGCCTCCCTGCTAAGAGCAAACATTCTCAAACACAGCACTTCAGTTAATTCCATATCCAGGCCAGTTAGTGCAATGAATTGCTCAGCAAGGATAAGGATATTCAGCTTCTCTTCGTTAATCAAACATGAAAAAATGAGAGATCCACTAATCATCCTGGGAATTTCTTCTGCATCACGGGCAATTCATAAGGAGCCCTACCAACAGAGCAGGACCTGCATTCTCCGCTCTGACAGAGAAGTATTGCCTTGTACATGGATAGTCACCTGCCTTCTTTTGCAGTCCCTTAATGACCAGTAGCTTGGCTAGCATCTTCCAGTAGTTCAGAATCAGGTTCATTATCACTGATATGTCATAAAATTTGTTGTTTTTTGGCAGCAGTACAGTGCAATACCTAAAAAATTACTATAAGTTGCAATAAAAAATATAAAAAATAAGTAGAGCCAAAAGGGAGCAAAATGTGAGGTAGTGTTCATGGTTTCATGGTCCATTCAAAAATCTGATGGTGGAGGGGAAAAAACTGTGGCCTTTCCCATATTATTGTAAATATCAAAGTTGCTGGTGAACACAGCAGGCCAGGCAGCATCTCTAGGAAGAGGTACAGTCGACGTTTCAGGCTGAGACCCTTCTTCAGGACGAAGGACCTTGGCCTGAAACGTTGACTGTACCTCTTCCTAGAGATGCTGCCTGGCCTGCTGCGTTCACCAGCAACTTTGATGTGTGTTGTTTGAATTTCCAGCATCTGCAGAATTCCTGTTGTTATTGTAAATATCTGCCAGATGGATTACAACTTTGGAAGCACAAGGGTTTACTCAGCCTGCGATGTCCCCAGAGTTATGCTGAGGCAAGAGCAGGGCTATTAAGAAGTTTAAATAAGATTAATGAAATTATCTAGAACTAAACACTTAGCATCAAAAAATGTATTCTTGAAATTACTAGATTGTTGTAGAAACCCAGCTGGTCACTAATGTCCTTTGGAAAAGGAAATAGGCTGTCTTTATCCAGCCTGGACTATGTAAAAAAAGCTGTGCCATTGGCCTGGCTGACCATTAAGTTGATTCAAACTATAACAGAAAAATAATGCAAACACGAGGAAATCTCCAGATGCTGGAATATCAAGCAACACACATAAAAGTTGCTGGGGAGTGCAGCAGGCCGGGCAGCATCTATAGGAAGAGGTACAGTCAGGACGTAGGGTCTCGGCCCGAAATGTCGATTGTACCTCTTCCTATAGATGCTGCCTGGCCTGCTGCGTTCCCCAGAAACTTTTATGTGTGTTGACAGAAAAATAATGAATGGGTTCCAAAGTCATCAGTAAATCTGCACAGTGAAAACATTAATGATAGGTTTTTCCAATGTAGATTGACACCAGGGTGGTAGTTGAAGTGCACCACTGCCATCCTTTGGTATTGATATTGGTACTAGTTTATAATTGTTACATGTACCAAAAAACAGTGAACTGCTTGTCTTGTACACTGTTCATACAGATTAAATCATTTCACGGTGCACTGAGGAGAATAATAACAATGGAGAACTGTGTTAAAGCTACAAATAAAATGTAGTGCAGGTAAACATAAAGATCATAACAAGGCATACTGAGAGATCAAGAGTTCATCCTATCATACAAAAGGTCTGTTCAAAAGTCTCGTAACAATGTGATAGAAACTGTCCTTCAACATGGTGGTACTTGCCTTCAGGTTTTTGTATCTTTTGCCCGATGGGAGGGGAGGGAAGAGAGAATTCCTGGGTGGGTGGTATCCACCAACCAATAATAAAACTGACTGAATTGAAGAATTCTTATAAGTGAAATGAGGGAGCAAAAAGCATAGTGTCACTGTAAAATAGTTACATTTTATTTGTCGGTAGCCCTGGGAGGCTTAATATGTATGAGATAATTCCCTTATGATTACCAACTACCATTTTCTCTTGGTGGATTGATTAGTGCTCCATTTTTTGCACAATTCTTGGCAGAAGCAGGATGGGTTATCAACAGCCACCACAAAGATCAGCTTAGTGGAGTCTGAGTGACAGTAGGACATGGTTTTCAAATTGGAAAAGCAGCTGGAGATAAATCAGAATCAGGTTTATTATCACTGACATATGTTGTGAAACTTGCTTAGTGGCGGCAAAGAACATCTTTAAAAGATTGAAGACGGCATCCTCACCATCTAGGATATGCCCTCTTCTCAATACCACCATCAAGGAAGACCACAGCCAGTGTTTTAGGAACAGCTCCACCCTCTCTACCATCGGACGTCTGGACAGTCCATGAACCCATGAATGCTAGAGAGCTGCTTGTTGACCCTACACATCAACTTTAAAAAGCGAATAGAGTCTGTCGGGACTTGTATGTGGAGCTTGAGATCACAGAATGAGTTGGGGACAGTTCCCTGTGATGTTTATGCACCCATTTAAAAAGTGAATTGGGCCTGTAAGGACTTGTCTGTGGAGTGGGAGATTGTTTGGGTTATTGGTAACCTAGCAAGGGTCAATAAAAAGAAGTGAGGTTTATGTGGTCAGAGTTTGGTTCAATGGGCTTTGGTGACAACAGGCAGAGACTAGAACTTAAGCTTGAGAATTGACAAAGGTAGAGGATAGTAGTTAAGGCAATGGAATACCCCTACAGTAAGATGTAGGATTGCAGGGTACCTAATGGTCTCCCTGATGACAACATCTTCAGGAAGTGCATCCAGGTTCAGGTCCTGACTGACAAAGTCAAGGAACTGGAGCTGGTGCTGGAAGTACTCAGGACCATTTGAGATGCTGAAAGTCCCTCTGATGAAACTTTTAGTGAGATGGTCACACTCGGAGTGCAGACACAGTACTGCACATCGCTGTATTTGTCAACATGAAGCAGAGAGAGAGTTTGTAAATCTGGTGGGAGTGAAGTACGTTGGAAATGGCGATGGTGGAGTGCCGTGGGAGGGGTGTGGGACAGCTGGCAGAGAAGGAGTGCTAGGGGTGGGCGGGTGCGTTTTCAGACATACCTAGCCCTGAGACACCAGGCAACGTCATATAATTCCAAATAATTAGTTTATTGATCATTACAGAATCTCTCTCTGGTGCTTCCTGCTCCCTCCCCTCTCCCTTCCCTTTTTCCCAACCATGATTCCCCAACCCCTACCGCCTTCCCACTCTCAGTCCATATTAGAGACCCATATCAGAGTCAGGGTTTGTTTTTTTGTAGCAGCAGTACAATGCAATACATTAATAACTACAGTACAATGCGAAAGTCTCAGGCACCCTAGCTGTATAGGCTTTTGCACAATACTGTATTTTGGGTAGAACTCAAAAATAAGAAGGATGCAAACTCTCTGATGAGATCATACTACAGACCCCTCCCAATAACCACTGGGACGTTGAACAGATTTTCAGGCAGATTAAGGAAAAGTGTAAAAACAATAGGGTTGTTGTCATGTGGAATTTCAACTTCCCTAATATAAACCGGGACCTTCTGAGAGCAAGGGGTTCAGATGGGGCAGAAGTTGTCAGGTTTATCCGGGATGGGGGGAGTTCTTAAATCAATATGTAGATAGCCCAACAAGAGGAAGGGCTGTACTGTATTTGGTGTTGGGTATTGAGCTTGGACAGGTGACCAACTTTTCAGCAGGTGAGCAGTTAGGGAACAGTGACAACAACTCCTTAAGTTTTAAGACAGCTATAGATAGGCTAAGTATGGACCTTGAGGGAGAGTAGTATGTTGGAGCAGGGTGAACTATGGGAGTATTAGGCAGGAACAAGGGATAGTTAATTGGGAACAGTTGTTTTTGGGCAAGTCCACATCTGACACATGGAGGGTGTTTAAGGAACAAATGCACAGAGTACAGGACAGGTATGTTCCAGTCAGAAGGAAGGACAAGAATGGCAAGGTAAGAGGATGTCGGTAGACGTGATGAATTTAGTCCAGAAGAAAAATGAAAAGTACGTAAAGCATAGGAAGCTAGAAATCAAGACCGGAAGAAGCTGCAGAAGATTGTGAACACGGCGCAGCACATCACACAAACCAATCTTCCGTCCTTGCACTTTACACTGCACGCTGTTGGAGCAGTGCTGCCAGGATAATCAAGGACACGACCCACCTAGCCAACACACTTTTCTTCCCCCTTCCCTCTGGGAGAAGGCTCAGGAGCTTTAAGACTCGTACAGCCAGATTTGGGAACAGCTTCTTTCCAACTGTGATAAGACTGCTGAATGGATCCTGACCCGGATCTGGGTTGTATCCTCCAAATATCCGGACCTGCATCTCAGTTTTTTTGAACTACCTTACTTCCAATTTTTATATTTTCTATTTATGATTTATAATTTAAAATTTTAATATTTACTATCGATTTGTAATCCAGGGAGTGGGAAGCGCAGAATCAAATATCGCTACGATGATTGTACGTTCTAGTATCAATTGTTTGGCGACAATAAAGTACAAAGTATCAAACAAGGTCCTTGAGGATTATAAGGGCACCAGAAAAGAACTCAATAAGAGAATTAGGAAAGCCAGGAGGGGCCATGGAAAGTCCTTGGCAAGTAGGATTAAAGAGAATTCCAATGCATTCTATATAAACATCAAGAGCAAGAGAATAACTAAGGGAAAACTAGGCAGGTGGTAGGACCACTCTAGGATAAAGGGGGAACATTTGGTTGGAAGCAGAGGATGTGAGTGAGGTCCATAATTAGTACTTTACATCAGTATTTACCAAAAAGGATGTGGAGGATAGGGAAATTATTGCTGAGAGCATTAATAAGCCAGGGTATTTTGAGGTAAAGCAGGAAGTAGTGTTTGGTCTCTTAAAGAGCATTAAGGTGGATAAGTCCCCAGGGCATGATGAGATACGTGCCAGGTTGTTGAGAGAGGCAGGAGATTGCTGGGGCCTTGACCAATATCTTCATGTGCTCTCTAATCACAGGTGAGGTCCCGGAGGAATGGTGAGTGGCTAATGTTGTTCAAGAAGAGAACCAGAGATAATCCTGGACCTTGGTAGGTCAAATGCAAAGGTACTGTACACTCTTAAGGGCAAGACCTTTATCACTGCTGATGAGCAGATGGATCTTGGGGTATAATTTCATAGCTGCCTGAAAGTAGCTACATAGGTGGATAGGATGGTTAAGGCTGTATGTAGCATGCTTACCTTTATTAGTTCAGGCATTAATTTTAAAAGTCAGGAAGTTATGTCGCAGCTTATAAAACCCTATTTAGGCTGCATCTGGAGTATTGCATACAGTTCCAGTCACCCCATTATAGGAAGGATGTCGAGGGTTTGGAGAAGGTGCAAAAGAGTCTTACCAGGATGAGGCCTGGTTAGAGGGCACGTGCTGCAATGAGAGGTTGCACAAACTTGTGTTGTTTTATCTGGAGTGACGGAAACTGAGGGGAGATCTGATAGAGGTTTATAAGATTATGAGACCGTATAGTGATAGGCATCCGTTAGTCTCGTGAGACCATGGATTTGCACCTTGGAAGGTTTCCAGGGCACAGGCCTGGGCAAAGTTGTATGGAAGACTGACAGTTGCCCATGCTGCAAGTCTCCCCTCTCCATGCCACCGATGTTGTCCAAGGGAAGGGCATTAGGACCCATACAGCTTGGCAGACCAACGTGTGGTTAAGAGCCTTGCTCAAGGACACAACACACTGCCTCAGCCAAGGCTTGAACTAGCGACCTTCAGATCACTAGATAAACATCTTAACCACTTGGCCACATGCCAACTTGCGGAGGGAACGAGCGCCTTTGGTAGAGACATATCTCCACCCTACTACCCAACAATTACATAATAATGATTAAGTTATTCCGCCTAACTTGTAACCTTTTAATCTGTTATTTTCCTCATTATACTATTACCATCTGGTTATGGAACCATCTCTAGTTCAATAAGGAGAATAGAAGTGGATGAAAGGAGGTCCTTCAATATACCTGAAAATGAGTTTGCTGATTGTTTTACATGTGGATTAGACTGCAGATGCAGTACCCAACAGGTGAGTGCTAAGTGCTGAAGGATCCCACAGGCAACAGAGGAGATTATTATTGTCGTCCTGCTATATCTGGAAGTTGCCAATTAAGCAATCAATGAAAAGAGATATTGATTAAGGACAGATTTGTTTTATTTTTACATGTACATTGAAACATCGAAACATACAGTGAAATGTGTTGTTTGTGTCAACAACCAACACGTCCAAGGATGTGCTGGGGCAGCCCACAAGTGTTGCCCCGTTTCCAACAGTATCATAATGCTCACAACTTACTAACTCTAACCCGTACATCCTACATGGAAGAACACCGGAGCACCTGGAAGAAACCCCTGTGGTCATGAGGAGAACATAAGAATTTCTTACAGACAGTGGTGTAATAGAACCCGGGTCATTAGCGCTGTAATTGTTTTACGCTAACTGCCATGCCACTGGGCCACAAACAGTAATTTTATAAACATCATTATTTTCAACAATGACGGAACCTGTCCAGTGTAAAGGTCAAAATGGCAATGTTTGTCCACGGTATCTGCTTTACAGGTGCTAGTGCTCAGAGAAACAATGCAAGCACAATGGTTACAAGGGCCAAGCAATGGCCACCTCCAACTGAGAAAGCTAAACCACAACCCCTTGATCTTCACCAAAAAAAAATGGAGCCTTAAAACCATATGAATAAAGTGGCTGCCAGGGCCTGGGCAGTTTATGACTCGCCTCCCCTCTCTTCAAAGCCTTCCAGAATAGAAAAAGCAGACTGCGGAAGGAATTCAGTGGGTCAAACAACATTTATACAGGGGGTGGAGAGGGTTGAGACCCTCTATCAGGTTAAGGCACAGCTCCAGAGAATGGATTGTCATTTGTTGCAGTCAAGAAAGTCAATACCAACCAGGTAAAAATAAAGTGCTTTAAATTAACACTTATTCTACCACTTGAAACATTCCCTCCTTCCACCATAAGCGGTGTGTAGTTTGGGGTGTGGATAGACCTTTGAAAGCAGTTCCTGAATCTAACAACTAGAAGGTTAAGGACAGCAAGTGTATAGGAAGGCCACCATTTTCAAATTCGGCACCCCTACATAGCATCCTGAGTTAGAAATGTAACACTCCTCTTACCAATTCCTTCAATCCGCTGGGTCAAAATCCAGATCTCCACACCTTGATTTTGAGGAAGCACATAAAGTGCATCGGTTCAAAAAAATATACTCACTATCACTCCGCCAGAGCAGTTAGGGATGAGTGATACATGCTGACCTTGCCCATATCATGGTAATGAATAAAAAAAATATGAGATGCATCTAAATAATTTACATCCACTTGGAGTCCAGCCACATAGCTGATGGCTGTTAATCAGAGGTTTTGTAGTAAAGGGAGTGGAATCGTGTGGTACTTAAAGAACACAGTAATAGGATATGTATTTGAAACATAACCTTCACAGTTTGAAAATAAAATGTCTCTTACACAGATCTCCAGTAATTTCTTAATTAATAGAATTTAAATATTGAGTATAAGACATGCGGAAAAATACTCATATTTCCAAAGAATGTATTCTGAAACAAATTTCAGCAGCCTTCTGTGTGTAAAAACACAGCTAAGTGACACTGAAAGTGTAAGATATAAAAGCAGAATTAAGTTTTGATAGATTTGTCTAGCATTCACATATGAAGGCGACCTCTTCAGTGTGGTTTCCATGGTAGTCACAATCAAGAAATAAACAGTTTTTACTTATTGCTTTTAGATTTAAAATATGCTTAATTCAGCAGCAAGTTTGCAACTGACTTACTGGTCCTTCATGCCTTGAAATTTCATACCTGCAGGGATCCCAAAACTAAGAGTCAGAAATACTTTCACCAATACATGAGGGTTTCAGGAGAAAAGTCTTTACTCAAGAGTGGAGAGATTGTGGAGCTGAAGCTAATGTCACAGATGCATTCATGAAACAACTGGTAATCCATCTTATGGAGTTAGTAGAAATAAGATGGATGATGAATCTTGCAGCTTAAATCTTAATGTACTTTAAAATTCTATTTATTTCTATAACTTTGCATTGTCAATCTTTGTTATGCAATACTACTAAGTGGATGCCAGAATCAGTGTAACACTTTCTGGCACAGCCAACAATAGGTGCATGACTGATTTAACAGAAAGAGGACACAGTTAACTACATTGTGCGCTGAGCACCGCAGTTACATTTACTTAAATTGTTGTGATGTGATGAATCCTCCATGGAAATGCAGTATATGAATGCAAACTATTTTGTAAACCACAATCAGACCAAATAACAAAACACCTGCAGTTCATGTTTCAGCACATCCCTCGCATCATATGCATATTTACAATGTGGATGATAAGCTAAAGTCGATGCCTTCACTATAAGCAGTCTTGTTAAAAGGTAAATCTGTGCCATCAATAATATGGCAGAGAACGCTGTGCTTCTGACATAAATATTTATCATTCAGTGCAAGAGCAAATGACCTTTAAAACTTAAGGCATTTATCCTGCACATGCAGTCTGTCAGGTGTGTGCATTGGCCTATGACCAATCATTGACCAGTCCATGAAAAAGTCACGTTACCTGAATTACATGAAATACTGCGCTTTAGTTATCCTGCCCTGCTACCTATTGAATGAAACCTCACTCTGTCAGAGCTCGCCCAAATTGATGCTGGTTCGCAGTCCAACTATTCACCACAGCAGATGATATTCAAAGCCTAACTCAGTGATTTGCCTCCTTTGTTTTAACACTTTTATGCACAATTTCAATTAATTAATCTTCCCCTGACCTGGATGCATTTCGTCCATCACAGAATTTAGAGGGACAAAAAACAATATGTGGTACTCATCTCCCCAAATGTTCATGAACCACGTACCAAGCAAGTTTTATTTTGCAGCTTACTTCAACTCTAATAAGATTACTGGAAGAGGATCGAATAGTTTTGGTAACTTGCAGAGCCCATGTACTTTGATATTATTCAGCAATACATTCAGTTTCTTTCAAAACAGATATGAATTTACATTTGTAGAATAAAGTTACCACATTTCTTTATGGTTTATTTTGTGGCATATCACAGGATATGTTACCTGATTTAAATATCAGTAACTGTGCAGGGTAGATGCAGCTGGCAAGCATAAGGAGCAAAGTGCTGAAGCAATCCAAGATACTTATTTCTGTGATTGCTGTCTGTGGAGCCTTTTTTAATTAACAGCACTGATTACTTTACAGGATTCAGGAACATTTGCACACATATGTATATAAACCACTTGTTAAACAGACTATTAATGAAGTAATCTATGTGATACTATTGTGGTGTTATATGGTACTAGGATAAAGTGCATTAATACATTTTATTAATAAAATGTTGTTTACATTATTGCTTATACAGTGATGAAAAATGATAATGATACTGACACCAGAGTCATGTTTACAATCAGATAAGTTATTGAACTGGTATCTGGAGGACTGGACAATTTACTGGAGTCACAGGTTCAATTACCACCACAGTAGTGGCCAAATTAAATTCAAGTATTTAAATAAAAATAGGATGTTGCCTGGATTGGGGAGCATGCCTTATGAAAATAGGTTGAGTGAACTCGGCCTTTTCTCCTTGGAGCGACAGAGGATGAGAGGTGACCTGATAGAGGTGTACAAGATAATGAGAGGCATTGATCGTGTGGATAGTCAGAGGCTTTTTCCCAGGGTTGAAATGGCTAGCACGCGAGGGCATATTTTTAAGGTGCTTGGAAGTAGGTACAGAGGAGGTGTCAGGGGTAAGTTTTTTACGCAGAGAGTGGTGAGTGCATGGAATGGGCTGCTGGCGATGATGGTGGAGGCGGAAACAATAGGGACTTTTAAGAGACTCCTGGATAGGTACATGGAGCTTAGAAAAATAGAGGGCTATGGGTAAGCCTCGGTAGTTCTAAGGTAAGGACATGTTTGGCACAGCTTTGTGGGCCGAAGGGCCTGTATTGTGCTGTAGGTTTTCTATGTTTCTATGTTTCTATGTTTCTATAAGACAACTGCCATCAATAATAGTGAATGGAAAACAACAGGTTGTTGAACAAAAAAACTACCTGGCTCGCCAGTCTCCTTTAGGAAAGGAAATTGCCTAGTGTTCCATTTCTGCATGCTTTGGCTTATATAATGTAACTCCAGACCCATCATTATGGTGACCTAATTGTCATCTGAGATTGCTTTTCAGAAGAATTAAGGATTGGCAATAGATGCTGACTGTACAAGCAAAGGCCACATACTATGAATGGAGTTGAAATTAAAAAGAACTGTTGCATGAACAATGAATCACCAAAGTTTGAGATATCATGAATCCTCTTGCAAATCATTGGATCTTGTGTTAATATTCTGCAGGCACAGTTCCTTGGCAAATCATCTCGAAGCTTATGCTTGCCAACTGCAGATGACACTGCACATTTACTGATACTCAAATTTGATGATATATGCTTTATCTTTCATATGCTTTTGATTTCTATTTTATAACAATGCCTATTTAAGATGAAGTAGACAACAGATGCTGATGGACTGCTGAGACCTCATTCTACATTGCTTCTATGCCAGATGCACATCAGTATTCCACCTAAATATTTGATTAAGTAAAGAATGTGTAGATGGATTGGATCAATACCTAGTCATTTCTCTTATCTGCTTTCCATCCAGTGTGGATAATGAATGGGGAATGAGTGAAAAGCCTTTCTAGACTAGAAATTTAATTCTTCGTTTATTCTGCAATCTTTCACTAATGTGAGTTCTTGTCACAGCCAGGAGCCACGTCTATCAGACTATTTGACCACTAGGGCACAGACTGTGGAGACATTATGTGATTGCGCATGATGTTTGCAAACTCCAATGTGCCATGGGACTGACGCATTTTTATGAAGAAGCCGCAAGGCGAGTGGGTTCAGATCTGAGGAGATCTTTGTCCCCTAAGACTTCTCTGGGAGCAAGTACTTCAGCAAAGTGGAAGGGTATCAGTGTTTTTGACAAGAAATACCTTGGTACGATACACAGTACAATCCTCCCTCAGCATCCCACAAAAGAAGGAGTAAAACCTGATCAAATATGTTCAGCCTCTGGATACCTGTTATGGAGGTGCTCATGTTTAAGACATGCATGGCGGCTGGTCTAGCATAAAGGGTAATTAGATAAAGCTGAAGGTTAAGACTGGAAACATCATTTACAGTCTCGATGCTTCTCAACGGGCATGAGCTATGGGCATGAGGTACACCTGGGACAGCCCAGAGTACAGCAAACCTGGGCACAAAATGACCACCTGTAAAGCCCTAGGTCTGCCAAGTTACAGGACGAAAGCTAGATATAGCAACCTGGGTAGGAAGACAGGTCACCTCTTAAAAATCAGTCCAATTTCACAGGAGTTATAAGGAAGCTGAGGGGCAACTTTTTCACTGGGGGGGGGGTCTACATGGAGAACGAGCAACTCAATGAAGTGCTGAGGCAGGCACATTAACATTAAAAAGGCACTTGGATAGGTAGATGGATAAGAAAGGGTTAAAGGGATATAGGCCAATGTGGGCAAATGAGATTAGGTCAGATGAGAATCTTGTTTGGCATGAACTTGTCCAGTTGCCATGCCATATGACACTAGCACAGCTATACGCAGCCATGGAGACAGGAGGAGACACAGGGACAGGAGGAAAGGGTGTTAGCCATACTTGCTCGAAAGGCGAACAGAACTCCAGCAGCCACTGTCACTTCACATGATGTGCGCCCATGTCAAGGAGGAATATACGCTGGTGGAGGGGGATACAGAGCAATGTGCCGGCATTGAGTGTGAACACCTGAAAGTTACCACTGAACTCAGTCTAGAGGATGTGGAGGACGGGGAAAGCCATCCACAGCTGGGATGGCCAAAATTAAACAAAAGCTTGCAGACCCAAAGGTACCAATATTCAAAGTAGTCAAGGGCAGTAATAGGCATCTGGAATCCCCACCTTGGGAGGTTAATGATTTCTGAGGTTTAAGACAGAGAATCAAACAGGAAATTGTGAGGAGAAATGGGTGATACTGCTAACACACTATTGACAAGGAAGTCATAGCTGAGACAGGGCCAAAGGTACTCAGACCAACAGCAATGACAGACCCAGCTCTGGGAAATGGCAACAATGAAGAGCAAGGCACTTAGCTCCAGAATGTCGGGAGCCACAATCTTGAAACAAAAGAAGCAGAATTTCCCCCAAACAAAGTTGCCTCCTCCACTGCAGGGGAGCTGAGCTCTGGGGACAATCGGGACCTTGGAGAAGCAGCACAGTCATATTCAGCTATGGATTTCTCTCTTCAAGCTAATCTTACACCGCATGACCATCGTGTGTGTGGGATACTCTGTTAAAGTCTCTCTACTAATCCAAGCCAACATCACCATAGTTCACCTTCCTGTGCTGCTCATTAATGATCGTAAACCTGGGAAACACAACTTTGTCAGAATTTCCTGTTGGGTGCAGTACAGATCAAAGAAAAATGTGTTGGTGCACTCCCACACATCCCTTTATCTTGATGCAACACACACAAAAAATGCTGTTGAACACAGCAGGCCAGGCAGCATCTATAGGAGGAGGTATAGTCGACGTTTCCGGCTGAGACCCTTCGTCCTGATTTGATGATTGCTTTGGTATGCAGATACATCTATGTTTAGACCCCAGACGTGAAAGCACTAAACGCTAAGGTAATGTGAAGAATGTGTTTGGCCACACTTTATAAAATATTCTATTCTGTTGCATGCTACACATCGCTTGTAGAAATGCTTGTGTAAACAAATACCCTTAGACAGTCAGTCTGGCAGAAGTCTGCACAGAACGCCCTTGAGGCCTTACAGGAGCATTTGTCCTTTGCCAGAATGCCTTATCACTGGAACTCTCACACAAGAAGTGAGATTTTGATTGGCTGGTGTTGGGAAGGGTTGTCCCCCGGGCCGGCTGATGGCGCAATGACATCAGCGCCGGACTCTGGAACGGAGGTTCCCAGTTCAAACCCAGTCGGATCCGCTCCCGAGTACGCTTTCCATCCGTGCCGGGTTGAGTGTCAAGATCGCAACTCGACCTCGTAAAATAAAGGGAAAAATGCTGCGAAAATGTCTGTGTGAGGAGTGGCGCGCCACACAGTCTCTCTCTCTCGCTCCGCGCCTTTTAAAAAAGGCATGAAAAAAGACATCATCCCGCCAACATCGCACACGCACAGACGGAATGACGGACAGATGCATGGATGCACACACACAGGCGCACACGCACACGCAAAAAAATGAGAAGGGTTGTCCCTGTCAGATCAGTCACACCTAACCCGAGGGTTAAAACCATTGCATACCACACTTGAGGTGGCTGTTGTGGAACTGTGACTATTAACCATCTCCTGATGGATTGTGTGTTGTTTTTTTTCCAGGTTTTATTGATACAACTTCACAACACATGATTTTCTGTTCTCACTGTGACAGATATTTGTGGAGCTACTAGAGGTACAGTTTCACAGCTTCAGAAACCCAGATTCAATGCATAACTCCTGAGTTGAATATTGTCCACCGGGAGTATCCACTTTCTTCCTGAAACTGCCATGTTCCCACTACAAAATAAAGACCAGAATTCAAAGTCTTCTCATCATTGCACTCCAGATGAACTGGAATTCAAACAATAAAAACCCCTTGAATAGATTGCTGAAATTTATGCCATGTTGACTGAAACGTAAATGGAACACAGCTTGTAATGAGAATGGTGACATACAAAAGTCCATTTTATGATCAAAATAATATAGTTGATGTACAAAATGCAACATCCAAGTTGTTGGATATTTACCACTCTTCCTAAATATAATCGAATTTATTTCGGATAACTGGAAGATAAAAATAAATTGGGGAAAGAGAGAAAAGGGTTTGGTCATCTGTACAAACTGTGCACATTTAGTCCCAGCTGTGCATTCCACCCTGCTCCTGAAACCTGGTTCCACTTACTTGAATCTATACATGTATGCATAAATGAGAAAAGATTCCCCATAGGTATTTAGATTCTGTTTCCACCTCTGAATCAGCCAAGATGCTCATAAAAATGAGGATCAAATTCTCTTTATTTCTGCCCCAGAAGGATCATCCCAACAGTAAGTAAAATTATCCAACCAGTTAAGGAAAGTCATCAGCTTACATATGTCCAGTCAAGTGCTCTCCATTGTCACTAATCCTCCGAAAACTGTAACGTAACTATAGAACTTCCAAAATAAAGTGCAATCAGTACTAGTTCAATCTTAGGTTGTCCATTTTCTAAAATGTACACCAGCAAATAATACTGCTGGAACAATGGTGAATTGGCTCACCTATGCAGAGAACCTAAGCAAATTTTCAATCTTCCTTCTAGCTTCCTTTGGGCTTTCCTTTGGCCTAACTCCCGGCTGGCATGGAAATAATAATATTCATATTTTATATCCACTCGCCCCAAAAATCGATTGAAACATTTCAACAGGAGTATCCTTCCCTCAGATGGCTATCTTGCCCAACTTTCCTAAGTACACAGACAATATAGTTATGACCATCATGGCAAAGTACAGGGAACACCCTGCCACTGTATTCACTCAAACTTTTTCTTTATTGATGAGAATTAATTAAACCTATTGTTATGTCAGCAAACCTTCAAAACAGAAGCAGTACCTAATTCTAAAAATAATGTAACAGAATTTTCATTTGGATTTACATTTATTGACTTGAAAATTTTCTAGGTGGTGAATGGAATGACATTACTGCTGTTAATTGTGTGATAAACCTGCACTGATATCACCACAGTACATTGGCTAACGATACGAGGGATTAACTAGACATATTATCCTTCTGATCAATGGCCATCATAGTACCCATTGCCATCAAATGACATGAATATAAAGTAAATAAAACTGCCCATGAATTGCATATAACCATATAACAATTACAGCACGGAAGCAGGCCATCTCGGCCCTTCTAGTCTGTGCTGAATGCTTACTCCCACCCAGTCCCATCTACCTGCACTCAGCCCATAACCCTCCATTCCTTTCCTGTCCATATACCTATCCAATTTTTTTTTAAATGACAAAATCGAACCTGCCTCTGCCACTTCTACTGGAAGCTCGTTCCACACAGCTACCACTCTCTGAGTAAAGAAGTTCCCCCTCATGTTACCCCTAAACTTTTGCCCCCTAACTCTCAACTCATGTCCTCTTGTTTGAATCTCCCCTACTCTCAATGGAAAAAGCCTATGCACGTCAACTCTATCTATCCCCCTCATAATTTTACTTACCTCTACCAAGTCCCCCCTCAACCTTCTACGGTCCAAATAATAAAGACCTAACTTGTTCAACCTTTCTCTGTAACTTAGGTGCTGAAATCCAGGTAACATTCTAGTAAATCTCCTCTGTACTCTCTCAATTTTATTGACATCTTTCCTATAATTCGGTGACCAGAACTGTACACAATATTCCAAATTTGGCCTTACCAATGCCTTATACAATTTCAACATTACATCCCAACTCCTATAATCAATGCTCTGATTTATAAAGGCCAGCATAGCAAAAGCTTTCTTCACCACCCTATCCACATGAGATTCCACCTTCAGGGAACTATGCACCATTATTCCTAGATCCCTCTGTTCTACAGCATTCTTCAATGCCCTACCATTTAACATGTATGTCCTATTTAGATTAGTCCTACCAAAATGTAGCACCTCACACTTATCGGCATTAAACTCCATCTGCCATCTTTCAGCTCACTCTTCTAACTGGCCTAAATCTCTCTGCAATCTCTCTGTATGTATCCTTTTCAAATTGAGAATTGACTGATTTTCCTTGAGCGAGATTAGTTTGCAATGGGTCATTTGAATGTTTCACACACCGCTCAGCTTTTGTTCACCAATGTGAAAGGAGAATGAACATCTGAATGACACACAGAGGAGACTCACTGGATTGATTTCATTACAAGGAAATACGGATCAGGTTAGAAGTTGGAAGATTTAAAGGTGATCTCACTAAAAACATTTAAGATTTTGAGGGATTTATCTATAATGCTAAGATAATGTTTTCTTTCATGAGGGAATTATAGCTAGGGCCTTAGAGTAAATGCTTGCTCATTTAAGCAATGTATTTAATAATTTACTGAGATCCAGTGTGGAATAGGCCCTTCTAGCCCTTCGAGCCATGCCACCCAGCAATCCTCTGATTTAATCCGAGCCTAATCATAGGTCAATTTACAAAGACCAATTAACCTACCAACTGGTAAGCCTTTGGACTGTGGGAAAAAACCAGAACATCTGGAGGAAGCTAGTGTGGTCATGGGGAGAATATACAAATTCTTTAGAGGAAGTGGCAGGAATTGAACTCTGGGTCACTGGTATTGTAAAGTGTTGTGCTAACTACTACAAATTTGTCTTTCCAAGAAGTCATTAATCTTTGAAATTTACTGTCACAGCCAAAGTTGAAGCTAAAGCATTAAATATATTCAATACTGATTTTTGAACAATAGTTGATGTTTATGGGGAAAATTGGTTAGAAAGTGGAGCTGAACCCAAGTGTAGACCAGCCATAACTTTACAGAATGATGGAGCAGGTTTGAGGGGCTGCTTGATCTACTCCTGTCTGAAATATTCTTTTATTTTCTCTTAGGTTATAACATTTTAAGCTTAGCTTGAGAGCGATGTCTGTTTACAACACATCTCCCATTCACAGATAACTAAGGATATGTAGGGGATTCTATAGAAAA
Source organism: Mobula birostris (assembly GCF_030028105.1). Classification (NCBI taxonomy): domain Eukaryota; kingdom Metazoa; phylum Chordata; class Chondrichthyes; order Myliobatiformes; family Myliobatidae; genus Mobula; species Mobula birostris. Next base: position 74,420,528 of record NC_092381.1, read on the forward strand.
ATGCTTGCCAGAAATATTTTCACAGAAAAATTGTTCAGCTCAATTTTTTTTTCAAGAGAAAAATAACTCCTATCCACATTGCTGTTAAACAGTCATGGAAGCCTTTATGTTCCATTTCCATTCATCTTCTGCCTGTTTTACCGATTCCCACTGTTTGGACACTATAAATGACAGCAATATAATGCTTTGTTACGCTGAAGTGGAGAAATTCAATTTTATTCACTGGCATTTGACATGCCCAAGAGCCAGACTTACTCAGTACCACCAGTCAGCTGTGGGGGAGTCTATTATACCAGAGGTCTGAAATATTAACTTGTTTTCTCTCTCTCTCTCTGACTAACCTACTGAGCATCCCCAGTATTTCTGTTTTTGTTTCAGATTTCCAGCAGCTGCAGTATTTTGCTTTTCTCTAACCAGCAGCCAAAATGCCAACATGTCTGTCAACATGACAAACATCTTCCTGTATTACTACTTCCCACACTGCTTTTCAAGTTTTAAACCTAGAGACAGTGCACCTTTGTTCAAAAAGTCCAACTAATAGGTCAAGTGCATTGACATCTGATTAAAATTTTACAGAATGAGGTACTTACCAAGACTGAAGAGCACCAGGAACTTGAGGCACACAAACTCTCGCTGGTCGAGCTGTAATGAACGAAGTTTCACCACAAGCTCCTGAGCATGACTCATGAGATTATTGAGAGTGCTCCCGGCCTGTGAGGCAATCACTGAGAAATCCACCTGGAGAACAGAAAACAAATTGATCATTAAAATTTATAATTTATTATGGCAATTTTATTCCAACGAATAATTTTTATATTCCCTGCTTCAACTTAAGATGTGATCACATCGATAATAAAATGCGGTTTAACTTCTAAGCCAGGAGATAAGTGCTTGCTTGTGAGCTTTGTGGTTTAACAATGGAAAACAGATTAATAAAGGATACAGACCAAAGCCAACCCATCTAATGTGATGGTTTCCCACAACCCTTATTTAATCCAAGCAATCAACAACAAATATGCAGCAAAGCAGAAGCTCACTAGAAAATGGTGTTGCCTAAAAAATTCTGAAGTATCCTCTAATTTATTCTTGGTTTAGGCCTTTGATCCAAAAACTGTGAAGTATTTTGTAGTGTTCAGGTAGATGATGACTCAAAGTGCATAGTGAGATGGCATCACGTGGAACCTACCTAGGGGCTTCTTTAACTCCCTAAGCTGTGCTGTAGGTCCTTACAGACTTGTCAGCTTGCCAGCAGCTCTTTCAGGTGCACTTAATATTTGCAGCAGTAGCAAATTTGTCTGTGAGGCAAGTCCATATCTGCCACTCACTCAGAGCCGACTATATTAAATTTTTATATTTATTGACAATTCATTACCATAATTGACTGCAGTATGTTCAGTGGTGAATGGAACATTGCTGCCTCTTAAGCAAGTGAGCCAGTCCCTGGAGCAGGATTTGCAATTAAAAACAAGGCAGACTGGAATTTTTTATTGAGTAAATATGATGAGTAGAATCTTTAGTTTTAACTGCAAGCCTGGAGAATTTTCGATGGTTCTAGCTCTTTTTCCTACAATGGATCAGTATAAATAATTATGGCAGTGAAACTATCACCCAAAGGCGTCAATCAAATTATATCAATTTAATTGTGCTGAAAAGTATGTTAATGATGCTACCTGAGTGCTTCAGGCAGAGTGGGCTTAGTGTTAGAATCAGTTACAAGTAATTGAATGTGACCTCCTGTGGCGTCACTCACTCTTAACCAGGTTTACAATGTGGCTGTGTTAAATGTGAGGCAACGTAACAAGGATGCTCAGTATCCATGTTTGGTACTATCTCAAGCACTGGTTGAAGTAATCATAACTAGGAACACTCGCAGAAACAGTAATCTTAGTCATAGTTAAATATGTATATAGTTAATAATGACCATGAAGGTTTGTCATGAAATTTACACCATGTAGAGTGATTGAAATGAAAATCATACATGAATTTAAGGGCAGGATACATTATTATGGATTAAGGGTATTTAAAGATATACAGAATGGACTGGATAATGTTAAGACAGGAAGCAGCTCACGTGTAGCGTGCCTGTTAGCACAGATCTGTTGTAGAATCATGTCCAGCACAGTACAGGAGAAGGCAATTCAGCTCATTTAATCTGCACTAGGTCTTTAATGGAGCAATCCAGTCAGGCACTCTCTCTATATACAGTATATATTTGCCACTTATTATCTTTCAAGTACCCATATTTACCGAACTTTTTGATAGGCTATATACCTCAAAGCACTGTAAAATAGATTTATTCAGTGTTAGTTTTCTTGATTGGGATAGAAGTGCAGAATACCTCTGGTGTACGATATAAACAATGATTACACATTGTGATACTATAATAGAAGTATGGATATTGGTGCCATAAATTTCACTCCACTCAACAGACATAACCAGTATAAACTATACTGACAAAGGTTTCTCAGAAACTCATGAATTGTGTAGTGGTTAGGGGCAAAGAAGTAAAAGAAATAGTTCCAAATCCCCTTTCAGTGTTGCCTGTGGCCTAAGATTATTTCTCCTGCTTATCCTCTTACTAGTTTCTACATGGCCTGCAGATGTCTAAAAGATGGTAAAGAATAAACATACTTGGAATGTGAGAGGAGAAAAAATTCATTCAATAAAAATTAAATGTAAAATATGCCAGATAGTGTTTTTTGTTATTATTGATAGGAGAAGCACAACATTTTAGTTCATCTGTGAAAAGCAGTTTCCTTCCAAATCAGTGTTGACTAGCTAACTATTTTTATATGCATGAATAATTTTAATAAAGGACATAAAAGAATTCAGATCTCTCGTAACTAGAGTCTTGAGGAGAGAGGTGTGCAGGTCGGAGGCTACCCAGACGGAATACAAGGTGTTGTTCCTCCAACCTGAGTGTGGCTTCATCTTGACAGTAGTGGAGGCCGTGGATAGACATATCAGAATGGGAATGGGACGTGGAATTAAAATGTGTGGCCACTGGGAGATCCTGCTTTCTCTAGCATACAGAGCATAGGTATTCAGCGAAACGATCTCCAAGTCTGCGTCGGGTCTCACCAATATGTTGAAGGCCGCATCGGGAGTACCGGACGCAGTATATCACCCCAGCCGACTCACAGGTGAAGTGTCGCCTCAGCTGGAAGGACTGTCCGGGGCCCTGAATGGTAGTGAGGGAGGAAGTGTAAGGGCATATGTAGCACTTGTTCCACTTACAAGGATAAGTGCCAGGAGGGAGATCAGTGGGGAGGGATGGGGGGGACGAATGGACAAAGGAGTCGTGTAGGGAGCGATCCCTGCGGAAAGCGGGGGGGGGGGTGGTGAGGGAAAGATGTGCTTGGTGGTGGGATCCCGTTGGAGGTGGCAGTAGTTACGAAGAATTATATGTTGGACCGGAGGCTGGTGTGGTGGTAGGTGAGGACAAGGGGAATCCTATTCCTAGTGGGGTGGCGGGAGGATGGAGTGAGAGCAGATGTGCGTGAAATAGGGGGGATGTGTTGAGAGCAGAGTTGATGGTGGAGGAAGGGAAGCCCTTTTCTTTAAAAAAGGAGGACATCTCCTTCGTCCTGGAATGAAAAGCCTCATCCTGAGAGCAGATGCGGCAGAGATAGAGGAATTGTGAGAAGGGGATGGCATTTTTGCAAGAGACAGGGTGAGAAGAGGAATAGTCCAGATAGCTATGAGAGTCAGTAGGCTTATAGTAGACATCAGTAGATAAGCTGTCTCCAGAGACAGAGACAGAAAGATCTAGAAAAGGGAGGGAGGTGTCAGAAATGGACCAGGTAAACTTGAAGGCAGGGTGAAAGTTGGAGGCAAAGTTAATGAAGTCAACGAGCTCAGCATGTGTGCAGGGAGCAGCGCCAATGCAGTCATCAATGTAGCGAAGGGAAAGTGGGGGACAGATATCAGAATAGGTTTGGAACATAGATTGTTCCACAAAGCCAACAAACAGGCAGGCATAGCTGGGACCCATACAGGTGCCCATGGTTACACCTTTAGTTTATCTACTGATGTCTACTATAAGCCTATGACTCACCAACCCACCTTAGTCTCCAGCTGCCAAGGCTAATTACAACATCTGTTTTCTTGCTCTAGCTTGGATCAGAATGACTAATACACGGCCAGATATTGCAAGTAGGTCTGGAGACTTCACACTGCAAACTCTATACAATCTTCATGGCTTCTGCACATGCCATTGCATTCAATCTTGAACCAAACAGATCAATGGGACTAACCGTGGAAATATGGTCCTTCATTATTTCAGCTTATATTCCACAAGCAATTCAATTACTATTTCAAAAATACAAAATACAGTAAATGTAAAAAAAACAATAATGTACTTTGTTTCATCTATCACTTAGCTTCAAGGTGTTCTGCATTCAGGGAGCTCCTGTTCTCTTGACCCACGAAAGATCATTAAACGTCTAGTACGCTTTCTAAGAGAATGGGTCTGAAGGATGGTGCTGTAAGTAGAGTTGCTGTCTCACAGTGTGGAGGTCTGGGTTCCATTATGACTTCAAATGCTGCCTGTATAGAGTTTGCACTTTCTCTCTGTGGCTGCATAGGTTATTTTCAGGTGCTCCATTTCCCTCCCACATCCCAAAGATATGAACATTGGGAGGTAAACTGGCCACTATAAGTAGCCCCATTAATTAATTAAGTGATAGAATCTTTGGGGAGACCAAAAAATAAAGGGATTAGTGAAAAACAAGTATTGATGGTGGTTGACTACTGTGATGGACTTGGTGCAGAGGGGCTGTTTTGGGGCTGTTTCTGGGCTGTACCTCTCTGTGACTCCAACTGTAGCGAGGTGACCACACTTGTCACAAGGCAAGTACAAACTTATTTTCTCCAGATCAGCCAATGTTGACTTGAAAGATATAAATACCATTAAGGGATCAAATTTAAAACTTTGACAGGCTGCTAAGTCATACCACCAAATCTTGAACAGGGTTGACGCCAAATTGTCAATCCTGTTCAAGATTTAATAATTTCTAATATTTTAAATTTAAAGTTGTTTAATTAAAATATAAAAGTTAATTTATATACAGTACATTATTTACCCATAACCTTGCAGGGATTTCCCTGTTGTCCAAGCACTAGGTCTAAATGCTTGTCAGCTCTGCATTCCAACACCAGACTCAAAGAGGAGAACAAGGTTGATTATAAGGACAGGACATCATCAACAAAGAGCAGCCTTCCAAACCTGCAGGTTTTGGGATTTGCAAGTTTGTGAACTTACTGTTAGTCCTGTTGAGAAATATCAGAAATGTAGTGTGAAACATTCATTTCACAACTAGATTTCCAGCAGTTCTCATAGTAAGTCTATTTAACTTACATCTTCAGACCGATTCAGCGTGTCCAGTGTTGTTTGGCTGTGCAATATACAATTAGATGTCGCATTAACATCAATCGGAATTACTTGGAACGATAGCAAAGGGAGAATAATGTTATACAAACAAGTGCTTCCTAATAATCTAACTTTGTCAGGAGAGATGCTTGTTGAAGCCTGTCATTTTAATAGGGTGTAAAATAATGGAAGATAATGAACTGTTTGGCATCGAGCTTTTCCCCAATGGCTGAGGAATACCAGATGTTCATTAATCAAAGTATGCAAATACCAGAGAAGTGCAACACTTGTAATCTGGCAGTCGAGAAAGCAGTTGCTGTTCCCCAGCATCAATGTAAATTGAGTACTAATGTTTGGCAGAGGGAGGCTTACTCAGGGAAAACTACGGCAAGAGTAGTAAATTGGTACTATCTCAAAGGATCCTTTTGTTGTTAAGAAAATAGACTGGGGCTACTTTAAATCTACACAGACACTGCTTACCTGCCATATACATAGCAGCAAAATTCAACTCCAAAATTCTTAGAAAGGGTGTGCAGGAATGAATTTATACTTGGCATTTTTGATGTGCATTTATCAGCCAGCCAGGTTTTTCACATCAAATTAAAAAGGCTCTTATGCAGAAGGTTAATTAGCTATTTGATCCAAAGTATTGATTTTGAGAAGAAAGTACTTAGCTGAAGGAGGGGAAATTTTAGAATTCACAATTCTGAAGAATCATTGGGAAGATCTAGAAAGTTGAGCAAGATATTTATTTAAATACTTAGTCACCAATCAAATCACGTTTGAAATGTTGTAATAATATGATACCAGATCGGACCAGATGTACAATGACATGGAAGAGATATGAAGTGTTTCCCTTTTCTGTAAGCAGCAGTTTCTCTTATCTACAGGAGAAAGAAATCGGAAAAATTCTCGAGTGTTTCCATGTAAGGTGAATGGTCATATTAAGAATAGAAATGAAGCTCCATGGTACAGCATATCCCCAGACTAGAACCACTGCTGTCAAATCAGATGCTATAATAGAATCTTGAAAATGTTTTGTTTTTGAGTTTCCCTTAAGTTACCAAGTTTACTGGTCCTTTAGCAGAGACGTTATTTGTGGACAAAGGCCTGTACTATATTCCTAGACCTATTTGTCCAAAGGCCTAAGATAATTGCCTCAGTCTCACCTGTGAACCTAATCAAGACTAATATTGATTATTTATTTGTAGTCGTTCCATCAATGATGGCGCAAACAAAGTTATGTATCGCTTTCCCCTACTGTCATAGCAGGTATCAGTGGAGCTCAAGTGTGGTCAACATGGTTAAATACTGCAATCAACGGTGACTTGAATCTGCCTGTTGCTTGGTGAATCAAAAACTTCCCTAATTGCTCAATCTCTGTTAACTCATTGATGTATAAAATGAAGATTTGAAAACATGTAAAGTGATTAAATGATACTGTGGTTTTGTGTTCAAGCAGGAAAACTTCTCAAGATATATCAACTTAACTTTAAAGCTGTGTTGACTTAGTCAATAGAATTTTTTAAAAAACTCAAAACAACTTAATATATATGAAAACAGCGAACTTAAGCTATAGTGCTGCAATACCTTACAGAAAAGCATCAAAGCTTTTAAGATCCCTCAGGCTCTTGTGAATAAGCATCAAAGCATTGGGCCTTAATTATAAATAGCCTGCTGTTATGATACCAATCAAAACACTAATAACACTCTGCAGCAGACAATGCAACAAGACAAAAATTGTTATTCCTTTTATTTAGCCTTTGGCTGCTTTTCTAATGTCACACACAATATATCAAACCTAGCATTATGTGCAAACTAGCTAACAAACAAAAACCTGTGGTAGAAATTGCACTGATGATGCAGAAAATTTCCTCAAGAACTATTGATTAAGTAAGAAAAGAACATGCCAGTCAGGGCCAGTAATTTAAACTGCAGCTTTCTTTAATTACATTAAAGAGCGGTATGAGAGTGTCACATTTTTATTGCTGTATTTTTTGTAATGCTCTGGAAACACAGAAGTGATTTGTTGGTTTTTGATCAAAATAACCTCTCTGGGAGTAAGATCTTATCAATGACGATGACTTGAGGACTGCATGGTTCTTCAGCACACATGGCAGCACTATAGAACAGTACCTGCATCTTTATGTTTATATTATATGAAATGTCACATTCAGTCTCAATTGTATGACTACACAAATCACATAATATGAAGCTCTACTCCAAACACCCTGATTAGTGACTCCTCAGGGCTGAAGGCCCAATGCATGCAATAGTGCACCAGCTATGAGTGATCATTGTAGGAGGAAGAAAGATTTTTATAAGAGAGGTGGAGTTAGGAAACTCATTTTTAATAACTAATAATTCACATTTGCCACTCAAATAATGAAGCAAACAGAACAGAACAGCCAATCTCCACAACATTTAGACAGATGAAGTTGGTAAGAGGCAGTAACATTTCTGACAAATAAAAGACTGGCAAAGGCCATCTACAATGAGAGAAGCTCTCCCCACCTATCTTTAACATTATACCGAATTACCACTGCTAAATACCGCACGCTCAATATCCTGGGCTACACCATTTGTCAAAAACTTGGCCTGATGGATCACAGAATTACGACAAAAGACTGAATGGTCAATTTCAAGTGACTCACAACCCCTTAAACTCTCCAAAACTTTTTTGTCATCTATTACAGTCAGCAGTAGGATAGAATACCCTGCATCTGCCTGGATGAGAGCAGCTCCAACCACATTCTGGAAGCACAACACCTGGTTAAAGCTAGCCAAAACATTTGCTTACTCAATGCATGTCCTTGCTGACCTAAACTAACACCCGGTCCTCACGCAAAAACTCCTTTGCATCAATCTTACCCAATCTCATCTCTGGAACTTCTGACAACACTGCATTCCACACAGAGTTTCCTTCATTCCCTCCCTGGCATCTTTCATGGACCACTGTTAGCTCATAGTTGCTCATTTGCCCAGGCTTCATGTTCTCCACTTCCTTCACAAAACCCTTACTGTTAAGTTTTGTAACTACAGAAGCTTATCAAAAGGAAAACACAGGAACCCGTACAAATGTATATACTTACTTTAGTATGGCCCGCACATGTGACATAATGACATATGCCATTCACGAACTTCATACATATAACCAATAGTGAATTATGTAACCAAAGGATGATTAATCAAGCAGTATATTTATAACATTACTCAAATATTAATGAAATATTGAATTCACTACATTTACACCATCTCTTTCAACAAAGTCAACAATCCTCCTTGGGGCAATTCCTCTGAATGTGATGGCATAAAGTACCTTTCAACACTTTTCTGCACTGAGGGTGCAACACAAGTCAAAGCTAAACAGAAGACATGCTACAGAGCTTTGATTTTAGGTGTCTGCACAACTAAAAGTAATTAGTGAATTGTAGGTTAATATATATCACATTGCTATGTTGTTTTAGATCACAATCAAGCTAATGGAAATTCAGAAACATTGTAAAGCATTTTTGTTGATACCCAAACAGCTAGAATTCTGCCAATAATAGTATTATTGAAGTTTGTTGTGTAAGTGATGTCACACTTCAAGGTCTATTATGTACAGATCAGAAAGTAAATTAAGTTTGAATATGAGGCTAAAATAGTAACTTAGCTGAAGGAGTGAGAAAGAGTGCGAAAGACAGACTGGGAGAGAGAGCCAGTCTCTTGAAAAAAAGGGACAACATAAAACACGAATTGGTTTTGGATGGATGATGTTTTTATAGAGTGCATTCTTTAAGTACAATATTAGCTATGCCATACTAAGTTAATATAGGAAAGTCATTCCACATTTAAAACTCCTTAACTGTTCACTCAACCTAGAACAGTGTCCCAGAAATGTCCTAGGCTGAATTTGTTAGGGAGATTATTGCCTCAGAATCATGGAAGAACCCAGGTCAGTGATGAACACTACTGGCTCTCCATAACCTACAGGTAATAAAATTTACCTCACAACACTCCTTTCAGTGTCAGACCGTCTGGAACCATTGTAAGGAATCCTTCATATTGAGATCCACAAGCCACACACACACACAGTATCTTGTTAATTGATCTAAGCCAGTGGTTCCCAAACTGTTATGGGTTATCGCCTCCTTGTCTCCCAGACCCCATCCCCAGCACCCCACTTTCTCTCTCCAGCCATTACATAAAAACTGTAAAGAATGTTAATTTATGATGCACAGTGAAAGAAAATAGGAACTGCAAATCCAAAGCAGTGATAAATAATTGCAAAAAAAAAATTCAAATTTATTTAAAGCTACAAATAAAATTATTTCTTTATTTAACTACGGTAGAATAATTTTCCTCAATTTTAGGGTGTACATTAATCGTCCAACTGCTCACGGATTCATTGCTTTTTCACCTGGATGGGCTTGGCTCAGTGATATCAGCTGCTTGACATCAGGCTGAATAGTATTCAGAAGGAGACTCACATCCCGATCCCCACTTTTAGTCATTTGCAGACTGTTTTCTTGCTTTGAAAGAAGTCACATGACTGCATTGAAACCATATTCCACTAAATATGATGTTGGAAAGTCAATAAAGAACTTCTTGACCTTTATCTACAGTACAGGATAGCATTCTGAGATTTCTTTCTGCAACCATAAGTCTTGGTATGATTTTTTTGAACATTGGCTTCAGCTCAAAGTCATTTTGCAGCAAGATCAATTCATTCTCCATCCTTCCTATTAATTCCTCATCACATGTTCAGGAATGGGTTTATTCCCAGTCCAGAATTTGGATGGAGAGAAGATCCTGAAATCTCTCTGACATGTCCTTATGCAGCTCACCCAGGAGAACACAGTTTACTTGAAGATCATCAACTGGTATTCTTTCTTTCCCTTCTAACTCAGAGAAGCTCAGAAATTGGAAAAGATCATGACAGCCAATGAAGCACTTAAATAGGATTAACTTCTATGGAGAGAACTAATTTAACTTTGATAAGATCCACATCATTTCCTTGCAAATGAAGTTTGATTTAATTAAACTTTGAGAGTAATTCTGTCAAATAAGCAATGCTATGCCTAATATTCTTGAGTTGATTACTGAATGAAGCATTTGAGTCTTCAAAGAATTTTATCACAGTTTAAAAATGCACAGAAAAGCATCGCGGGCAGTTTCCCTTCGAAACTATGTATACACCAGGAAGCATTCAAACTGTTCATCATTATTCTCAATACAAAACTCTTGAAATTGTTGAGAATTGAGAACATGGGACTTGATTTTATTTACCGCTATGATAACAGCATTTAATAATTTGTGCAGCCGTCACTGAGGCTTTTTGTGACAAAATGGTTGTCTATGAATTACACAGTGATTGGTAAATATATAGATATGTTGACTCAACTAACTGCAGAGCAACTTCTGATGTCCTTTGTATGTTGAACAAGAGGTCTTCTACATTCTCAGACATTTCATCTATTCAACTTTGAAAAGAGTTGTCACTGAGCAGAATCACTTTAATTATTTGGTCTGGTGACTTGCAAAAACATACTCAGAACCTCCCTTACTGCTGGCAGAATCAGTTCTTCTCCAATTGTGTGGGGCTTTCCAGATTTAGCAATGAGCAATGAAATGTTGTTTGAAGCACGCAAGCTATTACTGTTTTGTTGTGAGGTGCTGGCAAACATCTTTTGAAATGTTTTCCATTTCCGAAGATTTTTACTAAGTGACTGAAATAAGCCAAGTTCTTGTTTGCTTTATCAGAGTGTATTCTCTTTAAATGTTCAAGCACCTGGATGTTTCAATGCCTCATTTGAAAAAAACTATTTCACGCAACAGACACAAAGGCTGCTGTTGGTTGCTTGGTGGCGGTATAAATCCATATTTTTAGTTACGCCGCACTATACTGCCTACACTTCTAAAAATTGCGTTCACCAGCAATTTTTATGTGTGTTGCTTGAAATTCCAGCATCTGCAGATTTCCTCGTGTTTGCGTTTTTAAATTCACTACTGTGGAGCCTCTTCTGGTGATGCCTACGCTGAAGAAGTTTAAATCTTCTCTTCGACGGGAGTTTAGTGAAACCATCTCTCACTGCTCCCCATCTATAATTTATTCCAAACCTAACCAGTTCTCCTCTACCACCGCTCAGCTCCATCTAGCAGAATTAGTCTTCTTTAAGTTAGTCCTGATGAAGGGTCCCGGCCCGAAACGTCGACTGTATCTCTTCCTATAGATGCTGCCTGGCCTGCTGCGTTCACCAGCAATTTTTATGTGTGCTGCCTACACTTCTTTTTTGTTTGGTCTGCTTTCACCATTTTCGTTGTGGATTAGTGACCATGATCAATAACCTATTTTAAGCCCAAACTCAAGCACTGTGGTCAATAAAGGAGAAAATTATGACATCATCACAGATCAGCCAAAACCTAACTCTGCCTGAAGGTACGTAGAGTGGGGCCACAATATTTCAGTTGTGCCATAGGCTAGAGAAATTTGGTCAAGACCATTTGAAAGGGCAGATTCTGAACTATACCCCATTGAATGCTATAGCCTAATTCACAGAAACTGAGTCATTGCATGATTCGAGTAGAGGAATTGTACCATCTAACATTGTATTACGTAGTAAATGGCAATAATGCGCGGGCTGGGAAATAACACGTTTCCTTCAGTCCAGATTTCTCATGATATGACGAATACAGAAGTGTCATGTTGCATTTCAGAAACTATAATGTGCTTCAAGCAAATTTAAGAGAAGTTAGTTAGCAAGTGATGAGGCGACCATGTGATCATTGTAATCAATTATGAGACACTGGGGATCAAATATTTATAATAAGTAATTAATTTCTTAAATTAAGTCTGTAATCCTTCAACTTCTGCTCTTGCTACTGAGTGCCACACACCACCATCCCCTTTATTTTCATTGCTGCCTTAGAAACTCCCACTTTGGGAATCACCGATTTAAACCATGCTCTTAATCTGGCCATGATTGCAGGAGGAGTAGGAGGGATGGCATGCAGGAGAAATTAGGCAAACATGTATAAGAGAGGAGAGAGAGGAGAGGGAGGGAGGGAGGAAAGGGGGAGAGGGAAAGAGATAAAAGAAGAAAAAGGAAAGAAATCATAAGACTGACTGAAGTGGAGCTCACACCAGCCTGTGAAATTTTTCTGAATATATTGTTATCACTGGAGTT